>NC_135999.1:4593025-5238025 GCF_048128805.1 Centroberyx gerrardi | reverse complement strand
ATTGGCAAAAAAAAAAAAACTTTGTGGACTTCAAATATTTCCGATTCTTTCAACTCCTCACTCTCTGCATTGCATTACGACAGTGCAGCTTACGCCAGTGGTTCCCAACGTCGGGTCCGGGGCCCACCAGGGGTCCTTGAGGGGGTTCCAGGGGGTCCCCAGCAAATTGATCAATTGTTAAACTTCAGCATTATTTCTTTTACAAGAAGTTAACACAACTAGAGAATGTAGAAGAATGAGTGTTTTGATCATAGTTTCACTGTTATCTCTCTTCCTACAATACAGACAGTCATGGAGTTCTGGACAAAATCATATCTAACAGTAGAAATATTCTCAGATTTGGGTCCAAGAGACAAAATCTCATCAAATGAGGGTCAGTGGCCCTAATGTGGACTAAACTAGGGGTCCTTCTATGCAAAACATTTCGTCTTTTTATAAGATCATTGCATGCCATTTCTGCTTACGTCCACAATGGGTAAGTTTGAAGAAAAACTTACATGATTGATGTTCTGCTAGCGATGAAACAAAGACAAACAGCAGAAGAAAACACATGGAAAGCCCTCAGACCTTGTTAGTCGTGGCTTCAGTTCTCGCACCATAAACCGCTGCCATTTCAAAAGAAAACAGGGCGTAATTGGCAGTCTGATCGCCACACCGTTGCGCAGCATAAAGCCAAACGGAAACCATCTCCAACATGACCACGCAGAGAGTTTTATGCTTTCCAACAGCAGAACATGACTATTACATGAGCTGATTCACCCTGCGAGGTCTTTGATGTGACCATGAGGGAATTGTTTCATTCAGTGCATGCGTGTGCGTGTGTGTGTGTGTGTGCATGGGTGTTATAGCGCTTCTAATTAGGATTCAGGCAGTTAATGGGCAGAGGCCTGATGGTGTGCGATAGCCTGGGTCTAATGTGTATAGTACACTCTCCGGGAGCGTCGGTCCTTATGTCTACACACACTTTAGCAGAAAGCTGCATTGGCATAGAAGCTTTAAATTGTTTTCTATCTTTTCCTGTTTTGTCCTCCTCGTTTCTTTTCCCTCTCACTCTCTGTTTCTCACCAAAACATTCCCACTGCCTTTCTCTCTCTCTCTCTCTCTCTCTCTCTCTCTCTCACTCTCTCTCGCCTCCCCTAATGAATAACGGCTGAAGTGGGGGACGTAGAGGAGACCTGGGTTAGTCATTTACAAAGCACTTCCTCCGCTTTCATCTTCCTGCAGGGGCATCGCTCACACACCGAATGGAGCCTGAGAGAGACAGAAAGGTGGAGAGGGAGATGTTGATATGCTTTATATATGCTGCCGATGGGCCAACGCACACGCATGTTTCCTCAGATGCACACGTATGCTCGAATGCAATTTCACTTGCTACCTCTGCATTGCTGTACAGATAGCTCTAAATCGTTCTACTGCTGGTCCTCACTGGATTTGTCCTGATGCTTGCTCTGTCTCAGTTTAATACTTTGAGTCTTTCCTTTTAAACAAGTTTCCTCCCTATTATTATTGAGCTTATTATTATTAATAAAGTCAGCATTTTGATGGTGTCTTGTATCCATAATTCGACGTATTTCTGGTTGAAACAGGATGTTGGGACTGGACATAAGGCAGGGAGGGAGTTGGACCAGTGAGTGAGTTGGACCATAACAAACATGGAAAGTGACATAGCGCTTTGTGCATAATCCTGAGCCATAACAAATTCCCAATTCTTAAAAGTGAATAAATTCCAGCCACCAGGAGGCAAACATGGTGTTTTAGGAAGTCGAAAACCAAAAAATGCCATGTTACCACCTGTGTCACTTCAAAAGTTGTGAAGTATTACGCAATTTCAATCAGGAAGACTACCAAAATCATTCATTCATTCATGCTTTCTCTTTACCCAATCAGATTTGCTGAACGCTTTCCCTCTTTTTCCAGAGAACCAATCAGAGTTAGCCGTCACCTCCCTTTCTTTTTCTCTTTTTTTCGTCTAAGTGACCGGAGTATATACACGTCACCTACTATGCTATTGTGCTACTCACAGATCTATGCTGTATGCTGCTGTCATTCCAGTCGCTGTGTTTACCTTCGTCCCTCCTCCACCCCGTCACCACCAATGCCCAGGTCCAGAGGAACTCCCCAGGGGGACATCCTAATTCCTACGTCCATCCCGGATGTACTCCTGACTTCACGAATGGGTTCCTGAGTTCCTCCATGGAGCTGACGCCAAAGTTTCCATCATGTTTCGCTTCTGAATAAAGCTTTTCATTTGAGCATTCAACCTAGTCTCTCCTGATTGGAGTGAAGTTGTAGGTTTTATATAATGGGAGGGGTGCCAGGTTCAAAAATCTGTGATAGTGTAATCAGTTGGAATTATAAAATATGCCTACAGGTACATTGTAATGATAAAAGTAAATGATCATTATATTTGCTATATTGGTTATTATTCCTGACCAGCAGCGTATGTGCATTTGATGCTAATGTTGTTGCTTGGTAACGCCCAATGCTTCTCTTTCATAATGTTGTAGTTACTGAACCCACAATATGAGATGAAGTAACCACTAAAAATACAATGTTTTCCAAGAACTAAAAGTAGTGGGATTTTGATATAAAACTACAAGAAAATAAACATTGTGTAATTTTTGGGGCTTTAATTGTGAAATAGGTGTACATTATGGAGAATTAGCTAACAAGGTCAAAAATAATAAATTCATTGTGACTTTAAGCTTCATCTCGTCTCCTCTCTCATCAACAACCTGTGCATCTCTACAAAGTAATAAATAGAAAGTTATGTCAGGATTTTTAACATGATTGATGTCTTTCACTATTGTAAGACCAAACATATTGAACCTCAGCTTCAGCTCAACATGCAGTTACTCTACTTTACTCTATAGACACACTGCAGAGCGCGTCATACTTCGAAAGCCACGCCCACCGTGGGGGAAAACAATATCGCTAACAAACCGGCAAAAGCGGCGATCGGGAGGAAATCTTTTCAGATATGGACAGCCTGAGAAGGTTTTTCCTGTTTTCGAGTAGACAAGTCTGTCAAAGAATTATTTCAGCACACTGCCTCCAACAGAGAGAAGGTACACTGAAAAAATGAACTTAATTGGCCTCCATCAATTTTTCAGTAAAGCTGGATAAATGATCCCACACAGTGGCCTGAAGTGAAATACTTCGACATTTACCACTACTTAATTTAATCACCAGGTAAGATAATAAGTTGATAATAATTTCACTTGATATTTAAAAATTGGAAATACAGCTATGCTTTTCAGACTATAAGTTTGAGCGACGCTGACGTGACATTGGTTATTAAAGTTGGATTGTTGTTAACTATCTTATGTTAGATAACAAGTCAGTGAGATTTCTCATTATTTTTGCACCCTGGACTGACAGTCAATACAGAGCAAACTGTCCTGAGACCCACACATGAACACAACTCATCTGTTGTATAGAGAGGAACTGGCTCAGTAATGTTAACTTAGTAGCAACCTAATGTTAGGACAGCATGGTAGCTTTTAAACACATTTTAACATTCAGGTTATCTTACAAGAATATAACTATAATAATTACTGGTAAGTTACTGACCAGTGACAAAATGCTGGCCACATAAGTGTACTTGTACTGGTCCCAAAGTTTCCCCCTCTCTTCTACCATGTACCACTGTCAGCGCCTCTCTCCTTACGGCCTAGATCCCCATTTTTCTTCTTAACGGCTCCCTTGTTTTACTCGGGAGCCCAAAAAACTGTAATTCACGTTTTTTTTAAGTTTGTTGGCTGTGAAGCCCACCACACAACAGCTTTTAGGCATGTTTAATTTGGGGAATAATGACAATGATGTACATTCAGTCACACAAGGTGAATGGAAAGCGGTGCAGCGGTTTCCCCCGCGATGGGCGTGGCCTATTTTATGCACTGTCTCTATGGCAGCATAAAACTCTGGGTTTGTTCCTGAGGCCGTGAGAAGTGGACATTTGGGACGTATAAATGTTTTCACTGTTGGATGCCTTTTCTTATTTGTCCAGTTGTTTTGCTCTCCTGAACAACATGCTGAGTGAAAGCCCTTCTCCCCTTCATCTCCCCCCGCTTTCTTTTCTCTCTCACTTTGCGAGCGGAACTTTATTTGCCTTGACTCTCTCCCAGATCACACCCTCCTTCACTCTTCGTCCCTGTTCATCTCGCTGCTACACGAACCCACAGGTTGCACGCACACACACACACACACACACACACACACACACACACACACACACTTTTTCCCTTTTCCCTACCTGCTGTGCCAATGTGTTGCTGTTCTAATTAAAGGTGGATTTCCATGGGGGATGGCAACAGAGTGCATAACACCGTCTGAGTGACAGTGGAACTCGGAGGTGTTGTACCTCCATCAGTATGCCAGGCAGAATGGCACTACCCTCCCCTGCAGGAACACAAACACCTATGCTTATTAATAAAAATTCCTGTGACTGAGATGGAGGGGGTTTTGTTTGTGTCTCCATAGGGTGTGTGCAAGTTCAGATAATTAATGTGTGTGAATGTGTGTGTGCCTGTGGTGTGTGTGCCTGTGGTGTGTGGGGGCGTGTGAAATGGTGTCTGTGTGGATGTGTGTGTTTGTGTGTGTCAAGCGTTGCTGCATCTCTTTAGTCTCATTAACATATTTCTTTTTCAACAGCAGCAGCATGGGAATCAGGCACACACACAATAGTTTTCATAATATTGCCTCTGTATATCGTCTGAAGAGAATTCAAATAAACAGCCTATAAACTAAGGTAAACTGAGCGTAATTATGACAGGCGGGAAAGGAAATGGTTCCATGAAAGCAGGTGGAAAAGATATTGCCACTTAAAGTCATAATGAAACTGCAATTTGAGAGCATCTTGCTTCCTTAATGTGTTGTATTTCCTGTTAAAACAGGATATCAGGGTGGGACACAACGCAGGGAGGATCAATCAAAAGTGTAAACCAATGGGAGATCAGTTAGGGAGAGAAATACAGTTTTATTTGATGGGAGGAGCCTCCTGGTACACAATGAAGTCATCAATAAAGATTACTTTTTACAGTTAGTAATGGGATTTAATATTTTTTTTTGCATAAATCATCAAATAGGTACCGTCTGGTATGACAGAATGAGCTAACAAGACTGAGAGTCTAACAGCCTCACGATGTTGAATTTGTGGAAGTGTCTCTGCCGGGAATCGAAGTCAGGTCTCCTGATTGAGAGTCTGCAGGCTGTGGGCCACGTGACCCATAAAGTGGTGAACAGAGCGACCGACCGACTGACCATTTTTCATTTCAGTGTGACTTTAACAAGAAATAGGAAATCAGACAATTTTATCCTCCAATAACACATCATTTGAAACTTTTACAGCACTCCAAAGTGAATTCATATACTGTTAAGTGAATTTAACTTGGCACTTGGCAAGATTTTTTAATAAAAATCATCCTATCAGCCAAGAGAAGAGCATCCCATCCCCACTAATTGAGATGCTGTAGATTTGCCATATTTGTTCAGATTAATTCCTGGTGTTGGGTATGGTCACTGGCAGGAAATCTCCGCCCAAGTGTCGCATCAAAACGTAAAGGCATACTGAGTAGGATTTTGCCGCTTGTGGCTTGTAAACACAACTTTCAAAGTCTCGCGAGGTGAAACACCAAGCAGACAAGACTCGTTCCAAAACGAGAGTGAACCTGGGGTTTGCTTTCACCCGCTGGAGAGTATTGAAGGAGAGGACGGGGATGAAGAGCGACGTGGAGTTGGCCTGTTTTCTGTTGGACAGATAGGTGCCGGTTAGCTTAGCTAGCGAGCTAGCAAGGTATCAGCTTTTCTACTAAGTTACGCTCATGCTAACAACGGTACTAGCTAGCTGCCAGCTTACGACACACACTCGCTCTGACCAGGATATAAAAGCATTGAGCAGGGGTTTTGGTTGCAGGCGGACACACCCACTGCCAAAACATTGGCGCCCAGAAACGACCATTCAGAAATAAGAAAACAGAGGCAGAAGGCAGGCTCTCTGCAGACACAGACAACCACTGGGCCATAAGTAGCCTGATTGAGTAGGATCATTTTGGGATGAGTTTATGCTATTTCAAGGGGGAAAATCCTGCTCAATATGCCTTTAAGAGTGACATACAAAAAGTTCTCCTACATAGCAGCACTCCGACAAAGAAGAATTGTAGGTCAGACAAATGCGCAAATGTGCTTGCCGACGTCACGTTACATGATTTCTGGGTAATTAAGTCCTCAAAATACCCGTTTAACCGTTAGCCTACCTGTCACTGCCATTTGAGGCTGCTAACATGCAAACTTTGCCACTTTAACATTTACTAAAAAAGCCCACTGTACACAGTATAATGCTAACAATGCACACTTGCACATCTGTACTCCAGCCTAGAATGCAAATTTATTACTATAAATTAGTTCTGTCTCCTCTCTGTACGCCTGATGAATAGCTAGCGATGCACGCTCATTCCAACCTTTAAATCTGCGACTGAGGATGCTGTATCTTTATCTATTTATTCACCGGCCGCATTATTCTCAATACGTCTGGCTGTTGTAAACACTTACTATAATTATGTGTTTTTATTATCTTCGGTACTCTCTCTTTGTCTTATCCTTATCTAACATATATCTCATTCTCTGCTGCTGCGACGACCTAATCATCAAAGTTTCAGGACTGTAACTAAAATTCATTATATAGGCTACGTCCCCTCACAGCTCTTTAATGATTGATGTGTATTCACAGATATCAGGATGGGGACTTCAGCAGATAGACAGGAGGACTTCAGATGTGCAGTGGTGCAGCATGACAATGACCTGATGTCTCCACAGACCGTTTAGGCCTGCTTTGGATCTGATGGCCTGTTAACAAGGCAGCACAGCCAGAACGCAGCACTGTGCTGCACTGTGCTGCTTGTTGCAGTCTGTAAGGCTGTACAGTACAGATCCGCCCCTCTATCTCTCTCTCTACCAGCCCCCTCCCTCTAACAACGAATCCTTCTAAGACCCCCATTGCTCTTGGTACGGCTGCTCCTCATGTTCTGAGTACAGCGCGTGATCACAGCCATTTATAACACTCTGGCTGCGCGTCACCCAAACTGGGACGCGTTGCAGCGGGGCCCGCTCAGAGGCATTCATCTGGAGGTGGAGGAGAGGAAAAAGGAAGAGAAAGTGCTGAAGAAGTGAAGTGCGCCTCCAAGGACCCCAGCTGCGCACCTGTCTCCAGCCTGAAGTGATTTATTCTGGGGGAGGGACGATAATGTAATCATAATATAGGGCAAAAAGATACTCCGCGACCATTTTGAACAGTCTCTCTCGCCGAAAATACAAAGGGAGATCGCTAGAGAGAGAACGGCTATATATGTTAAGATCAAGAGGTAGTGGAGGTAGTCCCTGCCTTTGTTTTTAGGCTATATAGTTCAGATGCTTCTTACTGTGTTGTACCAGCCTGAAAGAAGCTGTGCTTACAGAGCAAAGGGGAAATAAAAGGCTTCCCCTCACTGGCGTTTTCCTTGTGTTGACACTGGGCCACCTCTGCTCAACATCAAAGCCTCCTGCCAAGGCACTCTGACAAGTGTCCTTCTAGCGCTTGTTCTGTGTAAGCACACTGCGGAGCTTCTTGAACTCACACACACACACACACACACACATCCGTGCACATACACAAGCGAAAACGTATGTATAGGTGCCTCTGTGTGCGTGTTCTCTCTCATGACACACACACACATGCATGAGCACACGCTCTGACACAAACTCGAGTTGACACAGACAATGTTCCACTGTCGGGGGAAAAAAAAAAGAAAAAAGCCCTGCTAGGCTTTTTGAATAAAGAACAGAAGCTCAAAAGAGAAGCTGGTTGAAAGAGAAAGAGGAGAGTTTTTGAGGAAATAAACATCAATGCGCCACATTTTGTTCTGTAAGACAAAAATAATGCCGCTGAAGGGTAGAAGGGTGACCCAGTTCCAGCGGATGACTTCCAGGGTTCCAGACTGTCTTCGTACACAAGAAGGCTGCAGTTCTAGATGCTGCTGGAGCTGCACCTCCACAGTCCAGAAGGCCTCGGACGGACGAGGGGGAGAAGGAGAGGAGAACGGCCTCGAGGATGGACGGAGGGCGATTTCATGCTCAAGTGGTTTTTCACACTTCAGCGGCTTTTGTCCCTTCTCCTCCTCACTGGGGATCGCTGCAGTTAAAAGTTCCTCACGGCTTGAGATGAGATGACAGGGGTGTACAGTGAGACAGAGAGACAGGAGAGAGAGAGAGAGAGAGAGAGAGAGAGAGAGAGAGAGAGAGAGAGAGAGAGAGAGAGAGAGAGAGAGAGAGAGAGAGAGAGAGAACATCTATGTTTGAGCAAATGGATGTCTCTGTTTGTTTCTTTGAAGGAAATAACACAACTATTTTCCGATCCTCCTCTCCTACTATCTGTACACGCTGCAAACACACTCATTCACACACACACACACACACACACACACACCCAAGCATGTGCACGCATACTTACACCTCACAGACACACTACACACGCATACACACCATCATCCCCTCCCTAGACACATCTACTGCTTTTCCGTTACTCCCCCTCAATCAATCTGCACCTTGCAGGGGGCTGCTTCTCATCTCTATCAGTCTGTCTGCGTGATTTGCTGTAAGTGGACCTTCGGCCCCGGTAACATCTGTATTTACCTTGCACGGTGAAAGGGGGATGGATCGGCCTCTCTCAGCCGAAAGCTGAAAGCCCTCTCCACAGGAGGCGGCTGCAATCACTAAGGAGTCTGCAGCTCATAGCCGGATAAAGCTGCGGGACGCCACATGTGTGTGAGTCTGTAAGATGGGGAGAGATGACAGGATTGAGGCAACGTTAAAGGAGACATAAGTAAGGTTTTTCATGCCTCATAGCACAAAATTACCATATTATATAGTATCTGCAAGGGCTTGTTGATTCATACCGATGACTCAACGATTACCTCATCAGGTGCTGAGATTTCTGGCTTTCAAAACTCACCGCCTGGTCCGTCTGTACTCTGTCTTGGAACAAAACATCCCAACCATTGCAATGTCAAGACACTCCAAAACCTGTGTTCATTACTGGTGTGTTATTTTGATGCTCGGGACTCCATGGAAACAGCGGTTGCTCTGTTCACCAAACCCAACAATAAATGGAATATGGTGTTTACATACCAGAATATACCGGTTAATATCCCAGCTAGCATATTTGAAATATGGGCTTATCCATCTTATTCATCAACTCATAAATAGATATTTGAATGTCCCAAATATGAACAGAATATTAATGTGCATGTACATAACTAAAAACAAATGAACAAAAAAACATACTCAATGAGGGTGCTTTTTAGGTGCTGGGGGGGGATACATAATTGGAGTTAAACTATGTTGACTTTAAAAACTCCACCTGTTAACGAGTGCTGTGGTAGCACAGTGTTGTAATTACTAAGAGACTCGCAGAAAAAAAAAGAAAGCCTAAAAAGCTGTGGGGTATTGTCTGAGTTATAATATGGCACTGAGGCAATGTTGGATTGTACAGAGTTTTCACAGCAGCTTTCTTAATTCATCTGCTTTTTCACGCCATTTCTCATTTACTGACTCTGTTGCTGATTACCACACTGTTGCATTTTGATTAGCCCTCAGTTTAATTTGCTTTATCTGAAAGACTGAATAAACACTTGCTGAAATTCATTCTCTCTGCAGTGACTAAATCAGATTTGACAAAGCACATGATGTCTGCCAACTGCTTCTGCACAAATTCAACCTTTTTTCTGAGGTGCTGGTGCTCTTTAAACAGCCGTTAGACAAGTTAACAGTAATCTGCACAAAGGACTTCATTCCTTTGACTGCTGTTGTTTAACCAGAGCCTTGTAGAGGTCACTCACTTACTGGCAGATGGCAGGCACTGTAATAGTGTTGTGGCATTGGTGGCACCACCAGCGAAGGTCTCCTAATGTATGGTGGTCCAGTCTGAGTGAACTAAGTGCATCACAGCTTCAGTGGAAACAGCCAGTTCTACTATCTGGGAATGGCTGGTGGAACCTATGCAGTGGCTGTATAACAGTCTAGGTTAACTTGCTAAGATGTACGTATGCTGCCTTCAAGTGATCCTTGTAAATATTACTTCCATGTTTGGATGTTGTAAATAAGTCTTCAAGTTGACATTCAAGTCGTTTTGGTCAGAAATAATAACAAAATGGAGCCCGTCACAAAAGTAGTCCTTTGGGGACTGGACAGGATTTATTTTACAAATCAAGTGGCACAGAGCTGTTTTGTGGTGGAACAGCATAGTGAAGAAGAAGAGAAAATATGGGTCAGGCATGTAATTTTGTGTAAATTAATTAGAAAGAAAAATACAAGTAAAACAGATGTGCAACAAGTGTAAACAACTACACTTATACTGTTATTTTCAATAGGATAGGTGGCAAAGGTAAGGTCTATGTTGAGCTGTGCATGTGTAAACTTCACTACTGTTGTACCTGCTGAACTGAAAGTAACTGCCTCGAAATTCAAAGGGAGGTGGGAAAAACTAGAAATTCTGGAAGATGCAGGAAAATAAGAAGCAGTACTCTCCAGATTAAGAGTGGGACACACAAGAGTAAATAGTAGCTACATTGTTTATTATCAACAAAAATCATAATGGAAACTGTGATCATTGCCAGTTAGTCTCTACAACATGTGATGATATGCTGCTCACAATATAAGGAAGAGAGAGACCAATTACAGGAATGCCTGAGAGAAAAGGGTATCCAGTTGAGTATTAGAGAGATTAAGAAGACCATCAGAGACATGTGCTTTAGATATTTGTTGCAATTTTTAAGCTCTACAGGGTTAGAAAAAAGAATTTGAGTTAGTCTTTATTTACTTTGTATATTTATGTAGTCATTTATTTAATTGGTGTGGTTAGACAAAGTACATTTTTAGTTTCTCAATTCATACTTCTGTCCAGGAATTATGTGAATGTGTTATGCAAGTATGTTGAGGTATTCTGTTGTAAGTGAGCTTATTATTTTGTTGCACCCTCTCATGGCTGTGCAAGAGGAATTACAAAATGATATGCCTCAGAATGTAAACAGCGTAGCAAAAGCTAACCTTGCTGGCCCTGTCTGCATTAGTATCATTAGAGAAGGTCGGGTAATGTAGTTTCAACTGGAGTGATTCAAAGATTTCAATCCCATTCATGATCAACTTTATTTTTGTGATTATTACACAAAGTAATAGTTACCAAGCGAATCACCTGTACTGTTTTTCAATTCAGGAGAATACTCATCTGATCTATGAATAGAACATTTGCCACAGTGATCTATGCAACTCTTGAGGTAATAGGAAGGTTATCAAGGTAATCACTCAAGATCATGCTAATCCAGTCATGATTATTGATAACACTGAGCAAAATCACTGGCAAGGGAATGGATAATGAATGGTCCACAGGTGTGTGAGGAGTGATTATCCACTCCTCCACATCATTTGTGCTGATGAGCATTTCCTCTTCAAGTCCAAGTGAGCTGTCTCTCTGAACTGTTTGGTGCATCCCACAACCACGACAAGGAAGCCGCAGGTTTAAGAAGAGAGCTCAATCTTCTTTTGGAGGAAATTGAATGTGATAAGGAGGTGATATTTTCTAAAAAAATTGGGAAGACGGTAAGGTCAACACAATTGGGCATGGATTGATGACCAGATGATCTCCACAACAAATGGAGAGATTTTGCAAAGAGATTATCACAAAGAGAAAAGCCTTTCCAGCCTGGCCCAAAACCACTTGCCCCCTTTCCAGCCTGGCCTAGCAAAACCTGCTGCTTTCCAGCCTGACCCACCACCACCTGCCCCCTTCCCAGCCTGGCCCAGCACCGCTGGACTCTCTCCAGCCTGGCCTAGGGATGTCTGGTTCCCTTGAGCTTGCATTATCGTACCATGATTCCACAAAAAATGAAACTTCAACATCTGCCCCGCTGCAACCTGCCACATCTTCATTGCAGGCTCATCCATCACGGCCACAGACCCGTGGGCAAAGCAGGAGATGGAAAACCACCTAAGGCTGCAGTGAGGAGCTCCTTCACTGCAAAAAGAGGAAGATCTCACAATTGAGGGGAATCAGGAAGAACTGGCAGACTTGAGGGAGCAACAAGAGCACCATCACCAGGAGGGTCTGGCTCTTAGGAGGGCCCACTTGTCAGCATGAGAGAGGAAAGTTGCATAATACATGACTCCTGACTATATTACTTTGAAGATAATTAATTTTCTTTCTTCCACAGATCCCTTTGGTATTTTTCCACATTCTGCTTTTTGTTTTATTAGAATTGTTTTTGGGCTATTGTTGCCATCTGTATTTGCTGTTTGTATGATTTTTGAAAAAGTACAAACATTTGACCAAAATCGATCCACAGATGCGCAAAATGTAACAACTGAAGTTCACATTGGCCCACCCCCTCGTCAAAGTCGAGTCAAACTTTATTTATATAGCACATTTCATACACAGGGGCATATGCCAGGTTTTGCCCAGTCAGTGATCCAGGCATGGCCCCAGGTGTTTCAAATTTCCATAAATTGGTGCATTGATGAACTAGTCCTTACAAAAACCTAGATGTGTGTCAAATACTGAGAACAATGGCTGCTTTGCAAAGATTAATTAATTTGAATCGGGAGAAGAGATGCAGACAAAGTTAGATAGTTTGCATAAATGCAGTTGTTGGCTGCACTGTGCTACTACGGCACAGGGAGCTTCTCTGAAGTGCTAGGAGATGGAATGGGTCTCAGTAAGTCTTCTGTTTCCAGAGCTGTTACAGCAGTAACACCTTTGCTGTTGCAGCTGTTACACCATTATCTTCCCCAGAACAGCAGAGGAGGAACAGGAGACCAAGCAAGGCTTCCATGCTGTAGCCAACATCCCCAAGGGTCACTGGTGTGATAGATGGCACCCTGATTCATGTAGCGAGTCCCTCAGTGAATGAGCATCTCTATATCTGGAAAGGCTAACCTGCCATCAATGTACAAGTTATTTGTAATCATCAGGGGATTATCATTCTGGGCCGATTCAGCCATTTGCCAGGTGGCTGGAGATGGAGGCTTTGGTGACGGCTGGTTATTAGGGAACAGCGGTTAACTTGCCCAACCTTATTTCCTCATAACAGTGCAGCAGCCAAATGCTATTGCAGAGGAGAGGTTCAATGAGGCCCACGCTCAAACACGCTGTATAGTGGAGAGGGCAATTGGTGTGTGGAAGCGACGGTTCCGCTACATCAGCGAGTCAGCTGGTGGCCTACAGTTGAACCCCACTAAATGCTGTGCTGTTGTGGTCGTCGCAGCGTTGCTTCACAACACTGTAGCTCAAGCCAATCCTGACCTGCCAGGGGAGGAAGAGAGGGGGAAGAGGGGGGTTGTTTTGACTTTAATTCTTCAAAACCCTATTCATTATGCCTACTAAGTCAACAAAACAACTTAACGAACTTGAAGACTGCCTATTTCCCCAATAGTATCATGAGGCTTTAGGCCATTATCTTTTCTTCATTTTCATCATTTCACTGATCAGTAGGTTAATACCTCCTGGGATATGAGTCATCATAACATAACTATTTCATTTAGTCAGTCATACCAAATGAATTTGTGGAAGACGGTTTATAGTTTTGGGATGTGTGATTGCAGGCATAATAACTCAAATCAACTTGTTTTTGGTGGAGTGGTTCTTTAAGATTCAGCACCCACCAACACAGCGGTTTTTAGCCCACTTATTTTTTTTTTTTTACAAATGAATTATTGCCGCAAAGAAAGAAAATTAGGCTGGGTTATAGAAAACAAGCTAATCAGCATGAACATAGAAACTGGAGTAGGCTCACTAAAATGGCATCAATAACTTTATAAATACGGCACCTATAAACACAAAACTGCCTCGTCAACATAGTCTTGTCATAACTAAGAAATACATAGATTTATTCGCTAGTTACAAACCTCACATGATACCTTCCTGGTTGTATTAGATGCCAGTACAGGATTTCAATAACTAACGATGGTTCTTCCAATGGAACTTGCGACCAGAGTTGGACCTTTGGGGATGCAGTTCCTGGTTAGTAACTATAGCAATAGCAAGACCGCAAAGTTCTGATTGACAGACAAAATGAACAGAACTCCGCACTTGCTGAGTAACAGTAAAATATATATTCAGTCCCTGTTCAGAATCAAGGAGCTTGTGAACTTTTGTTCAGGGAGTGAAGAGGGAATTCAAGAGAAAAAAAACATTAAAGAGGCAGCAGTAGGTAGTAAGTCAACTAAGGTAAGGCAATGCTATTGTAAAATTTGCATGAACAAAAAAAGAAAAGAACAAAATACATACTGAGAGAGACATCAAAAAAGAAAATAAAAACTGCTGAAAAAAAAGAAAAGAAAAGAAAAACAGACTAAAGGGGAATTGCAGGACAAATTTTAGGGAGAAAATGAGGAGAGTGACAATGTCAAAGACAGTGTAGTCACTAAGAATCACTTCAGCAGAGAAAAAAATACACATTGGGATTACAGCCAGCACTCTGAAAAGATCAGCTAGGTGCATATGAAGGGAATCTGAGTTCATTTGCTCGATGTTCCTAGTGTGGCATCAGCTCCGCGTCGCTTTGATTATTTCCTGCCTTCTGTCTCAGAGGCCTCCAGGGAGCCCGAGGGCTGGGAGGGAGGCACGCTGCATGTGAGGGATAATGTGATAGAAAATGAATTGTGTTTGTCTCTGGTGGATGGCTTTGACTCTCAGGGAGTGGCGGCATCCCAATATTTTATTTTTCCTCCCCACAAAATCGCTCAAAAGCCAAATTCAGCCAGAAGTGAGAACCTCACCTGGGTGCTATGACATTTCAAGTCATTTAGTGCAAATAAACTAAACGTTGTGTGCAAATAAACCATAAAAGTTCTTTATTTAGCACTATAAAATTGATGAAATGAAGTAAAAGTCGTAGGGTGAAAATTTTCAAATGAATCTCCCATAATCCTCTTTGTATGCAAATGATTTTTGAGAACGTCCCACAACGGGAGAAGTTGCTTCTGGGTTCCTCATCCATTAGTTTGCATGGACTGCTGTTGAAGTGAGTGAAACTAAGTTGACTTTAAGAGAATCACTGAACTAAATATTTAATTCATGCATTGACTTAGCCAGAAAATCAACAGGCTACTTCCCGGTATGTGGCTAGAAGAAGTAACACACACACTCATAGACTCTCACTCCTCACACACACCAGTTCAACTCAAATCCAACCTTCTCTCTCTTTTAATTCCTTACTGTCTTTCTCCTCTTGTCCTCCCCCTTTCTTCTCTCTTTTGTTAGTGTTTTGCGCGTCACTTTTTCCCCCCAGAGTTCTCAGGGGTCCAATTTGCCCGCCAGCCCTTTGGCACCACCGTCTCGCTGACGCACACTTTGTTTATTTGTTTGTTTGCACATTGTAGCTCGCATGTGCGCGACGAATTACTGTTTCCCTGGGTTTTAACTCAGCACATTGCGTTGGCCTCGTTCATCCCTCTGATTATACAAACTTTGAAATTTGCATGTGTTTTCGCTCATACGTGTGTGTCATAGCTGTGTTCGTGGTGTGTGCAAGCATTTGTGTGTGTGTGTGTGTTCGCGCTCGCCTACGGATTCACGAGAAGACAAACACTCATCTCTTTGTAGTACTCTCTCATGCTTCCTGCCGGGGCTCTTTAATGAAGCCGACATCCCTTTGAAGTGCAGTAGGAGGATGGATCCAGCGCCTTTAGTCATGTGGTCAGATCCCCGCTGGGCTGATCACATCAAGGTGGAGTGGGCCTGTTTCCTCTCTGCTTCAGATGTGTTCTCTCTCTCTTTCTCTCTCTCTCTCTCTCTCTCTCTCTCTCTCTCTCTCTCACTGTGCCAATACTGAGGATTAGCTGGGTTCAAACTCAGGAAGCCGCAGCCACGGATTATATAAGAACAACTGCCGGACGGCCCGTGTGCGATTCATATAGCGGCATGCGTTTCCTAGGGGCGAGAGCAGAGGAGAAAAGATGGGAAGATACAAATGGGCGTGAATTTGTGTGTGTGCCTTTCTTATCCCGGCTAATCTCAAACACAGTAAGAGGGCGATGCCCGGCTTGTTTTATATTGAAATACCTGCAGGGCCGCTGCGAGAGGGAAGGAGGAGATTTGAAGGAGAGCAGAGGAGGAGAGGAAAGGAGGAGGAGAGGGGGTGAGGGTATGAGGAGAAAAGGAGGATTATAGGAGAGGGGGAGAATAGGAGGACAGGGAAGGAGGCGAATAGGAGGAGAGGGTTGGAGGAAAATAGGAGAGGGATGGAGGAGGAGAGGAGGCAAGGAAAGGAAGAGAAAAGGAGGAGGGAAGGAGGAGAAAAGGAGGAGAGGGAAGGAAGAGAATAGGAGGAGAGGGAAGGAAGAGAATAGGAGGAGAGGGATGGAGGGAAATAGGAGGAGGAAATGAGGAGAGAGAAGGGAGAGGAGAGGAGAAGAGGGAAGGAGGAGATAGAAGGAGGAAAGGAGGAGATGGAAGGAGGAGAGGCAAGGAGGAGATAGACAGAGGAAAAGAAGAGATGAAGAAGGAGAAGAGGCGAGGAGGAGATGGAAGGAGGAGGAGAAGAGGCGAGGAGGAGATGGAAGGAGGAGGAGAAGAGGCGAGGAGGAGATGGAAGGAGGAGGAAAAGAGACGAGGAGGAGATGGAAGGAGGAGGAGAGGAGGTGAGGGTATGAGGAGAAAAGGAGGATTATATGAGGAGAGGGAAGGAGGGGAATAGGAGGACAGGGATGGAGGAAAATAGGAAGAGAGGGATGGAGGAGGAGAGGGGGAGAATAGGAGGACAGGGAAGGAGGCGAATAGGAGGAGAGGGTTGGAGGAAAATAGGAGAGGGATGGAGGAGGAGAGGAGGCAAGGAAAGGAAGAGGAAAGGAGGAGGGAAGGAGGAGAAAAGGAGGAGAGGGAAGGAAGAGAATAGGAGGAGAGGGATGGAGGGAAATAGGAGGAGGAAATGAGGAGAGGGAAGGAAGAGGAGAGGAGAAGAGGGAAGGAGGAGATAGAAGGAGGAAAGGAGGAGATGGAAGGAGGAGAGGCAAGGAGGAGATAGACAGAGGAAAAGAAGAGATGAAGAAGGAGGAGAAGAGGCGAGGAGGACATGGAAGGATGAGGAGAAGAGGCGAGGAGGAGATGGAAGGAGGAGGAGAAGAGGCGAGGAGGAGATGGAAGGAGGAGGAAAAGAGGCGAGGAGATGGAAGGAGGAGGAGAAGAGGCGAGGAGGAGATGGAAGGAGGAGGAGAAGAGGTGAGGAGGAGATGGAAGGAGGAGGAGGAGAAGAGGCGAGGAGGAGATGGAAGGAGGAGGAGAAGAGGCAAGGAGATGGAAGGAGGAGGAGAAGAGGCGAGGAGGAGATGGAAGGAGGAGGAGGAGGAGAAGAGGCGAGGAGGAGATGGAAGGAGGAGGAGAAGAGGCGAGGAGGAGATGGAAGGAGGAGGAGGAGGAGAAGAGGCGAGGAGGAGATGGAAGGAGGAGGAGAAGAGGCGAGGAGGAGATGGAAGGAGGAGGAAAAGAGGCGAGGAGGAGATGGAAGGAGGAGGAAAAGAGGCGAGGAGGAGATGGAAGGAGGAGGAGAAGAGGCGAGGAGGAGATGGAAGGAGGAGGAGGAGGAGAAGAGGCGAGGAGGAGATGGAAGGAGGAGGAGAAGAGGCGAGGAGGAGATGGAAGGAGGAGGAGGAGGAGAAGAGGCGAGGAGGAGATGGAAGGAGGAGGAGAAGAGGCGAGGAGGAGATGGAAGGAGGAGGAAAAGAGGCGAGGAGGAGATGGAAGGAGGAGGAGAAGAGGCGAGGAGGAGATGGAAGGAGGAGGAGGAGGAGAAGAGGCGAGGAGGAGATGGAAGGAGGAGGAGGAGAGGCGAGGAGGAGATGGAAGGAGGAGGAGGAGGAGAAGAGGTGAGGAGGAGATGGAAGGAGGAGGAGAAGAGGCGAGGAGGAGATGGAAGGAGGAGGAGGAGGAGAAGAGGCAAGGAGATGGAAGGAGGAGGAAAAGAGGCGAGGAGGAGATGGAAGGAGGAGGAGAAGAGGCGAGGAGGAGATGTAAGGAGGAGGAGAAGAGGCGAGGAGATGGAAGGAGGAGGAGAAGAGGCGAGGAGGAGATGGAAGGAGGAGGAGAAGAGGCGAGGAGGAGATGGAAGGAGGAGGAGGAGAGGCAAGGAGGAGATGGAAGGAGGAGGAGGAGGAGAAGAGGCGAGGAGGAGATGGAGGGAGGAGGAGAAGAGGCGAGGAGATGGAAGGAGGAGGAGAAGAGGCGAGGAGGAGACGGAGGGAGGAGGAGGAGAAGAGGCAAGGAGGAGATGGAGGGAGGAGGAGGAGAAGAGGCGAGGAGGAGACGGAGGGAGGAGGAGAAGAGGCGAGGAGGAGATGGAGGGAGGAGGAGAAGAGGTGAGGAGGAGATGGAGGGAGGAGGAGAAGAGGCGAGGAGGAGATGGAGGGAGGAGGAGAAGAGGCGAGGAGGAGATGGAGGGAGGAGAGGTTGACGGCGTCCTCGTCAATAATGCATAGGTAATTGGCTGAGTGTCGACGTGAGCCTGAATAAATAAAGTTGTGTGTAAATAAAAGAGCCGCTTCATTGGCCCCTCAAATATTTAAAGAGCAGCAAATCAATGACGGGCGCCCCAGGTGAGCAGGTGAGGGAACGGAGAGAGAGAGAGAGAGAGAGATAGACAGAGAGAGAGAGAGCGAGAGAGACAGAGAGAGAGAGAGAGAGAGAGGATCCCACCGCATCAAGTCTCTCTTCTGCTCTCTCTCCCTCTTTCTCAGTATTAAATGAGGAGGCAGGCTGCGCATGGCTCAAAGCGGCGGGTAACAATAAGCTGTGCTGATAACACTATAGGAGGAGTCTGAGTGTGTGTGTGTGTGTGTGTGTGTGTGTGTGTGTGTGTGTGTGTGTGTAACCCTGTCGATGCGTGTGAACCCGTGCGTGCTCGTTTGTTTATTTGCGTGCGTTTCTCCCATTCTGCGGCAAACCCTCCACCCTTATCTCCTCTCCAGCCATGTTTCTTTTTCTCCCCTCCCCTCAAACATCGCCACCTCTGCCTCTCTTTTCTACACCTCCTCCTCCTTTCCGACTCCGCTTCCTCCATCCCTCCATCCCCGTGTCTGTCCTCCTCCTTTTCCAGCCCCTTCAAAAGCTGGCGTAGGGGAGGCCGGGTAAAACTGATAAGGATCCCCTCAGGGAGCTGCGGTAATGAGATAGAGAAAGAGTGCGGGGAGGAAACGGGGAGAGAGAGAAAGAGATAGAGCCAAAAAGGAGAGATGTTTTGATTCTGCATGAGGTGCTTCCACAGCAAGTATAACCTCCATTTAGTGATCATCATAAGGCATCACAACCACCAATATAAACAAAGACTAATTATATTGTCAGAAAAGCATGAATTTATGCTCTTTTCCACTTATAAAAACCTATAATCACACAACTTACATCACTTGTACACTATGAATTCACCTCCTTAAGATTGATGTCAGCTGAAAAAGGAGGATAAACTGTGGGTTTAGGAGGAGTTTACGAGGAGTTTAGGAGGAGTTTACGCTCCATTACGTACCTTGATACGCAGTTGTGCGTTATGCCCCCCCCCCCCCCCCCCCCCCCCACACACACACACACACACAGTGGTAAAGGAGCAGTAGCTTTAAAGTCCAAAAGCAATAAGTGCCAAACAAAGCTTTTCCTCCCTCTGCAGCTAATGGCACTAATGTGTCACTGTAGCAATTTGTCACAACACAGTGTGAGGAAAGCGATGCCCGACCCTCATTGAATGAGGTTGACAAACATCAAAACAAAAAGGCACTGGAAAATAAAAAGCGAGGTCAAATCAATCACCAGCGAGGACTCAAGAAAAATCATTTGCTAATTGTCTCTCTCGCTCTTATCTTGTTTCAAGCAGTGAAAGATTGCTTTAAAAGAGAAAAAAGACAGAACTAAACAGAAAAAACAGAGAGAAAGGATGATGAAAGGAGGCGGTGGCGGCGGCGGCGGCGGCGGCGCTGAGAGCCGGAGGAGAGGCTGGCCTCGCGGTTCCCTCCGCCCACTGAGGGAGCTCAGCAGGCGGGCCCGCCAGATGAAGAGGCCCCTTTGAAAGGGATGGGTGTGAAAACGTCTTTTAACATTCATCCAGCTCGTTCCGTCTGATGTCTGAATCAACCTTGAACGCCCGACACTTCACACACTGACCGGATCAGATAGCAAGCAAGCAAGCAAGAGAGAAAGACAGAAAGTAACGATTACCTATGGGGAACTCGCATCAGGGGGAAAAAAAAGATAAGGAAATGTCTGTTAAAATATTCACAGAGCAGTCCCAGATGTTCCCTAATATATACAGACGGCAAGTTGAATTGTACAAGATAGGAAAAGATAAGATACATTAATTCATACAGTGTGCAGGCAGTGATACACAGGGTTAATATTTGGGCAACAGCACCCAAACAGGAACTTTGTGTTGCCAGGGATTACTTTTATTATCAGGAGTGTCATTTTGTATCCTGTTAATGGGAGCTTTGTCCATCTACTTCGCCCTAAAACTGCCTGGCGTATCAGCACTCTGAAGGCCGTGGAACACAGGAACCGTTTGAAGGTAATGTAGGTGGGCGAATGTGGCGGCAATTATACCCGACAGTGCTGTTCGGTGTGCTTTTGCTTCCCTCATTATCGGGTTGAATTTGTCCCTTTTGCCCATTCACATCCCTGCCAAAGGCGATGTTGCCAAACTCCACTGATATCACCTTGATATTGTATCTTTCAGCCAATGCAGCTTAAAGCCTCATTTTATTGAAGTGGCTATGGAACCATTTGTATTATTACCTATTTTAAGATTATTCATAAGACATTCCTTTACTTGCTTTACTGGAAAGTATTGAGTAGAGAGAAAGAGGTAAGTAGACGCCGACCCTGGCCCTCTGCATCATCCAGAAGAAGAGTTATTAAAGGAGAAATCCACCCTAAAACACTTTAACACTTAAAAACAGCTATTGGGGATGTACCTTGCATTTCTGGGTCCATTTTGTTGTTTGGTGATGTATTTTTCTGATTACTGTGGATAAATGTGGACAATGTGACGTCACGTTGAGATCCAGTGCAGCTACAGTGGAGCTCCTGTACAACGATAGCAGAAAATGTTTCAGCGATCTAAAACATCAACAATAAACGTCAGGTTTTGTCAAAGAGCAAGAGCTTCTTTCTAGACTCTCCATTTTGCACCAACGTTCAACAATCACACAGGGAGAAATCCATCGTAGAAGAGGAGAGAGACCAATTTCTCCACTGACAGCAGCCTCAATAGACCAGAATGCAGTGCAGCCACAAGACATGTTGTTTTGAATAAGGGGCGTGGTCTAGATCATAGACACGCCCCAGTGTTCACAAACTAGTTGGCTAGCTAACTATATTTATATACCTGTATGCCCACCTTTGATTGAAAGCAACAAGTTCACACCCGTTCTCTGGGGGTTGTTGAAAGGCATTCTGGGAAACGTAGGAAAGTAGAAGTAGACGAGGTAGGTTTTAGGGAAAGTGGATACACCAAAAATATAAATTACAACACTTCATCACAAAATAACTCCTGGAATGAAATGGTTAGATGGAAGTTTCAGAACAGTTACAACCAAGACAGTGAAAACATAAGCGATTCTTTAACTTTGTTCATTCCAGGACACATTTTTAAGAATTTTGGTGTCGCCTTTAATATATTTCATACACCGTCTTAAGAAAGTGATCTATTTGAAGTTCTGACCTGTGGTTTATGAAACACTGCTGAAAGACGTGTTTTCAAGTGTGTGCCGCTCAAAAAATAGACCTGGGTTTTAATAATAGCATGGATTGTTGTGAATCAGAGGCCGGACTGAATGTGTGTGTGTGTGTGTGTGTGTGTGTGTGTGTAATATTATTCATGCCTGGACCCTGGGGACTCTAACACAGCAGAAAGGAGCTTTGATCAGCCCAAGGCAACATGGAGAGAGAAATAGTGGATTCAGTCAGAGAGGGTAGACAGTCACAATGGAAAAACACACAAACAGATGCATACCACATACACACACACACTTACAGTCACCTTTGTTCTTATGGTCTATTATCAGAAAGATTAATGCACATCTTTCTTTCTTTGTCTTCTCTCTCTCTCTCTCTCTCTCTCTCATACAGATACACTCCACATTCCACATACAAGTCCACATACAATAAAAAGCGCAGTCCTACACACCCCAGGAGACTTGTGATGGGTTTTGATAATAGTGTTGACAGCATGGGACACAAATAGCCCAGCTATACATCTATACATGACAGAGCAGTTGTGTACTAGAAGATTGTTAGGGAGGGAACAAACTGCCACTGGGGATATAAGCCAATATGAATGACGGCCAAATATATTTACTTACAGTGCAGCGTGCCTCTGTTGTGTTCTCTGGGGTGTTTAAGCATGTACTTGAGAATAATAATGCTTCTTCGTAGAATATCCGACTGAAAGTAACCTTGAAGGGATAATTGGGCAACCTGTGCAATGTTGAATTTGAGTGTTTGTGGTTGTTTTCACAGCTCTCTTCCTTTAAACCCCGCAAAAATCCCTGCTGACAGAAATATTACATGCCCAGCTATGACGGCCTTGTTAAGCTCTTTCTGTTCCCCAGCTGCAGTCAGTACCGGAGTCGGAACGCAATAAAAATGTTTAATATATGTTTCATATATTACAGAAAAGTGGAAAAAAAATCGATGGAACTTGAATTGCAGGTAGGCCAGCGCGCTCAAATCAGTCGGTGTGTGAGCTCAGTACATAAACAGCAAAACAATGAAAATAGAGGGAAATTTCCTTGGCTGCTAACGGAGCTAACTGATAAATCAAGCTCTTGTCGAATCCAGTCGGACGAAAGACTAAAAAACACAGTCTCCTCGAAGAAAAGCCTTCAGAGCTGACCTCTGTTCGTTCTTAAGGATTTCATGTTGTCCATTTCAGAGAAATCTGTTCTCTCTGTGGGCGGGAAACCGCGGGTGCACAGGAATATTCTGTTAGCTGCTTTATTCATGGCAGCGGGGAGACTCAATCGCGCGGTATCAAAGGTTGGTGTGAACACGGAAAAAACAAACGCAGATCCTTACAGAGGAGAGGGTCACGCTCGACGGCCAGGATGTTTTGCAATGCGTAATTCGATTTCAGGATGGACAGAAGGCTTTCACCCCCCTGGCTTCCATCTGTGGTTATGTTTACATGCTCAGGAGAAGGTCTTATTCGGGTTAGGCTGTTTGTATGTGTCTTTGCTGCCTTGCGATGGAGTCTCCCTGTTCCCATGAGTAAAGCAGAATGTTCCTGTGTCCACCCACTCTGTCCCACACACAGTCCGCCAGGAAAAAAGCATGAAGAGGTTCAGCCGCCAGATACACCCCCTGAGATTACCTCTAATACAGGGGAAAGACATGATGATCCCAATAGTGATGGTAAATACCACTTGCATGTTTTTTGTTGACATCAAAATGTACCCACAATGCTGTGAGAGTAAGATGTTTACATGCCACAAGGTACAGCTAGGCATCTTAACTGGGTTTCTCACAGTCTGAGTTTAACCAGGTTATTCTAACTAGGTTATGACATTTACATGTGTCCAACCAGTAAATGTAGCCACTGTTTGTATTTTCCTTTGAATAGAAAATGTATGCAACCCATTGATGTTGGCATCAAGGTTAATTTTTTATTGATTTAAATTTTGGCTTGTTGTAAGCTCAATAAGAGCCTTTCATAAATAAGGGCCCTAGGCTATTCAAAACAGTTCATTTTAATTTATTCAAAGTTGACATTTCACATTCTTTTGAGGTGACCCTGCCACTACATAAGTGCTCGAGGCACACAATCATTGTAAATGATACAAACATTAATGAAAGTCATTGTAAATTATATGAACCCTAGTGTTTAATTAGCTGGTTTATGTATTAAAGCCTAGGGCTGTTTGTTTGTACAGTATATTCCCTGTTGTCCCTCTGCCTAAATACTAAGGCAGGACAGCTGGTTGCACTGAATTAGCATTTTCTTCATTAAAAAAAGGCCTGTATAAATGCCGACGTTAAACATAAAACTGTACAATGTGGCCATGAGCAGACAACGCAGATGGTAGAGAATAATGGCATAGCACACAAGCTCAAATCATGCTTTATCATCTAGTGCTTTTATGAGTCTCACTTTCTGTTCTCTGTAGTCTGCAGCTGCAAGGGATTGTATTTGAAAATTGTATGTGCATATTACACATGTGCACGTGTGTGCACGTATATGCTTCCTGGTGAAAATGTTTCTGTCAGTGTGCATGCTGTTATGTGAGTGTTTTTCAGAGCTTGGAAAAACATATTATATTATGCATCTATAGGTATTTGCGGTGCATTTATTCACAATGCAGGCAACATAAGCAACCACATATGCAGCAGTAACTCCGTTTCATTCTATTCTGTTCCTGTATTTGTGCTGTGTAAACAACTCCAGGTGATAGCCTGAACCCCAATAGTGTTTGGAACCAAATACAGATTCTGTCCAGTCCCACCAGTGACGGATTTAATGATTTGGGGGCTCTTGGCGAAGGCCCCCGCCACACTTTTCCCCCCAAACCTCACCCTTTCTATCCATCCCTATTACAGGATATTCTTGCTGTGAGAAAATACTGATGCATGATGATGATGGTTCATATGAAAATACACAATGAATTAAAGAGTGCAACCTTATAGAATCTGAGTGCATTTACTTTAATGCGGTGGAGTGCACGCACTTACCTCCTCTCTCACTCTCAGGCTCCTTGAACCGCTGCTGCACAACACGGAGCTTCTGGGCTGCGTCTTGTCACTCCGACACTGAAAATTCACGATGAATTAAAGAGTGCAACCTTCCCACAATCCATGAGTGTATTTACCTTCTTTCTCTCTCCCTCTGCTTTCCTGGGCTAATCTGTCAGTCAGTCTGATCTGTAGGACGTAAACCAACATCCCAGATGATGTAGAGATGTGGGAAGCTGTACCTCCAGCTTCAGATCCTCTGCATCAACATCATCCATTCTTTGCTCTGATGTTTGGCAGCATGCATCCAATTCCGCTTCCCGTACAGTTCTTTTCATCATCTCAAAGGAGTAGAGAAATCCATACAGCTCAGAAAAGTTTTGTGAAAGCCTTTCCTTTAGGGTGACAAGAGCAGTATCTATAAGGGGCAGGAAAAACTCCCTTCTGAAGCGCTCCTCTGCATTAGACGCCTCTCTTCCCTCGCATTGGAATTGCCTGGCAGTTGGCGCACCTCCGGCCATGTCATCTCCACTCGCAGCTTTTCTTCCATTTCCCTCACATCTATTTGGGCAGAGCTGAGCCCAGTTCCTCTTTATTGCTGCAGGTATTCTGTCACTCCTTTAGTTTCTCTTCGCAAGGTTTCAATTGACACCTTCGGGGCTCTGCAGGATTTTGCTCACTCAGTTGGTTGATTCGGGACGTCGTGCCGAACATTGACACTCGGCAGACAAGGCCATGTTTGCATTTTCTGGCAGATGCTCCCTGGTGTTGGCACTAGCTCTGCTTCCCTTTTCTCTGTGGCATCATGCTCTCTCGTGGCAGTCGAAGCCTCCACCGTTTCAGCCATCCGGTAACAAACAGCCTTAACACTGTCAACACTACACTTCCATCTAGTTGTGGAAAGGGTCTTCACCATCAGGCTCTTCATACTTCATATCAGAAGTGAAGAAGAGCTGAAGAGGGAGTACAGTTGCTGCAGCAGCTCAAAAAAAAAGTTGATAACACACCACAGACTTGACAAGGTTAAGGGTGTGACTTCCACAAGGAACAAACAATGCCTTGGTGTTCAACTCCAGCACTCTTTTTTTTGGACCTCTTTGCTTGTTTCCCTGCATATTTCTACTGTTGTCATAAGACTGATCGCGAAAGTCGGACATATCCAAGCTAAGTGTGTCTAGGAGCCTTAAGAATCTCAGCCCAAAGAGTCAAATACCATAACAGAAAAGGACACAATTGCACCAAGTGTATTCTTTGCGACAAGGCACTTTGGATATGTTTTGAGGAGGTATCACTCATTTATTTTTCCTTAATTCTCCTTAAATGTTCATGCATGATTGGATCAAATTGTACCTTTAATTCCAGGCACAAATAACTTCTCTGAATGGCTACGAAAAGCAAGATCCCAAAAATCCTGGTTGACTTTGTCTAAGGCTGTGCCTGTGGACTCTCCAATAGATTGTGCCACCTATCCATGTTATGTGCTCAGCAGACCGCTCATCCCATTTCGAATGCGCTGAGAGATTTTTCCAATTGTTGAAGCAATCTCCACTGAAATGACCGGTCTTATCCGTCTTGCCAAAGAAACGGCAACAAAAACACATTGCAGACTCCTTCCTCTCACTACACACTGATCACACACGATCTGTTTGTTTTCTCCATCTCTCACAGTCAAATGATAATTCTCGCTAATAAATCTGTGAGGCTCATTTAAATTCTGTATTTGATTTGAACTGGACCTCTCTTCACTATTGAGCAGCACTCTCTGCCTGTTAGCTGCTTTGGCCACAGAGCTGGTCAGCCAGCATAGCAGAGTCAGTTTCATTTTGGGGTTTCATTTACATTTTGCTGCTGGTCCTCCTGATCATACTCATCATCAAGTTACAGGCCGTGGAGTTTCAAACTCCATGTTTGTCTCCAGCAGTTCATCATCTGTTTGCTTCTCACTTTCATAACTGTCAAACTAGTTGCTATTGCCAATTTGTAGGCCTACTTGCCCTTGGCAGGGCCTCTTGGCATTAGCTTGCACAGCAGCAGAATGTCACTGTCATTAGTGTTGCTGGCTCCGGTGTGGACAACATCTGATTCACTGGACCTCATGGAGTTTGTGGAGGTAGAGGCAGTGGGACAGTGAATACTGCCAGTAGTCACACTAGCACTAGCAGTTTGTTCTTTCATAGGCTGGAAACAAATCTTTTACTTAACTGTCTCTTTAGGAATAATCAGACTAACTGCATCATTCACCAATGTTTTGAAGAAGAATAGATCCACTCTACTACTGGTAGCAGTTTTAATTGATATTTCAGCCCTTGGCTGTTGGGGGCCTAAGGCAGTTGCCTTCCTAATGGTAAAAACCATTCATGGCAATGACATAAACACGTAGTTATCAGTTTATTTGAATGTGATCTCAGCTCTCTGGCTTCATAGTTGATCAGCTGCCTTCATCTCTTCTGTGGTGCATACAGTAACATTAGGCTACTTGGCTCGCTAGTTAAAGTTAACAACTAAACCATTAGTAACATCGCTTTTAACATATTACATCAAGGCACTGCTTATAAAACAATGTAATATATTAAATGCTCAGGAGGAGCATCTCTATAAGAGCCAGACTCTGTGTGTGTGTGTGTGTGTGCACATCTTGTGAATTTTTAAGGGAAAGACTGAGTGCTTGGCAGAGGAGAGGAATAAGTGTGTGTGTCTGTGTATTCTTTTGTGAGATCTGTGTGTGGAAAGGTATTAGTGTGTCTGTGTACGTCCCTCTGTGTGTGTGTGTGTGTGTGTGTGTGTGTGTGTGTGTGTGTGTGTGTGTGTGCAGACCAGCGTGACCACTCGCCCACGCGTTTGCCTGTCAATAACAAACCCAAGAGTTGTGCCTCCGCTCTGGTGCAGCCTGTCTCCATGCCGGTTTTTCACGAACACGTTTCCCCCTGAATTATATATTTATTATCTTCATTGGCTCAGTAATTATTCAGCCGTGTACATCAATCTGTTCCTGTGCTGATTAATTATTGTTTAAACAGCATAAATAATATGCTTGGATGTGGTTCTAATTCAAATTCCATAACAGTTGACAGACCGAATAGGACTGATAATAAGCTCATTAATGCTGCTTTGTAGATACAGTCTCCCACACAGCTTGGAAACACACACAAACAAACGCAATCAGATATGCATGTGCCTGCACACACACACACAAATTTACACGTACATATGCATGCAATCATACACACACACACACACACACACACACACACCCTGGCTGTTGAGAGGCTGACAGATAGAAATCAATAGTATTAAAATCTCACTCTACAAATCTACCGGCCATTCAAGTTCCTTCAACAGGCTGTCCGCTGTTGCCTGCCAACACTTGTATTGTGTGTGTGTGTGTGTGTGTGTGTGTGTGTGTGTGTGTGTGTGTGTGTGTGTGTGTGTGTGTGTGGACATGGACTCGCAACACCAGTGCGGGATGGAAGGGCCTCTGAAACGACTATATGATGCTAAACCTCTCCTCTGAAAGCCAAATCAGACTGAATGCGTGTGTTAGCTGTCCCTTGTTATGAGACGAGCCAGACAGGGGATACACAGTTTGCCGCCACACTACGCGTAATCCTAATCATCACAGTGGAGGCAAATACAAACAATAAGAGCGGAAATTAAAAATGTGCCATTTAAGCTCCCCTCTGTTAGAGAACAAAAGCAAACCTTGGAATAACTGTTTAATGAAAGTCTTAGTCACACACGAACCTGCTTACGGTTTATTCCTTAAAGAGAAGTGCTATTTCCAATCAAGAAGGCTTAGTGATCAGGCGTTCTCTGTATACACGTTTCACACTGTGAATTCACTAGCATATCTTGCAAAATCATTTCCCCCGCTTATACTGAGCTATGAATATTATGAAACTGAACTTCGCTGCCTCTGAAAATACATTCTTGGAAGGTTTAGAAGTCTCACTGGTGAAGGTGCAAAAAATTGTTATGGCTTCTTTGGCAGAATTTGTTTTTTCTGAGATTGAACGCCAAAATGGACAAACAGGGAAGCTGGCTGGCGCTGACACTCACATTCAGTTTTGTAGTGCTCTTTGTGTGCTTTTTGTTCCCTTTGCTTTACCTGCCAAAGTGTTTGGTTTATCCGTTTTGAGTCTGGATGACTGGGATGGCGCCGTCACTAAAAATGAACTGAGGAAAGCTAAAAAAAAACATTCTGCTTGAATTGTAGCCTGGAGGCATTTTGAGGACTTTTTAGGCTCACACTGTGTGGCGGATCTTCACTGCTGGGGGGGAAAAACACACACACACACACACACACACACACACACACAGTCTCTATCCTTCAGAGGCAAGTGAAGAGGTTTTTTGATCGAGGTCCTACACAAACAGGCAAAGCAGCTGTTAGAAATTTCCCCATCTGGTTAGTAGGCATCCACGTGTAAACTTTGAAAGTCACCCTGAGAGTAGAGCGAGAGTGTGAGAGTGAGACAGATGCTCACTCTGTTTATGGGCTGAAATGAATATATGATGGCTGTGATAAAACTCTGCCTCTCCTCCTATAACTCAGTTTCATGTGCCTGCATGTATGTATGTAGTCTCTCTCTCTCTCTCTCTCACACACACACACACACACATTTATCCCGCAGATACAGCAACAAAGACCTCCAAGGCACTCTCTTACACTCCCCCTGCTCAGCTAATTGTCCCCCACCAAAGGGGGGACTATGGATCGGTCTCCGTCCGTTAGTTAGATCGTTAGTCACACTGTAACGTTGACTTTGTGCTGCTAGGGGGCGGCACTGACAATGAATGGGGACTCAGTGGTAAAGCAATACAGTTAAAGTTATCATAGGTAACATAACAGTCTACACACGCTACACACTTGGAGACGTCAGACTGGGTTGATGTGTTGAACTGAGAGTCAATGGAGAATTTTTGGGCAAACCTCTAACCACAAGACACTGTAGTTATTGTACAGTTGTTGGACTGTTGGACTGTTATTGCACTCATCACTGCAGTACCACTGTGCTGTCAGTGTTGACTACTTATATCATATTAGCACTTACCTACTGTGCAATACCATATATCACTTATCACTTATCATTTATATTATTCATAACACTCACGCTCCTGGTGTTGTTTATAAATTGTATTGTAGTGTACATTGTGTAATGTACGGATTGTATTAATTGCGTATTGTAGTTCTTATATTTTGTACTGTATTGAGTAAAAACAGGACAATTACAGTTACTACATTTCAAGATATAACTTGTAAGCCTAATTCTGAGGAGAGTAGGCAGCAGAAATATATGGTCAATCTGTCCTTTCATTGTCCCATACCAAAATGCTTATACAATTAATAATAATAATTAATAATAATGCTTATACAATTTCACTCATATTTCAAGTACACTCAGCAACCACTGACTGACCCAAGGGTGGAACTACATCACTGGTGGGGGGCAACATGTTTACTATTTGCTTGTTAACCTTTCAATTCCTATGAATCACCTAATTACTATGTGACATCATCGCAGATTATAGTAATTGATTTGACATTTGAAACTTTCCCATTGGCTGCACCCCTGCTCTGATGCGCCTTGACCCGCGAGAGAGAGACAGGGAGAATTGATTTCTAGCGCAGGCGCCTACAGTAAGTGCTTTTTTATGATCATTGTATACATCTCACTCAAGGAGATGAATGAATTGGGGGAGAGACGAAAAGTATTCATTGTAATTTGAAATCGCCGCCGGCAGTGAGCTGGTGAATGGGATGACTTTTTTTTTTTTCTTGATGAATTGATGAATCGACTTTGGCATCCGCACCTGTGATTTATTATTCATTGTATTCTGCTTTAGCCACTGGGATTCTGACCAAGAGCCCTCACCCCCTCCTCCCTCCAACCCCCATCTCCCTCTGGCTCATCTCTCTCTCTCTCTCTCTCTCTCTCTGGCTCATCTCTCTCTCTCTCTCTGGCTCATATCTCTCTCTCTCTCTCTCTCTCTCTCTCTCTCTGGCTCATCTCTCTCTCTCTCTCTCTCTCTCTCTCTCTCTCTCTCTGGCTCATCTCTCTCTCTCTCTCTCTCATCTCTCTCTCTCTCTCTGGCTCATATCTCTCTCTCTCTCTCTCTCTCAATAGTTAATCAAAGAGTTGTGTACTGGTAACAGCGATGCTGGTTGGTCCAATCTGGCAACGCGACCAATGTCCACAAATACGAGTTGAAAAACACCATCAGATGCTGGTTTTATAGGTATAGACTGGTCAAATCCATACTATCTACACTGAATACCAAACTGAAATGACTTTGTGAAAGTTTTTCAAACTCAAACGACTGCTGCTGATGACAGTTTCACTCGACTACACGGTGACCAGATTTTCAAACCAGATCTGTGCGCATATTGCATAGGCCTGACACATTGACAAATAATGGAACTTGAAAAGTGTCTCTCCTTCTGGTAGGGATGGGACATATTGTGGGGCAGAAAAATGAATGGTGATATTAGCTCCATTTTATTCTGCTGTAGTAATCACAAATGAGACGCTTGACCGTCACAATTTCACAAGCTCTCCATCCAAATTATATTATTGTCACTTTGTAATGACATTTTTAAATTGTTGTTTACATTCTAGCAGCCAATACCATCGCTAGAAAGATTTGTGGCTCAGAAATAAACAGAATTCTGCACAGTCAGACTTTGTCATCATTGAACATGTATTTATTACATTGTATCATGGTTGTATTGAATCATGAACCCCATATCGTGTATTGAATCTTATGGTGAGATCGTCCCATCCCTACCATCTGGATTTCAGAGCGGTAGGAGATGTTTCTGCACGCTCAGTAAAGAATATTGCCTACTGGGAGATTTTTGGAGCAAGTGGTGAAAACTGGGACATGGGATTTGTCAGAGATGTGGGACACCAGAACATGGAGTCTTAAACTGGGACTGACCCGGACAAACCAGGACGCCTGGTCACCTTACATAGACCCCACTGAATGTCTTAGGACACCTCCAGCGAAAATATGAAATAAGGTACGGAAGACTCTGACTTGTGGAAACCTCTTAGGAATAGAACAACCTCCTTATCCCTGTTAATAAAGTTAGCAATTTCTAAAGTTTCTAGATGCTATTTTACAGTCTGTTAACAGCAGAACCAGCCAAATATGTAAAAATTGACATGGCTGATATTGTGACAGGCTAATAATAATGTAAAATAGATGTACAAAAATAGTTTACATTTCATGCACTTGGAATTATATGGTTCTGATGTTGAGCATAACATATTTGACATACCAGCTGGCAAAACTGCCATGTACTTTCTACCTTGTTAAATATTTAACCACAAAATGTTCCTTTTTTTAAAAAAATACCACCAGACAAGCATCAAAGATCATGAATATGTAACTCAATTTTCATTAAAAAGTCAGAACCTTATCATTTCAAGCTCAACCATTTTGGTTCATTGGCAGTCATGAATATGTCATTAGGATGGGAAGCTTTAATTGGAGGATGAGTGGGACTCGCTAGCGGATTTTTTCCCACTAAACCCAACCTTTCTGTGTTTATCTATTTATTAGGAGAGATTCAAAATGTGAAATATGCATAAACTAAGGTAGTCTGAACCCCTCTGTTCAATCCAGGTTGGAGTTATATAGTTTTTATTGCAAATCGCTAACAAGGAAACTCAATTTTTGTGCATGATTAATAGGACGCATACCTCCAGCTCATATGGGACACAAGCAATTAGAATTTGAATCTGAGTTTATACATACAGTACTGTGCAAAAGTCTTAGTCCTAGATTTTTGCTCTTAATTGTCATTTTTTGATAGAAACTTTGTGCCTAAGACGTTTGCACAGTACTGTATGAAAAACATCTTCTCAAATATTAAAACTGGTGGTTGTAAATTATTAACAGCGTTCAAGAGTTTACACCTTAAAGTCTCCTTTAAGGCTTAGATGAACATGGTTCTAGTGTTTTTTCCCTTTCCCACTTCCCACCCAGCCAACAAGCAGTGGAAGCTCCTGTCTTATCTGGGAGTTCAGCATCTGAAATCTGACTTCTCCCTCCCTCCCTCCCTCCATCCCTCCTTCGCTCGCCCCTTCCCTACACTCACTTCTCATCGACAGCTTCGACCCATGCTGGCTTTTGACTCCATGCGAGAAAGATCAAACGTCTCTCCCTACGGATGGATGGCCAGATGAATAGATGGATGGAAGTCCGGGTGAGTGCGGAGGGTGGGGGCGAGGGGAGACAGATGGGAAGATGGGCAAGAAGAGAAGAGAAGAGGCCCTCCAATCTAGAGAAACGAGAGAAAGGAGCCGATTGAAGACCAGATGCGATATAAAAAAAACAACCCAACGCTTTGATCCTTTCTGACTTTTTTATTCCATGATTTTTTTTCTCGTCACAAAGCCCAGAGGACTCTTTAAAAATCCTGCCAAGAGCTCTAAAGGCTTACTTATTGAAAAATAATCTTGTATCTTTTTTTCTCCTTCCTCCTCCGTCCTCCTCCTCCCTCTCTCCCCCCCCCCCCGTTTGTTTTGTGACCAGAGATGATTGCATTGACCGCTGTTGCCCCAGACTCCGGGTTCAGTCTGATAAATGACTCTGTCCATCATTGGAGGAGGGGAGGAAAAAGCGAGGAAGATAACCCGGTTGTCCATCATCCTTTGTTCAAGCGCGGAGACGAGTGGAGATTGGATATTGACCCGGGGTTGGCTTCTCCAAGTCGAGATATTTGAAGACTTTGTCACGGTGTGGCACTGGTCCCAGTACTGTGTCTCCCAATATCCAACTCTGCAGTCACAACACACAGTTCCAGTGTTTCATTTCCACCTTGGGTTTTTGGTGCGATACAGTTCCGAAAATGAAAAGTTACCCGCCGTAACACCGGCCGACATCTGGCGGCAGCAAAGTCGTCTCCTGCGGTGAGTGGGTTAATGCAAAAGTTAGGCGGCTTGGTCTTGATGCTGATCCAGCCTTTGCCCTTCAGTGGAATATACTTCCTGGTTGTACTGACACCTGGTGATCATGTGACCCCTGTACTAGGAAGTGAAGATGAGACGAGCCTTCCTTACATGTCTCCAGCCTGTTATAACAGCCATAGTTAACCAAAACCTTGCAACCTGGCAGCTACTCAAGCCTACTTTAAGCTCTTCAACATCATCGCATGCCTATTCCTCATCATTCTATGTCTACTTCTTTTGCGGGTAGAAGTTACCCACCTTCAATCTCAAATAGTCTCTGCACAGCTCAGCTCAGATCCTCAATTTTCTAATTTCTCACCCATTCAGGCCTACAGGCACCTTCCTAACACTTTAACTTCATCTTCATCACCTCCAACCATTCCGTGCCTAACTCTTCGGCAGCGTCCTCCGTCGCGGCCCGTCATCATAGACAGTCTCTGCACAGCGCCACCTGGCCGCGGCGGAAGTCCCTGCAGGGGCAGAGGCGTCTGTATTTGGGGGAGTGTCCCGCGCAGCTGAAGAGGAGGGGCTCCCGCTGGAGGCCGCACTCCCGCCGCATCACAGAGAAGGCCGGCAGGATGTGGTTGATCTCGGAGTCGACCACCTCGCACTGCACCTCCAACCTGAAGGGGGGGGGGGGACAGTGGAGCAAAAGCCAGAGTAAACACAAAATAATACTGGGCTTCATTCAGTTCAGTTCATTGGGTTTAATCATAGGGAAAAACTAGGAGTAACTAAAGCAACTTTTTGGTGCATTATGGATCTGATCTACTGAGTTTGATATTTATAATAGTGTGAAAAGTAGATATTCAACATCTGGTTTAGGGTTAATTTTAGGGTCAGGGTTAGACTAAGGTCAGGATTAGGTTTACATAGTCTGTAGAGATGCAGCAAATAGGCAAGTGACACATCTACTTTTTGTCACCTGATACTTAGCTGAGTATCAACATTGGACTATCCAAATAAAGTGTTACCAAGGCTCTTTATGGTACCAAAAGTTACTGAATAGGACTATGATTGAGACCTCTGAAAAACCATATAAAATAGCACTGAATTACTCATTCAATTGTCATAACAGTTATTTTCATTTGAGACAAGTAAGGGGAAAGGAGGAATTGACATAATCTGAAAATAAATGGAAAGTAGAGACAGACGGAGAGAAACAGAAATACAAGGAGAGGCAGATTTCATCACTTCACACTACAGATGCCAAATTCCAAGAGAGGGGATGTGAGAATGTTCGTGGAGAAGTGATAAGGAAGTTGGAAGAAGCTACGAGGCAGGTAGGAGATGTCAGAGAGAGACAGAGTGCGAGAGAGAGTGTTAGAGAACAGACTTGAGCTACGAGGATGACGAACAGAACAGAAACAAAAGGGGAGTGACACTGTAAACTGAGACAGACAGCGAGGAAATAAACACGAAAGATGCTCGGGAGGATGAAACGAGAGCAAAGAATAAAGATGAAGTGAACGGAACGGAGAGGAAGGAAGAGTCTGGAGGAGAGGGTGACACCGACGGGCTCTCGGGCTCAGATCGCCAGAAAAGGCCAACAGTGTCCGAAATTATTTACCCGCGGAGGGCCTCCTTGTTGTTGATGTAGTGGAAGTGAGCGGGCTCACAGATGAGGCCGGCGAACTGGCACGCCTCCACACAGGACTGGCCCTCCTGGGACACGAGTAGCCTGAGGCAGCTGAGGGGAGGCCAGGCGGGGGGAGCCGACACATTGGAAGCCCAGCCAAGGGCTGTGGAGTTGGGCAGGGGCACGAATATCGGTCCTGGAAGTCTGCTGCCACCGCCGGGCCCCGATCTGGAGAGGTTGGCTGGCAGGAAGGGAGGCTCTGGGGCACAGAAGTCCTGAGGGGGGGAGGGGGGGGGGGGGGGGGGGGGGGGGGGGGGGGGGGGGGGGTAGAATTAGTATGGCATGATCATACTATTATGGTAGAATAGGGGAATAATACCCAAAAGAGTGTCCTGTACTGTGATTATAGGTAGAACCGTGATGCGGCTTAGTATAAGGTGCAGCCAACTATTCGGGTATTGTAATAATACTAATACTACTGATGAAAATCTTTATTTGTATAGCACTTTTCAAAACATATACAAAGAGCTTTACTAAGGAATAAAAAAAAAAAAAAAAAGATCAAATCAACAATAAAAGCAATAAGCGATGCAGGCAAAGTAAGAAACGTAAAACATGTAAAAACAGAAAATAAACAGGACTAAGAGTCTAACAGCCCCGCGACACTGAATTCTGTGGAAGCGTCTCTGCCGGGAATTGAACTCGGGTCTCCCGATTGAGAGCCTGCAGTCTAACTCCCTGCGGCACACTTTCACCCCCGTGACCAGAAGCGGTGAACAGAGCGACCGACTGATCGACCCGCAATGTGATCCTGATCCTAGAGCCCCTGCTGTCGGGCTAAAAAGGGAATCAGGGACAATTAATAAAAGATCACTAGATAAAAGCCAGTTTAAGAGCTCCTTAGGCAGATCATTATGACTTTATACAATGGTTACCAATGCATATGTGCTGACTAAAACATTCTCTTTAAAGTGCAGTAGTATATAGCCTATGAAAGAATAAAAAACAGGACAAAGCACAAAAGATTGCCAACTAACTCGTTCACTAACTAGTGTTCCTTGCTTTCTTCTGCCTCTTTATGACAGTATAAATGCATTGGTTGCAGTTATAAATAAAGCTGCTGTAGATGTTCTTTACTGCGATGCTGGGTGACCTCAGTGAAATCGGTGAGTACGGGTGACTACAACTTCGCTGACGCCGATGACACCCGACTTCACCTCGCACCAAGCCACATCAGTGTCATACTCATAATCACACTAGTGAACACCGTCTTGGGTGTTATTGCTGACACAGACACATGCGTGCACTCGCACACACACTCACACCCTCATCGCCTCACTACACATCTGGCTACATCTCGCTGCACGCTAACTGAGATAAATCACATCGCGAGCGGACGATCATTAGGCAGATCCCGGATCAGCCACGCGGTCTAAAAGCAGTTTCTGACACGTTAAACTAGAAGAACACAACAGGACGGCTCCGACGGCGCCGTCTGGGTGTCGAAACCGGCTGCCACTCAGGATCGGAAGGAAGGTTGTTGAGAGGATCTTCTGCAGTTTGTCTGACATCTAGCGCGGGATTAACGAAAAAAAACCCAAAACTCTTTCCTCCCTTCCCTCCGTCACCATCCCTCTCTCGCCACTCATCCCTCCTCATTAGCGTCGGAGGGCCTTCTGCTTTCCTAGATATGTAGCTCATAATGAGAGCGAGCATGTAGATCAATCACAAGTCTACTTACATGGCGTATAGTCACTCACACACACACACACAAACACACACACACACACACACGTAGACTTACACACACGTACACATTGCTCTGGGTGTTGAAGGCACCTGATGATGAATTATTGGGCTGAGTGGGGAAGTTGAGAGCTTGTACAGCGCATGTGTGTGTGTGTGTGAGAGAAAAAAAGAGAGACAGAGAGAGAGAAAGAGAGAGAGAGAGAGTCTCTGTATGTATGTATGTGTGTGTGTGTGTGTGTTATGTTGTGTGTGTGCCCAATGCATGTTAGTTGAACTCACCTGATTCTGTATGTAGCCATGAACTCTCTCTAGCATCCCCTCACAGGTGTACTCATAAGGTAGATATGGCTCAACCTGCAAAGACACACACACACACACACACACACACACACACACACACACACACACACACAGTCACTGATAAGCAACCCCCACCCCTCATTATTTCCATATTTTGCACGTATGAAAGTGTGTTGTTTTTTTGCTGTCACCTCATTGTTCTCACTAATTGCAATAGATTGTCTATTCTCCGTGTTAATTTCAGCAGATGAATGTTTCCATTGTCAAACTTTTGCAAGGCCTAATCACAGTGTGTGACTGCTTGGAAACTCATTAGGGTTTATTTGCATAGCAATACATCATACCCTGCTGTGATTCGCCGGTTCCATAACGAAGGCATACCTTTGATTGGCCTAATTAGCGACGAGCTATATACTCTTTTGTGCCTCTCGCTAATAACAAGAACACATACAATACACATTAACAAGCTGGCTGATACAGACACACAATAACTGGCTGAAACTGCACTGCTACGATTAATAAAAAAGAATTGAATTAGCTGATTTAATAAACTTCTTTATTGTGTTGATATCCCAATGGGAAATGGATTTAGTTCGTTTTGTGGTTAATCGGTCACACTGTACGGGGGTGCCAATTAAAAATAGGTGTTTATATTGGAGAAAAATCATCTTCCAATTTATTACTGTTTCATCAAACTTCTTTTAAGTCCAATACATAATACCAGACATTAGAGAGATCCAAGTGCCTTGTCTTTGTAGCGGAGTCCTCATGCAAAAGACCTGCCTTTCTAAATGATACACGGCTCACTAAATTACATTTCCAATCTGAAATCAAAGCGGTCTGATGTTCAACCATGTGTGAAATCAGACTTGGCCCATTTGAAGCGAAAACCCACTGAGAAGCAAGTATGCACGGATGATGCAATTTAAAAAGTTACACACACTGCAAATCTGATCAAAGCCTTATGTTAATCTAGTTGTTAAGCCAGAGTGGAGAGTAAATATGTGGACAGGAGGGACGGACAAACAAGCTCCTTACAGTAACAACCTATCCTTCGTCTAACCGAATTCCTCCTCCTCTTCTCTTTTATCTCCCCTCTCTTTTAGCTTTACTTAACCGGGCAAGTCTCATTTACAGCAGCGGCCTTGGAGAGTGTGGAAAGTTTTATTGGATTTAAATAAAGGTAACCCACAGAAGACAATTCACAAAAATGCACCACGATCCACAAATATTCCACTATCCACAAACAACCTTTAAACTACCAAACTTTTACAAAATGTTGCATACTAAATGGTGTTTTCACATTTGTGGATCATGTGACTTTTGCTGTTTTTTGTTGCATTTGCATTTTCCTCTCTTTGTGAATTGTTGTCCATGTTGTCCCATAGCATTTTATCGCATAAAATACATCTACAAACACATCCGCCACCTTTGGGGACAGATGAAGTACCACCTTTTCTCTTTTCTGATTGGTCCAAACGCTCTGTGTTGGTGGCTGGTCTGTACTGATTAGTTAGTTTCTCCACATGCACACTTAAGCTGAATCAGAGAATTAAAGGGTTTTGTGGCTTGCCTTCTGTGGATTACATTTATTTAAGTCCAATAAAATCTTCCATAGAGGAGTAGCTCAAGTGGGGAAGGAGGGTTTTACACACACACACACACACACACACACACACAGGACTCTAACCTGGCAATCTTCTGGTCATAATCCCACATCTCGGACCTTTAAGCTACCATCACCTATCTCTCTCCATTCCTCATATGTTCTTTATCTTTTCATTGCAAGATGAGAATCCATTCATTCAAATCAAATGTCATTTTTATTCATAGGTATAGCATGGCACATCCAAGCAGAGAACCATAATTTGGCAAAGCACTAAAATAAAAAAGCACTTAAATAAACGTAGGTCATTAAGAATGGTTTGACAGTGTAGGAGGCAATGAGGGCGCACCGTCAGAAAAAAAAGCTACAGAGTATTGGGGCTGCACCTTTGACAAAAGGTAAAACTGTACTTTCATTCTGAGAGTGTGACAGGACGTCTTCCACTCCCAAAGTCAGATAAGGGGGGTTGAGATAGAGAGAGAATGAGAGAAAGAGAGAGAAATATACAGAGATGGGAAAGAGAAAGGGAAGGAGAGGATGGAAAAGAAAGAAAGAAAGAAAGAAAGAAGGAAGGGAAGAAGAGATGGAGAGATGGAGAAAAGGATCTATTGGAACACGGGGATGTGTCAGCCAGACAGAAATTGTTTTGTCCTGCATGACTGAACATGGGCCGCTGCCTCACACAGAACGCCTGCTTGCCACACAGGTGTGTGTGTGTGTGTGTATGTGTGTGTGTGTGTGTGTGTGTGTATGTGTGTGTGTGCATGTCTGTTGCAGTTAATGGCCATAATGTGCAGGTAAGGCTGTCTGTGCTGGCATGCCTTTCTGTGCAATTTCAGTGTCTGTGCGTCCGTGAGTCTGCAATTCATTTGGGCGTGTGTGTGGGTTTGAGTAAGTGCATGTGGAAGAATGTTTGAGTATCTGACTGTGTGTGTGTGTGTGTGTGTGTGTGTGTGTGTGTGCTGGGGCAGTGTGCCTCCAGTGAAGGGTGAAGGGGTCCATCAGCTCTCTCTCAGCGGTCTGACAGTGCAGACGGAGACGGAGAGGCCAGCCATCGCTGCTGAGCTGTGACTTGTCTGACAACACAGACAGTAAGAGGAGAGGAGGGGAGGAACACACACACACACACACACACACACACACTCTGCTATCACTACTGCTCTAATCTCCATGCACACTTTCTTTACCTCTCTGTCTCTCTCTTATTCTGTCTTTTTCTGTCTCTCTGCATCTCTAATCTGCTTGCAATGAAACAATGTTGCCTCGTTTATTGCTGAATCAAATATGAGTCTTCAAACTCTTTGGTCTTTCTACACTGGGAAACCAGAGACATTTAGTTTCTGATTTCTTTTTTTTTTTAATTGTAGATCATTGTCAAAACAAAGCGGTCGTGAGGAAAAAAATGAATCACAGCTCTCCTCGAGTGCCCTTCATCCCTTTCATCTTTTTCATCATCAACCTCCTCCTCCCCCAAACCCATCTGTCTATTCTGTTGCATCGTAGACATTCCTCTGTGCAACACAATGCTGTAGAGTCAACAGAACACAATGGACAACCTGGCACAGGCTGAGAACATGCTTTGTCTAGACACTGAAAAAAAAAAAAAATAGAACACTTTAAAATATTGTACATTAATTAGGCTGATGCATAAAAACTCTATGGCATGGTGTGTGTGCCTGGTTGGTAGATCAGTCTGCCATTTTAATAACAACAAAAAGCCTCCGTGGCCATGCAATCGTTTGGTAGATCTTGAATTCGCTCTCTCTCTTAATCTTCTGTTTCTCTGTACTTCTGGCTCTCCCTTCCTCCCTCCCTCTCTCTCTCTCTCTCTTCTCCTTTCTCTGGCTCTACAGTAAGATGTAATCTCCACAGTTGACTTCTTAATTAACCTCTCTCCCACTCAGCAACGTCTGGCTCCCTGCGTATTCTCCATTAGCCCACGTTTCCTGCTCCAAAAGTTCAGAGCTCTGCAATACAGGACTGCTAACTACATGCTGGCACAGCAGCTCTGGAAAACCACACTCCGGCAAACCTGCTGTAGCAAAGTTTAAGAACCCTTGATCAGGCTTCGCAGCTACAACACGAGGTCCAGCACCGAAAACCTCATTACAATCTCCCTGATGGCAAAGGCAAGCGAAAAACATACGCTCCTAGAAAACGTAACGAGGACCAATATAAATCTCGATCCCCCAGAGCAAAAGAATCATTTTGGGCGTACCAGAGGAAACTGTCAGCATACAACATGCAAGTGCCTCTTCTATCCGTTCAGGTTGTAATGTGCAGCGGGTGCGGTACCTTGGTCCTCATGATCTCCCTGATGGCAGAGTCAAACTCCAGGGAGTTGTTGTAGTCCACAGTCATGACGTGCGGCCTGCCGATGTACTGCTCTGCATACGGGTGCTGGGAGGACACCTGCAGAGGACACGTCAAGGGCATGAGTGGTCTACATGTCTCAAAGAAAGGTCTAAAAATGTCTTAAAGGGGTATTCTGGAGCGGCAGATCATTTTGTTTTTGCACAACTTTTCCCTAAAATGAGGACTATCAACTATGATCCACCCTTTGAGAGTAAATGAAGGGGGTTTACAGATATCATCAGTGTTGGAAAAAGCACTCAAAGCACTCAAATCCTTCACTTAAGTAAAAGTAGCAATACCATAATGGAAAACTACTGCATTAAAAGTAAACATTCTCCATTCAAAAGTTTACTTAAGTAAAAGTATAGAAGTATTAGCAGTAAAATGTACTTAAGTATCAAAAGTAACAGTACTCATTCTGAAGAATAGTCTCATTAAGAGTGTTAAATTATTGATGCATTAACCTGCAAGAAGTATTTTAATGTTGTAGGTCTAACTGCTCCATATACTGTTGGGGAGTTTAAACTAACAATGCAACATTTTATGAGCTTATCGCATGTTTTGCAGGTAAAAATTACAATATTTCCCTCTGAAATGTAGTGGAGTAAAAGTATAAAGTCTCACAAAATGGAAATACTCAAGTAAAGTACTTGAGTATAGTACTGAATACTCAACTTCAGTACTGGAGTAAATGTACTTAGTTATTTTCCACCTCTGAGATATCATATTAATGACAAATGAGATCACAGTATCAATGACTCTTTCTCAAGTTGAGTTATTTCAGAGCGTATTACATCAAACTTGAAAAAATGTCCTAGTGTAATGTTTTCTTTGTGTGCAGTGCTGGGATATGGGAGGCATACTGTTTAGCATGTGGTTCTCAGGCAATTAAGAATGCACTGGGACAGATCCGGCAGAAGAATGTATTAACAACTCTATTGATAGGAAGTCAGGTCAGGTTGTACTATGAACACCATGTTCCTGCCTCTTATCAAGCACTTATAAGTTGTACCAGTTCAATCCAGACATCTGCTGGTGAGGAATCAAGTTACTTGGCAACATGGTTGCCAGTGAAAACAGCAGTGGCCAAATTATTTCTAATCAGCGACTGATTGTGTGGAACTAATGGGCTGTTATGAGCTTACCTCTCTGGAAGTGGGCTTGCCTCTGAAGAACTCGTGATTGAGCGAGCTGTGGGGCGGGTGGAATTTGGGCTGCAGGAAGATGCAGCCATTGGCTATGGCTTCCAGAGGGGCGGGGCCTTCGTAGGGGAAACCGAAGCCAATGAAGAGCTGGGGGAGAGAAAATCAGGAAACAAGGTCAGCTTATAATTATGTTTTTAAATCAATTATTATGATTGGCTGTGCGTGTGTGTGTATGTGCGTGTGCATGTCTGTCTCTCTGTCTGTCTGTCTGCCTGCCTCCAACAAGTCATTTAATCTATTCACTGTAAAAATCGTATTATGCTTACCAGAAGGTCCTTGTTGACTGTGTATGTCTGAAATGCCTGTGGCAGTAACCTTTATAAACTGATGGCCTCTAAGTTACTGCTGCTGCTGCTGCTGTGGTGATTTTTCAATGCAGCTGCACAGGAAGATTGCTTTTTCCAGTTAACATTTCTCTACAATTCAAATTTCTTGTCAAAACATTTTGCCAGCTAGTTGAAGATTCACTTCAGGTTCCCTGGTTTCCAGGGAAGTCCTGTTGTATTAGAACAACAGATTGTTTGATTAAGGTTTTGCATATTGCTTACTGGACTTCTTTGTTGTAAGTCCTTTGTTGAGGAAGCAACGTTACGCCTTACTAAGTGTATGACAGCAGTAACGTTTTCTTAAAACAAAATCTCCCGATGAGGTGAGATCATTTCAGTTGTTTCTAGTGCAAATCAACTTGTTTAAAGGATTTTCTTGAATCAAGTCATTTTCTTGATAATTGTGGAGTGATCCACCTTATTCTGGCTTGCCTCTCCCAAGAAATTGACACCTTTTTCTAGAAAATTCCTAAAACATGTGAAACTGCATTGGAAACACTGCAATGAAAGGAAAGTCTATAATATCTGAATCTGATAATGAAAGACTGCAGTGTATCTGTATATGTGTGTGTCAGAGCGTGAGAAAAAAGACAGACAGGAGACAGAAAGAGAAAGCGCATAAGAAAGACAGAGTTAATGATGCAGAGTCTGGGTGTGCATGCAGATGAGAGCAGCAGTGCGACTCCAGAAGATACAGTATCTTGGCGTGGCATTCCTGCAGGTAGCATTTTCCTCAGTGCCTTGCCTTGGCCTTGCGCAGCAGCTGCTGCAGCTCATGCTGGGGCAGCAGGCCGTGGTTCTTAACGAAGGCAGGGACCTCAGGAGGTCTCTGGGTCTCGTAGTAAACTGTGCCGTGGACCTCCATGTACCTGTGGAGGATCTGCAGGAAACCTTCCTTGCCCTGCTGGGAGAGGAGGGGGGAGAGAGAGAGGGGGGATGGTGCGAGGGGGGGGGGGCGAGGAGGAGATAGGAGGCAGTAGGGAGGGACGAGGGTGGTAGAAAAGAGCAGCACAGAAAGAATATGATTAAAGCAACTGTGTCCCAGTGGAGCTGTGTCTGCTGTGTGTGTGTGTGTGTGTGTGTGTGTGTGTGTGTGTGTGTGAGAGAATGCTGCCGGTCTCTGATGTGTGTCTATTTGTGTGTAGCTGCCTGTGTGTGGTGTCAGTATGTGCGTATCAATGGCATATGCGTGTTTCTCTTAGTCTACACCACTATCTAGGTGTGTATGTGTGTGTAGAAGCAGCCCACTTTGCTATCTACTGTGTATGTGTGTGTGTGCGTGTGTGTGTGTGTGTGTGTGTTTGATGAGTATGACTGTCCCACTGAAAGGCCTATTGGAAGCTTTGGCTTCAGTGCGCTAAAGAGGAGAAACGCACATAGCTGTAGGCTATGAAGAATCTGGCACAGCTCTCTAACAGTCTCTCTTGAATACACACACACACACACACATTATAATGACTCTCCGAGCCCCAAACCACTCTCTAATGCTGCTACTTCTTCCCTGTTTCCTCACTCCTTTTCGATTTATGAGAGACACATTGGTCTTTATAAATACTTATATGCTGCCTGTTCCATTTCATAGCGATCGGAGAGGCTTTCCTCGGCCCTGAGATTCTTGAAATAAACAGGGATTCACCGAAATGAAAAAATGTATGAATAGAGAAAAATCATTGAATCCTGTAGTACAGTGGAGGATCTCTTTCATGATTGTGGTAGGGCTTGTGTGGGTGTGAGAGGAGCGGTAAAGCATTACTTTCACTTACACAGAGCCGCGCATTCGTGTGCGCATTCGTGTGTGTGTGCATCTGCTCTCATTTCTCCAAAGCATATCAGCACGGCGTCATGTGTGTGAGAGAGCCAGAGCGGAAGGGTGCGCTTTCAAAGTCAAGGTCAAGCGCGGCGGCCGGGAGAACAAAAACAAAACAGCGGCAGGTAACGGCCGAGAAGCGAGTCGTGTGAATGGAGCGTAACCCCGGGCCAGAGTATTGACCGGCCGGCCGGTGTTAAGCAGCTTACTGTATCCCTGTGCTGCGCCGCGGCCCCCGGCAGCTGTAATTGGAGGCTGTAACGATCGATAGCTTCCTCTGTGAGGATTTTCCCAGCCAATTAGGGGATTAGCTCAAGCGCTAAGTGCAGCAGACAACGTGAATTAGCGGGAAGAGAAACACGGCCCTGGGAGAGTGCAGAGTCCGTAACCTCGACTTGGTGTTGCAGCTGCATGTGTGTGTGTGTCACAGATGTACCTCCACACCCGTTTTCTCCCATGGGACGCCGGGTTACGCCCGAGATAACCTCTCTACGCTTGCGCTGGATTAGCAATGGTAATAAGTAAACGCGTTCTGCTATGCTAGTTTTTGTCCCTCACATCACTTCTCATAATGTAAAATTTGAGAAAATAGTTCCGCGGGACCTTGAAATGTCGCGTTTGACTGTTCAGCACTTCAACTGGAAAAATAAGTGCCTTAAGATTTGCATGGAAGGTTAGGAGGGTGATGAAAACATATAGAGTACTCACGCACACACACACACACACATATAAGCAACTCTGCGCTGTGAGAACGGGAAAGAAAATGTACTTTGCCTGCTATTTAAAAGGCTCAAGGTATGACGCAAACACCTGTGTGGCTGGAACAACAGCATGCGGGTGATTATGCGTCATGCTTGATCTCCTCTCATCATGGAAACCTCTCATCAGGTAAAATAGCTAAGCAAGTCTGCCAACAAGCACCTTCACTCTGCTGTGCATTCTTTTGCAGCTGCACATGGGTGAAATCATAACTGTAAATCACAAACTGAGCCGCTATAGAAGACCGCCATCATTGACCTATCCTATATTTATCGTCCTTCCCTGCTGCAATGGCCACTGCAGTCTATTGTTTCTCACAGGTTGTGAGGTGGAGCTGCATGTTAAAACACAAAAGTCATGTCAAATGACAGGCTGCCTGACCATTCTTTGTGCTTTCTGACAGGTGAGAAGATAAAAAAAACACTCACTGTCAGGCAGAAAACTCTCTGAAAAGTGGTGGTTGTTCCCATGAAGGCTTTTGCGCATTTAAGTGTGCTTGTGAATTCTGACATACAGAAGTCAGAGTGACTTTCGCAGTTGACTGCAACAAGCAGCTTTCCATGAAAATCGCTTTTCTGCATACAACTCTGACTAGAGGTGTGTTTGTGTGTGGATACGTATGCTTGTGTGTGTGTGTGTGTGTGTGTGTGTGTGTGTGTGCCTGAGCATTCCTGGAACACTTTTGACACGTTAACAGGTCAGAGTAACTTATAATAATAATGGTGCAGACATGGTATGATTAGCAATAAGAGGATGCGTTTATCAGGGAGAGTCTTACCTGAAGCTGATGAGCAATGAGCATCCAGCCAGATCCAATGGAGCGCCACACACACATTGAGAAGAAAGGATGGGGAAGAAAGGGATAAAGGAAGGGGCAAAGTGGTATTGGGGTATATATGAGAGAGAGAGAGAGAGACAGAGAGAGAGAGAGAGAGAGAGAGAGAGAGAGAGAATAAAGTTGTAAAACAAAGAGGCAAATGAAGCAAGAAAGAAATAACAATGGGGAAACAGAAAGAAAGGAAGTAAAAAGGAGAGAGGAGACAAAAAATAATTAATTACACATTACATTTTCCGCCTTTTCTCCCAGGCTCTTGCAGACTGGTGTATTGTGCTTTTAGAACCCCACACCTCCCTTGTGTGCACGTCTCTTTCACAAGCCACAACTATAAAGAAATCCGGGGAATTGTACAGACACAGACAGTGGGAAGCACTGGCAACAAAGCAACATCTTTATAATCATTTCAACAATGGCTGCTCAGCTGCGGCCTCATACAATATGCAGCATGATCGAGCAGACAGCTTTTGAGGGGAAAATTGCCTGAAAATTAAAGTTGTACAATTCTGTCAGATAGAGCCACATGTGGCTGAACTGTAATGGCGCGCACAGTGGGGTGTGCAAAGCGTTGTCATTGTATTTTTCTGTTAACATCGCACTTGGAGGAGATCAGTATATGGCTGGGGAGCTGTGTGTGTGAGGTGTGTGTGCGTGTGTGTGTGTGTGTGTGTGTGTACATCAATGTCAATATTGGAAGAGACTGCAGTACGTATATGGAAAATGGATATTTTAACCCTTTGTGCAGATGGACTAATTCATCTAGCTCTTGACTTTAGCAGAGCTGCATACGGTGAAACCTGGACATGTGTGTTTCTGAGATGTGAATGAGGTCCACTTCCTATTTGTGTGTATGTGCATGCTTGCATGTGCAATTATGCATATGTATGGGTGTGTGTCTGTATTTACATGCATGCATACGTGCATGTGCATTTGTACTTGTGTATGTGTGCACCTGTGTGAGTGGGTGTAGGTGTGTGTGTATACACATGCATGCACACATACACAGTATATGTGTATTTGTATATTTGCGTGGCTGCCTGCAGGTAAGTGTGTGTGTGAGTGGAAAGGAAATTTGTTTTCACAGCTTGTACATGGAAATGCTAAAGAACAGTAATACAGGAATATGGGAAACAATAGGAAACAGCAATATCAGACAAAGCAGCAGTTCACAGCACACTGATATGTAGACGTAGATGTATGTAGACATGCTGGTATTAGAGATATACTAAGACAATTTAACCAAAAGGTTTGTTGAGGGCTGTGACTGCAGAGGGAAGCATCTGCCAAAGCAAGCTCTTTTACAGATCCAGGATCTGTATCTGCGCCATCTGTATGCGTGTTTGTGCGCGTGCGATGTGAAAGTGGGTTTGTTGTCCGTACCTTCCACATGCTCGCCTCCTTCCCGTAGACCACGGCCATGTTGTTGACCTTGTTCTGCTGGATGCTCCTCTTCTCCGTCTCATTCAGCTCCTCCGATACGAAGCCCATGAACGAGTTGTCCGGTGTGTGAGCTGCAAGTGTGTGTGTGTGTGAGTGGTGGGGGAGGGTGGGACAGTGGTTAAAGACAGAGTGAAAACAATTTATATAGAGAGAAAAGTAGAGAGAGGGGAGAGGGAAAGTGTGATTGTTTGTGTGAGAGAGACAGAAAAAAAGAGAAAGAGAGAGAGCACCACTCTTATCCTCGTTTGCTTCAGTTCAATGGCAAAGTCAGTGTGACTATTGTCTTGCTCAGTATTATAAATAGTGATTGTAGTGAAGCCAGCTGCAGTGGGCTGAGAGATTCAGATGCTTTGGCAGCACTAGGGAGTCTAGAAATGGGAGGAAGTGGCAGCATAAGTCCAAGTCTAACCCCTGGATCACAGTTAATACGTTGACTGTGCTGCTCTCCAGTGGAACTTCATTCATTTCATATGAGAGAATCGCTTACCTCTGCACCATTCTGCCATTTTACCTCATCTTTTGCTAGCTGTCTGTGATGTTTCGTGATGAAACCATTTCATCAACAAATCAAAGTTGCGTTGAAAATTTCTGTTGTAATGCAACAGCTGATAACTACGATTAATCAGTTTCATCTCGATGCATTTGATCCATGGGATTCTTTGCATGAATTCATTATATTTTGAAGCAAAATGAATGCAATAGGGATTAAGTGTGATTGAAGTGTGAGGCGTGTCTGAAGGCCATATGGAACCTTTGAAGGCAAGGGATAATGGGTAAAAATTGGATTATACGGGGTAATACTGCCTGCAATAGGCTTAGGACTGACCCCACATACATTTAATATGGATAAAACTGTTCTATAATAAGCAAATGTATGATGAAAAACTTCTGCTGGTAATTGTTAGTGAAACTGGTCATTTTCACTGTCCTCAAAAAGTTGTTTGAGTTGTATCTTGACCTTGGCAGAGACTGAGTATACAGACCGATGTTTGCCTTGAATGATTGTCAATGGAGTGGCTGGAGAGGTTTTGCTGAACAGGGGGGAGGATTCGAAAAGGCGAGGCGTACGACTCCAGAATGCTAATTAACAAAGTTCTTACTTAGCAAATTGCTGTTATGCTTCCACTGAAAAGTCTGAGCACAGTGTATTGAAGTTCACCTGGGTTTAACTTGTGAGGTGTCAGAGTGTGTGCTAGAGCTTCCAGTCTGATTTCTTGTCTACACTGCAGACAGTAATGTCATATTAAAATATCTATGCTTTTTCTGTATTTCTGATTTACTGTGAAATGTTGCTGAAATTACAATAATAAACATCAGTCAAGCAAACCAAATATATTTACCATTATTTTAAAGCTCTTTAGACTTTACTCTTGAAATTACTTTTTGTTTGTTATTTAGCTGGCCATACCTACATTTAATACCAGTTAAATTATATATTTTGTGGGGAAAGTGGGGAAAAAGGATAATTACTGTGAAAGTGCAGTAATATACCTTATTTAAGGTAAAGTAAATGACAGCACTTTCAGGAACGTGGGCGTATAGACACTGTAATGATTCTGCTGTTTGACTGCCAACTATAGTGAATTGGCATGACACTGCTGCACTGAATGTGAGAGCAGAGGAGAGTCAAATAGGCAACTCTTGAGTCAAGAGCTGTGAGGAGACAGCCAAGGACAAGGCCAAGGGCTTTGGAGACATCAGAGCAGACGTGGTATTGTGTGACAACAGAATAGATCGAGCTTGAAGGGACACTAGAATGCTGCGCTGTTGAAAATAGCTGCATAAAACGCATTGCTCCAAATGAATGTGAACGTGTGGGCAGACCTGTCACAGAAAGTGAAAACATTGAATTGGAGTCATTTTATCAGTCTTAAAATAATTGTCAGACAGCAGTGTGTGACAGGTAAGAGCTTTAACTTTAACGTTTTGAAGCTGTATAACTCAAAGGCTTCAAGAGTTACATCAGGATATGAAAGTTGGAAAAATGTTTGAATTTTTAAGTCCTATGTGTAATGTGATGCGTAAATCAATGGGATGTAATGTGTAAATCCCCGATATATATATATAGTATCAGTATAAATTTACACTCCAATTATGTAGTCAAATTATAGGCTCAAAAAAAGAAAAGAGAATTCCAGGTGAGACTTAAAGGGGTTTGTCCTTACGGAACATGGTCATGTACTGCCTGGCGTTGAGGTTCCAGTAGCCCCAGTTGGTCCGGTAGCCGTGCAGCGTTGCGTACTCCTCATGGTTGTAAGCCGGCTCCGTCCCAAACGTGTCGATCACCCGGATGTGACATCTGTAAGGACAGGCAACACATTAGAAAGTCATGCTTTATTTGCTTCCATTTGCGAAACAATATATCTGCGTAGATTTCATACAAGAAATAATAGATCTTCATCATATGTACAACATATGGAGGAAATGTAGGTCAACATTACTGTACATGGTAGAGTACAGTAATACAGTACATTTGTCATTTTATTAAAGTATATTTATATTAAGTATATTTGGAAATCTAAGCTCATCCCAGGATACATTATAAATGAATATATTTACATCACAGTTACCTATTTCATGTTGATATAGCGTGTTTTATTTATGTTTATGTATGTCAGACATATGGCCATATACTCCTTTGTGTATGGGCTATAAGATTTGAAGTCTGAACAGAAAAAGTAATGAATACACAGTTGAAGTCAAATCAAGGTGAGCATGCTGCAAATGAAAATGTACCACAGTAAAACAAATCTTAAGGCAATATAAGCTGTAAATACATTTTCTTCAAGCTAGAGAAGACCTCAGATACAATATTTAAATACTTTGCAAGGCCTTTAAATTTTGAAATCAACTTGCATCAAACGAGAAGCATAATAAACATTTAGACACATTTGTTGTTCTTCAACTTCTACAAATGAACAAACACAGCACTCACAGTACCAGTGCTGTTCAACCAATCCACATTTACGCAAGTCAATAAAAAAAAATAAAAATCTAATTCAGTTTGACTTCAAATGACAGCAATTTCTAAACAATGCCCCCAATTCCAAGGCTATTCAACAAAAAAAAAGCCTGAATCTCCGAAATACTACAACAGCAAGTTAACACTTGAAGTTGTTCTCCGTAGGAATTAAAAGACTGTGATTTCTTTCTCACCACCTTTTGTGTTATGAGTCATTCCGTGTTTCCAGGTTTGACAATAGGCCCCACAACAGAGAACATCTAAGAGCGCAAAAACCATTCAATACCAATGCAAGGTTGTGAATACCGAAGAAACACAAGCTAACAATGGAATAGGAGCCAGAAAATAACAGGCACCAGCACTTTTGTTTCACCGGCTGTCAAGTGTAGTGTGGGAGGTACGACGCGAAAATGACAGGAATAAAAAGGTATGCACTTTAGGGTTTAGAGGTTGGAGTAGCGATAGGGTCTGATAAGGTGTTCCTGGTGAAAGCTTACCACATCAGTCAAGCAAAACTAAGGCTGCACATCGACACAGACACATATAGACACACACACTCATGCACACAAATGCAATCTTTCTCCCTCTCTCACACGCACGCACACACACACACACACACAAAGACCGCTGTGTCCTTGTCTGTGCCAGTGCTGTGAGTGTGTTCAATCTGGCCACTCTGTGAGCTCAGGAGGATTAACAAGAGCTAAAGGCTGCCGAGTCCACTCTCTCAGCCCTGAGACTCTTTCCTGGCAGATAACTGTGTGTGTGTGTGTGTGTGTGTGTGTGTGTGTGTGTGTGAGAGAGAGAAAGGAAGTAACAAAGAGAGAACACTCAAAGGCCATTGCTAACATACTTCATTTTCTATTGTGTTCAAAATGCATCTCTTAAGGCCACTTCACTGCTTCTAGGTGCATCCCTGGCCTTGCAGCAGCACAGTGCATATTCTAGGTATCTGCGTTCTTTTAAATGAAAAAATCCACCTTCGGATCCTCTCGCACTGTTCGCTGTTATCAATCTGCAATCTTCAATGCATTCCAGGAGTTATTTAATTATGAAGTGCTGTCATTTATTTTTTTGGTGTATCCACTTTCCCTCAACCTGCCTCGTCTACTTCTACTTCAGTAAATCATTTCCTACGATTCCCGGAATACCTTTCAACAACCCCCAGAGAAAGGGCATGAACTTGTTGCTTTCAATCAGAGGTGGATGTATGGACATATATATAGCTTGAAATTGTGATCATTCAGCTGTGGGTTATATGTGTAGGTGGGGAGAGCTATAGTGATAGTGATTGAACATTGAGGCATGTCCATGATTGCAGCCGGGCCCCTTACTCAAAACACGTCTTGTGCCTGCATTGCATTCTGGGCTACTGAGGCTACTGTGAGTGGAGAAATTGGTCTCTCTGCCTCTTCTACAGTTGATTTCTCCCTGTGTGATTGTTGAACGTCGGTGCAAAACGGTGAGCCTAGAAAGAAGCCCTCGCTTTTTGATTCTCAGGGACTGACACCAAAACCTGATATTTACTGTTGATGCTTTGAATAGCCCAAAAATTGTCTGCTATCAAACTCCATTGTAGCTGCGCTGGAAATATCTTGACGGGACATCATGTTGTCTACGATCCTGCACTTATCAACTGGAATAAAAAACATACGCCACAAAACAACAAAATAGCCCAGAGATGCCAAGTACATCGCCAACAGCTGTTTTTTTTTTTAACAGTGTGAAAGTGTTTTAGGGGGGATTTTTCCTTTAACACTCCCTCTCACTATGGTAATACCAGCCCTGTGCATCACCCACTGACTTGACTGTGGTGGTGAAAAGAGTGCAATTTACAGTCATAGTGCAAACAGAACAAAATCAAAATCACTGGCTCTCTGACTGACTCCTCTCCAACCTTCTGACGTTCAAAATCTGACACCTTAGAACAGCACTTAGCTTTGCATGGAGGTATCTGCCATAATGAAGACAGGGTCCCTGGGTCTTTGTTTACTACGTTTTCAGGAGCTTTTATGATCAAAACATGAATAAATATTCCATTGAAGGCACGGCAGTCCTATTCGAGACAAGGTGACACCCCAATCTTGTTTGACACTTCTCAGATATTTACGTCAAAGACTGCAGCGTGCAAAAGGCCAACCAATAAATCGACAGTGATATATCTCGCAAGGAAGCCTCTAAAAACAGGCTTATCTAAAAGGGAGAGCCTTAAAAACGTGTGCTTATCTGTGCAGCCTCGATTTGGGACATTGAGGATGAGATTGTAGGGGAAACGGTGTGTGTGTGTGTGTGTGTGTGTTAAGGGTCACGGAAAGCTAGCAATGAATTATTAATGAGAAATGTAAGTTTCACTTGTCCCTCATACCCCAACCTCTTTCTCTTCCTCCCTCTCTCCAACCCATGCTATCATGTATCGCCAGCTCTGAAATGGTAGAAATTTTTCTGCCTACAGATAAGAGTTCCCGAAGGGGGGGAAGGAGAAGAGTGGAAGAAGAGGGGATAAACGGAGGAGTAGCTGAGCTGAATATCTATCGGGAGATCAGAGTACGGGGCTAATCTGGGTTAAACGGCTGCTCAGCAGGGCTCAACAGTCCTTGGGGGGAATATGGCAGGGTGGTGTGTTGTCACCCACACTCTTTTACTTTAACTACGGGGAGTGAGAAGAACCTGGGATCCACTGGACAATGGAAGACATTTAAATGCTGCTATTGTTGCAGTACGCTGTATTATGCTTTACCTGGCCCAAGAAGCAGTTTAGAAATGCGTACGACCATTCATCCCTCAGCAACATGCACATCTATGGCGGAATCAATTCCACAGCGATCTGTGTCATCATGACTCTTTGCTACATGTAAAATCTGGATGCATGCAACATGATCTTTACCTGCATTTGATCACTGCAGTCCCTCAAACTTGACTCATTTGGTGCTGATACTACACTGAAATAATGGGGAAAATGACATGTTTTCTAAAGAATTTGGTTGTTGGAATCTGCTGCCGAATAGAAGAACTGCAGGCTATACAAGAGTTTTCAACTGGTTTGCCAGGATATGCTGGTGTGTCACAGATATAATCAGGTGCCTTGAGATTTTGCTTAAATGTTAATACACTGTTGAACAAGAACACTACATTAACGATCCGATACAATGCTGTTAACAATATTAACATTCAATTTAGGGTGCTGATGATCTTCCTTCCTCTGAGCTGAAACCATTAGCAGCTCTTTGTGTTTGCTGACATTCTTGTATGATCACTCTGGGCTTTTCACTTGACATTTCCAAGCAATGAATAATTTGGTGTGCAATAGTAGGGAGCAATTAATAATTTGTGTCATGGCACCAAAAAATATGACAACTGCGGCTATACAGCACCTCACCATTGACGTGCATTCAGAAATGCAGTATGTTCAAACATCTGTGTGTGTAATTAGTGATAACACCTTGTCTTGCGCTTCAGCACACATGATAATAATAGAGTTACACAGCTTAAGTGTTACACACAAGTGTTATAATACAATTTGTGTTATCTAGACATAGAGATGATGCAGTCTTGTTAGACATAACCTCCTTAGTCTGGCCCTGTTATCACCACCATAGAGAGGATGGTGCAGGAAAGAAAGGAACATAAACATTCAGGAGAAGAAGACTGAGGTGCAACATGTAAATGTCATGTTGGAAGTCTATATCCTAAAGAGAAGGCCAAAGTAATATTTTTTTTATTTATAGAGCATTGTTCAAAGGAAAGAGCTATTGGCATATGGCATATTGGCAAATACACAAGATGCTGTACTTGCGCTACTGTCTTTACTTTTTCTGCCTGTAGTTTGCAGTATACTTCCATGTCTCTATATACAGGGCTCTTTAAAAGTGCAGGGATGTGTATAATGGTTGCCATCATAGAAGTACTCCCTCATCTATCCATCATTTATCTTCCATTAGTACTGCAGCAGATGCTGCAGCTTACTCATTACTCCATACTCATTAGTCTTTTTCAGATTTTGTAAAAGTAGAACTACATGAGCATTTCGCTACTGTCATGTGAAAACCTTGTAACTCCAATTTTGCCGATTTCCATGTTTTCATTTCAATTGAAGGATTACATGCTCCTCTATGAACTGAGAGAATACATCTTGGGGTTGTGAACCCTTTAAAGCCCATTGGATAATGGCATTGTCATCAGGCTAAAAACAAGGCTATTTTTCTTCGTTCCTGAAAAGTTGACATTTTGGAGATGCGTTTTCATCTGACAGTGACGATTTGTAACACAAAACTTCACTGTCCCTCAGCCAACTCGTCGTCAGATCATTACTTGTACCTTCTACCAGCTGAAAATAGAACCAGCATAGGGATTTTTGAAACAATTCCTCATGGAGTTCAAGCAACAGTGCAACAACAATTCATTGTTGCATGAAGTGAGAAATGGGACCTCTATGACAGCTAAATCTGTAACTGTTGTTGAGGACCAGAATCTCACAGTTTAAGGTGAGTTTAAGCTCGATGATTATTCAATTGTACGGATGGGACGATATATCAAAATTCAATATATCATGATATAAAAATGTGACAATATGTAACGTGGGGCAGAAAAATGAATCGCGATGTTAGCTCCATTTTATTCTGCCGTAGTAATCACAAATGAGACGGCTTGCTCATCACGATTTCACAAGCTCTCCATCCAAATTATAGTATTTACACTTTGTAATGACATTTTTTAATTGTTGTTTACATTCTAGCAAGCCAATGCCATTGCTAGAAAGATTTGTGGCTCAGAAATAAACATAATTCTGCACAGTCAGACTTGGTGTCACTGAACTTTTATTTATTACATCGTATCATGGTTGTATCGAATCGTCCCATCCCTATTCAATTGTAAACATTTGTTAAGATGATTAATCAACATGCTCTTGTGTTAGCTTTCTTTGAACCTAAGCTGTTTGTGCTTACAAGCCAGCGTTGACTACCCAAAGCATCTACAGGCCCCAGTGAAGTACAGGCCCTCTGGCTAGTCCTGTGTCTTAGTGAGGTGCTGTTTCTTTCTGCAGGCCTTCCCCTGGATATCTCTCCCAAAGCACAGGGAATCAATATGCGAGTCCTATTATCAGATGGGTGGGTGTGATTTAAGACTATCTCCTATCGGCTTTCAGCATCTTTACACACACACACGCGGCATGCGCACACACATGCACACGCGCACACACCCACACACCAGACAGGACAGCGCGGTGTTGTCCAGGCATAATAAATGAATGTGGATGTCGGTGGGAACATAAAACAAAAGTAATTAAAGCGAGCTGAAGGGTCCCAGAGCTCAGAGCATTTGATTAATGATGCCTTTCAGCTCATGGGGCTCAACTAGCCCGCTCTGTCCTGATGGGGCAAGGGAGAGAGAGAGAGAGAGAGAGAGAGAGAGGGAGGGAGAGAGAGGGAGAGAGAGGGAGAGAGAGGTGAACGAGGATGTCATTGACCCGCCCTAAACCTCTAGGGGGCTGGGGAATTGCTGGGCTAAGATAAATGGATGAAGCGGTTAGGTGCGAACGTCTTGTTGTTGGGAGGGAAATATTAGTAAGAAGAAAAGATAAAAAGAACTGTAGTTTGCTCGCTCTACGGTAGATCGATACAAATCAATGGCGTATGCTGCGTATCATATACTGGGTTGTAAATTTTAGTGAATCCCTGATAGCCTGCAGTGTGTTAAGAGATCTGCACCTGAGCTCTCGAGTTCTCATAAAAAATTGAACATCCTGGGCGTTCTCGTTGATGTATTTGAAGTGCGTCCTCTTGAGAAAAGTGAGGATTATAGATTCCTGTTTTCACCGGTGGCGGCGAGACATTCGAAGAACGCTTTCGCCACAAGCCTCCGTCGATCAAACGGCCGTCTCTCACAAACACTAAAAGTCGCATCCGGTTCGGGAAACCAGAAATCAAGACTCCGCGGTAATGACGGAGCCGAGGACTGCTGACCTCAGCATGCAATTAAGAGCAGACTGTTGGTTGACTGGCATCCTGTCTGGGGGAAACGAGGGATTGCGTGTGTGTGTGCATGTGTGTGTATGTGCGTATCTCTGTGCAATAGACAGAAACCGAGAAAGACAGAAGGGAGAGAGAGAGAGCCAAGCAGGGTGTGTGCTGGGAAAATTGCTTCCCAGCCCACCCGTAATGCATTTCTCTCACTCATAATTGGATTTTAAAAATACATGGAGCGTCATACTCATGGCCCCTTTATATGTGGTGTCAGGTTGACTCCAGATACCTTCCACTCCTCTGTTTTGCAGTCTCTCTCACTCTCTCTCTTTCCTCTCTCCCCCGCCTCGCACACACCTTTCTCTTTCATTATTGTATCTCTTTCTCCCCTCTCCCCTTCACTCACATTACCCTCCTCTCTTTTTCTTCTCTCATTGCTGGTTTTCTGCACACTGGGAGCAAAAATGGGGAGGCAAAATGTCAATTGCTGTCATCGCATACAGGGGGCAGACAAAGATGCCAATTTATTGGACCAGGAAGAATGACAATTGGACAGAGGGGGGTGGCTGCAAGCTGCTTTTAAGGGGCTGGCGAGGGCGAGGCTCAAGCTGAACTTTCAATCTTCTGCGTTCGTGAGGCAACTTAGGCTGAGTGGAGACGGGATCGTAACGCTGCGCCCTGCGGGGCTGTTGAGCTTATTTTTCTGGATGTATTGCGGCACTTTAATTTATTGTTTTGGGCATTACTTCTAACTTTGTTTTGTTGCCGCGGTCTCATGACTGTCGTGGCCTAGTTTCCAAGTTGTTCCGTCTTTGTAGCGATGCCAAAAGCCATTAGCGAGCTGTAAGCACACTTTCATAATTGCGCGATAAAAAAAGTCTCAAAAACAAAAAAACGATCAGCCTGTTTCTCTTTAACCATCGCGCTCGTCTTTCTTCTCTCTCATGAGGCAGATGTCTTTCCTGTTTATGCCTCTCCAGCGCTCTTTCTGTCTCGTCTTTCTTTTTTCTGTGTTTAACCACCTCCCTCCTATTGACGGTAAGCCTCTGAATGCAAACAGCAGCAATAATAAGCTGCTGACACAGTTTGATTGGGGTTTGGTGCACTGGTGTATCGGTGTGTGTGTGTGTTCGGGGGCGAGTATGTGTGTTGAGCTGTCAATACCACGTATGCCTCCAATCTCGCACTACATGTGATGTAGTGCGAGATTGTTCTTGCTGTGCAGACTAATGGTGCATGACAGGTGGTTCAGTGCGAGTCTGTGCATGCGTGTGTGTGTGTGTGTGTGTGTGCATGTGTGGGTGTGGGTGCGTGTGCATGTGCGTGTGTGTGTGAATGTTTGTGTAGTGTGCCGTGAAGCTGTTTCCTGTCACATCACAACATGTGAAGTCAGTCGCAGACAGTGCATTCGGAAGGCTTGTTAGCTGGGTGCCAGCTTGGATAAGGGAGACTGTGTGCGCGTGTGTGCGTGCGCGTGTGTGCGTGCATGTGTTCACGGCCATAGTGTGAATTTAACAAGCTGAATGAGTTACAATCAGACATCTGGTCAGAGACATGTACACCTTATTACCCGCCATAATGAATCCATAAACACAGACCATAAACCAACCTGCCTGCTTGCCTGGAAAATTACTGGCACACGCACATGTTAACATCATGTGCATCGACCTCCACACACACCCACATACACATTAATGAGCATATGCACAGGTAAAGCAACAGCAGTGTAGAAATGCAGTAACGTAGCACACACACACACACACACACACACACACACACATAGACACACACAGTGTCCATCCACTAACTTGTGTTTCTTGAGTGACAGCCCCATGTGTTGCTTCATCTGCTGCAGGCCATGGTAGTCGGTGTAGATGAGGTCAAAGGGCAGCGGGCCGGTCAGCGGGCAACTGCCTCTTCCCGGGGGCACGCCGAGGAACCTGCAACACACACACACACACACACAAAAACACAGTTTATACCAGCACACTATGGAGAGACACAGGACAGAGAAACAGCGATGTGCGATGGATTCACTCCCATGACATCGGGAGAACATGGAATTCACCTCAGCGGATCGAGCCACCGAGACGTCTCAGCATTCATTGTTAATTAAAAGATTTCTTTCTTTTTAGGTGTAGCTAGACAGACTGGAAAGGGGATAAAGACAAATGGGTCAGCATGGTTTGAGCTGGGATTCAGACCCATTCAAACCTGTCTACATAGTATGTGGACTAATTGGTTCAGCCAGACCCAGAAGTTGGTTACTGACACATCGTTTTCTTAATGAGACAACATATGCCATTTAGTGGACTTTTTTATCCAAAGTGCCTTGAAGCTGCTCGAGGCAATTTCACATGTTTGCAGCCCAAAATGGCAGCGAGAGGTAATTGTTTGAAATGTAAAGGCTTCAATACTGAGAAATCCTGTAAGGTGACGTAAGTAAACTGCACACATGTTTACCAACCTGACCGCTCTGTGATGCTTTATACCAAAACTCATGGTATGAAGCATCACATTGCTGTTTAAAAGGCTTAGGCTACTGATAACTATCATTATATTTTAGCAGAATTATGCCTGTTTTTGTTTGCGGGAGACAGACTCTAGGCTATTTTATGCTTAATAACAGCACTCCTGCAAACACCAAATAATCGGATATTTATTCATAACGGGTTGGAGCTGGACCCAGAATGTGTGATTGCTGGAATTTGAACAAACATGCTGTTACATTAGAAGGTACCCCCTGTATTGTGTGCTAAACCACTACAGACCACCAAGCTGCCCTGGCGATGTTGGGTCCCTGCAATGACAAAGGCAAGCAGACACGTTGATGTCAAACAAATAAATGCCCCGAACTGTCAAGACTTACTCTTGTTCAGGGACGCGCAGCTTATCATATCAAAGTTGCGGATCTAATTCCCCCTGAGAACTGAAATAGGGCTGCGACTGAAAGATGAATAAAAAAACAGCTTGTTTTCTGATCACACAGTATCACATGGCTAATGCTAAGTTCAATCAAAAGGTACGAGCCAGGGAGCGTCGGGGAGGCCCTCGGCATAATAAAACATAATTCAAACAAACAGGATGAAAAGAGCTGAATTTGTAATGACCTGGCTGAATTGTATCTTATAACGGCAACGACATCAGCAACAACAGATGGTCGATGGAGGGAGGGAGGGAGGGAGGGAGGGAGGAGGGAGGGAGGGAGGGAGACGGAAAGAAAGAAGAGATACAGTGAAACTTGTGTTGAGATCGTGTGTGTGTGTGTGTGTGTGTGTCAGGTGCTTGACTCTGTGTGTTTGTATGCATTTGATCTTTGTTTTTAATATCTTGTGGGATCCAAATGTCTGTCAGTATATATATCTACACACATCTATCTATCCATAAACACACACACACACACACACACACACACACACATTACAGCTAGACCTCCATGGCCAGGAGAATCTCTCTTTTGAAGTTCATTTTCACTCGGGGTACCAAGTACACACCCACACCCACATTGTACAAACCCAAGGAACGCCAGAGATGTTCTGCTGAGAATGCTGAGTACTATGTCCAGTGTCACTTCCTTGTTTGACTCATTGATTGGCTGAAGACCTCTCAGTTGCCGTGCCAACAGCAACCTCTATTGGATACGTGACCTGTGAGTGGTCTGGCATCTTTTACTTTGGCCCTCCCGTGACAGACGAAGCCAAAAGGCTAATGGAGACGGTAATGCAAGTCAGACCCCCGGTGAATTTCATCTCGCTGCGCTAGTTTTACATCAGAGTCTTTTTGGTTGAAGTACTTATCCAAAGGGGTCATTTGATAGTCTTGCGAGCCAGCACTTACAGGAGCTGGGCTGGCAGCCGCAAAACCGCTATCAGACAGCAGTGCAAAGCGCCGGGATAAAAGGCTCTGATGAAAACTATGAAAAAGTTCGGAGATGGGCAGTATGTGAAAAGGAAATGAGATCAAAGAAGTTGCCTGAGTGTGCTGGCTATAATGTATCTGTGTGTGTGTGTGTGGGTGTGTGCACATTTGTGTATTCAGTCATTTTCATCGGAGTAGAAAGAGACATTTCTGTAGAATTAGAAGAGTGTACATGCATTCAAATGTTCTACAGAGGAAACCTTATTTGTAACAACACACTCATATAAAAGAAAAGCAACAAATACGTCTTTTCACTGGAGTATAATACAACAATATAATATGTATACTGTTGTCGAGTGTCGATTGTTCAGGAACTAAGAACAGCCTTGTTTTCAGCTTGACCACTATGCATTTTTCAGTTTTTCCAATGAGGTTTTGAAAGGCTTTCATAAGACCACAGACAGACAGAGACCATAGAGCAGGCCTATTCAATTGGCGGCCCGCGGGCCACATCCGGCCCAGAAGCAACCTCCGAGTGGCCCAGCGAGCTTGAATTATAGGCTATTTTAATAGCAATTTTAATATTTTAATTGTAATATTATTTATCTAAAAATTTGGACTCGTTTTCACTTGTCATGAATTTATTTCCTCCGTGGCAGAAAAACACGTTACACGAGGCTTCAGAAACTCCTGCAGGTTAAACTGGACTAACGAAACACTTCTGGGGCTGACTGACAGACTCAAACTACGCTACAAACAACCCATAATGCAACACTCCGTGTAGGAGTCGGTTTTACACCGGTACTTTATCCATTCAAAAAGAATATCTGATGTTGTGAACACGTTTGTCTAGTCCTTGAATATAAGACGACCCCCACTTTTTCTGAAAATATGTCTCTGTCAACCCTGAAACGTAGAACTGACAATGAAAACCGTCGGTTTAACCCTGCCTGGACTGGCAAATACTTGTTTATTTTACCGCCATCTCCAAACGCCAAACCAATGTGTTTAATTTGCAATGAGTGCGTTGCGGTAGTTGTGCGCGGTAGAATATAATATTCGGAGGCACCACATTGAGAAACACCAAACTTTCCGGACAAACTTTCCCGAGGGATCACAGGAGAGGGACGCTAAAGTGCAGAGTTTGATTGCATGTTACGATCGGAGCCGTGTTAACTTACCCTGGTGCGGTCATGCACAGACCAAGAGAGAGCTGCAGCAGCTTCCCTTCCTGGATCCTGGATCTTGGCAAAGAAGAAAAGGCCATTCACAGACTCCGAAACCGTGAAAGAATGCATGCTGGCTGTCGTGGATGAGGTGATAAATGACGACAAAATTAAAACTAGTGTGACATCCGCTATTAAAAATGTACCCCTGTCTGACACTTCAACTGTTCGCAGGGTTGAAATTCTAGCTACAGATGTTTGTGTGTGTGTGTGTGTGTGGGAGAGAGAGGGGAGAGGGAGGGAGGGAGATACTGGTAGAGAGAGATAGAGTGTGTTATTGGTTACTGTTATTGCCACTTGTTATGATTCTGTGCATTGATAGCTCTTTTTTATTCTGTTTCTGCACTTTGTGATGTGCCTGGGTCAGATATGTGACCAAAAATATTTTTTTTTATTTCAAAAGTGAAACAATAAACATTGCTATTTTTTTTACTACATTCATTTGCGTTTGTTTAAAATTTGTCATTACCAAAAGCTAAAAAAAGGTTTTAAATAGGCTGCTGAAAATGTCTGGCCCATCTACATTTCCTGGTTTTAAAATCTGGCTCAATTGAATTTGTAATTGAATAGCCCTGCCATAGAGGAACCATGTAATCTTTCAATCGAAGTGAAAACTTTGAAAAGAATTGTAGTAATGGGATTTTCACCTGACGCCGACAAAATTAGGCTGGCTGTATCAAAGGATTTCAGCACTGACCACCTATGGTTTCTAAAGCCTCGTAACCCATCACGGGATACCATGATGGGTTTTCAAGTACGCACTTTGCCTGGAGTGTGTTGCCCCTCATTAGTCTTTTGTCCATTAGCGATATCACGTCCCTCTCCATCCCTATAGATAATGGAGAGCTCTCGTGGGTAAAGAGGCCCATTCCGCATCTAGCGCCTGTGAGAGTTTGAGGGGAAGATAGTGAAAAGTGAGCTTTCTACGGTGTTATTCAGGCTTGTGAGAAAAACAGATTATATTGAACAACTGGGACCCTACCCTGGTCCTACACACAGACTCTCTAACCCAAATGTGGGCAAAGCTTTGAGTGCAAAGCTTTGAGTGCAACGCCGTCGGACCAAACGCCTCCTCGCTTCACCATGAGGCCTCGCTTGCTGCGGCACCTTATTCCCCCGCATCACTCTCTTTAAAGCCTCTTAAAGACGAACAGTGCGTCTGAATCTATAATCATTTTTGTAAAGTGCTCCCCGTGGAAAGGTTACGCAAAATGTTCTGCAAACAGTTCTTCTTGTTTACACACCAACACTGGGACTTAAAGACATAATGACAAAAACCTGATACTCACGCACCGAACCCTTAAACCAATTCTGCAAAAATAAAAGGCACATTGTCTGCTTTTCACTCAGCCTGCAATTCTAAATCGCACTTTTTCCAAAACACGACACACAATTCTGCACTTTTGGCACATTCTTCTTAACCAAACTCTCTTGTATTCAGTTGGAAAGCACTTCCATTCAAAATGCTAAAGTAAAATTGGCCATATTGATTACTTACAGGTACAACACTTGCTGCTAAATTGCTCAGTTCCAAATCAGAGCAGAGGGCAAAAGGTGAGCTGTTCTGGAGATGAAAGGATGGCAACATTGCAGAGAGAGGCAGAGGGAGAAGAAGAGTGAGGGTGAGAGGCAGATGAGGAGGAAGAAGAAGAGGAAGGAGAACAAACATCCTCATATGATTGTGTGTGTGTGTGCGTGTGTTTGTGTGTGTGTGCATCATTTGGAATATTTCCTTTTGCAAGAGATTTGTGGAGTGTTTGTATTTTTGAGAAAATTAGCTATAATTTCAGAAAATGTGTGTAAACAATTAATAAAAAACTGTAATGGGAATATCATGCCTAAAGCTCTCCTCTATCATATCACTCGGTGATAACCAGTCAAGTATTACCAGAACAGTGGCACTGTTCAAAATGACAAACATGTCCCTAAAGCAATTCTACAGTAAATCGATAAAAAACACAACAAACTGGCAGTGTGTTATCTCGATAGGAACCAGTGTGAGGCAGAGAGAGAGAGAGAAAGAGAGAGAGAGAGAGAAGGGGGAGAGAAAGAGAGAGAGAGAGCAATCCTAAGACCTTAGCCTGAGAGAAGAGAGAGGAAGAGTGTATGTCTTTGTCTGTGTGTGTGTGTACGGTTGTGTGCGTGTGTGTGTGTGCATGAGAGATACAGCGAGAGAGAGACAAATCCAGCAAAAAAGACGGATGAAACGCCAGCAGAACTATATCTTAAGATACAGATTATGTAACTTCGCAATACTGTTGCTGTAGGGCTACAGACTGTCTCTCTGTCTGTCTCTCTCTGTCTGTCTGTGTCTCTCTCTCTCTGTCTGTCTCTCTCTCTCTCTGTCTCTCTCTCTCTGTCTCTCTCTCTCTGTCTGTCTCTCTCTCTCTCTCTGTCTGTCTCCCAGGGGAGTCTCCATGATGACCTAGAGCACATCTCTGCTCCAATTAACTGAGCAGACTCTACTCTGTGTGTGTGTGTGTGTGTGTGTGTGTGTGTGTGTGTGTGTGTGTGTGTGAGTGTGTGTCAGGGTTGGGGATCAACTCATGAATGAACTCATCAATCCCAGTTCAACTGAAGAATTGGAATTTGAAAAAACCTACAGGAAACAGAATTGAAATTTCAGGAAGTTGAATTTAATTCAATGAAATTCTGTGAAATTCCACGTTTTTTTGTTTTTTTTGTTGTCACATATCTGAGAATACACCTAGTGTTATATATTATCAATACTAAATATCATAAAATGTTAAGGTACCTGTCAGGTGGTATTTGATGCATAACATGTAATCGCAATACAGTCAGATCCAGCGCTGGTTTCAATGGCTTCCGGCATCTTTTTAAGGATGAACCTAAACTAATAAAGTAAACTGGCTCACCACGAGTGTTAGATTATGAAACGTAAATGTTTGTGTGAGTAATTAAAACTTGCAATAACCGTCAACCGCGTTAGCAAGCTCATTTAACCGAATGTCTCCAGATGCACATTGTATTTTTGAAAATGATGTCATCACTTTCATAGTGTATTACTGGAAATGTGGGACTTGGTAAACCGCAGCGGCCTAATGTCACCCAGGCCAATTCACTGAATACTTATCGACAAGGCACCATTATATTACTGCAAGAAAATGATGTGGGATTATGTGTTTTGTCTGTTTGTACTGATCAGTGGTTCTGGGACGATAGAACTATCTGTTGAGCTTTCTGGAGGTGGGATCTTTGTTTTGGGGATAGGGAGTTAGGGTGAGAATTAGTGTGTGTGCGTGTGTGTGTGTTGGGGAGGGTGGCGTTGTTCTACATATTGTTCAATTATTAATACCCTGAGGCTGAGAAATAATCAGATGGCATCGGGAAGGCGGGGGCAGGCTATTTTCTGGAACAAGGCCGAGTCAGTCCTGAAATCAGACAAGTGTCATTTATTAGCCATATCAATCATACGCAGCCTAATTCCATTTCTCTCCAGATCTGATCAGCGCTTGCTATCACACACCCACCCACACACACACACACACACACACACACACACATACGCACTCAGCTATCCATCAAAAGCGGAAAAAGCTGTATTCCGTGATGAATACCAGACCATCTACGGTTATTCATCGAGGAAAGCCAGCAATATTATAATGTGTATAATCTGTTTTCATTACGCGGCGCTGCGGCGCGGTCGGGCCTTTTGTTTGCCTGCAGATGGCTATCAGTCTCCCCTGTCTGTCTTTCTGTCATAACACAGTGTCTTGGGGGAAGATGGAGGCCAGCGAGAGAAAGGGCTTGGATAATTGCGGTAACGCTAACAGCGTCGGTTCAATCTGGCTAATGTTGACAATCATTCAGGGAGAGAGATAGACAGGGACGGCGATAAAAAGCGAAGCTGGAGAGAGGCGAAAACGGGAAAGAAGGGGGGGAAAAGAAAGAACTAAAGAAAGAGGAAAAACAGGGAGAGCACAATGTCTCTTAACAGCAGAGGAAAACAACGGCGGGGCGGAACACAAACAGCCTCCCCGCTTCTTCGTTTTCCATCGGCAGCTCGTTCCTCTGTCTCTTTTTCTCTCATCCCTCTCTTTTCTGGCAGCCGTTCAGCCGTAACGTATCGGGAGCGAGAGCGAGAATGAGACGCACTCCGATTTGTTTATTCTCGACAGAGTCTCTCCCTCCGCTCTCTCTTTTGTTACGGAACTTCTCCGAGATGAAATGGCATGAAATGGACTTACCTGACTCCCAGTGTCACCTGGTATGGTTTTTTTTTTTTTACAAAGCCCAGCTGAGCTACAACTGTCCGCTCAGTTTAACCCTTTCATAGAAGCTGGCAGAAACCTTGTATGTCTCAAAATGAAATGGGGTTTAACTAGATTGGATGCTCAGGTAATCATATTGGGCCATGAAAACGGACAGTGTCATGCTTGTTACAAAACAGCAGACATTGTTGGTGTATATATATATCTATGCATCAACATAATGAAACATGCATGTATGCTGACATGCGGACAAGCATCTTCATGCAAATTCAGACACGGCAACACACACACACACACGGTCATTTAGGATGGCAGCAGTCCCAGACACAATCCCAGTGCCATGCAGGGCCAACACAGGAGCCCAATTACCCAGGGTTCTCTTGTCTCCAGGCTGGCATCTAGTCAACGAGCCCTCGGAGTGCACGCGTACACACACACACACACACACACACACACACACACACGCCTTGGCAATGAACCGCCATACAGAATGAGAATGCATGAGCGGGGCAGGGCAGGGGAGCAGCTTACTTATTAGTGATTCCTTACTGATATCCACTCAAAGCGTATTCAGAATCTGTACATTCTGCAGCAAAACCGGTTGATTCTCGTGCATCTGTTGACACTGTGCCACATCGTATCAGTGGGTCGGCTTGGTCCAGTGATCATGCAACATTATCTACAGGCCGTCCACGGTGGACAGTACAAAAAAAAAAAAAAAAAAATAGCACAAAATTGGAAATGCAAGGACATCTGTAGGACGTGACAATATTTCCACTGCGGTCATTAATCACGCTGAAGTGTTTTGGGCCTCATACAGGAAAACAGCTCTGATGGGAGGCGCCCGCTTGATAAATCTGACGACTTACCCCCGCCTAACCCTTTCCCCGGGCCTCCGAGGAAAGATTCCATACACAGCAAGTGGACTAGGGCGTAAGGGGAACTGAGAAGAAATCCTGCGCAAAACATCACCGTGAGCTGCAAGGCCGAAAAAACACGCTTTACATTCCAGACGAGCCTTCCCTTCCCTTCAGCGTTCGAATCAAGATTTCACTCTACGTTCGTATAGTATGTGAAAAAAAAAATCAATGGAATCTACAATCATGCATGTATGTGTTTGTGCTGTGCGTGCGTAGGCGTGGGAGTGTGTTGGTGGCTGAATGCCGTTGCTTGCTATGGTTTACTGAGCATGGAACTGTATACCCATTCCCGCTCAATACCACATGACTGTATTGATCTCCTCAGCAGCAGTTTAGCAGGGCATTATTAGAAGCACAAAAGCACAAAATGAGCAATAACACGCAGCGGATCGCTTGCAGAGGACTAATATTTGTCATTTTGCACATAGGTCTTGTACTGGATATGTGGTGTGTGTGTGTGTGTGTGTGTGCTTGTATAAGGTCTTGCTATAGGGGTTTATAAATAGAGCTATTTCATTCTTTCTCTCTCCCTCCCTCTCTCTTTGTGTATTGGTCTTTACTCACTGTACAGTTATGTCTCTGTTCCCTTAGTACAGTATATGCTGTGTGTGTATGTGTATGTGTGTGTGTGTATTTGCATGCCTGTGTCTATATTTGCAAGGGTTATGAGTCTTTACTTGCCCCTGCATAGCTGTCAGCGTGCGGCTCTGCACTGGGTTGACTCTGTGTGTGTGTGTGTGTGTGTGTGTGTGTGTGTGTGTGTGTGCGTGCGTGTGTGTATGGCATCAGGTTGGTTGAAGGGCATTCCAATCAGTGCCGTCATCCAATGTCATCTCCACTGTCCCGGCTGACAGAGGGTAGGACGGGGTCAGCGGTGAGAGGGGGACGGCTGAGACTGTGACAGCCACTGCAGAACGACTGTGTGTGTGTGTGAGAGTGTGAAACGAGAAAACAACAACAACAAAACCACCCACAAATCCTGAAGTCCAAAGGAGGAACAAGCAATAGTCTATGGTGCCTAGAGTTTTGTGTTACAATAATTAATTTGGCTGTACTGCACCACATTCAAGAAATAACTGTCCACAGCACTTGCATGATGGATGCATGGAGGAGGATTTCTACAATAGCTACCACAGTAGTAAGTAATGTGAATAATTTGCATGGTGTTGCCACTTTTAAACCTTTCAAGTGTACTGATCCCTTCATTGCTTACCACTGCGTTTAGAACGCTTTGACATTCAAAGTATGTAATTTGACAGCCTGTGTATCATCTAGCCAGGCAGTAGCCGCTCCATGCAGCTACTAACCGTGGCATTTTGTTTTAGTCATATTGTAGACTTTGTAAAATGTCTCTTTACAACTGTATTCACACATGTACAAGGTTTATTATTCATGCAAGTCTTCAGATGCTGAAAAATCACAAACGAAGAGGTCTAAATCAGTCCTCACTCAAAACAAAAATCATTAATTATTTTCTCCAATTTATCACTTCATGGCGAAGCGCACCAAGGATTAAAGCAAGTAACTGATATGGACTCGAGGCTGGATGTGAACCGGCAATGGCTGAAGCTTCGCTCACACGCCCCGCTTTGTTTTGATCCGTGACAGCCACAGATAGAATCACATTAGATAACTTGGCAATTAACTCTCAAATACTTTCACAAAACTTTTTTTCTGGGAGTAAAGGGAACAAAAAGGCATGGAGTGGCCCATCTTGAATACTATTATTCGGGGTGTGACAGATGGATGCATGGATTCTGTCTGCGTTGCATGGCAACACAGACAGAGTGAATTTAATTATCTTCCTCCTCCCTTTGATTGATGAGTCTTAAAAAAAAATTGGGGGACAAAACGGACAAATTCTAATTAGGCTATGCCTAATTGCCTACAAACAAATAATGATTTCATCACAAAAAGGCCAAACAAAAATCAAACAAACAAAAATTTGATGACCCTAAAAATCAAGAAGTACAAAAGACTTACAAAAAGGAAAAAGTTTCTGCCTTCTTGAATTTGATTAGAAAACTATATCGATTTATCACTGCTGACAAGATGACAAGTTGTGTAACACCAGCTTGATCTTCTTCTTTTTGGACCCTAGAGGCACCTGTAGGTAGTGTAATACTCCCATTTTACGAATAAAAGTCTTCTTCATGCATCAAGAAGTCACCTGAGGGGTGTTTTGTGTGTGTGTGTGTGTGTGTGTGTGTGTAGGAGGATGGGTAGCAGGAATATTCAAAATTCCTGCCTGAAAAGGGTGATCACTGTCATAACTCAACATGCATTTAGTTCTCAGCTCAATCAAAAAAAGCAGGGCATGCACACACACACACACACACACACACACACACACACACACGGCGTAATCAAGCACTCAAACATCCATGTAATCATTTGTGTCTGCATCCGCCTCTGATTACACCCAGGGGATCTGTGTGTGTGTTGCCAATTTTGCTCTCTCTCGCACCTATGCACACACACGCACACTTGCACACGCCAACACTCACATGCACTAAGACATAGACCCACAGATACAAACACACACACACACACACACACACACACACACACACTGGCGCTGGAAGCAGTTGACAGGCCCCAGTTATCAGCTGAGGCAGGGTGAACCAGATAAGGCAGCCGCAAGGCATCATAAACACCAACAGAGAGAGAGAGAGAGAGAGAGAGAGGGGAGAAGTAGAGTGGAGAGAAGGGAGGGATGAATCAAAGAGATGAAAGGAGGAAGCGGGGAAAAAATTCAACACTCCTCTGTCAGAGATAATAAAATTCTCTGATGAAGAGCTACAGTGGAGAGAGAGGGCGAGAGAGAGAGAGAGAGAGAGCGAGCGATGGGGAGTGTGTGTGTGTGTGTGGGGGGGGGGAGGAGAAATGACAAGCGAGATTCAAGGGGAGGTTTAGTCACAGAGGGAGGGAGGAGAGGGGAAGAGGGAGAAAGGGAAAGAGGGGAGAGGGGCAAAAACAGCAAAGAGGAAAAAAACAGGTACGGCTAGACAGAAAGATTAAGAGGCAGGAACAGGTAAAAGAGGGAATGGAGCATATCAGAGAGAGAGAGAGAGAGAGAGAGAGAGAGAGAGAGAGAGACGTCTCTATAACCTCCCAAGTCTTGCCTCCGGACATATGGGAATTCACAAACACACTCACTGTCAACACACACACACACACACACCCACACACCCACAGAGAGCTCTCCTCTGCATATGCATACATCGCTAATGAAGCCTGCTCCTGCTTTGTCTCCCAAGGCGCCAGGCAGCCTTGTTCTTTTCCCTCCGTCAGCAACTTTTGATCAAATCCCACTAAATCATGAAGAATAAGAGCCGGCATTGGTTGTGAAGGAGGCTGTCGAGGGGAATGAAAACACACACACACACACACACACACAGACACACGGTCACACGCGTGCAAACACACATCTCAAAATGCATATGGCGGGATATGGGTGTGTAAATAGATACTTTGGCAGGTGTGCGCACTGTTCTGCTCGCGCACATGGTGCAGATCAGATAAATCCACTTTGCAACCTGCCACCGGCACTCAGGAAGGAACGAAACACAGCAGAGTATTAGTCAAGTGATACACAAGGCAGATGCAATTTTGCTCAAGTGTCGAGCGAACACACACATATGGGCGTGTGCGTAGGAACAAACACACGCGCTCGCAAAGCACATCGAGTGGAGTGGATGGCGGATGTAAGTGCCATCTCACCACACACACACACACATGCCAAGTTCAAGTGCGCTCATTAGTATTACCCTGCTGACAGGGCAGAGCACAAACAGAGAGAACTAATTTCTATTGATTTGTGTTAGACACCATCGACTGACTGAACAGAGCGCACACCAACACCTGAAAACACACTTTCAAACTGAGGCCAGTGCGACAGAGCAGAGTTTTACAGTGGCAGCCAAACCACAAAGGACAAACCCACTGCGCAACGCAGCAAATTTTCCAGTGCTGTTTTTGCACTGACAATTAATAGGAGCTGATAAGTGTTGATTGGAGAGCGGTTTGTCCGCTCACAGAGCTGATATGGCCCTGGGGCGAGTGCTCAAATCTATCTAAAAGCGTTTAATTAACTCTGATGGTGTAGACTTATGTAAACACTGGCATGTGGTTGATTTTTACACTCCCTGAGTTCAATTAGCGCTGACGATTCTGCTGTGCACGGAGGAATTTTACAAATAATTTCTTCAGGGTGGAGCAATAACTCTATCAGTAGTCCATGTAAAACGGGGAAGCAAGGCGGAGACCTGCATAGACGCAGTGCAGATTCACATCAAGAACCGATCCGCATCCTAACCTTCACAAAAGGTACATTAAAAGGGAAGGTTCGGTGATTTTAAAAGCCTACCCTATTAATCACTAATCAAGCCTCCTCTTAGAATGTGCCAAAAGTTAGATTGGAGCTTGCATTTCTGTGAACTCAGCAACCACTTCCTATTATCGTTTGTTAGCAATGAATGAATGAATGAGTGAATATTTACTTTGTCCGTTAGGAAATTTGTTCTGTACAATCATCGGTGGCAAACGACAAACAAAAAGAAAAGAAACATCATCACAAGACAAACAGGACATCACATTAATGTCATAACAGGACACAAAACATACATGATTGGAAATGGGGAACAGTGGGGAACAGTGATCAGAGTCCGTTGTTGATTAGTCCTATGGATGTGGGGATGAATGTTTTATTTGTTCTTGTTGTCCTGTGGAGTGGGGTCCGAAACCTGCGTCCTGATGGGAGTAGTTCATATTGGCTGTTGAGTGTATGAGTAGTGTCTTCTATGATCCGGTTTGCCTTGTGTATTGCACGTGATTTGAACAGTGATGTAATGTCCCGGCATTTGATTCTGCAGATTTTGCTTGAGATAATAATGATTTTTGTTATCTTGTTTTTATTGACGAGTGTTAAGGAACTGAACCAGGCGAGGAATCCAAAAGGTGAGAATGTTTTCCATGAAGGTTTGGTAAAAGAGGTGTAATGTGGAACTGTTGACATTGAATTTGTGTAGTTTTCGTAGAAGGTGTAGTCTTTGTTGTCCTCTGCTGTATATGGTCTGTGTGTTGATATTCCAGGTGAGCTTTGAGTCGATGATGGTTCCAAGGTAACGGTAGCTGTCAACGGTGTGGATGTCGTGGTTGTCAATTTGGACCGGTTCCAGTATGCTCCTCCTGCTCCTGAAGTCAATTTCCTTTGTTTTTGTTGGTATTGAGTATGAGATGGTTGGTTTTGCTCCAGGTGGTGAATAATTTTATTTCGTTCATGTAGTTGTTTTCACTTTCTTGGTTGGTTATTGCTGTGTCATCTGCAGATTTTATGTTATGGCAATTTGGGAAAAGACTTCTGCATTGGTCGGTGTATAGGGTAAATAGTACTGGGGATATGACACTACCTTGGGGGACTCCTGTGTTAGTAGTGATAGGGGGAGAGTGGGTGGTGTTGACTTTGACCGTCTGGATGCGCCCAGGAAGAAAGCAGTTTACTGACATGGCCCCCCATGGCCAGAAGTTTCTGTAGCATGAGGTGTGGTTTGACTGTGTTAAATGCTGATGAAAAATCCACAAACATTATACGGGTGAATGTCTTTGGTTGGTCAAGGTGGGTATAGATAGTGTGGAGGAGATAGAGAAGGGCATCCTCAGTGTCACGCCTTGCCTTGTACGCAAACTGTAGTGGGTCGAGTTTGGATCTGATGTCCTGTAGCATGAGTGACAGTATTATCTATTCTAGGCTTTTGATGATTAGTGAGGTCAGAGCGATTGGCCTGTAGTCATTGGCACAGCTTGGTTTTGGGGTCTTGGGTAGAGGTATTATGGAGGATGTTTTCCATGCAGATGGGATGTGATGCTGATCCACAGAGATTTGAAATATAGTTCTAAATATAAAGTAGAGTTGGTGTCTGCACTCCTTGAGGACCAAGCCCCCCAGGCCATCTGGCCCGGCTGGTTTCCTTGGGTTGATTTTCTTGAAGGACAAGACCACATCACGTTCCGTGACTGGTATGGACTCACCGAGGCCCAGGTTTTGGCACAGGCTGTTGCACTCAGGTGCATGATTATCCGTTTTGAACCTGCAAAAGAAGTTGTTCAGTTCTTTGGCAAAGGCCATGTCGTCCTCGCAGTGAATCTTGGTCCTAGTCCCTTTTTCCCCGTCTATCATGGTCTCTACCCCTTGTCATGCCCTGCGCAAGTCTCCATCGCGAAATTTGTTCTCTATTTTGTTCTTGTATTCCTCTTTACATGTTCGGGTAATCCATTTAATTTCTTTCTGTGCAACCCTCACACCGACTCTGTTTCCCTCTGCAAAAGCCTTTCTCTTTTGGTACAGAGCTTGTTTGAATTTCTGGTGACCCAGGGTTTGTCATTTGGGTAAGCTTTCTTGCATTTCTCTGGTATGACACTATCTACACAAAAGTGTATATAGTTGGTGACCACATCATTCAGTTCATCCAGGTTTGCACTAGAGTCACAGAAGAGTTGCCATTCAGTGCACTCAAAACAGCCTCTGAGGTCCTCAAGAGCTTCATCAGTCCATGCTTTGTATACTTTCAATTTTGGTTTATTAGCCTTCAGTTTTTGCTTATATGTAGGTACAAGTAAAATGGCATTGTGACCAGACTCTCCAAATGGAGGCTTAGCGTAGGACTTGTAAGCGTCCCTGATGTTACCATAACATAGGTCAAGAGTCTTTTCATTTCTAGTCGGACGTGACATATTGTTGGAAATGGGGGAGCACTTTTTGCAGTGAGCACCCATTAAAATCCCCGAGAATTAACTTGGGGGCATCAGGTGATATGTTTTCCAGTACAGCTATATGATCATGAATAATATCTGATGCTTTGGGGTAGTTTGCCTTAGGGTGGATGTACACTACAGATGAAAAGATTTGGTTAAACTCTCTGGGTAGGTAGTAGGGTCTCATGGATATGGTTAGGAGTTCCACATCTTCCGTGCAGAGGGATTCCCTAATGATGTAGTTTGAGCACCACCTCTCATTGATGTATATGCACACGCCCCCTCCAGCTGATTTACCTGGAGCTCCATCAGTTGTTTTGGAAGGGAACGGGTATTGGCAAAGAGCAGAGTAGGAAGGGGTGGCTGGGTTTTTCTTGCGCGGATGCGCTGCCTCAAACCACCTTTCTTACCCCGTTTACGTCTCTTAACGTCCCCTGGGATATCGTCGTAGATTGAGCCGTTTCCAGCATATTTGTGGAGTAACAGGAGTAGATCTCGGTCGTATTGTAGAACTCCTTTTCCATTCAGGACGCCGAGACCGGGAAGCTCCCCGCCCCTCTGCCTGTTCTCAGGTAAGATACTCCAGGTGTAGTGTAGGAGCAGTGCGGTGATTGTCAACAGCAGCAGGATTTGGCTAGATCCACATTTCCACAGCATTGTAAAGTCCGTTTTCCGCAGCTTAACTAGTGGTTTTATTAAATCAACAGTTTAGTAGACGATTGCACAGCAAAGAAAACAATTAAACGAATAACATTTAGATTTGCCAGAGCCCGATGTGCACGCGTCGCTGCAGAGCAGCGCCTTAGTAGTGTGTCGCTTTGCTAATGCAATGCTAGCACAAGTCAATGGGGTATGAAACCAAACCTCTTAAAATCACTTACAAGCTATTCTATATACTTCCATAGCTGTAGTAATAGTCAGAATACGTTATAGAACTTGCTCATAGCATTTGAATGGGATTTTGAAAGCAATGGTTTCATACCCTATTGACTTGCACTAGCATTGCTAACAAACGCTAACAGGAGGCTGGTGCTGATGTCTCAGAGACAAAAACTCAGATGTAAAAATGTTTTGAATGTTATAATAGCGGATATGGTTAGTGATAAACAGGACAGGCCTCTAAAATCGCTGAACCTTCCCTTTAAGGAGTGTTGCCATAAAAAGTGAAAAAGCTGCTAAAGTACATTTAAACAGTAACTAAACCCCACCCCAAGCCTGTGGTGAAGCCTGACACCTAATGGTGAAAAGTAGGGTACTGAACTGGCCATCTGCTATTGGCTGGTCTTTGTGCCAGGTGATGTCACCCTTTATAGAGTACAACAGGTGGTGACATCACCTGGCACAAAGACCAGCCAATAGCAGATGGCCAGTTCAGTACCCTACTGGGGTGCAGTTACTCTTTTATTTCTTCCTCCATGGGTAATGAAAGGATTTTATTTTATTTGGCCATTTTTGCCTTTATTACCTAGTCACAGTAGAGAGACAGGGGAGAGGAATAACATGCAACATCTCATGTCGGATTCGAACCCAGGACATCCACCAAGACACCCAGATCAAATGATAAATGAGAATGAGAGACACTGAGAAAAACGTGGAGGAATTGGGTTTATGTAAGACGTAGATGTTATGCGCTCCATGTGCTTTGTCTCGTACATCTGCTCACATTTCCCCATCAGACAAATGGAGCAGAAACACAATGTGGGTTTGCCTGTGAAGTGGCTGTAAAGGAGCGGTTACAGCAGCATCTGTCTGCACTGATACTGTAGGCAGCGACACAAAGAGTCGCCGTTGTGTTTTAACTGCCTTTCTCTCCTTGAGTTCAGTTATTACACAGACTCTGCCGCACCAACCAGACATAGAGAGAGAGAGAGAGAGAGGGGGGGGGACTAGGAGTGGTGGAGGTAGAGAGGAGAAGGCTGAAGTGAGAGAAAGTGAGAGATCACACAAAAAAGTAGAGGTGAGGGAAAAGACAGCAATCTATTTTGTTTTAGTGAAATCCACACCTCTCTACGCTCAGCCTAATTTCAAGGCTGGCTGCTCTAAAATGGCCCAATTTTCTCCTGGTGAGGAATGAGAGGACAGAGAAATATCAGGTGCACTGGCATTAGTCTGAGCCGGGACTTTGACAGCCCGTCTCTCTTTAAGCCATTAGGAAGAAGAGACATCGACAGCATCGTTGAGCAAGATATCGCCGGCTCCGGTGTTAACTCTTAACTCCAAACAGGCCCGCCGACGTACAGTACGCAGGCATGAAACCCAATTACGCTCGGCTTTGCTCACATCAGCTGCACTCTGTTTTAAATGAAAGTAGAGATAACAAGGGCTCTGATAACTAACGGGAGTTGTCATGCTAGCTAAAGGGAAATGTGGATAATAAGAGGCTTACGACCCCATTTTTACTGGCGCCGTAATGGTACAGCTGTAATAAATTGGTGTCTCAGGTTTGAATGTCACTTAAAATACTGTACGCTTTCAAGCTAAATTTAAATGTTCTAATGGGTAGATAACGAATAGGAGTATGGCACTGACCTAATATAAAGATAAAGCTGTTTTGCTTCTATTGAGAAGTTAAGAGGTTAAATTGATTTAAGAACAAGAATGATAAGAACAATATTGTCTGACAGCCAGAAAGTGAAAACAGCACTGTAGGTTTATTCTAGTAACAATTGCTGAGTTTTATCATGTACCAAAGGATTTTTTCATTTTTTGAGGTTTTCTTTGACTGCATAACACTTTTCCAGCGTCAAAATTGATAGCTTTGTGCCGCCTCTGCAGGTGCCGCACACTAATTTATCAGCCAGAGCGGTCATGCACCACAGCACTAAAAACCATTAAGGGGTTCATAATCTTTCTAAACCCAGGACTCATCATCTTTTTTTTTAACCCAGGAGTGAATTTAGTTCATTCAATCACATCCTGGAAAGTAGGCACATTAAAATGCAATGTCATGCAGGAACCTACCAGAAACAGTCCAATGCCCCTTCATAGAGTTTTGCCAGATCTTTCAGTCACTCACTCCATCTTTCACTCAGTCATTCACTGCTTCACCCTAGTGAAATTTAACTGGTTTGAATGACGGCAGCCCACGGCGTCACCGCCTTTTTCTACCCAACTACTATGTTTAAATGTCTCCAGACCTCCGTCATTTGAGTCGGAGGTGTAGCTGCACGAGATCACGCTCTCTCCACCTCCTCTTTTTTTCCTCTTCCTCATTTCCGTTTCTCTCTCCCTCAGGCCCCTTTTACGTTCTCGTGATGGAGAAGTAAAACTCGGTGAGGGGAAAGGGAAGCTGATGAACGGCTGATGGCGTCGGTTTTACCGGAGCTCGGGCTCGATGTGTCCCCGGGCCTCGGAGCCCCGTTCACTGCGGGAACTCTACTCCCCTGCTCCCATTCTCCAGAAAGGAGAGATTGAAAAGCCCTCAGCCTCTGGGCTTGGATGACGAAACGCACACGCACTCACATGCAACACACACACACACACACACACCTCCTCTCTCACAAACCTCCTGTCTGTTTCTCTTTCTTTCTCTCACTTTATTCAGCTAGAGCCAACTGTTTTGGCCCTGCAGCCAGTAAAAGGCTGACCTCCCTTAGCCTTTCTCCACCTAGTCAGACAACTGAAGCAGTATAAAGACTGTGATGGAAACCGCCTTCACTCTCCACACCGCATAGGTACCACTCCATCTCTCTCTCTCTCTGTGTCTTACTCACTCACTAACTCACCTGTACACACACACACAAACACATACACACTCAGCCATGCATGCGCGCTAACGATGGCGCCAAATCAGCCCGAGAAGCATATAAGCACCGGCTTGTCCTACTTGTATTTCCGAGTCCCATTTGTGTCACGCAGTCCAATTAGAGCTAATGTCATGCCGAGCTGTAAGTCACTGCAACACCAGTAACAAAAGACAAAAGTCACCCATGGGCCATAGCCGTTTTTTTTCCCCTATTCTTCAAATCTGAGACAAGGGATAAGGCGAAGTCATTACCAAGTGCATGTGCCTCTGTGTGTGTGTGTGTGTTTGCGCGTGTGTGTGTTTGTGTGTGTGTCAGGAGGTGGAAGTAAGGGGGTGGGGGTGATGAAATGCAGTAAAAATCTGGGAAGTTGTTAACAAGCACATTGATTTGAGCTTAGGGGGTGGCAACTGTAGAGAGAGAGGGAGAGAGAGAGAGAAAGGGGAGAAGAGGAAGGACAACAAAGAAGAAGAGACAAGAGGAGAGGAGGAAAGAGAGAAGGGACAGGAGAGGACAAATAGGATACAAGAGGAGAGAAGACAATAGGAGAGGAGAGGAAAGGAGAGAGAAGGAGATAAGAGGAGGAGAAGAAAGGAGAGGAGATAGGAGGAGGCGAGAGGAGAGGAGAGGAGAGGAGAGGAGAGGAGAGGAGAGGAGAGGAGAGGAGAGGAGGAGGGAGGTAGATTCCTGCTGGTTTGTTTCTGCTAACTCAGACACTTTAAGCAGACAGAATGATGCAGAGTGAGCATACTACTCATTTGCACGCTCTAGTTTTTAACAAAGAGACAAGCTGACACTCTTTCTCACATAACCCCCCCCTCCCACACACACACACACACACACACACACACACACACACAAACAGCTCCCACCGCTGATTAATGTGAATGTGCTACAGTTTGCCTTACAGAGTGAGCTACCTCACTAGTCTCTTTATGAGTTTCACACACCTCAGCAGGTTCTCCCGACTAAAGAGCACCGATACACACTCCCTTCATAACTCAAAGTTTGGATGTTTTTTAATAGGAGCCACTTCTCCCCCACAGTCACAGCCAAGTGTATAATAATCCTTGGAGTCAGCTGCTTTAAAAGTTGTCCGCCCACCCCCACCCCACCTACCTCTCAAATCTGCAAGTTGCTCCCTTTCACAAAAAAGTCAGAAAGAACAGAAAGGAATTAAAGTACAAAAAAAAAAAAAGAAGAGAGAGAAAGCAGCGATGTAAGGAAAGTGAGAGCAGCCTAATTGCTAGGTAGAAGCGAGGAAAGCAAGGTTGTGGTTTTCAAGTGGATGTGTGTGTGTGTGTGTGTGTGTGTGTGTGTGTGTGTGCGCGCGCGCTCTCATCTGCTCAGGCCAGGTATAATGGGGCTGTTCGTGGTGAGCCTCTGGGACTGAGGGAGGTGAACTCAGGTCACCGACTCCTGTCCCACTGCAAGGTTCACTTTAATGATGGGGGGTGGTGAGGGAGGGAGGGAGGGAGGGAGAGAGAGAGAGAGAGAGAGAGAGAGAGAGAGAGAGAGAGAGAGAAACCCCACATATTTGATATTTTTTTCTTTGAATGTTATTGTATACTGTGTATAAAATGTGTGTAACCCTTATTACCAACAAACATTAATTCCTTCACATAGTTTACTGATCCTCACTCTGCAGTGGAGGCGAGAGAGAGAGAGAGAGAGAGAGACTTTGACTTTTGATGTTCTTTACTAAAACATCTCACAACAGAGGAGGAAGGGACAATAATTTACCTTAAAAACTCACCAAGTCCCACATCCACCCACATACTCACCACCCCCAAATGCGTGCATACACACACACACACACACACACACACACACACTACATAGACCCAAGAACGAAGCTCCACTCTGTGGAGACAGGGAGCTTGAGACAGGGAGAGAGGTGAAATTGCAAAACCAAAACAAATGGGAGACAGAAATACCGGCAAATGCAAGAAAGCAAGCAAGAGGGAGAAGAAAGAGATGAGAGGAAAGTGAAGTGCCCACAAAGAGAGCAAAAATAGAGTGATGGTCAAAACAGAGCCTGCGCGCAAGGACGGAGAGCAAAAAGCAGAGAAAAGAGGAGCGTGCAGCTGAAAGAGGCTGAAGGCCAATCCAATTTCATGAGGCATTACGCAACCTCAGTGGATAGCTCTTTTTGCATTAATCTCTTGGGTTACGCAAGCCACCCCTGGACCCAAGCACCAGACTTAAAGCAATGAGCTTATGATGCAAACTAGCTTTAGTTCTTCTAGAGCATACTATCACTGTATGCACACACACACACACACTTTCTCTCTCTCTTTCACACAGAAAGACGGCGACACACTCACACACAGACCCATACTTAGATAGATGTACGCACACATACACATACATCACACTTCACTGGACTAGATATAGGAAATGGGCAGATGGCCCAAGGCTAACTCTTTTTGCTGTTGCCCTGCTTTACAACTGGCCACCAGAGGCTCTATAGGCTTTTAATATTGATAGCCTGTCCAAAAGATATAAACGCATTGCTTCCCTAACTGGCGAATTTGACCTTGGAACACAGGATTGAGATGTTCGGAGATTGAGATTCATGTTGGGATGCGAGCAGGTATAGGGAGTAGGAAAGAGGAGGAGAGGAGAGGAGAGAGGGAGATCTTAGAGAGGGAGGGGTGGGCTGCCGCTGTGGACACAGTCTTTCCAGACAGTTATCCTTAATCAAAGCCGGGTAAAACTGACCCCGTTCACCAACTTAACCTTCCAGTGGGAGAGGGCTTAAGGCCACCGGGGGATTTGACTCGGATTGAGATTTCAGGAGACTGATTGAGATTCCTGTTTGGATGTGACTGGTTGAGCTGCGTTGAGAGGGAGAGGGAGAGGGAGACAGAAGAAAGAGAGGGGAAAGTGTCTAATTTACAGTGCAGAGGCATATTGACAAGTTTCACAGTACAGCTGAAACTCACTGTAAAACAGGTTGTGGACAGATGACATTTCTATCAACCGTTAACGGTTAGTTTGGTGTAAAAACTGATCCCAGTTCGCTGTCTAAGGCCAACTTATTCACCTGACATCAACATGCACCTTGTATCCAGATTGTGTCTATATGATTTAGCTGGATTATAGATAAACCTGAACCTGCATCTCTGGTATACACATTCAAATCAGATCTCCCTCACCAAAATGCAGATTAATAAGCACATCACTTCCTTTTGTAACATTTAGAACCTTAAAAATTTAAAGTTAACACCTCATCTCACTTGTTCCCAGAGGTGTGACCAAGTCCACTTTGCTCGAGTCCCAAGTCAGTCTCAAGTCTTGAGGCACAAGTCTCAAGTCAAGTCTCAAGTCTAAATGTAGATTACCAAGTCAAGTCCAAGTCAAGTCCAAGTCATTAATGTCAAGTCTCAAGTCAAGACTCAAGTCAAGTCTCAAGTCTAAATGTAAATTACCAAGTCAAGTCCAAGTCAAGTCCAAGTCATTAATGTCAAGTCTCAAGTCAAGACTCAAGTCAAGTCTCAAGTCTAAATGTAGAATACCAAGTCAAGACAGTCCAGTATCAATTTAATATCTGAAAGAAAACTAAATATCTAGGACTTTTCAATGCAATATGGTTTTAATAGGATAAAAACTTGGTAAGAGCATCATGAGTTTGATTTCTATAATCAGTTTCAACTTCAATAAATTCAATCATTCCATACAAATTCAGAAAACAGAATTTAAATTCAGTCGTCTGCTGGAACAAATCTCATCACTTTCAATCTAAGTCATTTACACAAACACAAGATCTCAAGTCAAGACTTTAGAAACCTTTTCAAGTCATCAAAGCACAAGTCAAAGTCAAGTCCCAAGTCAGCAGAACCCAAGTCAAGTCAAGTCTCAAGTCTTCTCTTCATGCTTCAAGTCAAGTCTCAAGCAATTAAAAATTGTGACCGCACCTCTGCTTGTTCCCCATCCACGAGTATCCTGACAATCCATTTTTGACAAGTATTTCATTTTCCAAGCTGCCTGCTACATATTTAAAAAGACCAAATAATAATATATATAGGCATCAGTCATCAACATCCACATGTCCCCAAAAGTTGAGTCTATCTATATAAGCAGGTTTTGGAAGTTTTGGAATGATATTAAATGCAGGGACTGACTGAATAAATGCGGGGACTGACTGAATTGACACCTCCAGTTGGATTGGAGATGAATTGCATTTATACTTTTTTTTTTCCTCGGACCGCCTCCACGGGTGGTTTGGATGATTGGATCTTCCGTGAGTCTCGGGTGCATTTAAACCTGGATTTTATGCCTTTTTGCTCCATCTGAATACAATGTGATCACCCAGGAAGCCTGTTAATGCCAGGTGTAAAGGGGGTGATAGAGTTTAAGACAATTTAATGATGCAGAAAGGCATGTTAAGTGGAGCATAATGCATTTGTGGTGCATGTCCGCAGTTATAGTGTAATTGCATTATGCATAGCGCACTGAAACTGATTATTCATACTCATAGTATTTTATAACTTCCTTTGTATGTGGTTCTTGCTTATGTACAAATGTTACAAATGTGTGTTTATGTGATTGAGAGAGATGTGAAAGGAGGTCTGCCTTTATAATGCAAAGTATGGTTCTGCAAGAATCCACTGCTTATTACATTGTATTGTATCTGCCATTGTTTGTGTGTGTGTATATGTGTATGTGTGTATGTGTGTGTGCGTGCTCTTTGTTTATGTACCTCTGTGTGTGTTTGTGTGTGAGACGTGACCGGGATTAGACAATAAAGCTCTGGAAGGACAAGATGCAGTAAATGAGATGGCACACCAGCATGACCTAGAAAAAAACACATGGATATCAAGAGAGAGAGAGAGAGAGGGAGAGAAAGAGAGAGAGAGAGATTCTAAGATCTCTCTATAGAGGGAAAAAGAGCAGTGTTTATGCATACATGCATGTCTGTGTTTGCATGTTTGTTTTTTGTCTTTGTGTGTATACAGTACATTGTGTGTATGTGTGTGTGAGAGAGAGAGAGAGAGAGAGAGAGAGAGAGGGGAGGAGGGTGTGTTTGGGCGTAGGTGGGGTCTAATTCCCTTTCGCCCCTTTCTGCGAAGGGGAGATTAATGGGTTGAGGGACCTTCTGGCCCTGGCGTGGGACCCCGAGCCATGAAAGACAACACGCTAAACGAATTACAACGAAATGGGCTGGGAGAAAGGGATGGAGAGAGAGAGAGAGAGAGAGGGAGCGAGAGCGAGAGAGAGAGAGGTCACGTAAAGCTAGAAGGGGGCGGTGAGTAATGGGAGTGTTTGTGTCAGATTAGCGGGGCATCAAGCAGACCCCCACGCACCACTAGACTCTCTACTATGCTGAGCACAAGGATGGAGAGAAGGGAAGAGAAGAGGAGAGGAGAGGAAAGGAAAGGAGGCAATACCATCTACTCACGGTAAAATATCATCTTAACAAGTCATTTAGTCTACCGTTGAGTTGTAAAATCTTGTTTTCCTTAAAATAAGTGAAAAAATCTGCCATTGGAGTGATATAATTTCACTTGTTTCTAACGCATTTTTCACCTATTTTGAGAATTTGCTTGAAACAAGATCTCATAATAAGGCGATTCGTTTTGGAAAATAGTGTTTTTTTCCCCTTATTTAAGAAAAAATAGGTTTTAAGACTCAATAGTAGACTAAATTACTTGTTAGGATGGATAGTTCTGCAGCGCCAGACCGAAAAAAGACCCTCACACATCTGAGAGGGAGGTTGAAACGACAGCGAGTGCCTGCCGGAGGCCTTGTATCCGTCCAATCATGCCATCCAATTATCATGCGCACGTGTCCCATCGCCCTCCGACGATCCACTTCTGAAAATCCACCTGTTAGGGGCCGAGGAGATTTGACGCTTTTAGATTCCCTCCTCCCGCTCTCGCCCTTTACTTCATCGGAGGTGTTGATTGGCCGTTAGTCCGTCTCTCTCCACCCATCCAGCCCCTTAACTAGCCCGGGGTCTGATCTCCATGGCAACTGGGGCATTACCTGCAGTGGGGTGATGAAGCTGTGAAAGTTGACACCTCAAGTTCGAGGGGAGCGATGGAGAGAGGGAGTGTGAGAGAAGGAGAGAGAGAGAGAGAGAGAGCACGAGTCGCCAAGAGAGAGCATGGGAAGAGATTTAAGATTTAAAAGGCCATGCGAGGTGGGAAACATTTAGAGGGAGCGGGGATTTAAATTGGTAATTGGGACAAAATCAATGTGGAAAACATGGACTGTAAGGAATAAAAATGTCAGGATAAAACTGTTGCCCAAAACATAAATTGCCTAAAAATGTTGCCTGTTCATCATAACCCTAAGGAAAAGAATTAAATTCAATTTAACTTTTATTGTCCCTAAGGGGAAATTCTCCTTGCAGCCAGATGCATGAAAACAAGCATATGAACATAAATACACAAAAGTGCATAAAACATAGCACAAGACGCAGAGTCCTAAATTAAGAACATCACCATCCATCCACAGAACAGCATTAAAATAAACAGCCTCAACAATAGACTACTGACTGCCCTATAATAAAACACATGAGCCAGAGTTAAGCAAGTTAATGGGACGGGAAATAAAAGAGTTCCTCACCCTGTTAGACTTAAACCTTCTCAACTCTTGTCCAATCAATTCTGATGCCTTCAACACTCTCAGAACAGGGTTAAACATGCACTAACCGCGCAATTTCCCTTGAATTCCACTCTCTTTTTCATCTCGCTACCAACGGAGCTGATTTGTCAACTGCACTGTAATGTCAGATTCGGCTTCGGTGCCTTTGGTTATGTCTGGACAATCATTATGTAAGCCTGGCAAGCCTTGCAGGGGAGGGGGGGGGGGGGGGGGGGGAAAGGGGCCATTTTAGTCTTGGCTTTTCCGCTGCCTGGGTTTTTCTCCCAGCCTTTTTCACCTCACTGATGTAACACAGAGATAATGCGGCCTGTCCTCTCTACACACAGGCTGAGCACAAGGCCTGGCAGTATCAGAGACGGAGCTTTGAAGCTTGGCTATAGTGGCGGCGAATAAGAGAGGGGAATGGTTTCTCTATATATCGCTGCTTGTTTCTTTTTTTATGCTATTTCTGTTTCTTTCCATTCTTCTTTCCCTCCCTCTTGTGTAAATCTCTCTCTCTCTCTCAGTGTCTTACTTTCTGTCTGTGCCATTATAGTGTTGATGGCCATTGCTGACCATTCTCCATCACATGGACCGGGGCAGCTCCCAGTGATCCGGTGGGGTCCGGTCCACGATGCAGAGCAGGCGCAGCCCTGTCTTTTCTCCCACTGACAGTAATACATCTCAGGTGCCTTGCCAATCTAACTGGCACCAAATTCAGCCTCATTTCCATCAAGCTACTCTGTTAGCCCCCGCCGAGAAGACTGCGCACTCAGCAGAGAACGGGAGATGTGAAAGGTGGTATTGAATTTACTCAGGTTTGTGTGCTGTTGCGTGTGGGGTTATAGTGTGTGTGTGTGTGTGCGTGTGTGTGAGCGTGTGTGTGGCTGAGAGGGAGAGAGAGAGAAAGAAAGAGAAAAGACAGAGAGTGTGTATATGAGTGTGTGCGTGCATGCGCAAGTAAAATTTCAGCTTTGTGCATAAATGAAGGACAATCCAAGATCCAATAACAAAGAGATGCCATTCATCAGTGAGCCTCGCATAAAAAAAATAAAAAAAAATAAAATGCAAAAAGCCACTATTTGCATATTTGTGTAGCAAGCCCCCCACAGACCACAGATGTTGACTCAGCACTTTGGTCCCCTCTTTCCCTTCCCTTCCCCTCCTCTCCCTGCAGGCCTCTCCACACACACACACACACACACACACTCCCTCATCAGTCCATCCATCCGCACACTGACAGCCGGGGGACTGAGATGTGTTTCTGCTCTGTCACGGGAGAGGGAGATTAAAAGCGAATCATTCCCTGTATCACTGTGACCTGCGGGCCGCCAGACGACATCACAGGCACATCGGCGCCGAGATGATTAATGTATACACAGAGCAGAGCGCACGGAGCACGAGGCAGAAGTTACCCACATATCTAAAGGGCTTTTTTCACAGCCAATTGAGTATTCAGTTCAGGATGGGCTGATGTCTTCTCTCTATACCTGTGTGTGTGTGTGTGTGTGTGTGTAAGCATGCGTGTGTACACCGTTTCTAAATGTACGTACGCATGTGGTTTTGTCTTAAAGGAACACCCCGGGGTTTTGGGAGACTGACCCATTGATCAACTTACACAGCGGCATCCACCGCTTCACTTCTCTATATATAATAATGTCTCTGCTACAGGTGTGTGTGTGTGTGTATGTGTCTCTCTAGTGAACGACGTCCGCCCACTGAACTCCGGACCAGACCGCACAATACAGTAACACAGCACTGGCCCTAATCATCCCCTCAGTGGCCAATTACAGCTACCCACTGCTTCATCTTCAGCCAATCGCAGTCCTCGGACATGGCCGTGAGAACAATGCATCACAGCACGCACACACACACACACACTCAAAAGCACTGCGCGCACACACATAAGAACTATATCCTTTATAGTTGTGGAGGCGGGCGGACGGACTCTAGACGCTTTTTGTTCGGCTTTGCTCTACCGCTGGGCAGTGTGAGCCAACGGAAAGCAAAGCTGTTTCCAGATCTGCGCTTGGACCGAACATCCACTAAGCAGCCTCTGTGGGGCTATTGTTGTCTGTCTGCCTCTCCCTCTGTCTGCCTGGTTTTCCATTCGTCTCTCTCTGTTTTCCCACCTGCCCAGATTGTCAGCCCATTTGTCTGTCTGCCTGTCTGTCTGGCTATATCTCCGTCTGTCTGTCTGCTTGTCCGTCTGTCCGTCTTCAGGGGAAAAACAAGACATAAATCCTTTAAAAATGCCTCGCTCCCACTTCCTCTCTTTAGAGGTATTTTTGCACCGCTACTTTGGGACGGAGGGAGCGAGGGAGCGAAGAAGGAAGTACGATTGCAGGAGAGGAAAATAACAGGAGAGGGAGCGAGATGGAGAGAGAGAGATACAGAAAAAAAACTAGTCAGGGTTGATAAATATCCTTACAGGGAGCTGTAAGAAACAAACAAGCACAGCGAGGAAGAGAGGAGACAGAACTCTCAGCCTCAACTCGAATAAAAATGTACAATTTTAAAGCTGCGGGAGGCAACTTCGCCCAAGTGTCAGCGAGAGACAACCGTTTGAACGTTTGACGGATTTCATTACCTATAAATCATGTAACGTGACCTCAGTATACCTCTTTATAACAAGAGTCACGGCAGCAGGCGATACCACAGTGAAACAACACAAACCATGACAGTAGATGTGTAGAAATATTGCATGGCATATACTTCTAAAAATGCATGCTTGTGGATTAGCATCTGAGGGATTTTCTGTGAAGTGTTGCTGATTGTAGGCTACTCCATGTGTTACGTAGTGTGCAAGGTAATTACCATGAAAACATTCATCTGCACCCGCCTACCTCCCCCACCCACATCCCTGTCTGTTTACTGACAATGCCGATGATTGCATTTGCACTTTCAAGGCCACGAAATGAAGCGAATGTGCACAAAGCGAACGTCTGCCGCTTCTTGTCATCTTTGGTAAACTAGAGAATCAACAAGTAAATTCAGCGACAGTTTTGTTAAAAAGATATATTCTGGTTAGTTCAGGCCTTCGCTAAAAAAAACAAAAAAAAAACATGTTTTTTTCCCCCACTGCCTTTGCATTTCACAAGGCTGCCAAACAGAAAATCAATACTGTTGCTTTTCAAATCATAAATCTATCATCTAAAGGAAAAAAAAAAAAAAAACAGCTCAAGCTTGTTTGCGTCCTTGCCTCAGTATAGATCCGTACCTTATGGATCACTATGCCTATGCAACTATTGGCATTATCATGAATAACATTGCAAAAGAAAAAGTATATCCACCGTTATGTGGCATCTATTTGCCTAGAAATGTTTTTGCTTGTTTGTGAGGACAATGTCCAGTGTGCATGAGAGCCTTTATCGGTTTTAAGCCATTCTACACATTATGATGAGCGATCAATAAAGACATTACCTGTTTTGCGGGGACAGATGAAAGGAGAAAACATAACATTTTCCCAGTATGACAGTGTGACAGCGAAATTGCATTATCACACTGGTTGAACCTTAGCTCTCAATTTTCTTTGTCTTACTGAAGCCAAGAACCGAGGGAAATAAAAGGTGTAAAAACCAAAAAATATCAAAAAACAAGTGACACATCAACAAAAAAGATTGGACACACTGTGTAACCCTGCTCTGCTCCACTTTTCTGCAGCAAGCCATGTGGAAAGATTGACAACCGGAGACGGAGTTGATGCGCTACTTCTCACACTAGTGTTTCGAAAAGATTGAGTCACGATCCAAATGCGGTTTGAAGTGAGATTAAACCGAGTTCCCTGAATAATCCAAAGATAAAAGATAGTTTTTGCTGCCGAAGCCTTTCCAAGTGGCTAAGGTAGACTAAATAAAACTTCACGCAGGTACGTTTTTTTTTCTTTTTTCTAGCTGCACAGTCGATAAGAATGATACCGCCATCCATTTCAAGCCTGACAACTGAACTCGCCCTTGCGTAGTCCCTGCCATCTATAAGCTCATTTTTAAAATATAAAAATTCCCTTAAATTCTCCCACTCCCTCCCTCACTCCCTCTAAAGGTGTTATATGTCGACAGAATGACTTGCAAAGGCTGAGGGTCAATGCAATATTTCTTCTGTGATTGGTGAGACTTGTCACAGGCGGTGCACAATATAAAATGCGCAGTGCAGCCGGGTCGCTGTAGACATCATTATGTTGATCTATACTCCATACCTGTGTCATCGCAATGACCGACGACGGCAGAGAGACAAAGGCTATTGGCCCAATCAAGGCTAAACAAAGACGTTTCCCATCCGCGGCATGATTCAGTCGTCTCCCAGGACGAGTCTCACAAAGCTCTCAGACACATCTATTCATAATTCCCGGGCTGCTGTGCTATATTTTCAATCCATCTCCATGGTGCTAGCTTGAGGCTGGTGGAGCTTGACAACCTGTGTGATTTACACAGTCTTGGCCATGAAGTAGATATCGCACAGAGTGGACAGAACGACCCTGAGGGCTTTTTCCCCAACAGGGCGGATTTACGTCCGCCGGCGTGTTTGTGTGTGTGTGTGTGTGTGAGTTGGCTCCGCGGCTGTATCCGTCAGCAGAAACATGTAAGCGTGCTGACGCAGGGGGTAAAAAGATACACAGCGACGCCGTCACATTGACAGGAAAGTGGGCAGCGAGTCGATACGGGATCAATGCGGCAATAAACAAATCAAGACGACCTTAGATGCCCTCATGTCTAATCTATGGGTTAACTGGGAATGGAGCGTAATTAGAGCGGTGCGGCAGTGATAGAGCAAGGACTATCAAATATCTTTCACTTGGAAGTCACAGCTGTCATTAGAGGTCAATATGTGGCGAACATTTTGCATCCCTCCTGATAACCATTAGGTTAAATGCAATTGTGGTCGCAAAATGGCATGAGTGAAAGCAATTTACAGGCAAAATATAATGACCAGAACATTAAGATGATAGAAAGCGCCATACTTTGGTGGAGGTCCAATCAATCAAGCCATTCATGCGGAGTCATGACCCTGTCAATCGATACCCAACATGTTTTCTTGTCTGATTTACCTCTATTGACATAATGTAGCTGGTCAACTGGATGAATGTCACAAAATAGACAAATACAAGCCAACCCATTGACCCCCTGATACCTATTCATATCAAGGCTTTTTCCAACTGCTTGATCAACTCCTTGATCGCCAACAACATGATCCATGCTGCGAGTTCTACCTACTGAACAGCTCCTTTCATAATACGGTACATTCAAAACCTGGTCTGCAATGTAGGGAGGCAAACATTGGGCTCACTGGAAGGGAGATACCATTAGTTTACAAGGTTATGCTGATACACAAGAGGTAGGTGAATCGGTGCATTAGCAAGATCCATGACCAGAGGATGATTGGATGAATGAGAAGGGGGTTGGCACTTGCATTGTCGCAATAAACCACCGCTAACAAGCCAAATACTCCAGCATGGACATAGCATATCGGCATGTATGACTCACCCCTGCAGCTCCTTGACGGACATGGAGATCTTGAGGTTGTGTCCGAGAACATGGAGGGCGGTGAGGATGTCGGCCCACTGGACCATCTCTCCCAGCGGACCCCCCTTCAGCACCTTGGGACTGAAAACGTCCCCGGACTCCTCCGTCAGGAAGCCGACGTGGACCAGGATCTGAGGGAGGACAGGGAGGCATTGTGGCAGGGAGTTAAAGCCAAAGTCTATGGAGGAAGTCTAGGAGAAAGTGGTACTTAGATAAAAGTACCAATCTGACTTATGGCCTTTTTTACTTAGACTATTTCTCTTGTTCTTTACCTGTCTTGTTTCCAGCTTTGGAAGACAGTTGTTTATATTCACAAATATTGATTGAACTCTCCAAGCTCATAGAAATGCCATATGTGAACTCTTTTTCAAGATGCCCTGTCAGATAACACACCTGAAGACATCCAGTCATTCCCCAGCATGTATGCAAGTGTAAGGTGTCATCTATTGAAATTACATACTCTACAGACAACAATGTAAATTGATGGTGGTCCAATAATTTGTATATACTGAATATTATTAGTATAATATAAAGTTATAAGGCTTGAAAGTTTAGCTTTAGCAGTAAAAATGCTTTAATTAGTTTGAGGATTATAATCATTAGAATTTCAGACTCTTCCAGATGGGAATTATGGGAAACTAATTCTTTGAAACCCCCAGTGAATAATCCCCTCATGTTCCAATGAAAAAGCATGCATATAAACAAATCCATCATTATGGACTTTATAGCTCATTGCACATGCACAGTATGCCTATAAAGCCAACCACTGTCACTAATTCTTAGCCTCCCAATGCAAAAAAAAAAAAAAAAAAAAAAGACCCCTTTGTATTCAAACACGTGCAGGAATTATGATAATTTAACATGATGGACTTTACAACTTTGCTCATACGGGCTACAAGGCTGCCATGCGTGTCCACCTAGCTGCTGCATAATTTAGTGCAACCCACCCAAGAAATGAGCAACATGTTGCTTTTCACAGTGGATTAGACACAGCCATGTCCGAGTGCTGCTCTGCTGAGTAATCCTGATTAACTAACGCAGCATGAACGCCTCCCGCTGCTGTGGCTGGCAAACGCAGCCCACAACTTTCACCATGCGACTTACATAATGAGCTTACGGCCAACTGGGTGGACTTTGAGGGGAAAAGTTTTGATGGTGATTGCTTGCTCTCTCTCTCTCTCTCTCTGCTTGTATGTGCGTGTGTGTCCTGTGTCTGCGGCTTTGAACTGTAGAAGAAATGATTAAAAGCTTCCTAGAGCTTCTTAGAAGTGTTCTGCACCTCCCTCTTCCCCCTCTCTCTGCTTCTCTCTCTCCCCTTTTGCATCATGCCCCGAGTCACAGTCTAATAATGTCTTAGTTTTAGCATCTAGGTTTTGAGGCTCCCCACACACACACACACACACACACACACACACACACACACACACGAACACACGCGCTTCTCTTACACGACATCTTTTGATCCTGGAGCAGATTGTGTTTGAATGGCAGAGCAAAGACGATGAAATAAGAGAGAGAAAATAATAGTATTTTAAGTCCTCAGCGTATTCACCGGGTCATTACTATTAAAATATTCAATATAATTCAAGGCTCTCATTATAGATATTATAGCTGTACACACAGAACTGGTAAAACCGCTCCACCGACGTCCTAAAGCTCACGCGTGTACAGTAAAATATTTGACGGCGGTGTGTGGTGCAGCAGTCAAGCGCCACTGAGACTCCGGCTGGCGTGAAAAATCCCCTGATTTAATAAGCCTGCTCTATTAACTTCTGCTTCATAAAAAAAAGATAAGTGAAATTTAATTACAGTTTGGGTGGCAGATGGCAAGAGTGAGAATTCATGGCGCCAATACACTATTCGTTCTCCTGGCTTGGCGGGGGCGATGGCGAGGGTGTATCATACAAACACTGGCAACCACGCAGAAGTGGAGATAAAGGAGGAGGCGAATTTCACATCACTGGCAACTACACAATACCGCTGCTAAATAAATGAGAAGAATACCATGCAGTGGCACCGGAGCTGAACAAGTGAGGAATGGATTCTATAAAAAAGTGGCATCCGTGCACACAAATGCAAAGTTAATAGGGAAAGGTAAGAGTGGTTTTCAAAAGCTGGCAACTTGGTGTGCTGCTGCTGAGGAGGGATTTCACTCTCTTCTCTAACAGGCGGTATTCAATCTCCATTTGCAAATGTTAATTCGCTGGCACCGGAACAGATATAGAGGCGAGTTCAGTGAAACATATCAGGACGACGCTGGATATGTAACCTTTATATCACGGAGGAGAAATCGATACTGTAGAACCGAAGGGAGGGAGAGAGAGAGAGAGAGAGAGAGAGACTGGTGTGGGTGGTTTGTACTGTTGTAGCATGTCGATCACCACACACACACACACACACACATATGCACAGGCGCTCACCGCCAACGCAATCCCGCATTTGCGCGCACGCTGACTTGCAAATGAAGATGAACGGGTAGGAAAAGCCACACAATGGGAAGTCAGCAACGGGGGGAATAACTCCGAAGCTAGAGCCGCACTTCCACATAAACTGCTATATCGCGGCCAGCTGCCTCCCCCGGGAATCCGAGCACACAGAGGGTGCAAGCTCTTTATACAGTGGACTTATGGTGCTCCCAGATGGTGTGTGTGTGTGTGTGTGTTCCGGGTGCACGTGTGTGAAGATACAGACGGGATTGGAATGTTTGTTTTGGTTTGTTTGCATGTATTTTGTTTCACGCTGACATACATCAATGCGCTCCAGTCAGAATCCTGTGTGTGTGTGTGTGTGTGTGTGTGTGTGTGTGTGTGTGCGGTCTCATTTCTGGATGCTCGATGCTGGAGAGCCCAAGGGATTCTCAAAAGCATCTAAAGCTACTCTACTGTTACCTCCCCTTGGGGATTGAACAAAAAAGACCCCGGCAAACCCGCCGAGACAGACGGAGAAGTAGTACAACGGCGCCGCGACGCTCACCTTTACGACGCGTGTCCCGCCGCCGCGCCTCTCCCTGCACTTTATTTAACGCGGCGAATCACGGCCTTTTTCCACGACAGCTCCCCCCCTGTTCCGCATGTTGTCGTGTGATTGATATAACTGGGATAAGGAGTGGCAAAGGAAATCTACAGTCTTTCATGTGCTTTCATGTGAGGAGCGTTTTATGTGTTGTGTGTGTGTGTGTGTGTGTGTGTGGGTGTGTGTGTGAAAACCTTGGAAGGTCCTTGGTGCGTAGGCGTGTGTATGTGAGAGTAGGAGAGTAGAAGTGTCGCTAAAAGTATGTGGTACCACTCCATTGCTCCGCTCCACTCATCGCTAACAGGCTAACGACAGCAGAATGCTAATGCCGGTCTCGGCGTCTGTTAGTACAAGGCTGAGTGTGTATGTGTGTGTGTGTGTGTGTGTGTGTGTGTGTGACCCAGCCTGCCCATGCACTGTGGCCTCAGCCAGCCGGTCTGAAGGTCACAGCTGTCTGATGGAGGGCCATGGGCGGCAACGCAAGCTGGCACTGCCAACTACCATCCCTACCTTACCCTTAATCTCACCTTCTCCCTCCCTCCTCTCCTCCTCTACACTCTTCTTTCTCCATTTCTCCTGCCCCCCTTCTCGTCATATTCCTCCATCCTCTTCCTCCTTTCTTCTCCCCTCCTCCTCCCCCTACCTTCACCTTCCATCTTTCTCCTATACACTGTCTGCACTTCATCAGCCAGAGGTCAATCTGCTCTCCAGGGGGCGAACGCAGAGAAAGGAGGAGGGGAAATTAACAGCTGGGGTACAAAGTCACATGCAGACACATCTATACAAAAGCAAGCAGTGAACGCAAGCAAGTTTTCCCAGGATAAGGTCGGCGTCTTCGAACGCTTCCTAATCATCTCTCGGAAACCTTCCCGTTACGCCGCAACTCGAAATAACGGTTGATCGCGTCTCCTGTTGACTTCTACAGAAAAGATAACGGCAATCTGTTTTTACGCCAAACGTTCCGTTCCATCAGCCGCTCTATAATGGCCGAACGGCCCGACCTGGGCTTTTTGGTTTGCTTTGATGATTGCTTTGGAAAAAAAAAAAGATGAAAAGCGGATAGTGGATTCTCTCAAAAAGTACAACTGCTTTTAAAGTGTCGTGCAGCACAAGGTTGATGGTGTTCTTAGTGGATTCCAGGAGCGCTGAGGAAATAAGCAGTTTAGTTGCAAATCAGATGAGATTTGCCGTAACAGTTGAGGCGCGCTTCTTCTTCTTCACTTACCAAAGCATTGTTATTTTAAAGGGGCATCTCTCATGTCAATATACTGGATAGGACTGATGCTGAAACCTTAGAATAAAAACTCTTCTGCTGTGGCTCTGTCAGGTAATGGTTAGGATTTGACTTCTGAATGAGATTTCTAAAGTCGCTCACACACACACACACACACGCGCGCACACACTCCTCTTTCCTCGTCCTTGCGTCTGCCACCGACAGACACGGGAACGATCTTTCTTTTTCTCTCTTTCCCTTTACTCTCCGTCTCAATCCTCTCTCCCTCTCTCCTTGCCTCTCTCTTCTACTCAATGTATTCCTTTTCTGAGTAAACACCCACTCTAAACAATCAAAATGAAAGCCAAACAAGGAAACAGAATTGAATCAACAGAACCCCGTTGGAATTTTAAAGACCGCAAAAAAGCCAAGCGGAATGCTAAAGTTGCCGCTGGAACTGGGGGATTTTTTTTTGTCAAAAGATGAAGGTTAGGAGAAAAAGTACAAGGCCAAAGTCAATTCAAATCAGACGGTGTTTCTCCAAGGCCCGAAGTTAATTCAAATCAAACAGTGTTTTCCCTCTCCATGCTAAAGCGAGGGCTTCGAGGGTTCAGAAAACAAGTGACTGATGATTCCTATGAGAGCGCAGGGAGGGGGAGGAGGGGGGGATCAAAGGTTAAACAAGCGAAAGGCAGAGTTTGACAAGTACAGATTGAGATGTGATTTTTGCGGTAAGAGAGGCCCTGCCTTTGGTTTTTAATGCAACAATATCCAATTAGCAGTCACACACACACACACACAGAGAACACACATTTTTATTCCTCCCTAATTATTGGTGATAAACAGCTTTTGACAACCATGGCTAACTCTTACAAACACCAGAACATCTGCTGGGGAGATAGCGGCGGCACGTTGTAAAGCATATAGGCTGTTGCGGCAGCCAAAGGAGCCACGATAGAGGATAACAAATCCCCCCAGCGCGCCGCAAGAAAGGAGGACATCAATCACGGCGACGGAGGACTATTTCTACCCTTGTTAACTTATTTTAGGGAGAGACGGGGGCAGAGGGAGACATTCCGGGAAGAAGAGGGAGAGTGTGTGTGTGTGTGTGTGTGTGTGTGTGTGTGTGTCCAATCTGCCTCCTCGGCTCAACTCATTCATTTATCATAATTTTCTTGACTAAAAGATTATCTGTCTGTTCAGAGGAGGGTAAGCAAATTTAATAGGTGGTCAGGCTCAACCGACGGATGCGCGGCGAAAAGTTTCCAACACTTTGGAAGTTCTAACCGCAGAATGCTTACCTTTACATTACACCCTATGGCTTTACTTTTTCAACAGTTTCCTAATGAAAGCCCCATCGCCCGCAGGCACCTTGCCCTCCCGGTCTTCGTTCTCTCTCTCTCTCTCTCTCTCTCTCTCTCTCTCTCCCTCTCTCTCTCTCATCCATATTCCACAACGCCTTTCCCCGCTCCCATCCATCCCCCCTCTGTCCTCCACTTCCTCTCTCATCTCATCTCCCTCTGGCACCGGCGCGGCTCGGCATCTCGTCATAATTCCCGTCGTTCATCATCATCATCATCATCATCATCATCATCATCATCATCGTCGTAGTCGCTCCCCTCCGTCCTCAGCGTTTGCGCCTCCTCTATCCCTTGCAATTCCGACCCCTCAGGTTTACATGACGTGCGGGTTCAACAACACACACATTTAGGTCCTGATTTCAAAAGTACGCAGATATGCAGGTACTGTAGCAGCTGTGTACCCTCCCTCCCATCCATGCAACCTCTCCTCCTCTTCATCTCTCTCCCTCTCCGGCATGCACAACACTCTCTCTCCCATCATCATTCAGAATAAGAACAGATCTCCTTGGCTGCACTGTTATTGACAGAGCAATTACCCAGTGGAATTCCTTACCGATTCAAATTGCACGTATACAAAATAAATGTACCTTCAAGAAGCATCTGAAACGGCATTTTCATGGCTAACCATTTGTTGCTGTACAGTCTATTCATCTTATCCTCCTCTCTCCCTCATATCTGCCTTCTTCCCCTCCATCCACCTCTTCCCCTTCATCACTCGCCTTCTTCTCCCTCTCTACTCCAGCCTCCACTCCTCTCCTTGCTTCCACTTTCATCTCTGCCATCCCTCTCCCCCACACTTGCTTTGTGACGTTAACTGTATTGTAAAGACTTTTTGGTAGACGAAGACTAGAGACAGAATGAAGAATAAGGACGTGATCACATCGGATGCTTTTGTTGAAAGCACCTCCGTCTTTTATTCAGTTATTTACAATGGTTTGATCTTGGCAGGCGCGTGTCTGCTCCACTCTATGCGCCTCGTGTTTTGGACGCAGCACGTTTTGGGCGCTGCCCTGGGCGCTCCGAGTTGAACATGTCTCAACTTAAGCTGCGCCGCACATTACGTCAACGTCAGAAAGAGGAAAAAATTAGCAGCGCCTGGAGGGAAGTCAGCAGCCTCCTCACAATTTCTGGGTGAGTAATATTAACTTGAACTATATCCAGTTTCAGAATGGACTCCTCATCCTCTTCTTTAACAGCAAGCAGAGCAATCGCTAACTTTCTCTTGTCCATTTTTATTTTCAACGTCATCCCCTTTGTTACCAACACTAATTAGACAGCTGCATAGCAAGGAGAATGATGTAACCTTTGACCTCTTGCTCTCTTGCCTCCTATCTGATCACGGCTTCACTCACTACATTCTGGCTCCCTCCCTTCACCCTTTTCCTCCTCGTCTCCCTTCCTCCCTCGCTCACCTTCTTCTGGTCCCTCCAGCGCTGCTGCAGCTTGGCGTCGAGGCGGTTGGCGGCCGTGGCCCACTGCTGCGCCAGGCGACGGATGCGCCGCTTCATGAAGCTGAGGGACTCCTTGCCCGTCCCGACCTGGTCCAGCAGTACGGAGAGGTCTGTACGGAAAGCAGCCTGGGGGGGGGGGGGGGGGGAGGTTGATGGAAAGTAAGGGGAGAGAGGGGAAGAAAGGGATGGAGAGTGGAAGAAGGTGGATATGAGGGAGGAAGCGAAAAGAGACAGAGATAGTGAAAGAAGTTAACTAAGCTTTCTATATATTTATTGATGATTATTTACATATTTATTTACTTATTTTCATTGTAAAACTCATTTTTGATTACTATAACATACATATGAATGCTGATCTATTGCGCCAGAAAGGAACCGAGAGCAGGTGGGAAAGATGTGAAAGAGGAAAATATGTCAACCGCATATTTTAGTAGACAAACTGATGTAAGCAGGCATTACATAATGATTACTGCAACACTGTTGCATATGTATGTCTTCATGGGCGTATGTGCTCAAGCCTAAGTGTGTGCCATGTGAGAATCGCTCCTTTTCTTGCATGTGATGATGTAATTCTGTATCCCCTGTGAAAACACTCGCAGGTAGATTTTCAAAAGAACAAAAGCATATTGTGTCACCTGACGCAAGGCTTGCCTCGCCGACGCTAACAGTTTGGAGAACTATTTCGAGAAAAAGTGTGTCCTAGGAGATCCTGTCACCCTGGAGTTTAATAAATAAAAAGGCACATCTATTTGAATTCTTTCAGTCGTGGTTTTAGAGTTTTCCCTCTCAAGGAAAAAGCAGAATCTTGTGCATTCTGCAACTAATGCTAAAGCAGACAAACAAGGTAGCCTTTGCCGCTCTGAGAAGAAGAAAGTTGAACAGAAAATGAATCTATGCTCTATCCGTTTGGGTGCAAGACGCAGGCAGAATGTAATCCACATGTGGGTCACAGGGGAAGACGGAGGAGAGTGTATCGTTCTTCATTTACACCGACGTTCTGCTCTACCTTCTGAAAATCTCACCGACTTACTGCCACCGCAAAGTCTAAAGGGCACGCTCAGACTGCACACACACACACACACATGCATAATGCACACGCATCGCTTTTAGTGCTATTTTTACCGTCCGCGACCGCTTTGTGTTCGCACACAAACGCAGCAAAAGGCTGACCAAGCCGGTGCATGAGGAATAGCCTGGGCTGCTGCACTCACAGAGGCACCGCTGTAATTGGGAACAACAGCAAGGATGAAGTCTAGTCAGCCACACACACAACACACAAACACACACACTCTCTCACTCACAGATGTACACGCACACATACATAAAAGGCACACGCAGAAACGCACACACACATACACACACAAAAAGGCTGGTGATGTAATCTGACTTCATCCTGTGAACTAGTTTCTATGTATGTGCTGCTGAGAGTGTTAGAAAAAGTAGAGCGAGCTGCAGCATGGCAGAGCACGAAGTGTATTAGGTTGTATGTATGTGTGTGTGTGTGTGTGTGTGTGTGCAATTAAGAATTTCCTTGATGCCATTTGGTGGACACGTTTATCCCATACAGTATGTGGCTCCAGAGGGAATTGCACCCTTCACCCTGGCTGTATTAGCACCATGCTCTACCCACTGAGCTACACAGGACCACCCATTAATGTGAAGAACAATGACGTTAATCGTACACTTTGCCACTGCTCAGCTCCACTCCTCATTAACATCAAGCTAACAGAGGCATAACAGAACGGTAATACGACTGCAGTACCTGTTAGCGGCGTATGTACAAGTACGTTTGTGTGTGTGTGTGTGTGTGTGTGTGTGTGCGACCCCGCAGCCCGCTCACACTGTGCGACTGCGTATTTAGTTGTGAGTGTAAGGAGTTTTAGCCCGCTCCGTGACCTCGGTGTCCGGGCCGAGGAGAATAGAGGAGAGCGGATAATAATGAGGGGGATCAGGCCGGTGTTAATTAGTAGGGAGTGAACAGGGACGGGTGAAGGTTAACTACCATGTAGTCAAGGGGGCAGACAGCTCACTCTGCTCTGCTGCAGCTCAGCAGCTACTGAGGAGAAGACACGGTTACCCTCTCTCTTTTGATTGGCTCAGTAGACAGGTGACTGACAGGATGGAGCCCATTATTAATCACTGTCTTTTTTTTTATGTCTCCAACTTTGTATTGGTGGTCAAACCAGTACTTATGCAAAAGGGATTGTGTCCATTTTGTCAATTCCAACAGCAAACTGAAAGAGATATTGCCTAATCTAAAATGCCTTTACATCTGTTTTCCTTACTCCAACATTCTCTATCAATTACAGGATTGAAGCTTTATGGCGGTTTTATGTTTTCTTTTCAAAAACATTAATCCCCTCTGACCCTTATGTGACTCTTAGTGAAACAAGGCATTAATATTTCAAGAGTTTGGTCACTGACTGTAGAAGAAATTAGGAGGCTGACAGCTCATGAAAGCTTAACACAAAAGAACATACAGTACATATGGATGTCTATTGATTTTTATGCTTGCCAGAAGGACAAGCGTCTACGTGTGCTGATGTTGCTAAGAGGGTGTAGCAAGGTAATAAACTGCTTTCAGAGGTCATTTTTGCCCCCTTGATCTGTTGTTTAGGGGCATTTGCATGGCATATCTGCAATTAAATACTCAACTTGTACCAACTAAGATTTGTTTTAAGTCGTAAGGTAATATCACATGAACAGAGTGACAATCAGACATTTTCTGCTGACTCAGGCTGCATACTCAGGTGTTTTCTGATTAGAAACCGCTCCATTTTTTTTTTTTTTATACCCAGAACACACTGGAAAGACATAGGCGGCGTTCACATGGGATATTTGGCATCTAACCAATTCACGGACAAAACCACCTTGCTGGCATTGTTGTGGGCGGGTCTCGAAACCTTTTGAAGCAGTCTGTACAAATGTCATTGGCTGATGAAGTCTGTCAATCCCTCCAAACACGTGGGATATTGTCAGTTTTTTGACATATCACAAATGCTCATGTGTACCTTATAAATATACCTTGTAATTATCAGGCCATTTCTTCCCCCTAATTTTTAATTTCACAGGCAGTTTATGAATTTGCAAGAGCGTCTTTGACCTGCATGCCTGTTAATTTCTGATCCTGAATTGTAGCATTTTCAAATGTCCTCGTCGAACTGAGCATGTCTGAAATGCCTGGCTGTGCTAATAACCTGTTTTGTATTTTTTTTTCTGTAGCAATTTCAAGCACACAAACAGGGAATAAGCAAGGACAAATAACAAGGATCTGCAATGGGATCGCGTCTAGGTCATGTTGTAAAAGAAAATCTAGCTGTATAAACACATATTGTACTGTTCAGCCGCCGGTTTGTGTGCCACGGATATCAGCTAGAAAAAGACTGGATGCCAGCGCCGGTGAAAGGAGCGGCCACGAGAGAGGCTGAGATTCTATTCATAGAGCGCTAGGCAGCTAAGACAGCTAAGTCCTCAGCTGCCCTGTTACAATTCCCTGGCAACGGGTTTTAATGTAAGTTAATCATAATGTTTAAACGGGCCGGTCTGGATTATTTCCTTTCAAAAATTGCCTCTCTGTCGGGCTGCCCTTCCTCACATCACTGCCGCAGCTGTGAAGTTACTTTAGTGATTGGCAACGATGTGGTGAATCAATCTTTTTTAGTGCCGACAGAATTGTATGCCAACTTAATGTCAGCTATGGGACATTTGTCTTGTGTTTATTTAAAACAGGGTATGCTTTCCTGATTGGTACATTTTCTTGTATCAGCTCTGATGTTTCACTTTATTTTTGTCCATGTATTACTGAAAAATAGGTTGAAAAGCTGAAACTAATTACATATTGGTTTGTATACTTGTAGTGAATAGTATAAAAGATGCTCCTACACACTGTATCTGCATCTGTGGTATTACACTGCAGCAAGAAAATGACTTTTTGATTATAGGCAACAATGAAATTAATTCCATTATTTCACTTGCATATGCTAAGATCTAATCATTCATAACTTTTGAGCTATACATGATAGAAACATGGGGTTTAGATCATCGTTTTTCAAATTAAATCATCTATCATTTAAATATGTGTTTATTGACCCTTGAGTGAAATAAGGGATATGTAGGTGGACACCTTACACATTGTTGTATTGTAAGTGGGCATAACAAGCATAACATGCTTTTGTGTCGTTTGTGTATCTCTGCAGCCTTACAGTGGTGTGTGTGTGTGTGTGTGTGTGTGTGTGTGTGTGTGTGTGTTCACTGTACTGTCCTCACCTGTCTCTTGGCGGCCTTGCCCTGCTGTGCATGCTGGGTAGGGGGGCTGCTGTGGTTCCTCCAGGCCAGCGGGGGGCAGAACCACTCCACCTCGCTCAGGTAGATCAGGAAGGAGCAGTCGGAGCCGTCCACGCCGTAGAAGGCGTAGCAAGGGTCCGACGTCCAGCGGGCACGCATCCACTGGAGGGTGTATACACACACACACACACAGACATCAGAGAGGATTATGGGTTGTAATACATTCTCTATTCTATATCTTGTGAGGGGAAATGTGTAGGTTGACACTCACATCTACTTTCCCGGGGCAGTCTGGGAAACGGGGGTCTCTGGGTACCTCACACTGGCCTGACGTCCCGTCTCTCACAGCTGAGGAGACACAGTCAGTGAAACGACACCTTCAATATTAAACCATAAAAATTATTTTACGAGGCGGGTGAGATTATGAGAGAAGTTTGGGCTTCTTCAACTTCTTCACTCGGAGACCAGAAGGAGAAATGTATTGTCTTGCCCGGGGAGCCACACTAATTAAACATATCACAGTGGTACTGTCATAGTTTGATGAAGTGACGCATCAGGTTCCCAACCATGTTGAAGTCACACTGAAATTAAAAATTACTTTTTCAACTTTTTAGCTCATTCTATCATACCATACACTGATTTGACAGTTTATGCCAAAAAAAAATTCTTGCATTCTTATATCAAAATCTTATTATTTTTACCCCCTGGAAAACAGAAAATCTTTAGTGGTGATGTCATCATATACCAGGAAGTGTACAGAAAAATTCCAACCGATAAAACCATCACAGTCCGTGGGCTTACTAGCTCAGTTAAGTCGACTGGTTTAAAATGTGAATATTTATTCTCCAGTGAAGATAATTAATTCCAACAGCAATCACCCAGAGTAATATTATCCATCAGCTCATTTAGCAACCTATGGTGCATGTCGAAGCTCCTCTAATCCAGGTTTTATTTCTTTTTATCTATTATTTTTTTCCACTAAATTGAACTTGTTTGACCCGCAGACTCCCTTAGGATTGTGTATTCCAGTGCCCTTCAGAACCACTGGGTTACAGTATCACTCACATTTACAGCTTCTCCCACTAGCCTGTGGACATTTTATGGCAAGATACTCTTTCTCCCTTAACATCATCATTTCCGCTGTGCACCATATGTGCTGTCGGTGCCCATAAATCCCCCAGGTTCCCCTTTTGCAACATCCCACCGTATCTGCTCACGCTTATTCTCCGGGCCTCGGAAAGCGGCGCAGCCTCATCTCCCGCCGCTGCCAACCATCCTCGGGTCGCACTAGCAAATACATCTGCTCACTCGGGCTGCACTCACTGCATTAATTGCTCCATTGACTTAGTTAACTGCCTCTCTGCTGCTGATGTGAGGCGGAGAAAATGAGGGAGAGAGAGACACGGAGGGAGAGAGAGATAGAGAACTGGAGTTACATCGACTGAGAGGGGAAGTTACTATGGGCTGATGCAGCTTCGTTTTTTCCACCGTTCCCTACTCCTTCATCCCCCTCTCTGCTCTTTCTCTTTATCTCATTCCCTCTCTCAGGTCTCTCTCTCTCTCTCTCTCTCTCTCTCTCTCTCCCCCTAGACCAACAAATTTGCCCCCTCTCTAGATTCCGTCTGTTTCCATTTGCCTAATGAAAAAGAGACATTTCTCCACATAAGTCTTCCCTGGGGCTTCTGTCGACTCAAAGCACACACACACACACACACACACACACACACACACACACACACACAGGCAATCCATTCAACACAGAAAGATTACGCCGCCAACAAATATGATTACAATAGCAAACCACTGTAGTGACAATTAAAACTGTGGTCAACTAACTAGATAAAAACTTGACTCCTGTCCCTGCAAGACAGAACATAAAAGCCTTATTGGAGCTGAAGGGGAAGGAAATTCTAATCACGTCCCCCTTCTCTCTCTCTCTCTCTCTCTCTTTCTCCCTCTCTCTTTTTCTCTCTCCTGTTGTTCCCCCTCGCGCACGCCTGACCACGAGATAAATAACCCGCCACTGAGCCGTATGATAATAAAGTCTGCCGGCAGCGTTTCAATTCATCTGTGATTAGAGAAAGCAGCAGTATTTTCATTTTGGCGCGTGCTGTCGTCCCTGGCGACGCAGTGGGGAAAACAAAAGGAGATGTAATGCTCATTTATTCCCGTGTAAAGAGTTGGGCAATTACCCCGAGAGGGAATAAGTGAGAGGGGGGAAGAAGGATGATCATAATGGTGATTAGGTTTTGTCTCTGTGTGTGTGTGTGTTTTTGGGGTTGAAATTCATGTGTATGTGTGCATTCATGTGTTTGAGTACATTGTTACCTGCTTACAAAGGAGCTCATGCAGTGAGATGTGTCACGAGCTCAGAATTATTTATGATTTGATTAAAAAGTGCAAGATTCCAGAAGTCAACAGGGTTGCAGGAAAGTAATAAAACAGAGATGAGACGTAGAAAAAAAAATGACCACAGCGTTCCGCCGGCACACTAGTACTTTCCTGTCGATTTGATTTCTTTTGGGCCGTCTCACATTAATCTCTCATACTAACTTACTTTCCGAAAAAAAGTACTCTTCATCACTTCATTATCTCGCAATAAATGCTCTCTGGTGTTGGCATCGATCAAAGCGGGGAAAACTGCAGGGAAGTGCACACCGCATGCTCCGCAACTCCCAATTCTTCAGATTTTCATATTCAGCTTAATGTTTCTGAGAACTGGTGTATTTTACGTAACTGCTGCATAGAAAATGTGCTACTCCAATTTGGCCGTTTTTCTGTTTTTTTGTTTTTTTTTGGAGGCGGGGGCGTTAAACTGAAACAGTCCATTGTGTTCTAAGTGCATCTCATAACACTGAGGCTTTGGAAACTCCTTCAAATCCTATGGTGTAGTGTCACAAATGCATTGGTGTAGTGAGTAGTGAGTTTAGCACTAACACAAATTGAGTTGAAATCGTACCCTTGAGAGTTGTGTTGAGCTTATTACAGTACACAGTAAGGACACTGTGGCCATTACTGAGCCGCTACATTGCCTGAGTGCTTACAATGGGCCTTAAGAAATATTCTTACACGGATATATAAAAAAGAGACATCATGTATTAATCAGTTAAGTATTAATATGATCAGTATTTGTGTTTTTGGGAAGATCATCTGTGGATGAGACATGGTACCACCTTACTGCAAGTCAGTTCCTCTCGTCTCCCATAACTAATAGAAATAATAGAATAGCAAGTAAATCTTATCATCCACACCCATGCATTATGTACTACACTACAGTCCAAATTGAGCAATGCTGTATAATTGATCAAGAGACAAACAACAGGGTATCTGCTGGTTTCACAAAGCCAAATTTGAGACTTTTTAATGCTACCTGGACTTGAATTTAAAACCAGTTTAAATAGCAAAATAAAGAACATTTTCACAGTTCACACTTCATGAAAGCTGTGAAACTATTAATGGGCAGAATGAGAAAAAGGACACCGGGAAATTAATTCTTAAGGGACATCTGTGTTGCTATTGCATGGTAAAAAAAAACAAGACCTCTAGTAACTGCATTTAAGACAGATTTAAGACATTTTAATACTATATTTTAAGACTTTTTCAGACTTCTCGAGGGTCCACAGATACCCTGAACAATCATGATGCTATTTGTCACCTCTTTGGTCATCATATATGCCAATAACTCATTTAAACACAGTGCAAAAACAGAAGGACAGTAAAATGAGAAGGTAAAGGCATTACATGATGATGATGATGATGATGACAGTGTCACGATGATGATTAATAGTTTTTAGATAGATGTGTTAATTTATCGAAGTCTGTCTTTATCATCGTCTGGGCACTACTGCTTTATTATTAACTTGTCTTGTCATTTTTCACTACATCTCTGTTGCACCTCGAGCCTGGAGAAACTATATTTTGTGTCACTGTGTACAGTCTGTGTATATTTGGAGGTATATATGTAGATTTATGCAGCTGGGGTGACAATAAAGCGGAACTTGAGAACTTGAGATGATGGTAAGTACTGTACCTCGTCCTTGCACCATGCTGTTCTGCAGTATCTGCTCCACCCTGATGGCCATGTTGGAGACATTCTGGGCTATGGCCTGGATCCTCTCCACCAGGCCAGCCGGCTGAAACCTGCACACACACACACACACACACACACACACACACACACACAGAGTGAGAGAGAGGCATGTGACAGTGAGACACGACTTCACGCTGCTCTTTGATCCCAGAATGTAAACTTGACATGAAAAGAAAGCGCCAAGGACAAAAAAAAGCCTAAACCTCGGCACCGCCCCAGACATCCTCTCCAGCCTCTTCCCCTCGTCACACTCGCGGCTCCCAAAACTCCTTAGAAAAGGGGGGGGGGGGGGGGAGGGATTCTTTCTTCTCCTTCAGTCCCTCGCCTGCTTCAAATTCTTCCACCCTCTCCTCATTCGCCGATTAGTCTCTCTCTCTCTCTCTCCTCTTCAATTATTCCCCTTTTCTAATTGTGTTTCCTTTTCTGCCTCTAATCTCTCTTTTTTTCCCGTTTCCCACTGTTTTCTCCCCCCCCCCGCCTCTCTTTTTATGCCTCCCCTCCTTCCCTTTTTACATCTCAACAGATGTAAAAGTGTTAGTGGGAGATGCAAATTGGTAGACACTTGGTTGGAGCGTGAAATAGAAAACGGCCTGCACTGTTAATACTACTTCCACTGTGGAGTAAGAGACTTCCTGTTCACATAATAAGATTGGGGAATGTGTGTGTGTGTGTGTGTGTGTGTGTGTGCTGCATATGTGTGTGTGTGTACTGTATATGGTGGAGTTTGAATTCTGCCTATCCTTGTTTGTGTGGTCACTGTAGTTGTGTATACCATTTTCAAGGCATCTAACTGCAAGCTTGTGTATGCAAATATGCTCACACTGCCATGCCCGTGTGTGTGTGTGTGTGTGTGTGTGTGTGTGTGTGTGTGTGTGTGTGTGTGTGTCTCCCTGCCTCTCCGTATTGTCTAATCAGCAGACGGCATTAACCCTCATTAAAACCAGGGGGCTTTATTGCAGCATGGTAACACATCGTCCAAGATTCAAAACAATTGATTGATTGATTGTGTGTGTGTGTGTGTGTGTGTGTGTGTGAGGATGGAATGCGAGGCTGCTTAACTAACTAAATGTAAAAGAGAGAGAGAGGGGGAATATGCAAGGAAAGCGCATTTGTCACTTTATAAAATGTAAACAGAAAATGGAGACAGCCATCAAAGCTGCTCACTGCTCCATTAACAGCTTTGTAAGTGTCATCCTTAAACATCTCTAAATCTGTTTGTGTGCTCTTTAATGTGTTCACTACAACAAAAATGCCATTTTCTCTGGTACCTTTGACTTTCACGAACGATGAAGATTTAATACACAGATTATAGTAATTTACAAACACTCATATCTACAGGGACGGCAGTTATCTCCAAAATGTTTTAGAAATATGTGGAAATGTGACAATATGCAGTCATGTATTTGCCTTTTGTTGTGTATGAAAAGCTTTTAGTCTGCTCTTCGGGTTTTTCTGCACTGAGTAAGTAAGTAAGTTAGTTATAGTCAAGTTCGAGTGAGATCACACCTACAGTTTGTTTTCTTTGAACCATAGCAGCAAAGTTTACTTCATCCGGCCAGGTTAGAGACTTCGGCAGAGTGAGTGTGTGTGTGTGTGTGTGTGTGTGTGGAGTGGTGGGATCAAAACAAATCAGATTCCAGTTCCTGTAACTTTAGCTAAGCATGATGGACTTGTCCGCAGTCCTGGCCACTGACCTTCTCTGGTGTTCATAACAGTTAAGAACACATGGAGAAATAGCTGAATATGAGCATCAGTCCAGACTGCAGTTCAGTACTGCCCTCACTTCATTTCGTCATGCTTGGAACTGCTGCTCATCAGACGCCAACATCACATAAACCCTTGCGTTTTGGGGTTGATTTGTAGTTGGTTTGAATTACGTTCTGCTACCTGAGTTCCAAAGACATTGTTCGCACCTGCCCAGACAAAACAAACTAAAGAAGTAAACGCTAAGGAGTTTAAATAAACCTCTCCAAAACGTGCTTTGTGCGAACGCGCCCTTAAACAAAGTTATCTTAATAAAAGGATACGACAGAAGTAATTAGAATTTTACTCCCCTATTCTGTGCAGTACGGCGCGCAGGTAAGCGAAAGTTATTACTTTATACCGTCTTATAATGAGATTCAGCATTATAGAAGGCAATAAAATAATATTAAAACATTAATATTATTACATTGAGCTGTTCGCACAGGTTGTCAGCTGTGTCGCAGCCGCCGTGGCACCCGTCCTATATAAGCTGGGCTCAATTCGGCCCTCGGGACAGAACCTCTGGGCGGTGCGCTGGGTAACCCCTGCTACTGTAAAGCTCTCTTTAGGGGAGGGGAGGTGACTGTACAAGTCGGCCTCCACGAGACGCGACCTTCTAATCTCACCTCTAATGTCTGTCACAATGAGTACTCGTCCCGGGAGATGGAGAGAGAGAGAGAGAGAGAGAGGCTAGGGCAGAGAAATGGAAGGAGGGGAGGGAGGATTGAACAATGAGATCCAGAGAGAGGAGAGAGAGATTTGAGTTGAGGAAATATAAGGGAATGAAAGCAGGCAGGAAATAAAGGGAGGGAGATCAACCACCCGCACCAGACAGACAGACAGACAGACAGAGAGAGAGAGAGAGAGAGAGCACCAGGGGGACCTTTCTGTTAAAAGAGAGAAAGGATAAAAATGAAGAGGTCCTCGGCGCCTTCGCGAGGAAGCCGACAAAACAGCTCGATGGAAACATTAAACGATGATTATGATCAAAGGATACAAGGATATACATATTTGATGGCCCACTGTTGCACGCTCCCCGCCATGAAGCTCCCCCCCCCCCCCCCTTTTTGATGAACGGAGACAGTTGGCTCCTTTACAAATGAAGGAAACAAAACACAAACCAGAAGCAGCAAAGAGAAAACACAAAACGGGGAGGAGAGGATGGGGAGGGGGAGAAGAAGCGAAAGAGAGGAAAACGCGCCGGTGGGTGCCGAGCGGCAACGAGAGCGGTCCGTAAGAAGAAAAGAGGACGCTAATAGAGAAGGGGGTGATAGAAAATCAATGGCAGCTAGAGGGAGAGTTGCTACGGAGACAAACAGAAATGTGTTTACTCTTTCTCGGTTTCCATCACCCTCTCTTTCTCTCTCTCGCTTTCTAATGAGCTCATCTTCTTAAGGGAAGAGGACAGTTATGGCCGCACCCCCCCCATCAGCCAAAGCTGTCAGGACCAGGTCAGAGATGTGAGTGTGTGTGTGTGTGTGTGTGTGTGTCTGTGAGAGTGAGAGAGAGAAAGGGAGAGAGAGAGAGAGACAGACAGAGAGGGAGACAGAGAGGGAGAGAGAGAGAGAGAGACAGAGAGAGAGAGAGAGACAGACAGGCAGAGAGGGAGACAGAGAGCGAGAGAGAGAGAGAGAGAGAGAAACAGAGACAGAGAGACAAAGAGGGAGAGAGAGAGAGAGAGAGAGAGAGAGAGAGAGAGAGAGAGAGAGAGAGAGAGAGAGATAGATGGCACAGCAGTGGGGTGTTAAAACTGTCACTTCCAGGCTGTTATCATCATACATACACACATCACATGCACACACACACACACCATTTTCTCATATACAGTGACATAGAAAACGATATTGAAACATCATGTGCCCCAGTTGTTTATATTACTGTCACAGGTTATTACACTCATTAGACTGAAAGTGTTTCCTTTTGAATTAATTGTTCCCCTCACGTTGCTGAAATATTTCCAGTAAAGCCGTTGATTTTATGGGTGCTGTGGGGGAAAAAGCGTCCTCCTGGGATAAAAGTTGTTACTGAGTGAGTTTAGATGGGTGCTTAAGGGGAGAGGAGAGAAATGGGTGACGCCGAGCCGGAGCAGTGATCTTGGCAGAGAGTACGCCCGAGGGGAGGCTTACCAATCTCCCTCCTCATCCACTGCACGCTAAAACGGAGTGAATCAACTCCGCATCCTTTTCTCCTCTTTCGTCTCTCTCTCTCTCTCTCTCTCTCTCTCACACTCCTCCTCTCTCTCTCTCTCTCTCTCTCTCTCTCTCTCGTTATTTTCTCCCCGTTTTCTGCTCTAACGAGTGGCTGCCCTGTGGGCGAATCGCAGGCCGGGGCCTCAGACATCAAGTCCCATTCGCCGCTACACGGGAGTGTGTCAGCACCAATGAAGCTCATGCAGAGATGAGCCTCCCGCCCAGAGTGTGTGTGTGTGTGTGTGCGTGTGTGTGTGTGTGTGTGTGAGTGTGTGTGTGTGAGTGTGTGTGCCAGAGTGGCCTGGATTCAGGATATGTTTTTAGAAAGCCCTCTCCTCCCATTTGCTCCTTCTCCGCTGGCAAAAATCACACTTCGCCACGTCACTCATAACTAACTGCCATGCTAGTGTGTGTGTGTGTGTGTGTGTGTGTGTGTGTGTGTGTGTGTGTGTAAAAGAGAAGAGGTATAGAGAAAGAGTGACAGAGGGAGGGAGCAAGAGACACAAAGATAAGGAGAGAGAGAGAGGGGGGAAAATGAGTGATGGAATGAAAATCACTGGACTGAAAAGAGATGTGGCCTATCCCTGCTGTGACGGTCACAGAGCGCGCATGCATGTGTGTGTGTGTGTGTGTGTGTGTGTGTGTGCGGCCATTAATCCTGCAGGCTATGTGCTCAGTCAGGGGTCTGTGCCCTGGTCTCACGCCCAGACTAGCTTTAACAAGAGTCACCTCAAGTGAACTAACACACAGACACACATGCATGACACACACACACACACACACACACACATACATACTAAACTACTCTCAAAGACAAACATTCTCTTCTTCAAGTGGGAGTCATCCAAGCAACAACACCAAGGGAGGACAGGTATGTGTATATGTGTGTGTGTGTGTGTGTGTGTGTGTGTGTGTTTGTGCATGCACCACACACCCCTATCTCCTTAGTCAATATGCTTTTCATTCCCTTCCCGAGTCCAAACTTTCACTCCGGCCCTTATGGCTGCTTCGCTCCAAGGATCCATTCAGTCTAAACCAAACAACGGCGTACTCAGAACAAAACAAAATGGATTTTGTTTTTTGCAGTTTGCTTTGATTTTCATTTCACATTGTTCACAGCTTGTAAAAGAGAACTACTCCTCGAGAAGATCTCATATGAGAAGTAAAGCAAAATGAGATGAAATAAAGATAAAAATAAATCCCCAGACAACATGAAGAGCTGAACCGCATGTAGCAGAAGTTGTACGTGCAAATCTCTCTGAGCCTGGAGGGACTTTCCTTTGGCTCACGGTGACTGATGTTCGGCCTCCTGTGCGGGGAGTTTGACTTGTACATGGAAAATATATATTTTTCAATGTTCATAACCCCTCTAAAGACAAACATCTGGTTTGCCTCAATCTGTACAAACATTGTTAATGCAGACAAACCTTTTACGGCCTTAAAATACAACTCTCTACTTGTTACAAATTGATGATTCCTTGTATCAAAGCTCAGTCGAACAGTCTGACAGGGAAAATGACTTCAGTCCAATGAATCAGAATGTAAACACAACAACCAGTAGGCTAGTGGGGCAACAGTGTTTCAACGGGTGGCATACTGCAGTCATAGATTGGAGTTTTAAAGAGGCTACATGTAGGAATTTCTGATTAACATGCTGCTGTGATATAAAGAGTTGTTTCATTTGCTCATTTTTGGAGTTTCCCAAGAAAGAGTATTATTTCCCAAGAAATAATAACAGCCAGATAATGTAATAACTTTTATGAAATGTAATAAAATGTCCCTCTAACATCACATTATTACATTAACCAGCAATTATTACTTCATTGTAGGTGAAACACACAGAAATTACATTCCATTCTATTTCTGTGGTGAAACATAGCTGATGATGTAATAATATTGACTAATTATGTAAGTTAAGAGTGCAGTTAAAAATATGCTCCTTATGACATAATAATCACAACCATGTAATAATGATGTATAATGATGTAATTTATTACATTAACACGTTTTATTACATTTTCAACCCATTTAAAAAGGGACATTTTATTACATTTCGACAAGTTATTATCAGTTGCCACACACCTCTCTGATAAACTCATGAGTTATATGAAAAGCAGCATGGATAGAAAATAATGAATCATGCTTTTAGAAAACATGTCATAATGTTTTTAGGGAAAATGCTACCTTTAAATCAACCAGTCCAATCACTAGACATTGATTTAGTTTCATCTGAGTTGAATGACGACAGTTGAACCTGAACCTACACTGCCTCCACTTTACAACAGAACAATAACTAGACATTGATCCCAGTTAACCAATCATCACCATCACATATTCAATCCTAATTAGTCGTTGACAATAACCAATGCTGAACCCCCTCTTCCACCCAAACCACCCCCACTTTAAACCCAGACAATCACTGGACATTGATTTCGGTTAACACTTGTACCATCCTTGTTAGAGTCGCTGACAATCAGCAGAGTTGCACCCTGAGCGGGGGAACCTCTCCCTAGTCATGGCCTAGGAGTAGAACGCCCCATTACTAGACATTGATTGCAGTTAACACCGATGCCAGACCCTATTAATCGCACCATCCTTCCGCTCCCGTGCCCCCACGCAGACCTGAACCCGAGTGCTTATCCGGGATCATTTAACAAGGTTCGGGGAAGTGAGGGGATTTCTGTCAGAGCGCATCACATCATTCCCGCTGTACTGAGTTTAGTCAGGCTGTTTGAAAATGAAAGGAGGTGGAATGAAGAGAACGGTGGATAGAAAAGACAAATTGGATGTTTTGGTACTAAGGGGGCAGGGAGAGGAGCAGTTTGATGAAAGCAGCAGCAGCAAGGTCATACAGACTTGTCTGTTTGCAGCAGCGATTCTGCGGTAATAGGCAGCAATTTCCACAAGCGATGGCATGAGGGAGAAAAAAAAGAGGGTGAAGATGAGAGCAAAATAAAACAAGATGAGGACTGATGAAGGAGAGAATACGGTAGTCGAGATAATAGTGGAGATATGGAAGGGAGATGAAGGATAAATGACAGTGGGGAATGTCAATGCTGGTGTCCATACAGGACACCAGCATGGAAAGCAAAACATAACCTTGGAAGCAGAAAGCAGCCTTCACAGAGCCGACCAAACCCACCAACTGATATTACAACGCAGCTAATGAGGGCTCACATTCTCTAATTAGCATTACACCATCAACATTCGTTTTTTCATTAGAAGTCATGCAGACAAGAATAATGGTTTGAATGTGTTTTGGGCAAACTCAGCCCGTACCAACAGTGTTATGTGGTAAAATGTTACTTGGTCGCACATTACAGTAATATTATCCATTTGTTTTCATCATGATCGGTAGGCCTATTATTGTTGCCGTATTGGCCGTTTACAAGATGTACAAGATATTTTGTTAAGGATGAAGTCCTATCATTAATGTGTCCAAGTGACATAGCTGTTATTTGGTATTCTTAAAAGGAAAAAGGATAAAGCATGTAAGAAATGGTTACATTATATTTCAGTGCTTGTAATAAGCCAAGGTGTTAATTGAAGCACAAGGTGAAGACCTGGCAAGTGTTTGATTTCTGGACCCATTACTAATGCAAGTTGACCAAAGGACTGTGTATGCATCATTACTCATAACTGTTAACACAATTAGAGAATGACTGTTCTGATCATAGTTTCTCTGTTATCTCTCTACCTACAATACAGATAGTCATGGAATTCTGGACAAAGTCATATCTAACAATAAAAAATATTCTCAGATTTGGGTCCGAGAGAAAAACTCCAATCAAATAGGGGTCCGTGGCTCTAATGTGGACTAAATTAGGGGTCCTTGATATGAAAAAGGTTGAGAATCACTGGCATAGAACATTTGAAAACCCACTGAAATAAAGGAATGTGAAATATTTTCCAAGAACTTTATTATCACTCTAGGTCTTTGCACTTGCCTGAGTTTTAGAAAATAAGAAAAGATTTAAATCACCTATTTTTGGGGTGAATCACAAAAGCAATGTATCAAATAATTGAATATATTGCTGCTGTCTGGGTAAGAATGAGAGATGTAATATTACAATTTTTGAAATGAGTAATGAGTTGTATGCGTTATGAAGTTTTGCGTATTTTGAGTGGCCAGAAAAACACTGTTGATTGCCAGCATCGATTAAAAATAACACGCAATCAGACTGTAGACTGGAGAAACAAACACTGAGCAGACCGTACCTGTTGATAGCGGAGCTGAGCTCATCCAGGCGCCGCGTGTCGGCGGTGGAGGTGTTGTCCAGTTTGGACAGGCTGTCCATCCTCTTCAGAATCACCTCCAGCATGTCACTGATCTTCCTCAGCACGCCACGTGACTCCACGCCGCCCAGCACTGAGCGGAGACAGAGACAAGGAGGGACAAAGAAGGAAATGAATGGAAAGACGGACAAAGGAGCGCATAACAACCTAGCGACAGAGCGTGTATGTAAATCTCAAAGCCCGCAGCTCTTCTGGCCCGCCGTACCGTCTGTCGATTTTGTTCGTTTTGTTGTTTTGGACCACCGTCTCTGTGCACTTCAACTGCAATGCACGTCTAATGCAAATCCCTCTCTACTGTGCGCTACACAATGCAAAACTCCTCAATTAGATCGGCGAGGAGGCACTCACTGCCTTCCCTCCCTCTGTGTTGCCTACCAGTGATGTTTTGCTAGCTGATAACATGTTATGAATAAAAAATTGAGAATTTTCTTCTAAAATGTAAAAATACACTCGTCTTATCAGCCTATCACCAGTCTCAATACAGAGATTACCATCAAACAAAGTGGGGCAGCAGTAGAAAAGAGCATCTCATCCCCACTAATTGAGATACTGTAGATTCTCTCCATTTGCCCAAATGAAATTCTAGTGTCAGGTATGGACTCAACCATAGGAAGAGAAGAATCAAAACTTAAGAGTGAAATCCAAACGGTCTCCTAAACAGCGGTGAACAGCGCTCCATCCAGAGAAATAAAAAAAACAGAAAGTAACTTGATCCTTGGTTGACAAAATGATAGCACTTCTACAGACTGGAGTCTCTACATTTTCTAGGACATTGACTGATGATTTTCTTTTTTTCCCCAAAATGAATATATAGTGTTTTGGAAAATTCTCTCTCCAAATGTCTGTGAAGTTCTTGGGTTATTACTGCAAGAGTAAGACAATTGCTGTTCAAGTAGTTTGTATTGAGTTTTGCAAACTTTTTGCTTTTCATTTATGACTTGCCATGCTTCATTTGAGCTGATTTGAGGTCGTCGATGGCCAGTTTTTTCACCAAATCAATTAGAATGCACTGCGCATCCACCGTGCCATTATGCTGGAACTGGCAGATACTGATGTCTGAAAAGTGCCATTTTCAGAGGGAGAAAACCCACCCCCAACAACATCATAGCAGCAGTTTGTTCGCTTGAGCCCAATATGAGTCCTCATCTTAATGTCTGAAATCCAACAGCCTCGTCTATGATTGCCTCGTTATTTAACCCGTATATCTGCACCTTTATCTCTCTCATTTCCTCAACTGCCTACAGTAGTGTACCTTGCTCAACGCTGTCATCTGATGATCCCTTGTCGTGAACTGGCTTTTGTACAGGCCAGACACCCAGACACTCTAGTGCCTGATGTCTGAGTGCAGGCTTAGCTTCATATCCTTTGATACCCTTTGATATGAGGAGGAGAATTTCACCAAGACTATGAGTTATGAAAAGCCAGGAAGGGGAACTAATTATGTCGAGGCTCTCACACCATCTCTCTCCCTCTCGTCTCTTTCTTTCTGTCTATCTCTGTCTCTGTGTGACGGCCAATTTATTTCTTTCACCTAGCATAGTAGAGAGGGCTCTCTGTATACAGTGAGGAAGGGTTGTGTATGTGGGGAAATGGGAAAATGAATACGCTGGCCATCAAGGTTGACAAGTCAGAGTCTTCACACACACACACACACACACACACACACACACAGGGAGGCAGATATAGAGACAGTGAGAGAAAAAGAGAGAGAGAGAGAGACAGAGAGAGAGAGAGAGAGAGAATGTACAGGGACTGGATAAAAGGCGTACTGGACCTCATTAAGAGAATTACACCGACACTGCTAAGGTCAGAGCGCTGTCTATGAATTCAGTCTCAATACAGAGATTATAATGGCCCAGAATGAGGAAGGTCACTGAAAGGTGGAGACACAGGTGGACGACTTTCTTATTTAATGCCTTGGCGGGGGTAATCTCTCTCAATCTGTCCATCCCGTCCTTTTTAACTGCCCATAGAAAAGGAAAGCGGCACTCCAGAGTATATATATATGACGACCTGAGAGCAGAGGAGGAGACAAAATTGTGGCTGAAGTAGTGGCTAGCTCCTTTTTTTTTTTAAAAGAAGGGAAGTGTGCAGTTTATCCTCCTTAAGCATTTCCACCTCTGGGCGATTGTAAAAAGTCTTGAAGTCTTGAAATGAGAGAAGGCGCATGCAGGGACTCAAAGCGGATGTAAAGTGGGGTGCTTTCCTATCTGGAAGAAATATTCTCATTGTGTTTCTTTTGCAACATTATCATCCACATATACAGTATACATCTCTCTGTACACTCTACAATGGTGAGGCCAATGCATGTGTTTATCTGCATAAGTGAAATGTGAAAATGGAGGGGAAACATCATTGCTAATCGTTGACTGTTACCTTGCCTCCTTTTTCCACTAAGACCAGCTATAAAATGATTTGACAGTAGATCCAACTGCACAAACCAATGGTCAGAGACACATTTAGTGGGATTAACCATGAAGTGCAAATGCAAAGCGTCTCCAATCCACCGATAGCAACTATGTTAACACATATAAACTTTTGCTTGTAGATTTAACCAGAAGCCAAAGCAAATCAAACAGGTGGCAAGCAGCTAGGATAGTAACATAATTGTCAAAAATGCATCGTCAGGATGGGAAACAAGCAAGATGAGGTGTTTACTGACAAGTTTATTGCATTTCAGTGAAGGAAATCTGATTTCATAGTGTATACTGTCAATGCATTTTAGTGTTAGGTGTCATTATAGTCCAGCTAAATCCTATCTAGACACAATCCGGATACAAGAAGCATGTTCATGCAAAGTAAAGACGGCCAAAGAGAACTTCAAAGTGATGGCATCATTACATCTTCAGTAACCACAAGCGATGCAGCAAACCGCCTAATAAAATAAGGCGTGGGACATAAGAGACACAAAGGTCAAAGTGTCTTCTTCTAGTGTCCAATCAGGCCGGTCGGTAGGGCCTTATTGACATTGTAATCACCTGGGTTGCGCTGTCCGAACGCTCCGTCAAGCCACGCGTCTGCAGGCTTGACAGGCAATTACAGCCAATGGGCTCCAATGCCTAACAGCGCTGGCACAAGGTCATATCGTCTCCCTCCGCCCCCTCCAGCAGCCGCGGGAACGGTAAGTTCAGTGAGTTATCTCCTCAGCGACAGATGTATTCGGCTGTGATTGACGGTGTCATGTCCTTTGCTCGTGATGGATCGCTGTGTCAGACTGTGGCGGCGGGTTGCTTTGGAAGACATCTTTGTGATTGGCTGATAATGACCTCCATGCTGAGGGTCAGGCAAATGGAAGGAATGGTCATGATGAGCTGATGATAATGTATAATTAGGGTTTAATTATTACTTTTGAAAGTCAATGCCGAAAGCAATATTTTGGGATTTTAGTTGCCGATTGCAGATTTTTTTCTTCCAGCGTTTAATATCTTTCAATTTGACCATTTTCATGCTCAAAGAAGAATTTTATTCTTGGCCGGTTGGAAAAGCCTCTGAAACAGCATTTAGACCATCATGGGATACTAAAACTCTCTGAAACCCATATTACAGTCACAATGAGAGCATATTGAGAGCATCTTGCTTCCTTATTGTGATGTATTTCCTGTTGAAACAGGATATTGGGATGGGACATAATGAGCGGAGGGATCATTCAAAAGTGTAAACCCATGGGATATCAGTTGGGAGAGAGACGCAGTTTTATTGGATGGGAGGGGCGGATGGGTGGGATTGTTGTTGATGGTAAGAGTTAGGGTTAGGTTTAGGTTTAGGGTGATCCTGTCTGTACTTGGGTGCTAATGGAGTGCTGTATGACAGTATTCTGGGCTAGAAAACCAAGTTACCTATGCAGTATTCCAGTGTCTGATGTTCAGCAGTACAGCAAGTGGAGCAAAAGGGAATGATTCAACAGAGCCGCAGGGTGTAAGGGCACCAAAAAGTTAATTAATAGGTTTTTGTTATGTCCCCGTGGTGTCATGTGTCAAATATCATTTCTAGTCAGGGGGCTAATTATTCTCTGCGAGTCTTTGTTTCTTGATGAATCTCCGTGTCAAAATTTGGCCACCGAGGCCGCACTCCCATGGATGGTGAATGATGAGTCTAATGAACGAGATACGGCTTTGAAAAGCTGACCCATGCTGTGATGTCATCGGGTACCTTATTAAAAGACTCATTGGAAACCAGATCGAGCCTTTTTAATGTCTTTGACTGAGGCGGCGAAATGTAGTTTTATTTGCAAATACCAATTTAAAAAGGACAAGTGCCAATATTCCAATAGCTCGCTTAAACGATGCCGTTATATGGAAGATGGCTGCCCTCATCTGATGAACCCTCATTCTGATCTCATTGGTTTTATGTGTATGCAAGTGAAGGGCACTGTGACCACACATATCTGAGGGACGGGAGCGTAGAGGAGAGGCCGGATAATTGACGGCAGCAACATTACTCTGCAGTGTGTGACTGCCAGATGGAGATGGGTTGACTTGCTAAAACTGAAAAGGCACCAGAGTCAAAGACAAAACAGGACGGTGCTGAAAGAACAGCGCACGGAAAAACAAAACATGATAGCGGAAACATGGAGAGCAAAATTAGCGAGAGTTGGAAGAAAAGAAGAAAGCATGAAAAACAGAGAAAGGCGGAGAAAAAAAAGCGCATGGACAAGAATAGGGAGGAAAAGCCAAGTAGCGGCCAATTTCGCCTCACTACAGCGAGTGTCTGTATTGAGCCTCTGGCCATTGTCTGTGTGCTCATTCTAATCAGGCCATCACTGATCACAGATTACATGGGAATTAACACCAGAGCTCCCACAGGCCCCATGCTGTCGCAGAAGCTAGTCCATTGTTTGCAGTGCGTATTGACAAGCTCTGACTGCTCAATACAATGACAGCTCCGCCGTCAGAAGACAACCCTGCATGTGCGAAGAGTCAGCTTTACGGACTGAAAGAAGCAGCCTCATGATCTTGCTGATTGCGATGTATTTTTGAAGTAACACAATGGCGTCTGAATGGATTTCACCGGCCTTGAAGCAATGAAATTTACTGAACACCAAAAAAGACCAAACCACCTTTTCAATTCACATAATTCATAACTCAAATAATCAAAAGGACCAAAGCGGAATTAGGAGGTTTCCACACAGCAGCAATAATGGACACTTTAATACAGTGAGGGCAAGGAAGACGTGAGGTATGAGAGTTTAGGTCTTCATATGCATAAATCCTCTAAAACCAGAGAGCATAATCTGACAGTTCTGATCCTGCTTCAAATTCTCTGTACAGAGATGACCAAAGAATCTTTAAAGACGGGAAAGTCAGATATGCCAGAGACAAACTGTAAAGCCTGCAGCACAATTTGGGAAGTCCCTGCCTTAGTGATGCATTCTACCTTGGCAATGACACCGACAGATATTGTTGGTGCAATTTCAGAGCATGAACGCTAACTAGCAAACAGTAGGACTGATGGTGATTAACAAAAGCAAGCCAGTCAGATTGTCCTTCTTTAATTTATTTAACGTTATCCATCCCCTACATTACAAATTATGCTGCAGGCTTTGGATTTTGTTTCCAATGAACGCTCATATGCATGGCTCTAACGTATGTGACTTTTCCCTCTTTACAGATTGCTTGCAGATGACAAGCCGGTAAAAAGGGAAGGGGTAGTTATCCCTGCTCTGACCTTCCTTTCAACGAGAAACCCCTTTCAGACCCAGCGAAGCTACTGTTTAAACTAATGCTGGAAAATTACCATTGCAAATGCCATCATAACCATTATGCGAGAGATAAATATTCCATCACTCGTGTGCAGGGTGGTTAATTTGCATTGTGAAACATGGAGGCTAATGTTAAGTTAAATTCCTTGCTGAAACTCTGGAGCGAGTTTATAATGGACGGCAATGGCTGCCTCTAGGTCTGTATGCCTAGAAAGCTGAAATTTAGCAAGAACAGCAAAAAAGAACAAAAACAAAAGGCCACAAGCATCATAGGAGAGACCAACCGGAACCACAGTAAAATGTAAGTAAATAGATACCTACAGCAGGTTAACCTTAATGTTATAGAAGATAGATTGTTTGCCATATAGGGCTCTACTGTGCAAAGATGAAATGGAACATCAGTGGAAATTGATCATGCTTCTGTTCATCCCTGCTTTAGAGTTTTGTATCCAGATGAGCAGTGTTGAGAGGGCTTGAGAGTAGAAGTTGAATGACCAACTGCACTTCACTACGAGGTATAAACCAGCGGCATTTAAGTACTGCCGTTCTGCGATACTTTGATCATAGTGGTCCAAAATTCAACATTTCACTCTCAGATCCTCTCATCTGGCTCTGCTCTCCCCCGTGTATTCATTTGGTATGAGCCAATTGATGTGACACTGCCCTGCAGTGCCAATTATGCAGTAATTGCATCTTTGATCTCAAGAAAAGATAAATTAGAAGATACAAAAAAAAGGTAGCAGCCTGTAGACAGCTAAAAAAGACACCAAATAACCAATATTTACCTTCGACTTTAAAATGTGCCGGGAGTTATTTATTGTGCATAATTTATCTCATGACTTCAAACAAAAGTCTAGGGGCCTTCAGTCATGAATCTGGCATGGCGTTCCCGTGCCATTGGAGTGAAACACTACCTGTTTGTGGTGTGTTTGTGGAAGATAAATCCAGACTTAAGATTCAATGAGGGTAAAAGCAGTGAGCTAACAGGACCGAGCTGCTGGCATACTATTTCATGCCGTGTTTGGCTTCCCCCGCTGGCATGGGGTGGAATAAATCAGCATGCACGCCTGCAAACGCACATCAGCCACACACACCCACACACACACACACACACACACACTCACACACACACCCTGCCCTGCGCTAGCCACCATATTGGACTGAATATTTAGTGTCACGCCACATCATATTTCTCCTGAGGACTGAAACGCGTGAAGCGTGAACGGAATCCTTGTTAGTGTCTCTAAACGGACTACTGAAAACTGAAAGAGAGATTGTGTGTGTCTGTGTGTGTGTGTGTGTGTGTGTGTGTGCATATTGTAGCCTACACAGAAACTTGGCTGCTCCCCTATCCATTTCCAGTTTCTGAGCAGCAAAATCTTGACAGTAGGGATAATTAACATTAACAATTGGAAATGCAATGTGTCTCCAGCCAGATGCAACTTCACTAAGAATCCATACAGCATAGTAAAACTAATATAGCAAGTCGCTGTGTGTGTGTGTGTGTGTGTGTGTACATGTGGACCCATGCATGTAAAGTGAGTTAATAAAATAACCGCAGCATGTCCGTCAGCTTGACTGTATGGTAATGGCAAGGACAGAGAGGGTCACACAATACAGAAAAAGCTCCGCCTTTCCTCCATCAAAACCCTTTATGTCACCAACTTCAAAAACTCACACTTGGCCCAGGCCGGGTACAGTATGCGTCTGCGTCAATTGCACCATCAAAGAACGGCTTTTCATGTCTTTGCACAATGGGGCGCCACGCTGTCTGCTGGAGGACTCTTTAGAGGCGTGGCAGCCGATTACATTAAGATCGCTTTAACAACTTTAACCGTTAGGACAAGAGAGAGGCAAGGAGAAGAAGAGAGGAGACAGAGAGGGGCGTGTGTATGAAGTTGAATGGCTTTCTCCATTAAGGGCCGACGCTGAGCAGAAAAGGTTTTAACGCAGCGGGGTTCCTCTTCTATTAAAAATGTGCGATTGTGCCCCGAGGTGCTCTCTCTGCTTGTGTGTGTGTGTGTGTGTGTGTGTGTAGGTGAAAAGGACAGGGGTCACAGAGAGGGCAGTCTACAGCCGCATACAACATATGGTTGGATGTCTGTTCTGCCATTTTGCATACCTAATTGAATTAAACTGAATGCTTACCATATGACTCATGAAGGCAAAATGCCCACCATAGCATGACAGCAATTGAGTGCCGTATATCTCAATGCATTCCAGAGGGGTTTGGATTTGGATTAGCAAAGCTCAAACACACTGTACAATTAATACAGACAATATAGCACCGCTAATCAAATACGGTGTGATCCAGTAAAAATAGCAGACTGTGAAATCCAAATGTGGAGAAATCTCAGTTGACAGGAGAGTGAGCGTAGCGGGAGGAACGAGTATTCACCTGCAGCGGAGTTATGGCAATTTGAAAAGGTTTCCCTGTCTCCACATCTCAAGAATGAGCTCTTTCTTTGAAAATGAAACTGTCTTGAAGCAGACTCTCTATTGTTTGATATGTGGTGGGTTCGCCAGACAGCTCTGAACTATAAGCCTTCCTACGGTGAGTAATCCAGTGGCGCGGGCGTGCGTGTGTGTGTGTGACTGGGTGTGCGTGCATGTGTGTGTCAGAACAGGATGGTGTTTTGATTGGCTAGGGGGGTGTTTGCATATTCATGAGGAGAAAACCATTTGGAGCTTGATGAATGCTGACAGAAGGGCCTGCCGGATAGGAGTTGACACAGCTAAATGAACTGGAGACTGATGTCATTTTGTTACAGGAGCGCACACACACACACACACACACACACATGCACGCAGGCACACACACAATAGCACACAGGATAGAAAATCTGGTTAACACCCACAGCAACTACCACCTGAGACACACACACACACACACACACACACACACACACACACAAACTTTGAGTGTGCCTGGCTTGCATGTGCTTGAGACGATGGCTATAACACCCTCCATTCTCCTTCATCCTCCTCCCTCACCCCCCCCCCCTTCACTTCTCCCCCACCCTCCCTTCCTTCTTCCTCATCCTCCTTCATCCTCCTCTTCCTTCTCTCTCATCCCCCCTTCTGCTTCAACCCTCCTCCTCCTTCACCCCCCCCTTCCCCTCACCTCTCCTCTGCAGTAAAGCGAACAACACAATCACCAGTAAAACTCCTTTCTCATCCCTCAGCAGACAGGCAGACAGACAGACAGACAGACAGGCAGGCAGGCAGGCAGACAGACAGACAGACAGGCAGGCAGACAGACAGACAGACAGACAGACAGACAGACAGACAGACAGACAGGCAGACAGGCAGACAGGCAGGCAGGCAGACAGACAGGCAGACAGGCAGACAGGCAGGCAGGCAGACAGGCACTTAATGCCTCGCTACCTCTCCAATCTCCAGTACATCTCCTCTCCCCGTCTCCACACCCACATTCAATTACTACAAATTACATGCAGTTTAATTATTACGGCGCAGGAGCTCTACTGTTCATTAGCCAAGGAACGACAGGACTGAGTGCAGACAGAAAGAGTGGGATGGGCTTTTTTTTTTTTCTTTTCCATTTAGCTGCACACTGGGAATGTAAGTAGTTGGTGGGAGTAGGCTTTGAGCAAATGAAAATGCAGCAAATGAAGCATACGGGAAGTGAGATATTGTGCATGCCAATGATCTGATGGACGATTTAATAGATATGAATAGATAGATATATGAAGGCCAGATATGATGGACAATCAATAAGGCAATTTGCACTTTACAGAATAGACTAGACAAGAATAGAATAGAATAAGATGCACATATCAAATGAATAGCTGGTAATGAAGGAAAAATGCAACATTTTGCTCCATCTTCATTCCCCCTTTTGGTTCGGCTTTTGACATTTTCATTGTTCGCTTGCTTTAGACGCTTTCTCACCATTCACCCGCTGATGTCGAGGCAAATTGGATTCCATGACGGGAGATGGCAAAGATGAGAGGACGCCGAAAGAGAGAGAGACAGAGAGAGACGGCTACAGTGTCTATTAATGCTGACAACTTCTGTCACTTCTTCTTTGGGTCCGTCTGTTTCAAAGCGGTAAACAGAGGAGGGGATGAAGAAAGAGAGGGTGTACGGCTGTAATCTAGCTCCCCGCGTCTCTACGGCGCGCCTTTAATTCAACCCCCCCCCCCCCCCCCTTCCCCTCTCCCTCCTCTCCCGACTTTGTTCGCTTACACATCCTCTCTACGCCATTCTTTGATTTCTTTTTTTGTGTTAAAAAAAAACATTCAGCTTGGATGAGATCTCTCTCTCTCTCTCTCTCTCCTTCTAACATCCTCCGTCCTCTCCACCGTTTCCCTCTACTCTCTTTCTTCCTCTCTTCCGTGCTCCAACCTTCCATTTTTTTCACTCCATACCTCTTATCTCTCACTCTCCATCGCTCTTTTATTCTCTCTTTTTCTCTCTCCGTCTTCCTGATTTATCATGGATTCTATGATGATGATGACAGAGGTTGAAAAACTGGCATCATTGGACACACACACACACACACAAAGCACTTGGGTCCCATTAAAGCTAGAGGCGGACAGATAAAAAACAATATTTGAATAGAAACCAAATTGCATACACATATGCAGCATGAAAGGCTAATGTGTTGACAAGCGCTGTGTGTGCGTGTGTGTGTGGGTGCGTGCGTGTGTGTGTGGGTGTGTTTGTTTCTTGATGAAATGGTGATGAAATGGGGCGATAGCGATTGCCGTTTCAGCCACAATTTCAAATAGAATATAGAACAGTGGGATTTCTGCATCAGATAGCATTTCTCTTCTCGGGAACTACGTATAAACAATGCAGTGTTTATCTATTAAGTTGAATCATGAAGTTCAAGAGTGATGACCTTCCCCTTCTGGCCGCAGACAACCACACACACACACACACTGTATATGAGAACATGCAAACACGTGCATGCTCAGAACCCATCCGTACAACAAGGGAGATGCTCTGCAGCCTTCATTACCATTTCCACCGCTTCCCGGAGTTGATGTCATGGCGGTCTCTCAGGCGACGTTATTTTAGCTGACTTTCATTAGCTCGCAGCAGAGAGACACACACAGCCGCAGGGGCTCCTTCCACCGCAACCCACGTCAGTGTATGTTAGTGTGACAGAGTGCTGCGCTGCACTTGGAGAGTGGCAGAGATGGAGAGGTGGAGTTTAATGTCGGACTGTGTTGTGTGTGTGTGTGTGCGTGGAGGGGAGCGGGGGGGAGGGGGGGGGCTACAGGGAGCTGGATGAGAAGTAGGTGTGACATGACTTTTTCTTTGTTCTCTGCATGTGAGTGTGTGTTTGTATACTGTATGTTTTCAAGGTGTGTGTGTGTGTGTGTGTGAGTGAGTAGGCCGTATATGATCTGTAGCCTCGCAGAGGAATTTCCTGGAAAGGCGAGGGTGCAGAAAGAGCAGAAGAGGAAAGACAGAGACAAACTTTTCCACCCACAGTGTTGTGAGCAATGAGAGGCAAATTCAGTCTTTCATTCACATTTTACAGCACTCGAGAAAATCGAGTCTACAAAACGTGTCTGTTGTTTAGTGAGCAGTTATCTAAGAAGCAAAAGGGGGTAACAGATGTATCATTTGGAAAAAAAATGTCACTTTAATTATGAATCTTCACAGCTTAGATGGTAGTTTTTTACCTCTCACCATCCTCTATGTAACAATCAGGCAAGAAAAATCAGATCTGAAAATGATAGTTTGATAAAGTATACTATTTCCAACTACTAGCCACTAACCCTAGCTTCTACTAGATATGTTCGCTAGTGTGCTCATCAGATGAGTAAACAACAAGACAGCGATGGTTATCTGATCAGATACTATGGTTAGCTATCCAACAAGCAGACATTATCTTAACACAAAAACGATCCAATAAAGTAATCAGTTCCCAGTCAAAAACTAACCATGTCTATTCAATTCTGTTGAGACAGCTGCATTGTAGGCTACATTCAGACATACAAACAGCTGTTTACAACCACTGTTGCCCAAGAGTTATTTATTGTCGGCATACATTTATTTGACAGTTATTTATTGTCGGCATATATTAAAAGCTACGACAGCTTCAGACAGAAATAGACAGTAACCGTGAATTTTTACATTGGCATTAAAGGTCCCATATTCTCCACTTTGCAGTGTTTTATTTTCTGTCTTGAGGTCCATTCAAAGTTGTGTGTGTGGTGTCATGTACCAAAAACACTCTCAATCCATTTCTCCACGTTCATTTTCCAGCATCTCTCTGAGCCTTACCAAGAACAGGCTGTTTCTGTCGCTGTGTCTTTAAGACTCATTAATATTAACGACCCCTCTGTTCTGATTGGCTGACCGTTTCAAGAGTGAAACGTGAGACACCGCAGCGCCGGCAGAACAGGCAGCTACAGGTAGGGAAAACTCTCCGGTAATAACCAATGACAACCGCTCAACCACTTTGAAAAAAACACTTTGTTAGTCTATTATTTCTTACAGAAATGATAATGAGCGAACCTTTGTGACGCCACAAAGTTACGGAAGTCCAAACGGCTCGTTTAGAGGCTCGCTTTTCTAATATGGATTGTGTGGATTTAGTTGGCGACCGTGCGTTTTGATACTTTCACCATGTTTAGATAGACCATCCAACTCCTTTATCATCACAGAGGCAAGGGGAATCCTGTTTTACACCATATGGGACCTTTAATTGGGAGTCTCCTTACATAGTGTGTGCCTTTCCCTTGTTCTCTTCCCTTCCCTTTGTAGCACGTATTGTGGGACATACAGTATGTACTTGTTTTCCTTTGTGCTTGTTCATACTATGTTGAGCTTTACACTGTGGGTAGTTTCAGCTGCCGAGCAATGTGGCGACTAAGGAGATAGTGATCGTTCTCAATTTCTCTCGCTTTTTATTTATGCACTACTTTGGACAGAACTTTTCAGACAGTACACGTGTCGGTAATTGTTGTATAAAAGCCATAAAAAGCTAGAGGGCAGTTTCTACAGTAATTATGGGTAACGCGGAACAAAAATGGATCTTCTTATCATTCTTTACCTCTCCTTCAACTCTTTCACTGCGCTGTCTGTATTTTTCCTCATTACCTCCCTGTACACTAGAGAATAGATACTCAAACAGCTATCTGGCCTTTCAATGTGCTCTCTCTCCTCAAATCAATCTGTTCCCTGGCCTCTCAATAATCTCTCTGTTCCTGGTCCTAACTCTTTCTCTCTCTCTCTCCTCACTTTGTTGTCCTCACATATTTCTCCCTTTTCCAACCTCTCAATGCTTCCCCTCCTGGCTTTGCTCGCTCCCCCTTCCCCTTAAATCTTATCTAATAGTCTCTCCCTCTTTCTCTCACTGGACCTATGAGTGTTTGTCTCTATAATTCAGCCCTCAGCAGATAAATTAGCATCTGTCAAGCCGTTGCTCCGCGCTGAAAGCTTTGGCAGAAGCCGCCGCATTTTGCTCGATGGCACACTTCAGCGCCCTGGCACCTTCACTCATCCCGTTATTTACTCTGACTCACAGGTAATGAAGCAAAGGATTGGTGAAACCGTGTGTGAGAGGGGGAAGACATACCGCTCGTGGAGCAAAAACGGACATCTGGCCTCGTGAAACTGGGAGGACGCTCCCAAACTGGGGATATACAAATGTTTACAGTGAAAATGAACAGCTGGGCTGGGGGCAGTTCAGGTGTACAGTGCAAAAGGGGGTTATCTGAAGGCTTTTAGCCAATGGCAACAACTGTGCTGTGTACAACACAGAGCCAAAATGGAAAATATCATGAAACAGAGGCGCAGTTGTTGACTCTAAAGCAATACCCAGGTCAAGTGTACATATTTCATTGCTTCAGCTGTTCATATCAAGTTAAATTTATTCAGACTGGGGAAATAAGATTTCACTACAAGCCAACAAATGTTTTGAGGCTAGCATACATCTTATTAGTGCTAGCAGCTTCCATGCAGCGTACAGTGGAAAGCTAAAGCAGAGATAAACAACAGCTTTTCGCCAGTGCAGCCATCAACAGTTTTTTGCCGATGCAAACTCCCCAACTTCCAGTCGCTGATGGAATTTTAAACAGAGCAACTGTTGATTTTCAAGATGGGCACGTCAGGAAACAGAGGGCATGTTTAAAATTTCAGGAAACACAGCTAGCAGCAGCTAGCTATTTCCATAGCTGAACTAAATAATGAAATGCTTTGATTATGATTTGCTGTATCCTTGACAACGCTAACCTCTGTATATTTTCCAGCACAGACACATCTACACATCCAATCAAAGCTTTAAACTTTGGTGGCTAAAGTGCTGTTGGATAAAGCATCATCATAGCAAAAATAACATTATGTTTTTGCTTCTATCTGTGCTGAATTCAGAGCATTCAAATCAATTAGGTATGGTATGAGCACTTGCAATACCTTAGCTTAAATGAGTCCAATGTGATCTTGTGGCTTTTAGCGTAATAATGGAGAGCAAAGATCAAGAAAAAAATGCCAGAAATCCATTTGGAAGCCATTTATAAAAACAAATTCACATCAGAGGAGTATTAAAGACCTCTAAGCTGATGCTGATGCTCCCTCTAAGCTGATAGTTTGGTGGCCTATGACTAATAATTTATCACACTGACCAAATGATAATATCTTCTCAGTCACTGTTTCATTTAGTGGATATATGTGGCTTTTGAAGTTTTGGCAGCAAATGATATTACATATTGGGAGTTTGCCATACTTGTCAGTCTACTGTAAATCTGAGCCAAGCAAAATTAATTTTGAGAGCAATTAAAAAAGTAGTGGATTTGATTTTAAATCTGCAGCTGAGGGGAAAAACAAAACAAAAACAAAGAAGAGGAGCAGCCAATGGCAAACAGAGGCAAAGCGACAGAGGGAAAACATGCAGCAAAAACTAGGCCAAATGACAGAGGCCCTAATAGGTGTGTGTTCAACTGGACTAAGACAAGGGTGACCTCTGTCCCCAATTGACACCCTGTTGTGTAATCTGCACCAGGCTGCCGTGTCGGCCTGCTCTGCCCCGCTCTCTCTCTCTCTCTCACACACACATATACACACACACACACTAAAGCTCAGGACTCTGATCTGTCTCCCTCCCAGCTTAATCTGACAGCCATGTCAGCTCCAATAAGCCTCTGTTCGCAGCTGAGGCGCTGCAGTCTCTGCCTAATTGCATTATCTTTCAGCTACCTGAGACGCTGCTGAGTGATGATGTGTTTTATCCTGCTGATGATGCAGAGACAAGTTGTTAGTTAATGTAGAAGGAGTTTCAGAGGAGATGTGCGCGCCCTGTTGGCGGCTTCGCTGGCAATTTAAAAGGTGAGAGTGTTGTGTGATGATCATGGTGGGCCCAGCAGAGACGCATGCATACACAGGCACAACTGACAACAAATGTTCACACCATCATACCCACATAACACCTGCACACGTGCACACACTGAAGGACACATTTACTAAATCCCACAGGATGGCAAATCAATTATTCATTAATCATCCCCCCCAATCCCCCCCCCTCCCCGCTGAGACTTTTGAAATATTGATAACAGTGACTAGACAGTGTGTGTTTGCGTTTGTGTGTGTGTTTCTATGTGTGTGCATATAAGTGAAGGCCGATGATTATATAAAGCTATTAGTAGCTCCCGGTTCTTTGTGTCTGAGCGGTGTAGTGCCGGCATATTTACTAAGAATGTGTGTACTCCATTTCCATGTTCCCTGCTGTTTCTCTTTTTACAGCTGATGATTTTCTCTCTAAAAAACGGAGAAAAATGCTTCATTATCCCATTCATGCTCATTCATTTTTGATATCTTTAATTTCAACGGTGTGGCTTGGTTGTGAAACAATTTCTACATACTGTATGCGAGTTGAGGAACTGGAGATTAGAGTCTTTGCAGGTCACTTATAATAAAGGAATAAAAGCACAGCGTTGAGTACAGAGGCAACTTTTTTAATGCTAGATCCAGCATTAACACTGTGCACAGAAGACATGCCAATAGCTTAGACAAACACAAAGAGTCACTGAACAACCGTGATCGTGACCCCTTACAGTCGATATATTGGCTTGGAAGGCGGGCTACCTGCTCATTCCCCCCACAGCCCACCCATAAATTATTTTGCTCTACACTACAAATGATGATACTTGCTCATTCAGCCACACACATCTTCACCCTCAACAGTCTCGATGTGGTCGTTGACAGCAATGACACTGATCGGTCTGGCAATGATGGTGCGGTATTGATCCGTTCATCTGCCGACAGCAGGCATGGTTTAAGAGGGGGAGGGGGCGGTTCACTGTCCTCCGGCATTTCTTTTTTCCATCACGGAGACAGAAGGAAGAAGAGCAAGGGACACACATGAGACAAGGCTGCGGTCATCCCGGGACAGTAGAGGAAGACGTGGGTCTTGACCACTCCATGACAACTGGGCACTGCAGATGGTGTTTTACAAACTGTGTTGAGACCCGGCGGCAACCAAAACTGCCTCGCTCTGTTTCTACAAGACTGAAAAAAACAAACATGCCAACACCGGCAGACGGAGACAGAAACGCATGTATATTTATAATGTAAAAAAAGCACTTGGTACGTGGAGAAGGCAATGAGAGAGAAGAAGAAGAGAAAGAGGGAGGCTTGCATGCTTCTAGTCACAAAATGATGAAAACCAAGGAAGGGTGTGTGTTAATGACATATGCTTTAAGATAGGGGGCGTACTATATGTAAACAGATGCATAATTCATATGGGCAGAACAAACCCAGGGGATCACAGGATAAGATATACTAAGTGCTCTACAGCAGGGTGCATTTTAATGTAGATGTAAAATACATTTAATTGCTGTGAACATTTTTTTTTTTTTTTTTCCAGTTCGGATTGCAGCATGGATTTTATTTGCACAAAGGCGTGCTGAGGGGCTTCAGGCAATTTTCCGCATCGGTTTGCTAAACTGTCTGGGCTCAGCTGCTTCGTGTGGGTATAGTTGGCTGCGTATATGTGTGTGTGTGTGTGTGCGGGTGTTGCTGCATGTGTGCCCGTTTCCATGTGTATGTATGCATAAACTTGTATAATGTCCCTTTGTGCCCATGTAGGCATGAGATGAGACCGTGGTTTGTATGTGTAAATAATCTACAGTAAGTAACGCATGGCTCGGCTTACATGTTTGCATGTATTCCCAGATTCCCAAGCCGCAAGACGTTTCATTCTTCACAGATTCTGGCCTGCCGGGAGCCGCAGAGACTGACGCCGCCTTGAGCGAGTCCATTAAGGAAATGAGAGTGATCAATCAAGTAGCGGATTGAATCAGACTTCATCTCCCAAAAGCAGATCAAGAAGTTTAAGTATACGCCAACACAAGCGTGCACGCAGGCACAGAAACAACATGTTGGCATGCATGCCCACACACGCACATTTAGACACACATACACAAACACACAGCCAGATTAAGTGATTTTGAGGCTGCTAATACTAAGCCAAAGGCTATCATTAGTAAATGTATAACGTATTAAGTGTGTTATGCCATGCCCCCCCTCCCCCGACTGTGACTGCAACTGCACTTGCACTGTCAGTCGAATTAAACTCACACCGTCACTTGTAAATCACAGGAAGCGCAATACACTCCATCAAATCGATTGTAAGGTGACTGTTTCTGACAAGGAGGAATGGCTGTGTTTGTTGAAGCCGCTCCCATTCAAACCTAATACATTTCTCAGCAGAGACATTTACTGAATGTTACATGACAGAGACTAAGAGTGAGAGATTTGGGAAAAGCCGTTTAGAAATTGCTTTTTTCGGTTATGCTTCGGCACATGTATTTTATTTACTGAGAAACGGATGGGCCCGTGCATGCGAGTTGGCAAGTAATGCTAGTTAAACTTTCCCAGAGAGAGGCAGAGCCCACGGCTTGCTGGGTACAGCAAACACATGTCTCCAGATCAGCTCCGTAAGCTGCTAAACAGATGCTGGGATGGAGGAAAAAGCCTTCCAACATCAGCAGCGTGTATGACTGGCTAATGCATTGAAGGTATGTGGCCATGACCTAGTATAAGGTGTTGTGTGTGTGTATGTGTGTGTGTGTAAGAGAGGCTTAGAGAGACTGTACCCATACTATATAGACAGTCTATGAATCCAAGCATCCATTACTGTTTCGCAATCAACAGCGCCAGCGCCTTATCATCGGTAACAAAGTAGTGTGCAGCAATAAAACTGGATTTCGGAGGCTGATCGTGCTGCTGGCATACATAAAAACACTGCACATAAAAAATTCAATAAGTGGAAAACTGTTTTCTTACCATGCCCCACATCACTAGAAAAACACCCCCCACGAAGCATATCTACTCAGATACACTCAAATATTTAGGGCAAGCTAGCCAGCGGTTAGAGAGGGGGAAATTTAAGTTGATTCCTATCTTTGAAATATAAAGTTTCAATGGGATATTGATTACAGAGTTTAACACCTTGCAATAGAAAGAGAAGAATTTAAATGCAATATGTGTTTTAGACTTCTTCTCTCCTTTCTTCACTTTGCCCATTAATCAGGCTACTCATAAAACACTGTCCAAATAAATGATTACAAAAGTAAAAAAAGAAATGGGTTATTGGAGACTGGTGCTGATACGGTAAACATTAGGGAGAGTTATTGTATGTGTGTGTGTGTGTGTGTGTGTGTGTGTGTGTGTGTGTGTGTGTGTGTGTGTGTGTGTGCCTGTGACAGCCCAGCGACCAGTCACTGTAAACAATGGACTGCTGAACATGATGGCTGATATCAATGCTGCCGTCATGATGAGCAAGCTGCTGGTGTGATTATTGCTGCTACATGATTATTGGTAGCAGAGGAAGACTTTACATATGTGTGTGTGTGTGTGTGTGTGTGGGCGAGTGGTGTGATAGCGAGAGAGTGAGTGAGTGAGACAAGCGAGGGGGAGGGAGGAGAGAGGCAGAGAGGTTGACCGTAATTCCATCTGACTGTGTGACAAGTGCGAGAAAGGCAGTGTTTAGGCAGTTGTGTTTACAGCACACATGCATCACCATTTAGCTGCGCGCCCATCTGTATTCCCCCGCTTTATAATGAAAACATCCAAACCAGCCTCTCTCCTCCTCCTCCTCCTCGTCTTCCTCTCCTAAAACTCCCGCCGATCATTCTCTTTCTACCTCTGAGCAACTCTTTACAGCCCTCGTGACAGTTTATCTCCCTGGGTGCTGCAAGTAGGGCCTTCAAACACACACACACACACACACACAGACAAGGTTAAGTCGACCTGTCTCACTAGACCTCCTTTTCATCTCTCTCTTTCAGGTCGTTTTCTCATCTCTTTCTCTGCCATTACCTGTCAGGAGGAGCTGTTTTCTATGTTCATTCTGCGATAAAAGACTCAAGAAACAACCTTTGTGTATGAGTGAGAATAGGTGAGAGAGACAGACAGAGACAGAAGAGAGAGAGAGGGTGTATGCATCCATGGATCCATTACTGTCTTGCAATCAAGATGTCACTGCTGTGTGTGTATGAGAGAGAGAGAGAGAGAGAGAGAGAGAGAGAGAGAGAGAGAGAGAGAGAGAGAGAGAGAGAGAGAGAGAGAGAGAGAGAGAGAGAGAGAGAGAGAGAGAGAGAGAGAGAGAGAGAGAGAGAGAGAGAGAGAGAGAGAGAGAGAGAGAGAGAGGTGGGGGGGGTGAGTCATCATGAACAGTATTGGCCTATTGCTCAGAGGCATCACCCCCTCCTGTTCTGTCCCTTTTTTCATTCGAGTGACTTGTGAACACAGAGGTTTGGTCACTGACCTGGCTATAAAAGTGTTTACCACAATAACATAACTGACTCGGGGTGAGAAGGGGCGGAAGAGAGACATTGAAAGAGAGAGGGAGAGAGACAAAAAAAAGACAAGAGGGAAAGAAAGAAAGAGAGAGAGAGAGAGAGCTGCAGTGTCAGTGCAGCGCTTTAAAATCAAAGATGAGCATTTTGAAACAAACACAGGGGGAGCGGAGTTAACTCTCAGTACAGCAATGTCTCTCTCTCTCTGTCTGGAGTCTCCCATCCTTTGTTTTCCCCTCATCCCTCTCTCTCTCTCTCTCTCTCTATAGATACAACATCTCTCTGCCCCCCTAAGAGATGTGTCACTTGCTCCTCACAGCGTTTCCTGAAATAGCGCCAATGCCCTCGTGAGCATTGCACTGCTACATAAGCGCCGTATCCAACAAAGCACTTTGGATACAGTAGAGCATATATGGCATGCGCTGCGCCACTATCTAGAATCAGTGTTGGTAACATATTTTATTTATGGCGGCTTATTCATGCAGTTCTCACGTCAGCTTAGTACTGCTTGCCACCCATTTCTACCAGGGGCCATTTCGTTTTTGCTGTGCATTACAATTACAGTGTGGTAAGTCGTACCAACTTTATAGCAGCCACTAATCTTCTTTAGCAGTGTTTCTTAAACTAGGACAAGGCATGTTTCTTGTGTGTCCCCTTGTGACGAGAGCACTTGTAAGTTTTGAGTGTCCATGGGTCCACTCAGCGTGCTCAATTTGAGTTTAAAGATGCTACATGTATCATTTTTAAACATCAATATATCATTGTCAAATTACTTGTAACAAATGAGACCATGGTTGAGTGGTATTCTTAGTATTTCTCAAAATTAAGACCACATTTCCCATAAACCCACTGCTTCCTGTCACAAAGAGGGCATTCGCTGCTTGCTCCCTGGCATCGCTCTGCATGCGTTTGTTTTTTCGCTCGCTTTACGGAAAAGGATAAACACGTTGGAAGGGATTCTTCCCCGTCGGCCTTTCACTCGTTGCACCATCTGCCAGAAACTCTGAAAGCCTTAGGTCCATCTGCACCCTCTTCCCTTTGTGCCATAAAGCAATACAGCAGATTAACCAACACACAATGTACAATATACTGGCACATACTATACTGCCACATACTGTAAAATGCAGTGTAGAGCCTGGCTGCCAATGTTCTCGGTGATGGTTTTGTTTGTTTACGATAATTACACTAATGTCAAAAAATGAATGTGGTAATAATTTATTGATCTTAAAATGCTGCATGTAGTACCTTTAATATCCCCTGCTCTGTAACAAGTGGCACTCACAAAGCGGTCATTTTCTCACACCAACAGTTACCTCTATTTGTACCAGGAGTTATTGGCATGATCATGTCGACACATCAACATTAGCATCTTATCCGTCATTTCTAGGTATCCTTCTGCTCATACAGCCATCTTTCCATCCATCCCAAGGGCTATCAGACATTTTTTAATTGGCAGCTAGACAACACAGGAGGCAGGTACTACTGCAGGGAAGGCTAATGAAAGGGCTGGGTCTCTGATAGCGTCTCAACCTGAAGGGTGCCTGCTAACCGCCTGAAACTGAGCCTCACTGTTCAGAGCCAAATCTCTGTCGCTTAAAAGATAGTGGAACTCTAACAACCTTTATTTTTTTTTTGCCTTTTCATTGCTCCTCTACTTTACACTTTGTGTCAAATAAATGAATTCCCCTGCCTCGTGGCGATCATTACTGTCACTTTCCAGACAAAGGCAGAAGCGTCTTCTTGCTGCGGAGGGCCTATCGGTGACTGCAGTCAACACAGGCACGCAGGGGAGAGCGGGGGGAAAAAAAGAGCGGGGCAGGGGAAACGGGGCAGAAGTGAACTGAAGAAAAACAGACAAAAAAATAAAACCCAGCTACCCCGCAATTATTCAGTCTCACATCAGGCACTTAATATATTCATCTCCGAGGGAAAGAAAGCGAAAGAGGAAGGAGGAGGAGCGGGAGGAAAGAGGTGGAAGGGAGATGGCTCGAGGAGAGAAAAAATAATCTCAAGTTATGCTTGGTGTGCTTTTATAGCCTTATCAGCCCACACCAGTAAGGAAACCAGACAAACACAGCTGCCTTTTTTGTCAACACAGACATAATACAATCGGTAGTCTTCCCAAAACTGTCAGGCAACAGAGGCCACGGGTTCGTAAACACCATTAGTGTATATCTGCAGAAAGGAAGCATGAACACGCTTGAGTGTGACACTATCAGGACCCGGGAAAATAACCTGCTTATGGCGGAGGAAACGATGAGCTAGCGACCTGTGGACAAAGCTTGATGCAGGCAGGGTAATTGAGACAGCATATTGCCGCACAGTAACCTTCCCAGAGACATAACCACGGGATAATGTGCTGTGGAGAAATTTCTCATTTACGGCCGGCTAATAGCACTTATGTCAGAACAATGGCCCTCTCTACTTGGAAATTGGATAGGCTTTCTCATTAATATGTATTGCTGGTAGGAATGGGCTGAGGATGGAATAACACAGAGAATGCGCTGGAGTTTGCATAGCAGGGAAATGGAAAGGTGGTGTGTAAAAAAAAAAGATGGTGTGTTGTGTTTTAAAATTCTCAAGCTGACCCCCTCAAGCTGTCAAATGTTCTCTTCCAATTCATACATATTCAATATTTCTAAACTGGATGCATGTTACACTTGAGTATGCAGCTCTATTATCCATCTCTGACCCTCTTTACACGTGGTTTTAACACCCAAGACATATGAATATCCAGTCATCCAAACCACACATGGGGGAAGTCAGAGTTGCATTTGGACACATTAAACAGCAAAGAGTGAATGCAGTGTATCTCCAATCCACATATAAGAGCTATGAAAATGGAAATAAACTTTTGTGCATGAATCCAACCAGTGATTGCATGGAAAACAAACAGGTGGCAGGCAGCTAGGAAAGTATCATACTTGTCAAATATGGATGGTCAGGATACTGGTGGATGGGGAACAAGCAAGATGAGGCAGTTCAACAAGGATTTTAATGTGCCTACTATATGCATTTTTATACCAGGTGTAACTATAATACAAAGGGGGCCTCTGTGTTAACGAGGCTTACTTTTCAAGACATTGTAAATCTCGCCCTTCATGCATCTATCCCGAATTAAAGCTGCGAGAGCCAATAAAATCTTTTCTTTTAAAATGAACATTTCATAACCGTGGCGTGCTGACGGAGCACCCTTGCCCCGTTTCAGCACTGCTCTACTTCACACTCGCACAGTTACACACATTCACACCTGGAAGCTGCTAAGTACAAAACACAGTCTTCTTTTGCTGCCCGCTGAGCAGCTCCATTAAAGCAGTTGGGGGTTAAGTGCCTTTCTCAAAGACATTTCAGCGCTCTTTTATGGGAGGGAGGGTGGTGGTGGTGGTGGTGGTGGTGGTGGTGGTGGTGGTGGTGGGGGGGGGGGGTAATATTAGTAACTGCCCAGTTTCCAATTTTCTGTCCATTTCAAACCTTGTTTATCAGTCAGGGTATTCGCTCCAGCGACTTTCTGGCCTCTCATCACTGACAATGTGGCCTATCAAGATTTAGCAACTCACAAACACACACACACACACACACACACACACACACTCCATTCAAACTCCCCAGGCTATGTGTGCACTGATAAAGTGTGTTCCCCTTGTGACTCCGCTATTGCACCTAGCGCCAGCGACATGCAGAAGATTGTCATGCCAGATTTGTTCGACAGAAAGTGACGGGAAGAAAAACATAACTGCGGGGAATTTGTGATAGAGATGAACATCCGCCGCGTGAAAAATACATGAAAGGGGACCACAGAGCGTGGGTGCGCAATGTACTCAACCGGTACCAGCTACTGCATACTGATACACTCAAATGCATACATGTGTGTTGAGTGATGCAATTCATATTAATCGAGGGAATGTTTACCCACATGGGCTGCAGTTCCTTCATCCTTATATAAGTGATGTTTTGCTCTAAATTATGAGGCTAGGCGTCAGAAACGGCTCGGGTCATCTTGGGACACAAGTAAAAACGTCTTTTGGGAACGCGGTGCAACGGCGCAACTCGTCTTCTGATTGATGCCACGGAAACTCGCCGAGGAACATCACAGGCCCGGGTTTAATGCGAGTCAAACAGCCATTCGTCTCGGCTCGGGCTTGGATCTAAGCGTGGCGGCGTTTCCAAACAGAATGTCCTCTTCTTGGTCTCCACCATTTTCTAAATTACACTCTTTGATTGACAGTGTTCTCAAGCTGTTACGGCTACAGACACCAGAGAACTGCAAAAGTCAAATTTGAGGGAGAAATATCAAATGATATCCTTTCTCCCATTAGGGAGGCAACTAGACAGTGAGAAAGCCCCGAGTCTCTTAACTAGAACAAACAGTGTGGTGAGTATCATGCTTGGGGTAAAGACACTGTCATAGGTCCTCGTTATCAGGATAAACTGCAGGGTACGAGCGAGCTCCATGGGGAGCGCCTTTGATCAAGCTAACATCTCTCTTGTGCCTGATGCATCTTAATCTAGAGAACATTCTAGTTAGCTACCTTTTCATCCTTCTTTTTCATCTGTCATTCTTTGTCAGCACTATAACCCCTAGAAATCTCATTCTCTTGCTCCATCTCAAATACACACACAAGCATGCTATTATAATTCCACCTTCTCCCCCCCACCCCCACCCTCCCTCCCATTTCTCATTTTCACTATTGAGCCTCTACCTCTCCATCTCTGGCTCACAGCTCTTGATGAGTTGGTGAGTCACTGAGGAGAGAGGGGGATTTTGAGCAAAAGCGCAGCTCTCCGAAACCTCCAGTGGAAGCCGCTAATCCACGCGGGCGAGAGGTGACGGCGACAGCGTGCAGGAGAAAGGGGAATTCAGCTAATACCCAAACAATTGCTATCAGTGCAGCTCCCGCTAAGGTGACAAAGCTCTAGGCAAATTCGACTGTCGTTGCGCGCAAGCTGCATGCAAATACCGGTGTAAAAAAATGACTATTGTCCTAATACGGGATGGAATCCTGCCTAGTTTCCTTTTTTGCATTAAAGCTTCTTGTCTACTTGTACAGTGTTCCTGTCAGCCTTGTTGTCAACACATCATGTATGGTGATTAGTCTTAACTGATAGCTGCTGAATCAGACAGCCTCAACTCTGTAACAAAGAAGGCAGTGGTATAGAGCGGTCATGTAAACACAGCGATAGGATGGGAAATTTTGAGACAACATAAAAGGCCAATAATGGATAGAGGATAGGTCATAACGTTTGGTTAAGATCATCCATCTAATTCCATCATCCATCGACTCAGAATGTCAGCTGTGTATCGAAGCCTTAAAAGCCTCAAATCCAACAATCATCAGTACGGCAAACATTAACCTCGCAATTTCGCACATGCATCCTGTCCCATAATTGTAATGAAGCATTTCCATTTAGAGGTCATGTGTAAAAGAGAGTCGAAGGTGAAAGGTGAATTGCTTCTGCCGGTTTGCTGTGTCAAGACTCTGAAGTAGCCTCTCTGTAAAAAGCTTTTGTTTTAACCTGAGAACAAAGCCATTACATTAGAGGAACAAGCACACGCAACATAATGAGTGGCATGAGTTGGCAAAAACTGCCTTTAAGATTGGACCAGTGCCAAAATAACACAAGTTCCTCACCATGCAGCTATCAGATATTTGCTGGCAGCTGTCAGGGCCGGTTAAAGACGTGGGTACGACAAAATAACTAGCCTGCTTAGGATGTGGGCGAAAAAATAGGAATATATATATATATATATATATATATATATATACATATAATTAGCAAAGTGAAATGCCTTACTTTAGTGCAAATAAAAAAACATGACAACCATGATAAAAAAAAAAAAAAGCTTGACAAAAATTTAATAATGTGGCTCAGCTTTGCCAGCCTGTATAAACAGACCAGAACCTGAATCTTTGCAAGAAAATTACATTTGGCAATGCAACATGTTCTGCCAATAATTACATGTACTTCATGAGAGGGGGAGTGTGTGTGTGTGTGTGTGTGTGTGTGTGTGTGTGTGTGTGTGTGTGTGTATGCATATCATATGTGGATGTGCCATTAAATGCACGCGTGATTTGTGTGCAATGTGGTCAGTTGTGTGTGTGTACTCGTGCCATGTGTGGATGTGCTATGAGTGTCTATGTGGGTGTTGCGTCAGTGTGTGTGTGTGTGTGTGTGTGCTGCGGCTCTGCAGGTGGTGCATGGAGGCTTAATGAAAGGGCCAGTTGTTTCGCGGGGCTGATTTGTAGAGAGCAGATGGATCGGTCTCTCAGTCTCTCTGGTCTCAATCTTGTCCCACATTGCTGCTGTCGCCCCATTTAACAGCCAATTTCCTGCCAGCTCATCACAGACACACACAAACACACACACACACACACACACAAAGGGAGGAAGCAGCGTGAGGTGGTAGAACACACACACACACAAAAAGGGAGAAAGGAGGCTGAGACAGCAGGGCACACACACACACACACACACGCTGGACTCTACAGACAAAAGCATTACTGCATGTACATACAAGGATACACAGATCATTATGTAGAGGAGAGATACACACACACACACACACACACACGCTGGACTCTACAGACAAAAGCATTACTGCATGTACATACAAGGATACACAGATCATTATGTAGAGGAGAGATACACACACACACACACACACACACGCTGGACTCTACAGACAAAAGCATTACTGCATGTACATACAAGGATACACAGATCATTATGTAGAGGAGAGATACACACACACACACACACAAAGTACACTCCTACAGGGCAGCATGGTTGGACACTACAGTTTTTAATGAGCTTGCTCCAGATGTCTTCCCAGACTGCAGTGCATGAGTGGTTGATTAATCAAGCACATTTTACTAAGAAACACTAACACACACACTCCTAATTTATCACACAAACACAGTAATCTCAATTTATCACAAACGCAGTAATCCCAACCTGCCCCCTCTCTCTGTCTCTCTCTCTCTCTGTCCCGTTATCTCACAAACACACACACACACACACACACACACACACCACACCAACATTTAAAATGCTCAAACAAGCGTAGTGCCTCCACACATGACACATACACGCATACACCCACACACACACACACAGACGGACCCAGGGTTTCTTATTTTAACTCCGGCAGTGGTGGGAAGTGGTTGCCCTCCAGCGAACGACCCCAGACTTTCTCTCTTCACACCTTGTAGACGCCACGCTCTTTTTTTTTTCCCTTTCTGCCTCGCCATTGGGCGGTCGGCCTTCGCTCCGGGTCGTGTGACACCTCCGGCCGGCCAACGTGTTAATGACATTTCACCGGCGAGATATGGAGTGGCCGGCCGCAGGCTCCAGAGCCAATATGACACCGTTACAGCAACCGGTGGGCAGTGTGGAGTCTCTGCGAGGATCCTGAGAACTGAATTCATCTGCTTATTAAAAAAGGTGGTGTCCAACTAAAATCATCAAGGATAACCACAGAGTGACTTCTGCTGTCATTCTAACATAAAGTAGACTAATGCCGTTGATTGCAAATTCTTGTATTTTTTTGGCAGTACATTACAGTATCGTCATGTGAGCAAGCATATTCACATATAGATATTTTCAGATGTACATCTCCTAGATACACCCACAGCCTCCTACACACACTGTAGGTGTCAAAGAGAGTACAGGGCTGCTGGAGATCAAACCAGCGACCCTTCAGTGACTGGTCGGCCTCTCTACTTCAAGCCCAAACCAAAGTGTGAATCTTCTTTTACAAGCTTGTTGCTTTAGCTCCGGCCTTTGGAAAGACCCGCTTGACCCCAACTATGACAAAAAAAAAAACAGCTTTTCAAGTGAAGGTTAAATAAATCTGTTTTACAAATGCGCCAGTCGTACAGGTTCTGCTATGGCATTTGCATTAACTTTCTGATTTCTTTTTTGCCTTATCCTGATATTCCAAGCCATTTAATATAAGGTTTGCAGTGACAGGCAGTGCAGCTTTGACAAAGCAGTGCGCGGCGGTGAAGCGCCAGCGGGACCATGGTGAATTATAGCATAACGATATGCTGTGACATTACAGCATTTAAACTCAGCGAAGGAGCTGTTTACACACACACACACACACATACAAACAGTGCATAGCAGTACCTTCCGTGCGGATGGTGAAGGGGGAGTCCCCCAGTCTCTTGGCCGAGAACTGGCCCCCCAGAGAGGTCATTAGAAAACACAGGCTGAAGAAGCCTATCCCCACCACGAATATCCTGCAACACAGGGGGAGAAGGGAGGAAACAGAGGGAGCGGAGGAAGAAGGGGAGAGGAGACAGAGAGATGCGTTGAAGGGGAAGGACGGGGTGACGAGATATTTTGAATGAGTAGTGACAAAATATGGACAAAAGGAGAGGAAGAGGGGAGGGAGAGGAAGAGGGGAGGGAGGGGAAGGGCGAGACATTTGTCAGACGAGTGTGTGAAGGGTGAGAGGCGTGAAAAACAAAATGAAGAATGCGGAAAGACAGATAGGGTAAGACAGACGGCGTGGAAGACAGGATTGCGAGAGGAGAGGATGATTGAGAGAGCCAGGAAAGAAAGGGAGAGACGAAAAATGGCAGAGGAGGAGGCCAGACGACGAGGGGGGAAATGTGCAGGAGAGAAGAAGGGGAGGGGAGGAGAGAAACAAAGAGACAAGTCAAGAAACGGCAGCAGCAAACATCAGACAGGCAAGAGCATAAATAGAACACGGATCACACGTGGAAAAGCAGAAACGAGGAGCCAAAAGGGCGCCGGAGTTGGAGCGCTTTACTGCCTGCGATGCTGTCGCTTGGCACGCGTCCAGGACTTGTACCAAAATAAGGGGGTGAGCAGTTTGCCCCTGAGCACGGGCGAAGTGGACGTGATTATTTATGTAATGCGCTATCATAGGAGAGTGGAGGAGAGGAGAGGAGAAGAAGAGGAGGACAGAAGAGAGCAGAACGCATGAAAGAAAAGGGATTCAAGATAAGTAAGAGTACAGTGCAGAGATGGCGACATAGCCAGCTCGAGTCTCCGAAGCGCACGCTGGTCTCGTCTCGCCCCTCTGTCTGAACCACACAAAACTAGGTCAACAACAATAGGCGCTGCAATCCGGTCTTCACTCTGTACAGTCTTGACTAGACTGGTACTGTATCGCCCTGAGTCCTGAAACACATCTCGACTCAAAGGTCAGTTCTCTTATGAGCCAAAAGACAGACAGTAGGCTATATGATGGTTTGGGGGGGGAGGGAGAGTTAATCTGATCACAGGTCAGCAGTGCGGGTTTAAGATCAGTGGGCTCTGGTCTAAAGTAGTGCAGGTCTGGCTTTGTGGCACAGGCTCGGTGTTTAAAATGAGAATGCATGTGGGTTCTCCTTCGTTAGACAGCCATGAGAGAGTTGGATCTTTGACTCAGAGACTTGGAAAATCAGGTCTGTAAATCCAGCCCTATTTAAGCTGGTATCTTCAGTGTATATGGATCAAAGGTTATCTTATTATGCCAAGACGCTTTGGGGAACCGGAGAGGCAAAGCTGTCTGATTCTCATGCGCTGGACCAAATACCAGTCAGCCTCCATGACTAACAAGACAAGTCCCACTTTTTAAAATGCTCGCTGTGCTGCGGCTGTGCTGTTGCTCTTTCCCCCCCAAGAGGAGTTTCTTGGAAAATTGTGCAGTATAAAGATAGACTGATGGGACAACTAGAATGACTCCCACTCATCTATACTGCCTTAGCAACAGCAGCCTTGTGCTATGTATGGTATGTAGGGCTGCACGATTATGGCTAAAATGATAATCACGATTATTTTGCTCGATATTGTGATCACGATTATTTATCACGATTATTCATCCATTTTGTTTTATTTCACTTGAGCATTTTAAGTTAACCGAAATGCCTTCACATTCATAATGTATTTTATAAACCTATAAATAAAAAAACATTCAAATGTACAAATCTTTGAACCTGTGATTCCGGTGCACCGGGTCCGTTGTTTTTTTTTCCGGGATCATCACCTCTGTAGCCTTAGTTTTTGGGCATTTGTATTCTAAGACACTTATTTTGTAAGAAGTCTATTTGGGTGTTTGTGGGCTTTTATTTTGAAGTTTCCCATAAGGACTCGCAGGAGAATTAGTGTAAATAAGGAAGTAGTACATTTGCCTGTGTACTGCGTCTCTGGTTGGAGATTAAAAAAGAAATATTTTACCCCGTAACCCGTGCTTCATTGTATACTACACTTGGATCCAAGCTAACGGAAGAGTTTATACGCGCTTTGAAAGGTCAGCGGCAAATAAGTAATTTGAGTTTTGATTACGTTGACTAATCGTTGCAGCCCTACACCAGAGCAAGCTAAACCCAGCGTGAATAATCGCCCCCGGCCACAATCAATTAATTGTGGAAGCCAATATCGACATCGCGATTAATATACAATTAATTGTGCAGCCCTAATGGTATGGATTTTTTTTTTTTTTTCAATCATGTGAAATTGTGCATTCTGATTGTTGCAAAAAATATGGTTGCCATTACAAACAGCAGTCCCAGTGCTGTCCTTATCATTCACTTGGTCCAGTGTTTCCTAAGCTTCACTTGCTACCTTGGGTAACACAGAAATCATTTCCAGTAGACTGGTGAGCAATGCATCAATAGCAGTGGGAACGGGAAGTAATGAAACAATAAGAAAAAAAAGCAGCTCACAGCAGCTATAGAATGTATTGTCATGGTTATCACAATGAATTCACTTAACAAAATTTAGGGCAAGCCTTGCAGAGGTACTGTAACTTTTAAACTTTTGATTCAGTGCCAGAGGTTGGAAAGTAGAGGCGAAGCACAACAAATTAGTGAATTATTCATAACTATTGCTCTCTCTCTCTCTCTCTCTCTCTCTCCAAAGCCAGGCAAGAGTTGTTTGCTTGAACGCAGGGCCCAGTGTTAAACCTGACAGCACTACCTGGAATAGTAAACAACTGCAGTCACGCAAAGTTCTGAGCTAAGCTCCTTGATATTAATGAGGCCACAACAAATGGGCTCCTATCAGCAGCTAGGATGAATGGCCACTTAAAAGATCATCGTTGAACTGATCTGACTGACCGATAGGGATCAAGTTGATGTTGAATAATCCGTTAAGTGTGGAGCACGGCGGCTTGGCAGGCTTCCACGGAGACTTTATATTCTAAGACAGAGCCAATGTATCTTGTCTTGTTGGAGTCGTAATACACTACAGCGGCTTCAAGGACAAGGCTTCATTTGAGAGGAAAATTCTCACTCTAGCACACAATGAGAACATTTTATTGAAGTTAGGCTACATAATCATCATCATGAAGGTTGGCGAGTAATGGGTTGCATCTAACACGATTACAGTAATCTGATTACCCCAATAAAAGCAGTAAAGCAGCTGTAAGCCATTGTTAATTTATCTTCATGTTCTATAGACTTTGGAGGCAAAGTAATCCGATTACATTTCCGAGCTGGAGTTGGACATTACAGTAATTTGTGCATGAACACATTTTGAAATTAGCCTTGCCCCATCTCTGATTATCAACTTCATTTGCTGGTGGTGGAACAAATTATTAGGCAGCACTTGAGCGTGATGATCACTATGATCAGCAATCAGCAGGGTGGAATCAGAGAGGAGTGCTGGGGCAGGACAAGAGGCTCCAAAGCATCGAGCGGCATCCAGCACTTCTTCACTGATTTACACTGAACACATAATGAAGTTGAACATGAAAATAGTATTCACATCACAGCCCAAGCACCTAAGCGGCAGGCATGCTCTCACTCACTATGCCCCCCCTCCTCCCCTCTCCCCCCCTCTCAGGATACTGTAACATTATGAAATATTGAAATATCACCCCCCCATCTGTTCCAAGCATATTGCGGAATGAAGCGGAGTAACTTGATCACTGTCAGACGACCACAGGGCAGCGATACAGTAACCGATCTGAATCCAATCCAACGCAATGATATGATCAAGGGATTATCTGTCAAGGTTATGAACCCATGATCCAGAGATTAGGCCTATTCATGGAGAGTATGAACTTCTACCTGCATGGATTACGCACCTACTGTACGACCATCTGGTCACCAAGCCAAGGGACTGGAAGCTGGAAGTCATAACCACTGACCTGATTTAGGACATGCATTTATAAATTTTTCAACTGCTACATCATTTGTTCCTCAATCCAATCCTCTGTGCTCTGTGTCACCAGAGTGAAGGAAAACTGAAGAGAACCCAATGCCAAGTTTGAAGCGATAAAGGAGTTACACAGAGGACATGAAGCGGAATGGGCTGAACTTGCAGCGCTCCGACTAGTTCTCTAATCCAGTTTTATCCATACTTCTCTCTGTGATCTAGGGATTAATAATCCTCCGAGTGTGTATGTGTGAGAGCAACAGAGTGAATGATGGGGGGGAGAGAGAGAGGGAAACCAAAGAGCAAGAAGAAGAGAGAGAGAAATTTTCAGCCGATGCGGGCGCACAGAGGCTTGTCTGTTTTTTTTTGGGGGGGGGGGGTTTTGCGTGCCCCGGTCCCGTCCTGGGGGCGATCGTTTCCGCTCTTATCATTTAGCTGTTTTTCAAAGCGGCGTTAGGTGGGTGATACGGGAGGATTAAGGCCCCGGCCCTGCCTGACGAGTCTTTAATTAACAGGCTTAAAGTAAATGCTCTGCTCCCTATAATTGGATCAGAAGGAGAGATCTGCTATCAGCTAATTGGCTTGCTAGCACGTATGGACTTATCAGATTTCGCCCCTAGGTGGATGATTTTGAAGCGAAGAGGAGTCCTGCCAAGTGTGTGTGTGTGTGTGGGGGGGGGGGGGGGGGGGGGGGGGGGGGGGTGGAGTGGGGTGGGGAGGTGGTGGAGGTGTTAGCTGTGGTGTTTTCCAAGAAACTTTCCCTGGCGGCTTTTGAAAATGGAGAAACGCTTCAGGCTTCACGGCCGTGACACACAAACAGCATTCTGAGACTGCAGTTCTGCAAATTTGCCAACAACTATGACCGGCAGCAGTTTTTAGCTTATTTACACTTTTGTTCTTTAACCCTTTTGTGCTGTCAACATAAGATTTAACCAGATTTATCAGTCGATATTCCTGATGCGGGCATCCACTGCCTCAAAAAGCAGCCTAGTGTAACCCTTATGGTAAAACTAGGGAAAACACAGCTCCGGATTGTTGTTCTCTGTAGACATAATGGTCGAGTTTGAAGGTGATGCCCACACAAAACCTGCTCAGTGTGGTCACGGCTAGCAAAGCTTTGTCACAGTGCTGGTTACTCAGTGAATGTGTTTGAATAAATGCTTCATCTGCTGAATAAATAGTCGGTGTGCCAATTCAGCATGCAACCATCACTTCTGTCATGCCTGCTGCACTGCTGCTGCTCCACCCCGCAAGAGAAGCTGTTTTGGGAAACCCTGCCTGCTCCATCCAAGACATAATGACAGAAGAAAGGACTTAATTGAATGAATTAAAGCGTGCCGTTCCTTCTCTACCTGGCAGAAAACACTCCTTGCAGGCAAGATGGAGCAGGTTGGCACGGCGTGGCTCAATGGACTGTACCGTATCAACTCTTTAAGCAGTTAACATGTGTAAGAATCCCCCTCCAGTCCCCCTTTCTATCTGCTGTTTGGGGAACAAAGCCCAGCCACACAGCGATAATGGAGCTATCCAGGCGATAAGCAACTAACTCAGTTAGAGCTCGCCTGACTGATAAAGGGCTCATTTAGCGTCGGCCTTTCATGATTACTCACTGTGTGTAGGCCCTGCATCCATATGGATCTGCACCGCATCTAATTCATCTGTTGGAGGAGCAGCCGGGGCGTGTGTGTGTGTGTGTGTGCGTGTGTGTGTGTATCACCACTCACACACAGACCAGATTGAGTGGAGAGAGAGATTGAGTGGAGAGAGAGAGAGAGAGAGAGAGAAATGGGCACATATTGCGCACACACACACACAGATGACAGAGGGAGAGAGAGATGCACCTATAGTACACACACACATACACAGAGAGACCAGAGAGCAGGTGGGAGGAGAGGAGAGGAGAGAGAGAGATGCACACACACACACACACCTTGCCCCCACATAGTATATATAGTGTCATAGTCTGTAGTCAGGGTTTTCCAACTCAACGAAGCCCTTCCTTCCAGGGAAAACCCGTCTTTACATGTCTTTATCAGAGCATCTGCCTGCTAACGTTACAGTGCATGACAGACATGCAAGCTGTGAAAAACAACACAGCAACACATGCACAGTAAATGAAAACAGCCCACGTTAAGACACTAGAGGCAACCAACATGATTCAGGCTGAAGGCAAACTGGACACAGAAAGCCTTTGTCCCTTACCTGAACGGCTTGAACGTTAGTAGACATCTTCTGACCATTATTTTACCGTCGGTGCTGCCAGTAATCATTTCCCAAAACGAGCGACCCCTGACATCGTGCTTATCCTCCCAACCTGGAACTTGAGGTAGACAAACATTTCATCTGCGTCCCATCCAGCGGTCCGTGGCAGCCTGCTCGGTTCTTTTCAAATGAACACGGCACCCATGAGTTTGTTTTTTGACTACTCCGGGAGAAACGGCACAGAGTTTCATTCAGTCAGTGTCCTCCCCGCACATTGAAAAAATGTTAGAAAAGCGTTATTCCGTCGTCAGGCAAACACTGTAGTGAAGTCGCTGCAGGTTGTGTCGACCGTCGGAGTCATATCCGATATGAGTTCTTTACAAAAAAAAAAAAATGGCGTTGTCAAACATGTGGTCAAAATGTGTGTCGTCCAAAATCTACATTTTCCCTGTGAAGGGTGTCGGGGAGAGGAGAGCCACAGGGGCGTTTTAACTTCACAGCCAAGCCAGCGAAAGTGTGGCAAGTCAGCTGTGTTGCCTCCTATTCATTCACTTCAGCCGTGTCAAGTTAGCCAGAGTGAAATACGGGACTTCCGATTGCAACTTTCAAAATAAAAGCCGCACTGACGAACATAATTTGGAAAAAATGTTTAAATAATATAAACTTTTTTTTTTTTTTATATCACAGCATAAATTCAGAACCATATAAGATAAGATAAGATGAAACTTAAATTATTCCAACGGGGAAACTGGGGCACTGCAGCAGCAAATAGTAACAGGATACAGCAAAGGAAATATTAGGTTATATAAATAAGAATATGGCATAAGAGGGTAACATAAGCATATCCAACCAAAGGTATGGATTACAGCATTAAGAGGGTGTGCAAAATAGCAGCATAGTTGCAGATGAACTACTTGAGACAAAGAAAAAATGAAATGAAAATGAATGAAAAATGCGTGATATGAGAATATGCCAAAAATACAATGCATGCAGGAAATAATGTATAAAAACACCAATATATATGCAATATATGACAAATGAGATATTAGAATATAAAGAAAAACGATATGTGAAATCATGGCATGTGTACAGCAGTGCAAAAATGTGCTCTTATTCACATTTACAGTCTAAAGAGGACCATACATTTAAAAAAAAAATCCTTTGTAATCCATTTCACTTGTTCTTTTCCTAAGGGCTTCACTACCTGGTGCCAAGTGTTTTCTGTCGTGACAAAGTCTGTGCTTTTATTTTCGAGACAAAATCTCTTCATTTCCGGTCTTGTCCTGGCTTCCTCTGTGTGGCTTGACGTGGGTCCAGCAGGCGGAGTGTTTGACAGCCACCGTTCGTCTCGAGCCTCCTCAGCCACACTCACTTCTACATAGCGCCATCTACGGCTTTCCTGCTCAAGCCGCTGTTTGTGACACGAAAGACTCTCAAGCCGCTCTTAAAACCTCCCTCTTGTTCCCTCTACTATACTCTACTTCTCGTTTCTTATAGTTGGTTCCGGGGACCACCAAGGGTCATTTAGTGGGTTCCAGGTGGTCCCCAGCAAAATTACAAACAGTTTACGTAGTGGGAGATGTATGTGTAGAAGTGGGAGATGTGTAAGGACGGCTGGTTTGCTCACAGGTTTCTCTATCCGCACTGTAATCATTATTATCATCTCATCTGTAGGCGGGTATATAAGTCGGGTCTAATTCATATGTAACAACAAGAAATATTTTCAGCTGGGGTTTCTTGGTCCACAGATATTTCAGTTCCCTTGTGTTAAAACAGCGCCGTAGAGTATTTCAGCACCACGGACAGCGACTGTGATCTGCCTCCGTGTTTGGGATGCAACAGCGGCACCCAGCGGCCAGTATTATCATTACAGGATAACACTTTTAAACTGAATTTACAAGCAAACGTCATACTCATAAATTTTAAATTAAAACAAGTAATAACAATAAGACACCACAAGACAAAAACGATAAGAATAGAGGGCAGAAAGAGCATAATAGTGTGAGAATAGGATATAATAGGATAAGATATGTTTTTGTTTACGATGGCCACTGCTGTAAACCATGCTGCCATTTATGTAGAACATAAAGCTACATGTCATGTCTCTGTTGTGTGTTGTGTCACTTTGTGAGACTGATCAACAGCAGCAGATGTTACAGATTTTACTCACACAATTGAGCAGTTGTGTGCAAACACTGAAATTGAAACTGACCCTGCCACGAATTAGCTCTAACAAACAGAGAGGGAAACCAGCTACAGCTCCAGACCACCTTATTCGCTCGGTTAAGCCAACCGTGATCTGCAGTCATTTTTAGTCCCGGCACAGATTATACAGTCTTTGGAGTCGGCGGAGCGTTGGAGCAGAAATGGAGGCAGAAGGGGGAGATCTGCAGGGGCCCAAACTGGAGATGACAGTGAAATCTCAAACTCCCTTCATGCTTCGCTTAGCCCGGTACAAGTGGATTTGACTGACAGCCCACCTCCCACGCAGGCTGTCCCTCTCTGTGGGTTGTGGGAATAGTTCTGCTCTATCAGTGGGAGTCCATTGGGAAACATGGGATTTTTTTTTTACACCTTGTGTGTGTGAGTGTGTGTGTGTGTGTGTGTGTAAACGCTCATGCAGGCACACACATACACAGTAGTAGAAATCAGTGGAGTCTAAAGAGCACTCTGTCGTACACGGGGAATAGGGAGCCAAAGGCACGAGACTTCAGCTCTCACACTGGCAGAAAGACTCTTACAAAACAAGCTGTGTACAGATGAAAACATCATCCCCGCCTCAATCACTTAAACTGTGTCAGATATAGATGCAGGCTATCTTTTACAGTATGGTTTTGAGGGTAGAGGTGGAGAGGAGTGCAGGCCAATTCTAGAGTGAGAAAGTGTCCCGGGTCCTATTAAACCTCTTCGCTTTTGTTAGTCCCGCCCTCCTCCTCCTCATTCGCTCAAATTCCCGCCCCAACACTTGTCACTCATCTGGATGAGCTGTCTGCCTTGAACCAGCATCCATAAAGCCACAACAGGTACAAGTACACAAGTACAGCAATGCTGATGATCACACGTTTTTGAACGGGTCTCGTCTGCTGCACGTTTAGCTTCGCTGTACTTTTTCTTATTGTTTTCCGCCATTGTTGTTTTTGCTAAAAACATCATTGAAACCTCATTGAAAGGCCAATTTCAGGCAAACGGGGAGGTATTTAGGCATGAACACACAGACAGACACAGACTGAAAATGTGTAATATATGCTATTTATGTATTATTATTTTAATGTCAAAAGGTTGCATATTGCTTTAAAGTGAATCTGGCACTGTACACACCGTTATATATAGGCCTACATGGTACACAGCCTGCCAATCTGCTCTAATCATCAGATACTACACTAATCCATTCTCTATTGATTTGTGTCATCTGTCAGCTTGTCAAGCTTAGCAAATGCGGTTGTAAAGATCTTTTTGCACCATCAATACACCGTTTCTTGAACCTTGCAGGGGATATGATAATGAGCTCTGACCATGCAAGACGTTATTATTGTGAAGGATCCCAGGAACGGTCACTTTGTCATCACAGTGTTCTTTGAAATATTAAAAGAACATAAATAAGAGATCCAAAAGAAGCTCAAAAGCTACAGTTCATATTCTGTATCAAACCCTGTTCAGAATATATGACTACAAAACCTTCTCACATTTGCTCCTAACACACACACGCTCGCAGAAAGAGAGAGAGAGAGAGCAAGAAAGAGAGAGAGAGCGAGAGAAACACAACTTTTCTTACTTATGCCTAACACATTTTCCCGCAGGATGGATGACTTAAGCGGAAGCGGAGCACTATCCATCTATCGACAGACGAAGGGGACGAAGGGAGGAGGAGGAGGAGAGCGGGGACAAATCCGTTTCTGCGGCTTCGCAAAACAACTTCTTTTATCTGCCCCGCGAACTTCTTATCAGATTCCCGCCGCCGCCGCCTCTCTCACCCGAGGAGAGGAACGACTTTGAAAGTAACAACTCAATAACAAGCCAATCTGACTCGGTACACGTCAGGTGATGAGTTAGTTACGAGCCGTGAAGTGTGGGCACGTGGAATTATGGCAGAAATAGGCAAAAATACATCCAAATGTATCTAAATGTTCTTTCTAATTCTGAAAATGTAGAAATACATCTTTTATACATCTTTGAGATTAGATTTCAGTGTTCAGGAAAATAAATCATGCTTTTTTTCCATGCAAGAGGAAAGTTGATTCTGAAAAGATATGAGTGCCTCAAGTAGCATTTCTGTTCTTTGAATCTAATGACATGAATATAATATACTTGAAAGAAAAGTCATTGGGTTGCATCACACCATCCTGATCCATCTGCCCTGACTGCATTTACATTCATGTGATATTTCAGTCACTGGTCTTACTCCGAACATGTCAGTATGTTGAGATCATCTTGTTTACATGCAGTTGTGTGCGGTGTGATTAATGCTGGGGGCGCACTGCGCAGCGTTTAGCCTGATCCCAGCCTCAATTTGACCACCGTGATCGATTTTCAACACCAGGCCGATTCTGAATAGACGTGCAACGGATGGCTGGTGCTGATAATCTTCTTGTGCGAGAGGGTTAACGGCTCGATCTCGTCCTCGCAGTCTCGGTGCAGAGCCCGAGATGATTATTTCAAACATGTTTTGATTTTCACATCTCGAAATTTATGGACAAATCTGAGAACCAAATAATAAGAGTCTAATGTGCAAGAAAAAAAACAGAGCAGTTTGATGAATGGTTGCAGAATTGATGAATAATGAATAGTCTTCTAGGATAATGTGGTATTAAAATGATCTGGCACTTGTCAACATAGCCTGGTTTATGAATGTATTTCATTAGTTTGTATAGACAGTGATAGATATATTCAAACCCGATGTGCAGAAACTTCAGTTCAGTTTTGGTGAAAGCCCTGTTTTTGTTAGAGCTCTTTTTCACTTTATGTTCTGAAACTGCCAAGTTTGGAAGAAGTTGTTATTGTTTGTGCAAGATGCCAATGATAGTCATATATATAAATCAAGTAAATAAATAAATCAGTCAGTCAGTAAATCAAGTATATCGTACAGAGTAATTTGACTTTAGGAATCCGACTGATGAGATTTGAGCTCGGGAGAGCATTTCTGGAAATTGCAAATATTTATGAACTTTTATGGAATATTGTTTTGCATGTAAGCATACATATCATGGTCCATAACCAGGGCTGATACTTATACTCCTGTACTGCAATCAGTAGTCAAAAGCACCAGTAGGTATGACAGAAAACTGACAGAAATCACTTTATTTACAAAAGACTCTCCTCAGCAGTATCTTGTCACACATTACATCCTGATTTTTTTTTCATGCCTGCCTAAGACAAATTAGAAAATACACAAATAGACTATCACATTAGTTCATGCAGAACACTGAAGTCGTGCATGCCTTCAGCTGATCGGTATCAACTGACTCTCAGTCACCAGTCACATTCAAACAAGTCAACGAGGCTACATGCCCAAGTCTGCAGAAACTCCTCGAATTATGTCTGGTTTTATGTTGGTTTTCATATTTTTGAATGATGTATGTCCATTATGCATTGGGGGTTTATTCACTTGGAAAGCATCCTCAAGAGCAGAGCCTTCTCCGCCAAATACAACCATTTGTGCTATAAATGATCCAAACTGCTTTGACGTAAGCGTCTCTGACTGAACCTAATTAAGTATGTATCTGAAATGCATTTAAGGCCACAAAAGAAATGATGTTTCTGGATAACAAGCTGTTTGTCTAAAGGGGACAGGAGCATAAATTGATTTCCCCCCCCCGTTTCTGCAGCCAGCAAAGGTCAAAGCCACTTCCTCTCTTCTCGACGCATTTTGTCGGAACAAAGCGCGAGAAGAGTCGGCCAAACAAAACGCGATTGTAATCGAGTGATTTATGCACTATGAAAGGTACGGCGCCGTCACGAGAGGAGTTGAGACGGGGACATCAGAGTGAGATGAAACTCCAGACCCCGATCACGTACACCTATCGCGTATCAGTGTCACACACCCGTGGCAGACAATCTAATTTAATTTTCTCCGGCGGTGAGGAGAAACTGCGGGGAGAGAGAAAAAGCATGTCACTGTCGCAGCGCTTGTGATGTGGGGACCGTAGCAGAGATGGCAAATAGCAATAATGACACGCAGAGGGAATAACACATCTACAGGAGACATTAAAGGGACCATATGGGCCCCTATGTCTTTTACTGTTACAGCTTGTGTGCTGTACATACAGTTGAAGCCACTGAAATATTGAAAGTATTTCACATGTTGTTAAATGAAACGCCATTGAAACTTCGTCAACTTGGGAGTTTGCATTTTCCTTCGAACTGCGCTAGGCAACTTCGCACGTTGGCGGCCCCAAGTGGCAGCAAGAGGTAACTGTTTGAATTTTCAAGACTTCATTACCCACAAATCATGCAGTGTGACCTGTCCATGAACTGCATACTCCTCAGACATACTGTAAGTTTCTTCTTCTTAGTGGCTGTAGGGGTGGAAATGGGGAAGTTTTGATTAGTCACTCCCTGCGTGTGGAAAAAATACCCAAAGTAAGAATTTCATTGGATGAATCTACAGGGTCTCATTGCCTAGTGCAGCTTTCACCGTGTTGTGCATTTTATTTTGCTGCATCTGTACATGATTAAAAAGCCTGTAAGTGCATTAAAGCAGAAGTAGTGTACAGTGTGTGTTGGCATTACAGGCGTCGTTCATGGTAGCAAGCGCTATTCCTCTCCTCCCAGTCTATCACCCAAATCTTTGCCTTCCAGCAAGATAAACGGCTGCACTACTGTTCAATCAAATTCCCAAACTCCTCTTGAGTTTGATGATGAGTAGCACTTCTGCCACAGGAGTGATTTGAATTGACTCCTCTGGCTCTCTTCGGCGTCACGACTCCGGGAACGATAGAGAAGAGGCGAGGAGAGAAAGGAAGGAGATGTGGCAATGAATAAGCTTCCTCTTGACTATTTACACCCACTTCGTTTTTTTTGTTCTTCCACTCCTCCCTCCCCGGTCTCCCTAACAAAGACAGGCTAATTGGGAGTCTGGAGTCGGAGCGCGAAAAACAAAGAAAAACAATCCATTACCTCTGAACTGTAATTGAAAACAGACCCCGGAGTTAATTGCTAATCGTTAATCATCCCATTCACCTCCAGCTACCTGTTCGCTTTATCGCTTGTCGTCCCGCCGACTTTTTATACCGATTACAAAGCCTCCCTCTGGACGGGGAGAAAGGGGTAGACCTGATGAGCGGAGGGGGATAAAGACGGGGAGCGGTTCAGGCAAATGGAGGGATGAGGGAAATCGATGGTGGGAACGGAGAATGGACACGAGGAGAGAACATAACAATAAGGGAGATTGATTTATCTGTAATGAATGAGGGAAACGGCCGGGTGGAGTGATTTGTCCCGGGCGCGGCGGGGCTTGATTGTATGCCGTTTTGTGAGAGGTTGAAAGGCGACGGGGTATTGGGCCGCTGAGTGACAGCGCAGGTCGACATGAGAGAGAGACGATTTGCATTTTCATTACATCGGAGAGCGAGTGGCTTTGCCCCGTGTGGGTCGGCACTGACACACACACACACACACACACACACACACACACACAGAGAGTCACGCAGACATACAAACACACGGGGTCCGACCCTCTCCATCTCTGCCGTGTGTGAGTGACAGCTGCGCGGCGGCCCTGTGCGGCATTTGGAAATAGCAGGAAAAGATAACACCCTCGAAATAGACCAAAGCCAAGCTGTTGTTTGCACACCAAGGAGATGAAAGCAATAATTAGTCATTTCCATATAATGGGCTCTTTCCAGAAAGAATGGTGGACATCTTTGTTTGGCAAATCTATAGGGAAGTAGCCTTATCCTCATTGAAAATGAAATACTATTTCACTATTTAAGATAAGATAAGATAAGATAAGATAAGATAAGATAAGATAAGATAAGATAAGATAAGATAGGGCTTTATTGATCCCCTTGGGGAAATTCAGGATTTATTATCTATGAAATCATGATGTGTTCAGTTTTGGGGTAAAATGAGAATGAAATCAGTGAGGTGATGCAGATTGAGGCACCTAACCTGATTTCATCACTACATTTGCTATGCACTAATAACCCTGATAACTGAAGCACACAAGGTGCACAGTATGTAAAGAAAATGGATGTATTCTGAGATGGAAACTGGGTGATGGATACCAACAGAGAGGCGGTGGGAAAAAACAAAGTCAAACTGCTCATAGATTTCCACCTGAATCATCCATTTTTCAAGTGTCAGTTGTCAATATTTTACAATTTGGCTCACACACACACACACACACACACACACACACACACACACACACACACTGGTGGGCTCTTAGACCCCGTGCTGTGAGTGCTGGTGGGCCTCTCGTTCAAAAGCTGGATGTGTCACTCTGAAGTCTTGTCTCGAAATAGCACTCAAAATAGGACATAAATCAAAATATGAACAATGATGAACATGTGCAGTGCTGATTAGGATGCTTTGCCGGTTTGTTTGCCACTCTTGTCTTACTATCTTCAGGCTGCAGAACAAGAGCACAACAGGTTGTAATCTTTCCTCTTTTGTCTCTATTTTATTGGAATATTTTAAGCTGCAGATGCTACTGGTATTAACCAAGAAATCTATCAGTCCCCACAGATATATATGATCATTTTGTGCTATGGGGCAGTAAAAACATTACTTATTGCTGCTTTAAGAATCCACAAATGCCTTGATGGTTAAAAGTCTCAAAACAGTGGCTACAGAAACATACATACCTTTTTGACAAGTGTAGTTGAAGAATCCCATGTAATGACTGCAGGAGTTTATTCTGTTGAGACTGATGCTTCATTTGATAGAACGCAGAAGTATTGTGCACAGCGCACGGTGCATGTTTATCTCGGTGCGCTTCAACAACGCATTTCAAAACAAGTTTTATTCTGATTACCTGCTTGGGTGCATGTAAACAAATCAGCAAACGAGTTTAGTTAGCGTTCAGGTAAACAGTTTATTTGGAGTCTTCATTCGGAAGGAATTAATTGATAAGAATAACACATTCTGCACCAATCAGTCCTGCAAGGCTTTCCTATCATATTTTGTTGTGAGTATGACAAGGTTGAGCTTCTGGTTGTGGGGGCGGACATCCAACTGGAGATGACAAGCAAGACAAGCAGAGATGAGCATGTCAACCTGTGTGTCAGAGAAGGGAAAAGAAAGGTAAAGTTCAGTGTCATTGGCACTGTAATCAGGGATGTAGAGGAGGGTAAACACACCGAAACTCAGTTTATCTACCTTTTTATATGCAGAACAGGGTTTACACACCTTTTTTATGGATGACATAAATCTTAATGCGGTAACTTCATGGTACACATCATGGAGAGTGGTGTCAAACTGATGCAAAGAAGCATAAATTAATACTTATTTGCAAGTATAATTGATTTTTGTTTTTGTTTATATTGGTGGCTGTGATTCCACATGATGAAACACACACACACACACACACACACACTCAATGTTTCTTCACATAAGCACTATTCTCAAGCAGAGTGTTTTGACAGCCAGCAGCCCTCAGAGTGAAAGGAGCAGTCATCTGAGTGTGGCATCACTGAGGAACACCGGGGGCCAAAGGGCCGGAGGGGCCACTGGGGGCCCTTATACTGACACTGTGACTGACAGACCTACTGTCCCGTTCTGTGACAGCGGGGCAGGGATGACATACGCGGAGGCGACGCGCGCCCCGAAGCGTCCTCCCAGGGACGGAGCGGAGCCCAGTCCCTCATTGTGATCTGAACAGAAATATTCCCTCTGTGCGGCCGTCTGTCTCGCTCAGTACACACTTGATGGCCGACCGCCACAGGCAGAAGGAGATGCACGAGAGCAGCCTCGCTCCCCAAACATTGGCAGTTCATAACAAGTTGGTGAAGTTCTCGTGAACATACGTACTCACATGCACATATGCACATGCATGCACACAAACACAAGCTTAAATCAATTCCGCAGCTAAATAGCAAACGTTCCAAACACGATTATCATATCCTGCAGCATCAGAGAGGGAGAGAGAGAGAGAGAGAGAGAGAACAAGAGAGCTTCTCCCTTCTCCCCTCTCTCTCTCTCATTCTATTCTCTGCCAGTGATCTAATTCCTTCTCTCCGCCAGCCAGTGGATGTAAATTAACTGTAAGTGGAATGAGATTAGGTGCTGTCTAGGAGCCGGCCTCCCCCACCGGCGGGAGCAGGGGAATTTATCCTGCCAATCAAAAAAGCTGGATAGTGTGTACGGAAGATGACTCTCTAGATTCCCATCCCTGGTCCAGTTAGGCGGAGCCGGGATGAGTTTGGCTGACTCGCCTCAGCCAGATGTCGAGGGAAAGCGCAAGTAATCAGGCGCAATCTGCTGCACCTCGCTAAGAAGATTAATTAGGATGCCGCAAAACAACATCGAGAAAGGGTTTTATGAGCGTTATTACGCATGAAATGGTTAACACATGCTTTTGTGTGGTGATGCCAAGCCTGCCGAGTAAGGGAACAACATAAGGAACAGATGAGCAGTCAAACTTTGCAGCTTCTTTCGGGTCTCTTGGCTCCCCTTTGTGGGAGCTGCATCCCGGTCTCTCTCTCACACACGGGGAGCAAAAACATCCACATCCCTCTGCATGGAAATTGAAGCCTCCCCGCTGACAAGCCCTACTTGCTGCGAGCCTCCCCTCCTCTGGGGCCAGCATCTCAGCTGTTTCATACAGCTGTGCACAGTCACGTCTTTGTGCGATGCGCTGCCCCGCTATTGTTGGGGAAAACAATGCAGAACAGGAAAGTCATGGAAAATTCAGTCTTGTCGATAAATAGGAACGATCCAAAGCCCCGCAGTGTCATAAACCCAGTGGATATAACAGAACTAATGAGTGAGTGAGTGAGTGAGTGAGGAAAAGGCAACAAGTCACCTGTCGCCTGCTAAAGAGTACAACAGGTGGTGACATCACCTGGCACAAAGATCAGCCAATAGCAGATGGCCAGTTCAGTACCCTACTTTTCACCATTGGGCGTCAGGCTTCACCAAAGATTTGGGTTTGGGGTTCAGTTACTCTTTAAGTTGAACCTCTTACTTCTGTGAGAGCTGAATCCCACTATGCCTTTCTCAACCAATGACCAAACATCCACATCCCTCGCCATCTAAAATGTCAGCCTCCCTACTGTATGCCATACTTGCCCCATACAAGTTTGCGTCTTCATATACTCTGAGACTGAATCTTAGCCATCTGTGAGGCTTCTTTCCCTTCTTTTCCGATGTGTTTCACCAAATAGTGGCAAAGATTCCTACATTTCACCGAAAGGAGAGTTTTGGTACTCGGCAACAGAGAGCTTTGGTATTCACTTGCCCCTAGCCTCCCCGCTGGGACAGCAAAGCAACATATTGGGCATATGAAGTAAAACGTATTCATCCGCTGGTGTGTCTGTACGCAGCCACAGAGGTCCCCACCCTAAGGTGGCAAACGGAGAAAAGAGAAGTGATTGATCCTATCCACTTTCCACCTCATGTAGCAATAAAAAGACAGGCCGGGGCAAAAATCAATACAAGTTGATAGAGGCTGCTGTTGCACCGAGGCTGTGGATATGATGTGAAGACCACCCAGTGTTAAACAGAGCGGGATGGGGGCAAGAGACGGACAGCCAGGTAACCAGACAAACAGATAAATATGTAAGGTAAATATGTATTTTTCTGGCTTCTGTGCTATGGAATGCTGCTCTTCGAAGAGCCACACAAAGAAAACCATCATTCCCTCAAGCGGACCGGGGGACGACCGCTTACCAATTTTCAACCTGTGCTGGCTTGCGCTATATTTTACCAGGTTTGCACAACACTGTACCTCCAATATCTAATTGTCTACCAGGGTAGCGACAGTGTCCTAAATAGGACAAATGGTGCGAGGGCCCGGCGGAGGCAGTGATGTGTCAAACCCTGCCATGGTTGGTAAGAGGTTGGAGAGCCGGAGTGATTAAAGCAATGAATCACCGGTGGGGAGGTCTTAGGCATTGGCGTCATCTCGCACGCAAGCTGGCAACACAGAGCGGGGCAGGCGGCAGGACGGCGTTTCTTCTCTAACGCCCAGTGAATGAAGTGAGTGTGTGTGTGAGAGAGAGAGAGAGAGAGAGAGAGGGAGAGAGGGGGCGTTTCAATGTGGACACGTTCTCTTTCACTCTGACGGTGTTTGCACAACACTGTACAAATGTGTCCAATTTCGTTCTCGTTCTCCGGTTGCAGACACAGGACTCATAAATCTAGATAGTGGATCTGTGTAGGGCAAATGAGTTTAGGTGTTACTTGGGTGGTGTGTTTGTGTGTTTGTGTGTGTGTGTTTGAGAGAGAGAAAGAGAGAGAGAGAGAGAGTGAGACAGCTAGAGAGAGACAAAGAGAAGCATTATTACAGTAAACGAAAACTAAAACTACGATGAAAATGATGTGTTAAAAAACAGTAAACTGAAATAAAAATAAAAACTAGACTGCGAAAAAATAAATAAATAAATAAAACTGAACTAAAACTATCGACTTGTAAAACTAACCAAAATAAAATAAAAATATGCATGAAATGTTTTTAATTTATTTTCATGTCTTTTCGTTTATGCCCAGGGAAAAAAACCCAGAATGAATTCTGGGCAGAGAATTTTAAGCGATTTTAACTAACTGCGGCACTAGATGGCGCTATCCTGCTGTAGACTGAAAATACTTGGGAGGAGGAAACCCCAGACTGCTGTTTGGGATTATTTACAGCTAAACGGTCTGATTCAGATTCAGATTGCTGCTGAGCAAATGCCTTCAAAAATACCATCCTTAAAAAAAAAAAATTGAAAACTATAATAATCCGGGATAGAACGCAGGACAGAGAGAGAGAGAGAGAGAGAGAGAGAGACAAGAAAAGGAACTAGAGAGTGGAAACCAACACAGCAGAATTAACCGTGTCCAGGCTGGCCACCTTGACAGAAACCGAGCCAATCCGTCCTCGTCTTGCACTTCACACCTCCGCTCCGAATCATTTATCCTATTCCAACGAGGCGTCAACGCCAGTGTTTAGCAATGTGAGCCGTGATTGGCGGCGAAACCCACAGGCTGCCACGGTAACTACCTCTACTACAACAACAGAATACTTATGTCTGCTTTAACTGACTGTACAGTAACAACACAACCATCCACCAACTCCCTGGAAACCAACAGGAGGGATTAAAGTGCAGCAGTAGCCATTGGCCACCGTGCATCTGCTGTATTCTGCATTAGTATTGCAGGATTTTCTGCACAGTTTCTCTTGGGAGGGATTCAATGGTGCAGCAGCAGTGTAACAAGCATATAGAAAAAGTGTGATTATGCATTTGTGTTTGTGCATTCAAACCCATGGTGCAGGTGTACTGGTGTAAAACAAACATCAGAAAATATAAGAACCTCACACACACACACACACACTGCTGTCTTACACGACTTAAAATCAGAATTACATGTCAATCCTTCAAGATGTTTGTCAAAATATTCAGAATTTATTAAATGGTCCCTTTGTAAAAGAAATAAACATTGTTTTTATTACCAGATTTAATAGCATATGCCATCCTACTTCATTTCAAGTCAGTTTATACCAAAATCTGTATCCCCAAATTTGGTAGCAGCAAAATTCAGCTCCGAATAAAAGCGGCACTAAAGCAGTTGCAGTTTGTGTGAGAGAGCTTCTTCTATACAAGATGTGAAACTAATGGAAAGGAAATGGTCTTTCCCCGGCCCGCTGCAGATGAACGTCTGATCCCACGCCAGGCGGGCACAGCCGTCGCTCACGGAGACGGACGCCTATAGAGCGAGCAGCAAGACTCCATGATCACACGCCTATGAACAGCCGGCGATCTGTGACTCACTCTGAATCAACAGCTGAGTCCTATCCATCTGTTGATACAGCCTAAAAAAAAGCCATATTTCATCACAGCTAGGATGGATATTAAAAAATCTAGAGTGTGGGTGTCTCCGCCGTACATTGGGTGAGGTTTTTTTTTTTTTTTTTAATTGGGCCAGCAGGAGGGGAATGAAATCATTACCTTAGAGGGGGGATGGGACGTTAAGGGCAGAGCGGCTGTATGGTTTCACCTTCTGGCTCGGCAGGGCCGGCCGGCCGGCCTTGGCAGCCGCTTGGCAGGCTTTAAGGTTTATTGGTGACGATGAGTCCGGAGGGAGAGGGGATCAGAGAGCAGGAAAAAGCTGTGAACCGCCGCCAAGTCCGTTTGGTTTTAGCGGCACGTCTTAGTGCTGTTTACGACGCTCAAAGTCAAAGTCGCACAACTCTGTGAAGCGGCTTGGACACACGCAGCGGTCTGCAGCGGGAGATGGAGCGGGAAGTCGTCTGTTAACTTTGCGCTTACATAAAGTGGCAAATTAAATTATTACAGGGAGAGTGGAGGCATATCTGCGAAGAAGCGTTATCAACAAATTTGTCTCCTATTGGGACAAACCAAGAAAGAACAAGAATAGACGGAACTAGAAACCAAATAACTGAAGCCTTGAAATGTCAGATTCACACACACATCCCCATTTCCCTTTCAGAATATAACCAAACTGGCTGATGCGTTTACCTTGGAGAGCGGTGTTTATGAATGTGTGTGTGTGTGTGTGTGTGGTGAGCGTCAATGCCACTGTCAAGGCTGTCGTAGAGCGGGTTGGCACTGGAGTGACTTGTGGATCAGGTGTGCCTCTCCCAGCACAACGGCTCTTCTTCTATTAACGCCCATCAATCGTCGTGGGAGGAAACGTCAAAGCGTGACAGCTGACAAGTTCAGTCAACTCCTTTTGTATTTCCTTCGTTCCAGACAACGTTTTAGTATATATATATATATATATATTATAGAAGTAATTTCAAGTTTGTATTATTTCTTCCTAACATAACTTGTATAATTTGAAGCCATCACTTATTCAATTGATTTCCACCGCAGGCAAGTCGTTTCAAAGTCTATTATTGTTTTCAAAGCCACTTTATTCAGCTGCTTTCTGACTGAGCTGAGGTTGTCGGAACAGTGTGGGCGAAGAGGTCGCTGAACGACGCTTAAATTAAATGTATAGACTTTTATTCTGAAATAGAATATTAAAGCAGACATGCAAAAGACAAAGAGATGACCCATGTGTGGGCAGAATAAACCTTTTCTAATATTTATCGTCCTAGAAATATTCTAAAAGATGGCCCGCAGGCAATATCAAAACACATGAAGATTTCAGACGCTGTGATCGATATTGCTCTCTGCGTACAATATAAAAGCACTTAGAAAAGCTCCTGCATTTCATAGAACAAAGTCAGTCACTTCAACTGGTTTGCAGCTGAAACACAAAGCTGTGGGACTCCTGAGGGACGACTCCTGTCAGCAGTGATCAATCACTGGGGGGGCCGCCCATCAAAAGGTGACATTGACAAGTTCAAGCGTCTTTTTTTTTTGTATGTTCTCTGAGATGAACGGAAGTTGGAGTTTATTGACGCTCGACTAATCTCCACTGACTTCTACAATCTAGCCAGCGTCCTATGCTATGAGGAAAGTCATTTAAAAATACATTCGTTTTAATGATCTTTTCTAGATTTTGGTCCAAACGTATGACATCCTTACAGTCGGAGGGCTTTAGTCATGTGACCTATGAAGTGTCAGGGCAATGTAAGCGATAAGCGTCGCTGTTACTAGAGAGGCAAACTGTTTTCAGATCAGTGCTTCTATTTTTAGGCGGGGGGGGTTAGACTTTGTTCTAGGAGACAGCAGCTAGCTTTTGCCATTCAATATTGTTTGGCAGTCAATGTTGGTTGGCTGGAAAGCAAAAACATTTGAGGAGCTGCGAGACAGAAATAAATGGCTTCTATTTTGAGACACCTGCTGTGTCTAGACAACCTAGATATGCCAATACTTGATCTGGCACGCTGTCACTAACAGCCTTGTACGCCTAAATATCTCCCCCCCGGCCAAGAGAGATTGTACTTAAGCGCATGGGTAGATGTTGAGTGCCCCTGGGTTGTTTGATGAGATGAGAGGGAATTCAGCTTCTCTAAGTCTCACATGCTTTAAGGGGAGAACGGCTGGCTCCGTCAGGGCCTGCAGGAGGTATTGTCATGCAAAGATGCCACCTCTGCCTCTAGTTCCGGTCTAGAAATCCACAATCTCGCCAGGCTTTAGCTATGCCCTCACTTAGAAAATCGTCTACTAGGCTACTACTACTACTACTAGGCTCTCCCTTTTTGTGTGAAATATGAAAAACATGGGAAAAGACTGTCTGGCGCCTTATAAAGCTTATACATGTCTCTCGGCCCTGGGGAATTCTCTTCCGACTGACTGGTGGATGTCTGGCTTGCAGCATGGGCGTGTTATAGGCTTGAATTGGGAGTTACACTGGCACCAAGAAAAGAAAAACAGTCAGATTAGCACTCTCTAGATTCATTCCAGCCCGAATATTCTCAGAGAGAACCTCTAGGCGATGTCAATATGCATAATGATTTCAGACACGCCGATCGATAGCGCTGTCATTACTGACAAACACTCTTGAGAAATTCATGAAGTTCTTTCAAATGTGGTGAGTAAATTCAAAGAACAGGCATCTCGCACTGAAGCTAAACCGGTCTCCAGAGATCTGCTGTCTGCTGTTATTGATGCTAAACGCCTCTCCCAACTAACAAGCCACAACAAAAGAACATGAAATCAAACAGTTTGGAGTTGTCAAACACAGTCGCTGGCAATCGTGCAAGATTGAGGGCAACACTGAACATTTTGGACACTATCCTGCTTTTCTGATGTTTTGAGTCCACTTTTGGAATTTTGAAGTGTATTTTGGAAACTTTGGGAATTATACTGTTGATATTATTTTGGAACAGTATATATTTTTATTTAATGTATACCCATCTTTACTTATGACACTATTGGATAAAATAGTCAGCCGTTTCTGTTCTTTTCTTTTCTCTTTCTTCTTTTAAGTATTTCATTTTAAAGTAAGGATCATTTCAAAGGGGCCCAGCTTTCGCCCATCCAACATAACATAATATCATACAAAAAAATAAAAACACGGACTTGTGGGCCAATACACTTTCTAGTTACCATGATGTAATGATGATGTTGATGTGATTCCCTTTATCTGGGGTGTGGGTGAGGGAAGTGAGAGAGCTGGAACAGTTGTAGAGAAACACATTTTATTTGCTATAGGGGGTGATCTCATAATTCCTCAAAATATCCCTTAAATCCCTAAAATAAAGAAATTAAGACACTGTTGGGCAGTAACAGACTGCATGTAGCAAGATAGCAATGAAGTGAACAGAACAAAATAGTATGTAGTGCATTACAGTTATTGAGACCACAGTGTGTAATCAAATTACAAATGCAAAGACAAAAAAACCAAGTTTGAAACCATGTTTGAAGGGCGAGCAAAGGCATTTTGATTGTGAAAGTAAAGGTGAAACTATCATATTAATTTAAATTGTGGTTAATTATGGTTGTATATGAAGATAACCATGCTATACACATTGAATTCAATTGGGGAAAAAGTGCTTGTTTAACTTCATATGGAAAAAGCACCTGTTTAAGCTGTAGGAAATTTGGCGGGAAAGTAATTTTTCAATGGATACTCAAAAAAAACTCACCTCCCACCTCTACAAACACAACGCTTTTATCACCTACAGCCAGCTAGCAGAAGAAACGGTTGAAAACTAACATTGAAAGAGTGTACTCGCACAATCTTGCGGGGCCTCCTGGCTGCCTGCTCCTCTCTCTCTCTCTCTCTCTCTGTTTAAACACCCATTAGCCATTCACACTTAATGGCCATGGTATTTCAGACAATTTAAGGTCCCTCTCCGGGAGAAAGGACGGTGCGATCGAGCGTGGCGGAGAGCTAATTGAAGTCCGCTGACACCATTAACAAACTGCCATCAGGGTGATAGTCAGTCGTATAACAAGAGGCTGAGGCGGAGAGGCTGTGAGGGCCGAGGAGAGCGAGACGGAGAGAATGCTGATGATGAACAACACCACACCGCTACTCTGACCGCGCTACAGAAGCAGATGCATGTACAAAAATAATAGGGACACTTCTTCTTTTCATGAAGCACACTGATGAGGTGAATCCAGGTAAAAGCCATTATCCCTTATTGATTTCCCTTATTAAATCTCTACCAATCACAAAGGAGGAGATGGAGATAAAGAGAAGCAGATGAGGATTTTTTGGCTTTGAGATGAGATGATTGAAATGTGGATTGTGCAAAAGGGGCTGCAACATCAGGAAGATGTAATAATTTGCACATGCAGTGTATTTACACACATGTTAATAATATATTCTCCCCCATCGGTCTCTCTCTCTCACTCGCAGGCACACTCTGATCTCGCTTTCTCACACCGACACACCGGCCCACACAATATCCCTTTAACTTTAAGCTAGCATAACTAATTCGCCACTCAATTACGGCGAAGCGGCGCCGCACCTCTGGTCAAGCGCGCCGCCCCGAACGGGAAACAAAGCTATATCTGTCTTATCCACAAAGGTCATTGAATACAGTGACCTACGCAGCGTTGTGCTGGGTCCTGTCACGCGCTGGCCTTTATCTCTGTGGCCCGTGCTAATGCACTGTGACCGTTGCCTTTGCTGAGAGGGCTAACAAGCGTACAATTGTGGAAAATGGGTTCTGTAGTGAAGAATAGAGTCAGAGAGAAAGGGAGGGGAATGAGATAGCGTATGCCTGTGTGCCGTTTTAGCCTTTTAAACACACTGGAGGTATATTAGCCTTTGCATAGCTATATTCGGATAGCATTTGTTGGACACTTTTATGCAAAGTGTGTTCTAGTACCATGTTTTTGCACGGGTGGTCCCAGTAGAAATCAATGTCCTCACTCTGGCAGTGTCAGCAACACTAACCCACCTTCAACCTGGCTGAAGAAGCGCCACAGATGCTGATCCGTGGCAGCGTCGACCCCACTGTGCTGCGGATTTTATTTGGTTGTGACTGTCTTTATTTCCCCCGGGCTGCGCCGCTATCACAGCGAGGCGAGGAGGTGAGCCATCACGCTGAATGGAAATGCTCCCATAGATGTGCAGTATGTGAGAGACCAGCCCTTGGGACCGATACTGGCTAATGGCTATCTGATTGACTGGGCAAAGAGAGGAGGAGAGGACAGAAAGGGAAGACGGGGAGCGCAGGAAGGTCTGTTTGCCTTCCTGCACACTTGAATATAATACTATGTAAAGCATGTTTGTGCATGCTTATCAGTCGGTGAGTGTGTGTGCGTCCGTGTGCGTCTGTGTGTCCACAACTATGTCCCCCCAGTGTGCTTCTGCCCGTGGCCCTAATGAAGGCTGCTTACAGTATAATGAGAGATGTGGTCAGATAATGGAGGAGGTAATTACTCCGGCACGCAGCAGCCACTGGTTAAGAATCACATTATCGATCGTCCAGATGCAGCGGCACGACGGGCCGGGGCGAGGCGCAGAAATGGAGAAGGGAGAAAAATCAACTCCTAAAATAAACAGCTCATTTGTCTGGCCTCCAATCAGAGCTGAGGCACGAGGCGCACAGGTGTGCAAGTGTGTATGCGCACATACACACACACACACACACACACTCCAGCTGAGCACACTGTCCCTGGGTAGAGAACATCTGCAGTAATGTGACTGTGTAGTGACCCAAAAAGCACCACTGGATAGGGAATTTATGGACTGCAGTGAAGCGTACTTCATTGTTCAGCAAACACCCCACTAGCAATTTTACATTGATTAGCTGTTTAAAATATGTCTAAATTGTTATAGACATCTAGGCTAAAATGAGGTTTAAAAGAGAAAGTTTTCATCTACGTCTTCCAGGGGAAAATTACGAAAATAAAACATTAGGCTATCTTGTACTTCTCTGGTGCAAATTTGGATATTGACAGCTGTTTATGCATTGTTTAAATATATAATAATGTATTTACTGCTTGGTCTAAAACTGAGCTACAGCATAGATGTAATGTTGAAATGAGGTCTAGTGCTCAGTGGGACAGTTCTATCAATTTGACATGGACAAAGGAAGAAATACATTCAGGAACCTCTTGATTGACACGATGCACTTGATTTTAACTGCTCTTTTTGGCACTTGAAGAACCACATACTGTATATAGAAGCATACAGAAACTTGCAAGAACTCGACCTGCTGCGCTCAGCAGAGCGGCCATTTCTAGGGAGCTGCTGTCTTCATAACAAAGCTTCACTATGCAGTAGTTATTGTTCCACAGACACATTGGCTTGTTAGAGCTGTAAAGGTGAAACGCGAACACTAAAACAGCTCATTTTGTAATGACGATTCCTGAGAGGCTAAGGCATGACGTGTTTATGGATCTAGTCGATATTTATCTCCTTGAATGGCAGTGTTAAGGTCGGAGCGGTAGGTCTGTTGTGTAGTGGTGGTGTTATGGTGCAGGGGGTCTGCCTGTCCATCAACCCAAAGCTGAAACTGTATCTTTGCCTTAATAATGCGATATCTGGAATGCAGACACACACACACACACACACACACACGCACGTACTGTAGCCACACACCGGGGTTACCATCCAAACACACATTATCTTGCCCTGCAATCCCTCATCCCCAGCAGCAATCAATGTGTTGTATTGATTCCCTCTTAGACAGCAGCTTGTAAGACATTAGGCTCTTCTCTAGTTCTCCCATTCCTCTAACCCCCCCATGTTAGAGGGTCTACTCGCTACTTAGCAAGGCCTCAGACCCAAACACACACACACACACAATGAAAATAGCTTAACTCTCTACCATAAACAAACAATGGAACACCCTTGCTCATACACATGGACACATATCCACATGGGACCTAATTTCGACCGTTAACACTCACTTCCGGCACAAGTCTGAATCCCCTTGACTCTCACATAAATCTCCCATTCAGCAGGCAGACAAGGTGGTAACTCCATGGGCTAAATGCCAGTGGGACCTCACACAGCACAGGTAATTATGGACCTAGATCTGCCCGCTAGCTAGCCACCCTGTATGTATGTATGTATGTGTGTGTGTGTGTCAGTTTGTACGGGGGCCTTGTTCGTGTATGTGTGAATGCTATAGGGCTTTAGCTTTCCATTAAAACAGAAAGCCTGGCGTACCAGTGCTCCCATGTGCTTTTCCCCAGAGGCCGGCTTTTTTACAGGAGCTCAACGCGATCAATTCGCCAACCTGGGGAAGCGAGAGATGGATGTGAGGGGGGTAGACCGAGGGACGGATGGATGGATAGATGGAGGGAGGGAGGGAGGGAGGGAGGGAGAGACAGCCGGGGACGGCCGAAGCATGGCTAACAGGATTGATGACAGAAAACTCCACCGGCAGAGAAATCCCTTCCATTTTTGCCAGGAGGCGTCCCGTGGGTCGCCGGGGAGAGCGGAACGGAGTCAGAGGAGGTGGAGGAAAAAAGAGGAGAGTGGAATACAGAACAAGGGTGACGGGCGAAAGCAGCGTCCCTCTGTCCTCCCTCCGTCCCCGAGGTTGTGTGGGTGAAATGACTAGAGTCTCACATACTGTACATGCTTACACTTCCTATCCTTCTGTCTATTCTCTCTGCAGCCATCAAATATTCAGGCTGCAATTCATTTTCCTGAGCATCAGATAACAGTATGCTGACTAATGATGCATCGTGCCAAGCAGGATCTCACAGAAATAGATCTTTTTGCACAGTGCTGAACCGTAACACACTGGCAAAACACTGGACTGGCCATAGTGGATTTATTCTCGCTGTCATATGATCCTAAAAGTTCAAAGTAGCTGCTGCAGTGCATTACTGTAACATTAAACACAGTGTACAACAAATTGTGGCACAATCTTATTGACAGAAGCCCATTACAAGCTCATTACACTCTCTGCTCTACCAGCAGCATAGTGTGGCCAAGCAAAGTGTGCCGGAGCTTTGCCGGTGTGGCTGCTGGGCTAATGGAAAATCTCAAAGCCCTTCAGCACTGAGAGGAAATTAAAATTATGGTCCGTCTACCTTCATCTTAATCCATAATGCAACTCGAAGAGAGTTACCTTGGAATGAGCCTCGCGTCGCACACTTTTGTTCAAATGGAAAGAAAATGCTGGGCCGACGAAATGCGCTTTTTGATTCAATAATTAATAATTCAATTCAGTTTTTTGACCCTTATTATGTTGTATTCCAATTTAAAGCTCCGAATGGGAAGATCAATAATCTATGAAAGCGAAAAACTATCTCCCACAGTGCCTGTTTTTTCATGTTGGGGCAAAAATACAAACTTACATTAAAATTTAACTAAACTGATATAAGATTACAGATATGAGAAGAGCTGCCAGTGAGTCTTTGAAGGGGCTTTCACCTCTTGAACTCTGTTTTACAAAGATATTAGTAATGTATGCATGTTTTAGTTTAGTTTTTTTTAATTTTTGGATCATCAAAATGAAGTCCAAGAAATCCAAGCGAATGACATGCACATGTGTCAAGTGCAACACAATGAATCACCTTCTTGTTATCTGTTCCTCCACAGGTCAGAAGACTTCCCACGAACCCTGGCACTCTACCCAGCTGATGGTAAGAAAGGAAAAAAAAAAAGTGAGCCTCATCATTTTTCTAATTATAACCCTCTAAATCTCTGCCCTGCTGTGTTTATTTTGATGTGTTTTGCTGTTTCTGGTGTGATTGCATCTTTCACATTTAATTGGGATGTGGGATAAGTAAAGCTTTACTGCAATGAAATGAACTGAAGGGCATGTCTATCAAGCAAGCCTCGCACAGCCGCTCCATATCAATGCATTTTAGGTTTCCTTCAGCATTTATCTGCATTAATCGACCCCTACTTATAATCGCTGTGGTATTTCCAAACAATTAATAATTTGGTATGTGGTTTTTAAATGTCCCAAAGGTCTGAAAACGTTGAGAACTACAGCTGCCATAATGCATTTCCCTTATCCAGTGGCTATAGCCTACATATTAAATATCCTAGACAGAGGAAAGTGTATACAGTGGGGTAGCAGAGCGCTGTACAAAAGGAAATGGCACAGTATGCATGTTCTATAGTCAGAGGTGAAGGAAAGACATATACTTAAAGACAGGAAGTCGAGATTTCTCACAGACAATGAGTGGCGAGGAAAGGAAGTGACTCAGCAAGAGTCGATGATGTTATGGCGCAAATGAAAGTGACAGGAAAAGATGTCAGAGGGAGCGAGATGATAAACAGTCCGAGGGAGGCATGTAGTCTGCAAACGAGAGACCGGTCAACAGCCATCAAGCAGCAAAAGGTAAGAGGAAAATGACTCGTGTTAATGATCAGGCTGATTATCAGGCAGCACGGTCGATAAAGCCTTTGTGATAAAGGCAGTTTCGATTATGATGATGCTGATTAGGTTTTTAACTGTGCGATCATATAACTGTAAACCAACAGCATGATGACAGCAGTGACTGATACTGATAACAGCCTTGTGGAGGATATATGAAATCCAGGAGAGGGGAGTAAGAGCAAGATTAAGAAGAAGAAAAGACATGATGTATTACACACAGAGCAACAGAAAGTAATCAAGATCAAAGTGAAACTTCCCCCGGCTGCTAAAAACTTCAAGTGGAGTTGGCTCTCTTTTTTTTTTCTTTCTACAGCTTAAAGCAACGGGACTAAAAACTATCAACAATGCGAAGTGCTATTTTTGCTCTTTATTCATCTTTAGGGGATAAACTTTTCTCATAAGTTTAGCTGGCAAAGTGGTATCAAGCCCCGAAGCCCCTTGCGAGGGAACTTTCTCAACTGGATTAGAATGACATTTCTGTTGACTTTGTTTTGGCCCAAACGGCCACGGAGCGACTCCCCCGACACCAAAGTAATACAGCCGGCTCGCCCCCAAATTGACTGCCTCAGCACCGGCTTTATATGAGTGTAATTTTAAACTTGTCTTTGGTCCAGGTTTGGGCCTATTTTGAGAAAAAGGTAATCAACGAGGGGAGTCGTAAGTGTGGAGCTGCTGGAGGTTTGCTGGGAATAATGACGAAACACCAGAGAAATGGGAACATACAGTACTGTCACACGGCTGATTCCAAGAACTGTAAGCGGTAGATGGCCGGCTGATTAGGAAAACAGGACACTGTGTTGTAAACTTGGGATGTGACGGTGAGCTCACCTCTGACTTCGCTGTCAGCTTCCCTGCTTTTAAGTGTAAACAGGAGTCTTCCTGATCCAGAGGTCGATTACAGAACAAGGGGGCAGCTGCACCCAAATGTTATTCGACGCATGAGAGGAAAAGGAGAAGGACTTGGAGGAAATCCGTTAATGTAAAAGAAGCGGTGAGACTGTGTCATGTGAGCTTTGTTTTCCAAAGGTCCCCGTTTTCTAATCTGCTATGGCTCAGGATAAGAATAATGTTCCTTATGATGTTTTGCAAATGAATGTAGTTAGTAGCTAAAAGTTGAACTGAATGAATGAATGAATTCAATGAATGAATGTGAAGACTAAGTCCTCACAATACTCAACCTTGATTGGCCGACAGCACCAGCTCCTCTAATTCAGATTAAGTAAACCTGCTGAGTGGAGGCTTTCCAGTTTAAATGCTGTAAACTGGCCTGATTGGAAGGATTTCAGTAATATTTTAGTGATTGGAATCAATCAGGACCAAGCCCAGTTGTGATGCGTTAACTGTAGTCAATCTGAAACGTCCCGTAAAAAACGCAATAACTTTAAATTAAACCACTCAAACAAAATAACAATGTATTCATTAAACATCTTTGATCATATATGTATATAAATGGAGGAAATTTTGAATTCCTGTAATAGGGGACCTTTAAAGCTTTGTGTCCAGCTTATAATGTTTCCCCTCATACTGTGTAATACATACTTGCACACACTCTGTTAACCGCTCTCTCTGTTTGCCAGAGTAAATGGCAAAAGGTGCAACCTGTAACCTCCCGTCTTTCTCCGTCTGCACCTAAAATAGCCCCGCAGCCAGTTGTGTGGCCTTAGTTGTGTAAATTGACTGGCTGGCCTTTTGCGATCGCCCCGCTCAAACCTCCCACTGATTTTGACTATCACCTAGATTAGAGCCGCGTTCGGCACAAACACCGCCCTGACGAGGGGAGACAAGTCCTGCTGCCTGCTGCCGAGGCTGTCAAACCAAGTTGCAAAAGCCAACGGGGAGCATGACAGGTAGATTCGCTTTCAGACACGCTTTGAAGTTTTAAATGAAATGTTATATAAAGAGTGCATAGTTCAGGCATTTGCCAAGTTGGAGAAAATATTTCCCTTCCCACTGTAGGATGTGAGGCTCACTCCTTTGATGTGGGTATTATGATTGGAAAACCCGCACCTCGCTTTCCCCAGTGAGACTCCTGGAACAATGGCAGCAGATTAAATATAGCATGTGTGTTTCGTCACATAGACACAAACATGCATGCGAGTGTGTGAGTGGAAGGAAACAATATTGGGAATCTAATCAGCTTCTTTTTTCTCTTTTTCCACAAAAAGCATATCAACTCACCCCGAACTTTGTCTCACCCATGAACCAATATAAACCCTCTACAGTGAAACAGACTTTCACTACAGCCTATCCTGCTTTACACACACACACACTTCCTAACCCCACACCCCCCTCCCCTCTGGAGGAAACCCCTCTCATCTCCAACAAGGACACCACTTAACACGTTAAACCCACCGGGATTGTTGTCGCAGGAAGACGTTATTGATGTTTGTCCGGGTGTGTGTTTTTTTTAGCGTGTTAGTGACCTATAAGGCATAGATAATGGCTGCCGCTTCCCCAGCGCCCGCTCTCCCCAGGGGAATGATCTTCAGTCACAGGGTCACAGAGGTGTGGGAGCACTGATAGAGGCCATTTTCATCAGCAGTGAAACAGCTCATTATATGCACTGCCTCTAATGGACAGGGCTATCATTTATGAAGGGTAATGCCTTTATAGGGGGCATCAATGGAGGCTAACGATCTGACCGGCACTCTGTTTAAGGCATTCCTTTGTTGGATGACATTTGGGCTCATGCCATTATACGGTGCTTCCGATGATTAATGGTGAGCTTATCAAAGTTATGTTGACGACCGAATATTCTCAAGAGCTTGGACCGCCATTCCGGTTCATTTGTGATGGAGCTGCTGCATCACGCAGGCGAATAAAAATAGATCGCATTTGGGGTTTTTGCTCACAAACTTTCCTCCGCTCAATACTGTACATTTGTGCCTCACCAAACATAGCATGGCTCGTAGGGTGCCACTTGGAGATCAGCCCTCCTGCGAAATACAAAGAGACGTGCAGCGTCTCGTCCCGTCTGGGATAATCTCCCCAGAGCATTCTCTGTTCTTTCACTGTTGCGAAAGTCAAAATATACATGTAGTTCCGTTCTCCCTTTGCTCCCTCCCGTCCTTTCTTCCTTCCTTCTGCACTTATTTATCAGAAATGAGCACACGTGCACACACAGATACACACGCGCGCGCACGTGGGTGTGCAAGCACACACACACACACACACACACACAGATGCAGACACACCCTCTCCCTCTCTCATCACTGCCAGATTAAGGTCCCCACGGCGCCCTGTAAACAAAAGCATAAATCACATACGCTTCTCCTCAAATGCCTGACTGAAATTCATGGTTCTCAGCTCCACTAAATCACCATGGATGAGTGCCCAGGGGAGGCGAGAAGGCTAATACACACTGTCCATGAATACCATCAGCAGCGAGGCCAGTACTATACGTCTAAACATAGTCAATTCTAAGATGGATGGCCCAACGTTGAGCAGCCATAGGGGAGGGGACAACACCTAAGGCTAGCTAGCAGTTTGGGCTGAAAACGTAATACCAGGGAGCAATTTGAGGGAGAATGAAGAGGGAGGGCTATCTTCTGGTTGGCACAAACAATTCAATGTATCAGCCTTGTTAATAATAGATGTTACGGGAAACGTGTTTCCTCCACACCCTCCCCAGTGAAGGTGAGCAGGTCTTGACAAGCTAGCAGTTTGTGTACTCGGCTGTCACTGAACTGCTGCGTGAACTCTCAAGTCTATTGTTTTTGTTAATCTGTATTGCTACTGCAGGAACACTGTTACACTGTCATGTTATTTTCCCCTGGACAGGCCTTAATACAGCTAGCACTTCAAGTATTCCTTTTGTTATGTCTTAGTTAGCATGTTGGTTGTGTTTTTTTTTTTCACAGCATTTTGCAACTTTTTTAATGAAAGTGCTATACAAACATTTAGTAGCAGTAGTAGTAGTATTAGTGGTGGAGCTAGAAGTAATCATAGTGTTAGTAGTAGTAGTGGTGGTGGTGGTAGTAGTCATAGTAGTAGTAGTAGTAGTAGTAGTAGTGGTGGTGGTGGTAGTGATAGTGGTGGTGGTTGTAGTAGTGGTTGTAGTCATAGTAGTAGTAGTAGTAGTAGTAGTGGTGGTGGTGGTGGTAGTGGTGGTAGTGGTGGTTGTTAATGAAAGTGCTCTACAAACATAGCTTAGTAGCAGTAGTAGCAGTAGAAGTAGTGGTGGTAGTAGTGATAGTGGTGGTGGTTGTAGTCGTGGTTGTAGTCGTAGTAGTAGAAGTAGTAGTAGTGATGCACAAAAAGACAGATGTTTATTACAATATATTAAAACAACATCTTTGGTGTTGACCAAACTATTTATAGGGGATATATTATCTCTACCCTAACAAGATCTCTATATTAATACCAATATCAATATGATTTGCAGGTTGAAATAACATGTGGAGGTTAAAGTTTTAAGCAGTACTGGAGATGAGAAAGAGGTGTTGTAGAGGTGTTTCCTCTGTGCTGCATGATTCATACATCTCTATTCCCTGTGCTAGATTATGTTGCAGATTACACTTGGGATGTAGACTCACCTTGCCCAATTCAAGGTGAAGCCCTACAGTTTAATGGAGTTGCCTTGTAAGCACCAGCGTGTAGACGTCTGTAGTCTTATTATCAAATGAAAAAGACTTTCTCAGTCAGACGTGGATGGGTTATGAGGAGGTGGAATGCATAGGAATCCCTGTATGCTCCTACTGTAATTACCATAATCATTTCCTTTTTATAATTAAGGAGAATACACCCACTTTAAATCTCTGGCAATGAAAACACTCTCTCTATTAGCGCTTCAATGTAAAGTGGATGTCTGAGTGTTGTTAATCACACAGGGGGTCATCTTTTTACTGAGGCAGTTTGAACCGCATTTAATCATAAAGTACCTCAGTAGCTAGGATCTCATCCGGGAGCCAAGCCAGAATGAAGGATATGTTTGGGCACAATAATGCCGCAAAAACACATCAACAACTACAAAGTGCAAGCAAACAGAAGAGGCTAATCCTCGGCGTTAGCAAACATTGGCTCCAAGTTTGAGCATGGCTCCACATTTGCTAAGAAAGTAGCCCAGCTCCCCTATTCGCTCTGAGCCAGATTAGCTTCCTGATTCCGCAAAAACACCCCTGTGATCTCCTCAGAGCTGGTTTCAGAGGGATAAACTCTCCCTCAAACATGAATTTGTCCTGCATCAAAGCTGCTGACAACGCCACCGAGCTTACAGGAGGCGTGGGATATGCATCCAAATATGTCAGCCATTTACTGTCTAAACAACAGACAACAGGGATCCCTGAGATAGTTACCCCTTTACAGATTAGAGGGGATTACGGCTGGGCTAATTCTGTTTACCCAGGTAAGGATGATGTTGAGCTGGTTGTGAACAACAGCCTGGCTGAAGTGAATCATGGGATGCTGACAATGCTGGCTATAATACCAGACAATAATAACATTGTAGTATCTCTTAAATGACTTCTTAAACAAATGTGACGAAATGAAATTTACTGAAAAATCTATATAGGAATCTATGAATATGTGCTGATGGTTGAGAGGGAGGATGATATAAAATAAAAAATTCGAGGGATGATGCATCTTGTTACTGATTGGCCCAAGGGGTGCCTGCATCATTCGTAGGGGATGAAATGTTTACTTGTTTGAAACTGTAGCTGGGATGACAAAAATGCTGTTTGGGGGAGAAAATTCAACGACATCAATAACGAGTACTTTCCCCATTTGGCCCTGTAGAGGAAATTACAAGCTCTGAGGCCCCTCTGCCTATTCTTGATTGTTGATATTATGAAGGGTACAGATTGTAACTACTGTACAAACGAGCCTGGTCTCCTGAAATTTTGTTAAATGAGCACAATATCTTAAAATGCAAATACTAACCCTAAACCTAACCCTAACCCATGACCAAAACCTTACCCTAACCTTAGAGTTGCCTAACCTTAAAGAGTAACTAAACCCCAAACCCAAATCTGTGTAAAGCCTGACATCTCATGGTAAAAAGCATGCTACTGAAATGGCTATCTGCTATTGGCTGATCTTTGGTGTCACCTTAGTAGTGGCATCACCTGGCACCAGTAATTTTACTTGCCTAAACTTAATGAACCAAACTTAGCTAACCTTTTCATGTGATGAACAGGTGAAAACGGCATGTCCAATTCGTGGTATTGTCACATAATCCAGCTCATGGTGGAGGAGCGTAATGTTGCGTCCACAACATGTAATCTGCGTGTCAGAGTTCGTGCTCATTTCATGAAATTTTATGTGAGGCTGCGTTGGTACAAACAGTGCAGAAAAGCAGCAGTATACTGTTGGAGACACTCTCTGTTGAAGTTGTTTTTCTGTTCTGCACTTTTGTGCTACAGGTGTTACAGGTGTCACTCATGCTGACAAAGACTGCAGTTTCTTCCTAGGATGGTTTTCTCTCCACTCTCAAAGCCCTCAAGGTCCCACGTCTACCAGCATAACAGACAGCTGCGCTACCAATCAAGATTATTGGAAAGCATCCTCTTGTATTGGACAAAGGGCGGTATTTCTGTTTTGCCCCTTCAACTGTGGAGCATTCTGGGAATGTACATATAGCTTTTACTACTGATGTCTGTGCCTGTAACGGTCAGTTGACTATGGTTAGATAGATGTATCATGAGGCCACAGATGGCAAGGCGATGCCAATCGACAGCCCCGCAGTCCCTCAATGGTCATGCAGCAACTGTAGCTATTACTATCCGCATGAGGATAATTGCTGTTACAATGCAGCTTTATGTACGTCAATATAACGGCAGGCCATTTCTGACAGCGATGTTTAGTCCTTTTCAAACATGTTAAGTGGTATAATATGACCTTTAAAAGCATCTGCTCCTGGAGGATGAATCAATTATCTGCAATTGATAAAAAAATGTCAGGAAATTGTTCATTGATCTGATGAGTCTTGTGGATTTTCCCATGGAGATATGACATAATGTTGATGGATTGCATGTTAAACTGGAAGTGTCAAGAACAGGTAACTGTAGCGCTTGCCAACAGTTTGCCATTAACCTTTCCTGTCTACATTTTCTTTCTGGTCTGTCACTCGTCTGTGCTTTCAAGTTTTTGCCCGTTTTTCATAGAAAAGGTCATTTATGACTGTCAGGAATAAAAAGCCTGGGCATAATGAATCATTCATGATGTCAGCTCATCTTTCTTTTACACTTATAAGATTTGCCCCGAAAACACATTTCAAAACGTTGTAAAAAAAATAAAAAAATAAAATGAAAGATCAAGTTTATCTGCCAGGAGGCTTTCTCACAAGAAGAATAGTACGGAAAAAAGGGTTGCAGTCAAATGTACAGTGATATGGGTAAAATAGCACTATAAAGACCTAGCTTGTCCAAACACCTTTGCAGAGTTCAATAATCAGTATACTATAGGCATGTGCATGTGGTGTTGACATGCTATTGAAACAAACTTTAGTCCTTAAAAACAATGCAAATCAAATGAACCCTTTACAGGAGACCGATTTTACATCAGAAAATGTTTGATCAAAATGCACTTTTTTGATTCAATAATTAATAAGTCAAACTAAATAATTTGCAATCTATACAACTTTAAAGCAAAAACGTTATGAAAAACAACAAAAAAAGCCTCTCAGAATGTGCCTGTTTAGTCATGCTGGGTCATATCTTTGAATCAAATTTGTATTTTGTGAGTGTTGCCTGTTGTCGCGTGTGTATTCTAATACCCTTCTGTTTGGATAGGAATGCTTAGGATGCAAGACGCAGCAGGACCAAGTGGGACTTGTCAGGGCCAGCGCCAACTCAAAATGCTGAGAGATGCAAAACATCTTTCACATTGTTCCCATTTAATTACCAGATGTGGCATGTGGGAGTTCTATGGAATTGAAGTTAACTAAAAACAAATGTCAGAGAATTGGACGTTAAAGTACTTTCTTCTCCCTCTTCCTCTTATCTAAAAGGTTACGCCCGCTCAGATCCCTCTTGACCAGGCCTTGCCCCTTTTCTTACCCTTACCGCATCCTAAAATGAACATTACTGTCATTCGGGACGGTCATAACCGTTCCGTCCATAACCGTCCTCAAACCTGCGAGGACAGTTCATCCCGAATTTCCTGCGCACTCCGATAAGCGCATACCCTCCAATAAACCTTCCAATCGACATTCACTGTGTGATAGCGCTCTTTATGGGCAGGAGATCGGGCCGGGCGCTGCGTTTACGAGTGTGGCAGAGCTTCCAGATCAGCTCATAAATGTGATTCACGATTGTGTGTGATGGAGATGTCCTCAAAGTTTAGGGGCTCAAAGAGAGGGCACAGACAGCGCGGGCGGGGCTGGGACACCGGGGGGAGTTATAGAGCTACGTCATGTGTTACTGTGGTCTGCGCAAGGCCATTAGCAGTAAATATGAGCGCACTGCTATCCAGTCTGGAGTTCAGATTGCTGGGTAAACAGGAATTATAGACACCATCAAACTGTGCATGCTGAGCCATGCACTAGTGAGCCCATATGCTCCGGTGTGTGTGTGTGTGTGTGGATCAGTCTGTCTACCTGTCTCGGAAAGTTAGGGGGAATCGTGTCCGTCTTATTCGAGCTATTTGAGTGACTGATCATGTGTTGAAGTGTGTGTACGTCAGCAGATGCGTGTGCGAGCATGTGTCTGTCACCTTGACAGTCCCAGGTGTTGCAGAGTTTGTCTTTCTCCGTCTCCGCTAGAGTGTGATGTCTGTAGATTTACATGATTGATTGTGTTTACCGCAGAGCCGGCCTCCCTCCTCTGTGCCACACCTCTACATTAAATGTCCCTAAAGCGCTATGATCTACCGGGGTTAGACTAAACAACCGAGGCGGCTCGGTGGTGATATACGCAAGTGAAGGGGAACACGGCTCATTTCAAGATTATAGAAGTGGAGGGGAAGTTCTGTCTGTGTTTTTGCGGTAGCAAGGTCAGCAGACAGTGTTAGGAGAAGTCTGAGTAAGCCAGACCAGCCGGGTCATTTTCTTGGTCATTCATAAAGTTTATATAATAGATAATCACAGGGATTGTCAGAGTTGGACAGTTGCTACAGCTACACCTCCCAGTAAGTCTATGCTTTATTTGTCACAGTTAACCTGAGAAAGGCAATGGTGAAAACATATTAATGTTGAGTTACTTCATTTTAGCAAAATATGTCACATTTTAACACCTTGTACCTACAGGGTTTCAACACAGTGTTCTAAAACAAGTAATGCTCTTGTTGTGTCGTGGTGATTATGTTTTTTTAGTTGCAGTCTGTATTGTATTTACCATTTTAAACCATTGCAAACCCATATTCCCAGAGAATATGTCTGTAAATAGTCATTACCACCGTTCTCATTCATTCTCAGTGGAGCTGATCAGGAGGCGGGACAAGCTTTAGCTTGTGGCAATGCATGTTCACTACCACAAACTGCACTGTTTAGGGCATAGAAGAATATATTTGACTATGGGAATTCAGTGGTGTTTCCCTCTGAGACGAAATCTTTTACAAAATGCCATTTTAGCATCCCACTTTAGGAATTCTCCAGTGCAAAACGAAGCTGAACAAACAGATGATCCCGCAGTGGTTATGCATTGCTTAGTTGGATTCCAAACTCTTTCTCTTCCAGTTGCTATTTCATTAGGCCTTTTAATGTGATGCAACCTAAGCTAGTCAAGTCTCTGCTGGGTTTTTAGGTAGAGATATAGTCAGTGATTAGTGCAGGTTTAACCATGCGTGTGGCGGACAGGAACATTTTTGTTTTCCTTCACATTATCCCTACAATTTATGGCTGAGAAGTGGGGAGCCTTTGATGTCCCCACTCATCCCTGCTCATATCGCCTCCCACAGATATACCATTATACCTGACTTTCACATTGCTCTGAAATTTGTCGTGCAAGCAGATTATGTTTCTAAGAACGAAAGAGGAAGCAGTGATACTATGAGCACATGGGCCCTCACATAAGATGGAAGTTCCCAGCAGCCCTCATATTCACAGCGTACCACATTACAAAACAAAACTAGATGTCACAATATTACTGTGGCGACATATTTGTTTATATAAACACAGCAGAGAGAGTAAAGCCGTGTTTCTCACTGTATGCACGAACTCAACGGATGTGACAGGAATGAGAATGCTGTGTTTTGATCTAGTCTCGTTAACATTTTGGCCCTAAAAAAAAACATTACAGCTAAAGCCCACAATCATTGCCCTGCATAAATCGACTGAGTCAGTACTGTGACAATTTGGGGAAATTCACTTGGCACCTGCATGGCAGCTACTTAAAGAAACTCCTTTACTTAAGAAACGATTTGCAGCCTTGCTCTTCTTCCCTTGTACTCTTCCCACTTCTGGCTCTTACAGGAAGAGAGGGTAGCATTGATTGCATCCTGTCATTTTCTGGATGTCACTAGACAGCACCATTAATGGCTGTACTAAGCACTATAACTATGCCAATGATGGCACTGAAGAGATGCTAAGCTGCAGAATAAAACTGTTTCGTCTCCTACGATGTGTTGCCTCTCAACATTATATAGTGCTTTAAATGTAGTAAAGTACTTGTTTTTTAATGTAGTAAAGTAGAACTAAATAGTTGTAACACAAAACTCATGTTTGGTGAATGGAAAGTATACAGAATTTCAGATCGATATAATTTTTTGCCAAAGCTTCAATTCAGCAAGCATTTGCTGTAGTAAGCTTGCAGTTGAAGTGGAACTTGATGGATGCATCTGCAGCACACAATACAACACACAACTGAGATTCTGTTTAAACTTGTAGCGTTAAGTGCCAGCGTAGCTTCGACACTTTAAATCTCATTGAGGCTGTACTGAGCTTTACTGGGGCTTGGAGGCATTTTAACAGCTTAAGTCTTCATCAGGAATTAGACACAGGAATTATGATTGGTACTTGTACTAGCAGCTCCCAGGGCCTGATGCAATTGAAGATCACCATTCATGTAATAAAGTGGTCTTAAACAGGCTCAAGCAACAAAGTATTACTGGCGTTTAAACACCTCGAAACTTCAATTTGGGTTTATTTTTTATTTTTTTTATTGGAGTTAAGGCTTGCATGGTCTTCTATGTTGCAAAAGTTGTATTTGTGGTAATGGCAACATTAGTCTGGTTTTTCCAATTCCTGGAAAGTTGGGTTTTTGGAGTCATAAGGGTTTCATATAATAGAAGTGACATCCAGAAAAGGGCACAGAACATCCTACCAGTCTGGAGGGAATGTACCACAGAGAGTGCATGCAGGGCAAGTGCTGACCTTTGTTGGGGCGGATCAGACCTTGTCGCCTTCGGTCTGAGATTGCAACGGGAAACGCAAATCCACCTGACTAATCGCCATGGCAACGGGTCCAGAGTGGGACTCAACCGGTCTCTCTAGAGTGCGGAATTACTGTCAAACTTTATTTAACGGATACTAAACGACTTCAGCGGTTTACCAGACCTAGATCGCGTTTGAAGCCGCCGATAAAACTCAGCACTATTGGTAATCTGGTCCCCACAGCAATTAAGTACAGGATGGAACTTGACACACCGTGTAACTAAGCCGCAGCGCTGCTGTCATGCGGGGCAGGGGGAAGAGGGAGAGTTTGACACCATGTTTGTCATTTTGCCTGGTAATATTTGGTTGAGAGTGTGAAATAAAGTGTGGCCTTTTTTTTTGCGTGCATATTGCATGTGTGTGTGTGTGCACATACCTGCATGCTCCAATTAACACTTGTCAACTCCAAATAATTGTCACTGAAGAATTGATGCTTATTAACACTGTAAAATTAGCTGTGTAGAGACCATCTGAGAATGTAAACAGCAGCCATAGCTACCAGACTGCAGACTTGAGCCTTCCCATGTGGAGAAACCCACCACAAGCTACAGTAGTCCCCAGTAGACCAGAATTAAGCTTAAAGCGTCTATTATATTGGAAATCTACTGTAGTATGGGTTAGGGGTGGGGGTGGGGTAGGGTGTTACGTGTGTACATGTTTGTGCGTATGTGTGCGTGACTTCTGGTGGGAATTATGTCAATGTGCCACGATCATAACTGCCTCCCAAGAAAATGACTACTGACATCACAACAAGACACAATAGGGCCTTTACTGAGTCAGGGTGATACCATGGAAAATAAAGAGATATTACAGCATTTCCCTCTGGCTATTGCTATAGAATTAGAACAATATTAAAGAGCCATGATGTCCTCATGGCGAAAATCAATATGAAACTTCGTCCCATAGAAATCATCTGGCGGAACATTGCTCCACCACATCAAACGGAGTCAGACAAAGTCTCTACTTGTAGCAGCTTGTGGGGCTCAGTGAATAGACCTTGACTCTCACACTTTCTCCTCTTTCTCTTTCTGTCTCCCCCCATCCCCACCCCTCTCTCTCTCTCTCTCTTTCTCTCTCTCACACACACACATACAGAGGCACACACTTGCTCTCCCTTCTCTTTGTTTTTCAGATTCCAAGACACACCCTCTCCAGAGATAAGCTCTGCTGGCCTGGTAATTCTCCATAATTCTGTAAATCATTAGCTTTCTGCACTTTGAGGAAGGAAGAAAAACACATCAAAGAAATCAGAAGGAATCAGAGACGCTGGAGAAGAGGCGAGGACTAGCGACAACCCTCCAGAGGTCAGTCCCTCTCCACTGTCAGACTTGACCAACACAGCGCTATTTTAAATTGTGCCATGATAGAAAACACTATAGCCTCGCAAGCCAGGTGAGATTTAGGTCTCGTCGGGCTGGCAAGCAAACACACCTGCCTACAAATCTAGTTCTGCTGGTCAGGTGAATATCCTGTGTTTTAATATTGTTTCTGTCCATGTTACAGTGAAATGCAACAAAGCTGACAATGGGGTTGAGAGCACTGCTTCTACTACTTTGGCTTACAACGGCGTTCATTCTCACTACACAAGGTATGAAACAATAAACAAGTTTATGCTTGTTTGCTCGGTATAGGAATGTTCTTTCGCTTTTATTTTGTAGTCCAGCCAGTCAAAGTTGTCACAACTTTTGGATTGGATTTCTAGATGGCATATCCAAACAAGCAAGACAAAGTATGTATTGCATGATTACACAGGAGAAACTAAATGAGAACAAAACTCAGTGAGGAAGCAGACTGCAATTTTCTGTTAATGCAAGATAGAATGTTTTTGTGTACTGTAGCTGGGAATGCTAAATGTAAGGTGCATGTGGAATAACCCCCCATTAAAGCTCAGTGCAATATTTACTTATAACTTCCTCCTCAGCGCTGGTGAAAGTAAGTGTGAGTCCTGTGGTAACGGCAGAGTGTGGCCAGCAGGTCACCCTCCTCTGCAACGTCTCCTCAACCCGAGACGGGCTGTCAATCAAACATCTGGCGTGGTTCCAAAACCATAAGCTGTGTGATTTGGGCAGTGATGGGAATATCACTGAGCACCATAGACATACACAAAGTGGCTTCCATTGTCGGTATGAACGAGAACAGGGACAATTATCCCTCGTCTTCCAAAAAGTGCAGCCACTGGAAAGCGGAAATTCAACGCGGTACATGTGTAAGGTGCACTCCAATCAGGGCGTTGAGGAAGGATATACAACGGTGGAGTTACAAGGTCAGAGTCCACATCCATAAAATCTCTTAATGCTGTGTTGTAGAAACTGCTGTCATAAACACTGAATGCACAAAATATTAGGGTCATCTTTGCACAATCCATATCTCAATTGTCTCAAAGCTTCAAAATCCTTCTCTAACTCATCTGCTTCTCATTATCTCCATCTCCTCCTTTGTGATTGGTAGAGATTTAATAAGGGGAATCAATACAGGATACTGGCTTTTACCTGGATTCACCTCATCAGTGTACCTCATGAAAAGTGTCCCTAATAGTTTGAACATTCAGTGTATTATATTGATATTGGTGGGAAAGTATGCACTGTGTGGATTCAGCATCTGTACTGATGCAGTGGCCAGTATCCTGAAAGCCTTTTAGTGTAATTCCCGGTCCTGGGGGGAAAGTAGCAGCGAAATACAGAACAATTATAGCTTCTCCAGTGTCTTCTCAGATCATAGTACACTGATACACTGTATGGCAGTTTAGAGTGATTCCTCTAAGAATCCCCTATGCTTCAGTCCTCCTTCTTGAAACCCTTCTCGCCGTCTTCCCCCTCAGAGTGCGGCGGGAACGTCGATGTTGCCGTGACTCGCGAGGGTCCCGCCTGCACCTTCACAGGGGTCCACCCGGACGGAGATGTGCACTGGTTCCACGGCTCTACCAGACTGGCGGGAGTCTCCCCGAGGATCAACACCAGTAAACGGGTAGACGCGGGCGGGTGGCTGACTGTCAGCAGTTCTCTGGAGAAGAAAGATTACAAGGAGCCCTACAACTGCTCCTTGTGGAACCCCGCGTCCGGCAGATACATCAGCAGCAGTCTGGTCCAGATCCCCGGTCAGGTTAGAGTAAGCAGTGGAGCTGGAGCACCGGGACCGCTGTGGACATTTTGGTGCTTCCCATTCCTGGCTGTCTTCTCGATGAAATAATGAAATAATTCACATCGTGAATTCTGATAAGACCAAAGGCTGGAGTATGATTAAACGAAACCCCAAGGAGGTACCGAGATATTTTTCCACAAATCAGGGCATGCAGCGCTATCGGTTAAGTGAGTCATCCTGCATGGTCCAAAGGTTTGTTATTCTTCTTTTCAGCTCTTGGCTGAAGTGAACAAGGAAATTACAGACTGTTGAGAGGTGATAACAAGGGAGCCAATAATCATTATGCTGTATAAAAATAGCTATGTTGTTTCTTTTCGATGGGGAGTCATGGATGAGAGAGCAGGGCATATTGGTTTCATTACTCTCAGAGCCCAACAAATACACACACACACACACACGCCCTAGCACACACACACACCCATACATATAAAGGCAAGTGTTCAAGGTGTCCCTCTGGCAAGTGGTTCAATTCAGCCGTGAGCTATATACCTTCTAGCCACAGATTATTTTCAGGAGTATGTACTTATTTTTAGAGAGAGAGAGTGATGGAAATATCTGTTTAGGTGTGTCTATATGCCTACCATGTGTCTGCAGCATGGTTGCCTATGTGCCTGCTGAAGTGTCTGCTTTCTACAAGTGCACCAGGGGGGGAAAAATCTATTTTTAAAGTCTTTAAGAGAGTTACAGAATGCAAACATCAAAAGACGGGCAGGACTGGAAGTTCCCTGCAGAAACACAGAGGCTACTGTGTGCTAAATATCAGATCGCTGCACACAGAAGCAATCAGTCACGCAACAACTTTGGTCTGTGGCTCGTGGTTGGATGCTGCCCTCTGGTGATCAGTCAATGATTTTTAATATGGAGTTGTAGGGACATGGGGCTGTGGCTGCTATTACAACTAACTGTTCTACTGGGACTGGACTTGTTGTACTGCATGTGTAGAGGGCTATGAGTGTGTATATAAGAGGGAAAAAGACAATTGCATGGCATTGACATCCAGTAATCTAGTGTATGTGCCAACAGGCCAATGCTAGTTCTAACATCACGTAAAACCAGCATGCAGTATCGAAGCATATCTAACTTGCATGCAAAATCATATCTGTATTAATGTGCAGAAGTGTGCATTTTTTCCTCTATTGTTCATCTGACTACCGCTCAATATATCGTGTGCAAAACAGGAACTTCTGCAGCTGATTTGTGACAGATAAGGATAAGTTCTCCTGTTTCCCATCTTCTGTCTCTCACCGCTAAGTGTATGCAGGTAGCTTGAGGCTGGAGGACAGACCGAGCCCCGAGGCCAAAACTCTGCCTTTTTAAACGCTCCATTGCACCCCTTCAGACAGGACATTTGAGAGCCTTTTCAAGTCAGAGCCACTCTCTGCTAATGGTGTCACTAAATTGGTGCTACACAGGGGCGGGTTGAGCTTTTAGCAAGACTGTGCCAATGTGCCGCGCCCGGGAGTCCACTGGGTAAACGGACGGGAGGTCACCTTGACTATTCCAGCACACTCGGATGCATCCAGACACAGACCTGACAGGCACAAGCACACACACACACACACACACACACACACACACACACACACACACACACACACACACACACACACACACACAGATATTCAGAGAACTCGAACATTAGCTTTCTTTTCTGTGGAACAATGCTCTCTCCTTCTGATTCAACTGCAACTGAATCTAAACAACATCATTTGGTGAAATACTGACTAATTTACCAGTTGAAGAGTTTTGTTCCAAAATGAGACATCCACCACTTAATCTTACAAAATATTCGACAGTGCAAAATTCAAGCAAATTACACTGCTTTTGAAAGGATGGTAGGATAATCACGTCAATGGCTGACAAAATAACAACACTGACAGACTGATTCTTCTATGTTTTAGTAGTACTGAATGATGATCTTCAGGTAATGACATTTTCAGAAATGGATACAGGTTTTTAAAAATGAACTCTTCAATTCAGCCTAATAATCAGAGTGAAGTACTATAAAAGGGAAATGTTTGATTATTCAGTCATTCATTAGACATTATGGCACTGATGTGAATGCAGCTTACAACCATGTGATTAGTTTGCTTAGTATACTGTGTGTGTAGTTACTGTGTTTGAAACAGGATGAGGTTTGTATGTATGAATCAATGTAAACTTTACTGTTTTTGGGTTTTTTTTGGATACAATAAATTGTAATAATTTAGTGGCTGTATTGTAGAACCACCAATGGCATATCTTCACTAGGAGAAACCCATGAAATGCTGCAGGACACAGAAAAGTCTTTTTTATTTGCAGTTGTTTTCCTTATGACAATCACCGACCAGAGGTCATGGTCTACCTACCTTTTTGTTTACCACTACATCACTGAGCATATATATTACTGTATAAATTGATACAATGATGATTGAGGGCTTGTTAGACAGGAGGGTAAGTGAGATTTTGGGTGACATGAGTTCTTAGCAAACTTTTGGTCAAGTCAAAATCAAACAAGATAAGAAAACATGACAGATGAAAACTGGGATTAAATTAGGAGGCTGTAAACTGCGCTGTAAAGTCAAAGTAAAGCTATACTTCTCTGGCACATAGTCATGACCCAATAAAAATATGGTTTCTGGCCCAAAGCATCTTGGTCTTCAGTTACTAGAAACATACATGGTTGTCTCTATTTGTAATAGCCACTTCTCACCACAAGATGGCGCAAGTTACACACCTAACAGTCAACCTCTCAGGACTCCAAACTGCTTTTTGCATGTTTGTGATAAGCTCCCATAGCAGGAAAAGGGCAAAGTTATTGATGTTTGCCTTTTCACAGATGGTTTGCTTTACTGTGAATAAATTAACATTGTTTGGGCATGCAGTGGAGAGTGATTCATGTTTGTCTTATAGTACAGACTCAGCTGTCCCCTATATGCCACAATACTGATGACATATAAAATTTATATATTTCTGAATTTAATAATATTTTGTATTTGGGTTTCCTAGTTCTCTGTTGTGTAATTGTTTTGGAATAAAGGGCTTGGGCTTGTAACTGACCAGCAGGATGTTTCTGTTACCTTGGGAAACTGGGCCTGGACTTTGCAAGTGGCCCTGCTGCCATGTTACATCACCACTCATGTTTGAAGTTTGCTTCTCCTGAATGCACCTTGACTGGCCAAAGTACACAGTAGGGGGTGTTCAGTCTACACACACACACACACACACACACATACATACACACACATACATACACCTCTCAGTGTTTGTTTGTGTGTGTGCGTGTAGGGGGGCTTCAGGTCAAGTCCCCATGGCAACTGAGTGGTGTTTTGCTGTGTTCCTTTGGCTTCATCTGTGTGTGTGTGCGTGTGAGCGTGAGTGTGTGTGTGTGTTTGCGTGCGCGTGTGTGTCTGGCCAATTATCCCGCTGGGCTGTTATCTCCTCTCGGAGAGGTTTACATTACCACCCTGACAGCCTGATGGTCATTGGTCAGGTGAGCGGCCACAGCTGGCCATATCAAACAGAAGAGGAGGGGAGGAGGGGAGGAGGGAGGTGGAGGGACCGAGAGAAACAAGATAAGAAACTGACTGACCGACAAACAGGGATGGATAGATGGAAGGGAGAGAGAAAAGGAGGGACTGAAAGACAGAGAGAAAGAGGGTTGCGGGTGGATGGAGGGAGGAGATAAAGGCCAGATTCTGTCAACAAACAGCTGAGATTTATGTAAAGCACTGATAGCCAGTTACCTAACATTACGGTAAATGGGAGTTGGCTTCGGGCTAATTGCCCCAAGAGCCGATGTACACACAGGTCTATGTTGTTGGCAACATGTCATATAGTGTTTGTTCAGTCTAATAATTACGGCACAGTTTCTAGAGCGCCACAGGGTTGCGCAACTGGCAGTGTGTTTCTGTCTGTTTTCATACTGTGGCTCCACAGCTTCGTTAACAACACATGCTTCCAAAGATTCTCACATCCTCACAGCTATATGCCACGCTTTACTTCAATTATTCATCCTTTACAACATTAATCAACATGCCAAAACTGAAACTGAATTATCATAGGCTATTTATAGCATTTAGTCTGTGTACATTCAGTGCACCAAAATTTGGCACCAAAATGATCTCTGTGTCTCTGGTAGATAGCTCTCCGGTGTGCACGCTAACACTTTAGCATACAGTATGTTAAGTAGCTAATCGTAAAGACTAGCATTACCATCAAAGTGAGAAAATGAGAAGTTGCTGACTAGTTAGTTAATTTTAATGACACGCTCTAAACCTGCCAGGCTTGGTTAGGGGATTGGTAAAATAGACATTACATTCGAAAAAAAGAATGCACAACAGCAGAAAAGATGAGACTTTGAGCGTAACTTGTTTTGTTTACACAGGGAGTGAGTTAGCTAGACCGCTAAAGTTTTTAAGCTAAAGGATTTCACTAATGATGAAGATTGAGATTTGTTTTCAGATGTTATGAGGCCATAGAATAAAAAACAATATCAACTTTGAGTTACTAAAAAGTCCATCTTCATACTTTGAATAATGCTAATCACCTATGATTATTTAACATACTGTATGCTAAAGTGTTAGCATGCGCACCGGACAGAACTATCTACCAGAGACACAGAGATGATTTTTGTGTCAATCCTCTCGTCACATACTGGGTAAGGTGACCAATAGATCAAACTCCCAAAAATACAGTGTAGTCCTTTAACACTCTCAAACCATTTAGAGTCCAGTGGACATGTGCTTATAGGTCACAGCTAGAGTGGCTCCAACACATCCTGCACTCTACTTAAAGTCTGTGTACATTCTGTACATATCTAAGGCAACAGCACAAGATGTTTAATAAAACACTCCATCGCTCCTTCGCACCATGAATATTGTACATATGGCTACAGATCAGAGCTACAGCGCTGGTGACTCAAACATTTCCATAGCTGCCTACATTGCCTTAATTTTAACACTGTCTTGTTATTTACCTCAGTGTTAACAGGATTTTGATACTCTTGGAAAGGGTTTTTGGAACGGTTTTAATTCATCCAGAATCCAGTTTGTTTACATCCTGTCTCCTGAAAGGCTGCCTTATATAACAGCTGTTGCTTTATGGAGATCAATAGTTGAATAACCCAGTGGCAAGACGGAGCTGTTCCTCAGCTGCTCTCACATCCACATAGAAAGGAATGCGAGGTACTGAAAACCCAAGGTTACAGCAGGAGAAACAGAAGCATAGAGAGGGTTTGGATAAAAATAAATATCAACATACAGTCTTTAAGCTATGTGCCGATGCCGCTGCCCCAGTTCTCCATAGCAGCGACAAAGACTGTTATGTGAATGAGAGCCGAACCTGTTCATCCGAAGCTATAGAAAGCCTCACAACAGAGTGAGGAGCCTTTTGAGTACCATAGAATAATAAAATCCAAATATTACCGCTCAGACACAGAATGCTTTAAGACGCACTTGCCTGTTTATTAAGTCTTGCGCTCTCACTTCCAGGTGTAACTATGAAGATAAAAACAGTCTTTATGGGCCTGTTCCTTTTTCCCCACGTTTTACTGACGGCCTCTAATCAGCCTAAATGTTTCTGGAGAATGTCCTCATTTGTTCTCTCTCTAAAAGACAACTTCTCTGTCTCTCTCTCTGTCTCTCTGTCTCTCTCTCTCTCTCTCTGCGTCATTCTTTGGAGCCATCCAACATGGCCGGTAAGGATGGCATACGGCACTAAACTCATTCTATGCCCTAGGCTTGGAGCCCATATGGCACGGTACAGCATGTCCATGTTACTTTGAGTGTGCTGTGGTAGGCTATACGGTAAACAAGGACAAGTGATTGAAAGCTACAAGAAAAGCAAAGGCTGATGTGTTCCTCTACATCGCACCTTTAACCTTTTTGGCTTTGTTCTAACAAGGATATGGCTGCCTGTTTCACACCAAGCTGGTGCATTCATACACCTTGCAGATAGCAGCCGGACATGTTTATTCAGTTGTCATGGCCATCGCTACCAGTTATTTGGTGTCAGAGAAGAGGAAGAGACGGGGGGACAAGGATTGTGAATGCTTGTGTGTGTGTGTGTGTGTGTGTGTGTGTGTGTGTGTGTGTGTGTGTGTGTGTGTAAGGGAGTATTTGGTGTATCTGCATGCACTTCAGGGCTTGGCTGCCATGGGAGACCACATACACTTGACAATACTGTGAATGTGCAAATATATACATTTAATGAGCTTGGAATTATAAGGTTCTATCTGACTTTTTTTTTGCTTTATGCTTGCCTGGTGTTATTTTTTTTTTTAAATGAACATTTTGTGGTTAAATATTTAAAAAGACAGAAAGCATCAGGTTTGCCAGCTGGTATGTCAAATCTTTGATGCTCAACATCTCAGAGCTGCACTCCACCCAGATAGAAGCTCACGAATCCAGCTGTCATTAGCATAATGCATTTCACACAAGCCAATGAACACATAATGAGCCCTCTCGATGTGTACATAGACAATGCATGCACACTAGTAATACAGAACCAGGACTGTGGTGTTACTGCAGTGTGAAGGATCTTTGTTGGAGGTTTACACTCTAACAAGGCAATGCATGTTACACAAGACTGTATTAAATGGAATCCATGCATAAAACTTGTACTGCATCCATGTAATAGACTTTGGTTAAACCTTTATTTAAACAGATCAATCATTTTTTTGTTTACAGTGATGGTCTGGCAACAAAAAAGAAAGCTTCTATGATTTGATACCACACCATGCCATGATTCATCTGTACAGCTGGCCTGTACATTGGCATGGCACAATTCAGATTAAGTACCATACAAGATGAATAATGCTAGTGAGTGATCACACTAAGGAAAGATAAGACAGGATGATACTTTAATGATCCTCGTGGGGAAACTGGGTCGTTCCAGCAGTAAACACTGATACGATACAGCAAACGGAATAAAAAGAGAAAAAACGAGCTACATAAACACATGCAACCCACAAATTCAACACTAGAACACATTAAGTAGAAGGTATGAATGAAATGTATGGGGGAAATGAGGGATTATGAGGGTGTCATTATGAGGGTGTCAAATTTAAAAGCAACAGAATTTACTGAGACAAAGAATGAATGCAGAGTATGTAAATTGCAATTTTGTGACTCTTATGAAACTCCAATTTTCATGTATTTGGTGCCTTTGAAAGTGGATATACATACTGTATATATATGTGTTCATATGTGAGTGTCGGCATCATTCAGCCTGTATGACACTTTACCCGATTTGTGTTGTGTTTGCCCAGTACAGATGTATTATAGCATGAAGTGAGCTTAGATAGATAGATAGATAGATAGATAGATAGATAGAGTTTAATGCTCATCAATTACAATACAAAAGAAGGATGTACAATGCTGCAACAAACAAACATTTGCAGCACCACAGTCATCAATCACCATTAACATTGCCTATGGCTCCTTTAAAACCTCCAAGGTCACACCTATATAATCGATCCCAAGGCTCCCATGTGTAATAAGGAGCGCCGCTGCCTTGCATGGGTTCAGTGATTTCTCTACTCCACTGGTGCTGGAACTCATTGGAGTGCAGCAGACATCGTCAAAGGAAAACCGGTCTACTCAAATAGTTAAGACACTATCTAGATATTGTTGTTTGTACTCAACGGATTTCATTAATGCATGCAAACCAATTACCAGTCTTCAAATTGACGCCCCTTTGCTTGACTGTGCTTCCTCGGCACGGACCTCTTATGGAATGGGTCTCTGTATTTTCCTGCCATGAAATATGCATAGCCTATTGAACCGTTCTGAGTAATATGGAATCGATATCTCAACGTGTTTCTGTGTAATCGCACATAAATGCATGACATCAAGCAGACAAATGGCATTAGCCAAGTCTCTCAACAGCACGTGGCGTCATTTATCGACACATACCAGGTTTGAGGGAGTGAAATCTATGAGAATGGATTGCGCGAGGCTTAAATCAAGCCCAATTGCCATCTAATGCCACGGCCTTTTGAGTCATATATGGATCAATAAGCTGCATCTACCCTCCCTGTTACATAACACACAGAATCTGTGGAGGATCGGCCCCCAGTTCCCGTGGGCCGTTGATTAGCTCATATCAAAAACTCATCTCTATCTTTTCTCCGTGTATCCTGTATAATCTTCCCATTTATCTTCCCTCGTTTTCGGCTCCGAGAAGAAACAAAAGAATTCTCGGTAATTTGCGCTCGCCCCCGGCCTTTCCACATGTCTCGCCACCAGCCGTCCATTCTCCGCATGAGAGGAGGGGGTCAATACCCTCGCCGCGGCACCGGCGTCTGATTGGCGAGACGCGGGTCGATGTACGGAGGGAGTATAGCCCAGATGGTCCTCATTACCGGGAGACCCCAACAACTTTACATCATGCTCCGCTGCTCCAGCCATTTTCCTGTCAATGGTCATGTCTCTGTGTAGTTATGTAACCCGGGCATTTACGTAACACCTGGCAACCCAGAACCTTACCAGTAAATCCCCCATCCCCACCGTCCCCTATTCTACGGACTTGAAAGCTTTGAGAGCATGCTTTCCTGTTTTGTATTGATAGGCCGATTGCCTCATCCATTAGGTCTGAGTGCTTTTAGAGCACAACAGATGACTTTGAAGTGACTGAGGGCGTAGGAGGAAGAAGAGCAGGAGGAAGAAGAGGGTTGCTGGGCCTAGTGAAGGCCAAATATGGTGACAAAGGACAATGGCAGGATCCCCTTTGAAGAGTAAGGAACCTTAAATTGAGGCATCTTGACATGTTGCTAGGATGTCAAAACCAAATAACCCAGCCATTCTAAAATAATGCTCAATTGGCCTTATTTATATGGCGGCCATTTTGAATACTCAGGGTGGGAAACTCTACCAGGAAGAGCAATTACAGCCCAGCTGTCCTACTGTTGTGTACCATCATACAAACATTTGTCATTTCACAGACTCCCCACTGATAAACATTTATATATTAGACATTTTTATATTAGAAACAATCAGGAGTGATATCGGTTCACATTTAAATATGGTGCATTATAGCCAGCTACCAGAGTCTAGCCTAGCTAGCTAGCATATTAGCTAATTAGTAAGCTAGCTAACGTCCTTGCTAACTTCTAGCAGTCCTGGGCGTCTTGGGTTTGAATCAATCTCTCTCTCTCTCTCTCTCTCTCTCTCTCTCTCAAATAAAGTTAGGTCTATCTGAAGTCCACACTTATGTGTTGAAGTAATGCTAGTTTTATATACTGTATGTCAATCATCTGGGTAGAGTTTCCCACCCAGATATTCAAAATGCCATGTGAATAAGGTCAGTTTCTTGCTGTACTAGAACTTTGTTTTTACTTACTTTGTTGGAAATATTCTCAGCGGTTTAGATTTTGCATCCCTGCTGTCAAACTGTGGGACTGTGTAGCTGTCCATCCATCCATTTTAATGCCACTTATCCAGCTTAATGTGTGGCTGTAAGAAAAAATCAGAAGCAAGCCGTGCTATATTTGTCATCTCTCATGCAGTTGCTTCATTTTCTGATATCTTTTTGTACATAATGATGTAAGCTTTGTTAGTAATAGTCCTTATGATGATTCCAGTTCTGATCATATCTTTCCTGCAATGGAAAACCATGTAATTAGTGATAGTGAAAGTTAATGTCCTTTCCCTCAAGAGGGAAGATACAAAAAATCCTGTTCAAGACACTTTAACGAGGACACATTGGTTTTTATGTACCAATTAAAGCCGATTTTTTCAGAACATCCAGCTGAATTTGTTCTTCCTTTCTACAAGATCTCACTTGTCACACCGGAGCAGGGGAAACCTGCAGACTTGTTAAATGAGTGTTACTTGAGCGGTATAACTAAACAGTGATACCTCAGGTCTATTTTTGGTTAGGTACCTGGAGTACAATCCAGTGTTAAAGTGATAATTCTTGATTTTCATCATTGGAAGGCAATGCTGACTTTCACTCTGACATTTATAATATGAAAACGTTGCAGATTATTACTTTAAAACACCAGAACCGTGAATATCTGAATATCTGAGGATGCCACCTCACTCTTAGATTCCAACTTTTGCCTTTAGAGAACAATATGGCATGACATTTATTACCCGTTGCATTCAGCATGTCACACACCTCAAAAACCTTCTTCAAAGCCCGTGAGATAAACACACTAAAGGCTTCCTGTTATGGCAAAAGTAAACAGAAAACCTTCCGATGCAACAGACACCGTGACGAGGGCAAAGAAAAGCGTGCCAGACACAATGTTCTTCACAAACACACATGCACATTCACACACACATTCAGGTGCGCGTACACACACACCGAACAAACCCGCACAAACACACGCTTCACACCTCCTCCGCCGGACATCATGTTTCTGTTGACTTTGCTTCAGCAGGAGGAAATGTGCCTTAGTAAATCCTTTTCATCATCTCCAAACACGGGCCTATCTAACCCCACGCTGTCTTTCACTCAGTCACATTTCATTTATACAGCCTATTTTTGTACAAATGTTTGCAATGCGATGTCCTTCACACACACACACACACACAGTTAGTCGCAGTGTTTGGCAAGATGACAAGGCACGGGCCAGACTGGAGGTCCAATCTGCCTGGATCAATAGCACAGGTGGATTAGGTACCAGCTGGCTGACCACCACACACACACACACACACAATCACACATAATCACAAACATATCCGCCTCTAAAAACCAGACTAAATATTGATTCATGACAAGCACATCTCTTTTGTACCAAATCTGTCAAACCACATCCTTGTGTTCAAATATATCCGCACATGACGACATGAGATTACATCCACCCCATGTCGTTTTTCAGAAATAAATCTCCAAATATAACTAAATAGGTCATATAGCAGCCGTGTCCCGTGACAATTCATGAGTCACAGCTTCGTGTTTGACAGCCGGACAGAGAGAGAACAGCGTATGCATAGAATTCACCTTCTTCTGTTATTCTTGTGATTTTGGGCAGTTCAGTCTATTGTGTGAACATGGACAAGACTGTCCAAAAACCAAAATTCATGTGCAGAAACATGACAGCAAATCCTGAAAATGGTCAATTGAAAGTGAATGGGAGACCAAATGTATGGACATAATAACAGTACACTAGGTGATTTTACAGCTAATATCAGTTAACACTACAATAAAATGAAACTTATTTGGTTGTAAAAGCTCAAACAAGTCCTTAAGGTCAATATCCAATCATTGCCAACAGAACAGGTCTGAGTTTTCTACTAAAACCTTTATGTGGGAGACTTCTGTTCATTTTCAAGCCTCTGTCCTGGTTCCAGGATGTTTTGTATTCTGCTGTCCAGTCTGTTCTATCAGCACGTGATAACTGAGAGTAACGCTGTTATTCCCTGAGCGAGGCTCGGTGTGTAAATGCATGCGACGACGTGGATATGCAGAGGAAGCACGGGCAGAGTAACACCCGCTGCTTTCTACTCCACATTAATGTGCAACGGCGTGTGAAATTTTAACTGCATGGTGAAACACTTTATCACCTCTCTACCCTTTGCACTTATTTGGTGATTAGCGTGCAAACTTAATTTTTTCTTCTTAATTTAACTTCTTAATTATTTCTTAATAAATAAGAAATGCCATTTTCAAGCCAAAAACTTTTCAATAATTGAATTTTGAAGAAACTGAATTCCCTGACTTGAATGAAAGTTAATTGAAACAAATCCTCCTATTTAAGGCTATTATTAGGTACTCAGACCGGTTCCAGACGCTTGCTCTAGATCAGAGAAACAATCGAGCCAATCAGCACCTTTATGGGCGGGACTTAAGTTTGAATCACATTCAGCGTTCTCGTAATTAAGACACAATTTACTTGAAAGTCTTCATTTCAGTGGGGCAAACAAAGATCATAGAAGTGAAAGGCGAGCCATCCTCCGCAACATTTGTCCCTGTGTGAATTAAACATTAGGGCTAAATGGAGATACAGTTCTGTAAAAAGTCACGGCTGCATAAACAGGCCCTATAGCAAATAAGAAGCCACTGTCAATATAACCCAACTGATTAATGCAAACACAACAGGCCTTAGGGGAAAAAGCCTGGCTAGAGATTGCGCAACAGCAGGCTCAGTGAGGCTGAAGAGGACTGAGGAGGGCTTTCAGGGTCGCTCTGACCTCTCCAAAAAGAAACCTCTGCGGCACGATCAATCAGTCCTGCTTCTCTTTACAGAAGCCCTGCAGAGCTTTCTAAACGGATTAAGACCTCAGAACGACGGGTCATCTTACACACACACACACACACACACACACACACACACACACACACACACACACAAAACCGACAAGGACACGGCGGCTGTCAAAATCCAAAATCCTCACAGTTTTTTTTTTCCTTTTGAACCCAGAGTCGCATGAGGTTTGCTGTTTGTTTGACATTTGATATTCATGCTTGATTGATGTCTTAGGACATGCAGAGTGATGGTGAGGGAGGGTGAATGTGAGGGTGAGTGTGTGCCTCATAATCTCTAGCTCTATTTTGATACTCTGTTTGCGCCATTCCTCACACATCGGTCACTTGACCTTAAAACTTAATACATTTTTAAAGATTATTATATTTTTACAGACATTTCTGCTTCTACTGATAGAAAGTGACAGGAGACAAAGAAGGGGGTGTGGGGTTGACATGCAAACTCACAACATCGCAGATACCAAGCCACCAGAATTCCCCTTAACTTGATCACTTTTAATAGAGAGAACATTACGGTTGGATGTTGCATCCGTCCTCAGGTGTCTTGGCATGTGGACAGTGTGTGTGTGAGTGGAAAGTTGCTACCCTGATTGTGACTTACAGTGGGTGATCTCCCAGCCTAAAGCAAGAACAGGTCTTGCACTGTAAGCTTAAACTACCAGTAGATGATACTGACAAGATCAATCCTCAAGTTGGCTATATAAATGTTAGAATGGGGTCAACAGAATATTTGACTGAGGGTGCGTTGTTTGGAGCGGTTTATTCAAAATCTGCTTTGGTTTGCTCCGTTTGGGCAGGTGAGAACAAAATACACACATCACTTTGTAGATGCTGGTCTATGGAAATCTCACAGAAAAAGGAAAGAGCACACTTCAATGGACAGACACAGGCACAAAGGCTGTTTGTCAGGTCAAACTGATGAATAGTGTGCCACACCCACACTGTATATAGATTGGAGGCAATACGTCACAGGGAGTAATAGCACAAAATCATTGTAAATGAGCATCTGAAATGTTGGGGTACACCATAATGCATGGATGCTAACACCATACTATTTACACTACTCACAATATGTACACAGGCAACATAAACATAGGAATAGAGCACATAAATAGATCAATTTGGTAAATTGTCAAATTACAGAAAATGCCCAATGGAAAAATCCTCATTCATCCCTTTAGGAGATAATGTGTCCAGTTTATAAATCCAGTATGATAATAGTATGGCAAAAGGGGCCTGTTGATTTCTGATGCTGCTTCTGTGGCTTGTGAGTTTGAAAGTTATACCTAACAGGCAACACAGTCTCATAAAAATCCATGAAATGAACACGAACTCTGAAGTGCAGATTACATGTCGTGGACACGGATGATGTGAACATTATGTTCCTCCACCACTAATTGGATTATGAGACAAATTGGACACACCATTTTCTTCTGTTCTTCATGTGAAAAGGTTAACTAATGGTTAAGTTTAGGCAACTAAAACAATTTGGTTAAGCTTAGGGTAAGGTTTTGGTCAAGGTAAAATAAAAACTTCACTTCACATGAGTTTGGAATTGAGCCCAGGTTGTCAGAGTTGATGGTAATCGCCCATCCACCACCCCGACCACAACGCCCTTACATTCCTCCTCACTATTTCATCATCAAACTACTGCCAGTTTCTAATTGCTTTCCTTCACACTGGGAAATGTAGTTCTGTCCCTTTTCTTGCACAGAGCAGGTATTCGCATTTTAAGACATCGTGCTCATTTCACGAAATTTCAGAAAACCTAACAAAAAAGTAAGGGAAAGTGTGGCCTTTAGAGGTAAAATTACACTGAGCACAGTGTGCACACCTGTAGTCGCCATCTGGAATATCAGGTAGGAGCACTATGTTCTTATGAGAGGGAGATTAGATTGAGCAATCATCAGGGAAATGATGGGGGGGCGATTAAATATGATCCGGGGCTCTTTGAACAACCCTTGCTTACTATGTGCCAGTGCTCTTTGATCACTTTTTCAAATGTCCATGCTAAAGGTGAATATTGTAGAAAGCAGAGTTTGGTTACAGGTAAGAACAATGCCATTCAAACATGAATGGAACCAAATAACTGCACTGGGACACCTGAAGGAGACGTATTGTGGGTCTCGGCCCTCTTCCAAGCAATCTGTGGGGCAGTTCACTGTGAGAACGTAATCCGAACCAACTGCAGAAACAACCCCCAAAACATACGGTTTAAACTGAATCCAATAATTGAATGGGTATAAGATGTTGACATCTGATAGTCAGTTCCTCACGCTTGGAATTTCCAGCTATTTATTTATGTGTTCTTAACTGGTACGAACACCAGAGAAGGTAAATTACGGCAAAGAGTGCCAGACGAGTCCATCATGCTTAGCTAAAGTTACAGGAACAGGAATCGGATTTGTTTTGCTATCATTTACTGTCATCCAACACTCTTGCTTGCAAACCTGTCAAGTCAAGCCTAAAACATGAACTGCTTAGTCACGGAGCTGTTCAAGCTCAAGGCATAATCCAAAGCTCAGAGACTCACTCTGAATATTATCGGTATGCTACAGAGACTTTATGCGTGCATTTTTGCCTTTATTATTATAATAAACAACTGCCATTGTGTCCCGGGTGTCAAAATGTTTCCATGACCCAGGGACCAAGCCAAGTCATTGAGGAAATTGTAAAATATCTCAAATTTATAGGCATCCATGGGAAGATCAATCAGTATTTCTCAATTCCTAAAAAAGATACAAGATCACTGCAGGACATTGACGATATAGAGACCATACTGAACACAGAGATGACCTCTCTTTATTCACTCTACTATCTATCTACTATGTTTTTACTGAACAGTTTGTGTTGTGTTTGGTGTTGCGCCAAACTTCCCCCATCATCCTGCATTAGCGCCGCAGTAACCAGCCAGCGCAGACAGTTCTTTCTCTGTGGCCAGGTGGGCTTTGTTTCTCTTTGCCATCCCACTTAGCGGAGTTTCCATGGTGACCGATAACAGGTATCCACCGAGGGGAGGGAGAGAGAGAGAGAGAGAGACAGAGAGAGTGAGAGAGGTGAGAGAGGGCAAGAGAAAAAAGCAGAGTAGCATCGATTGGTGCCAGGAACTTCAACCCAGAACAAACACAATTTGCTGTACAGTCCAACAACACACCGACCCGGCTGAAACAGAGTCTCAAGACTCCAGGCAACCGTTATCATTCATTAGTTATGGGAAATATCAGAGAGGTCCTCTTTTTATAAGGCCAGCACCCTTGAAACAATAGTAGTCTGCTGCACACCATGTACACACCAATGCCAGTCAACAGAAAGGTTTGTTTGATGTCAAAAACAAAGTGCTCCAGGGTGAAGGTGGTCTTAACTCCTCTGTCCCATACATCCCATCCTAGACATCCCCTCGCATTTCTCCCTTCCTTACAATTGGTGGAGGAATTCCAAAATTCAGGTGAGTGTTTACAGGCAATTTCATCCTTCTCCAAAGATAGTGCTTGGGCAAATAGTGAGATTGAATTGGCCTACTTTTGAGCCCGCAAACAAGGATGTTGGAGTACATTCATCTCAACCCTGACATTTACTTCAAGACATCCTATGGGATTGTGTGATTGAGAGTTTGTTGGTCCCTGAGTACAAACAGAGCCGCTCAAAATCAATGCAGATACACATTTTTTTGAACCAGTCAGTCCAATCCGAATCCAAGAGTCGTGACCCCCCATGATTAATGCTATTAGGTGCCATTATTTAATCATTCAAAAAAAGCTGGCAGATGAAGCTGTAAACAATTAGCTTTGAATTTCTATGAGGAGATGAGCCATGATTGTGCAGATGATGCCAGTGTACAAGAGACCCATGATGAGGATCTCCTCTTTTTGTTTCGAATCCACGGCTTCCATCCTAGCAGAAAGGTAGATGTAGGGGCGTATGGTAATACGGGGCATTAGCATTAGAATGTTCTTGTGCTCTGTTCCTGAGCTGCCACTGTGTTTATCATTTCTCAGAGGGCATGTCCTTTCCCCTCAGCACCCGCCTCTCTCATGATGTCTCTCCTGCCTCCTGCTCTGACCTGCAGGGGCTTTCAGTTCGCAGCACCAAGGAATCTATAACCTATATCATTACAGGTTCCTTGTGCGGCACCTTTGGCTATTGGCTGAATGAGGTCTAGGTCATCCGCAATCACTAGTTATTAACAAATTGATCAATAATCAGTGACAATCAATCCATGCATTAAAATTAAGGCATTTATAATCCTGATTGCCTGTATGAATGTATGTGTGTGTGTTTCAGGAGCTGTTATTATGTAAGTAAGGGTGTAAGGGTGTAAGAATGTGTATGGAGTGCAGGCACAAATTAATGCAGTTGTGTGGAACTGCACAATAAATGCTAATTACATTCACAGGAGAGTGTGGACACATACTGTGCTCACACACTCGCACACAGTAGGCCAATTACCTATCTCCAAGCACTTGTATTTTAAGTTTTAAGGGCCATTATCCAATTTCTGCCATAGCCTTCTGTCAGAATGAGTCCTCCTATAGACTCAGATGCATTACTCCTGTGCCTGCTGCCATAATATACAGCCACACTATCAACCCGGCTAACTCTAAAGACAGAACTTAAAGCATATGAGGGTTTTGTTTTTCACCAGAGCAGTGAATGTAACACACGTTTCATCTCTGTTACACAACAATCTTACAGATACTGACTAAATCCATTGTCTGTTTAGTGTATATGTGTGTGTGTGTGTGTGTGTGCAGGGTTGTGGATGCAGTCGTGCGTGTATGTAGGTGGGTGCATATTTTTTTGTGTGTATGTGGGTGCATGGGAATGTGTATACATGTGTGTGTGTGTGTGTGTGTGTGTGTGTGTTGTATATGCCTCCCACTGATTGCTTGTGCTTCCAATCGAAGCTTCTGAGGGGGCTGAAGTCGTGAGAACCTCAACTAGGGCACTAGGTTCTTCCACGCTGGGAGGGTCAGGAGAAAGAGCAAGGCTGTCTCGTGTCCAGCGCATAGCTTCAGGCCTGGCGGTCAGTCTCTCTCTCTTTCTCTCTCTCACACACACACACACACACACATAATCCTCTCGTCTAACCTCAACCCTCTATTGTTTATCTTCCATCACTATTCCTCTCCTCATTATCCCTTTTAACTCGATCTGAGCAGTGACTGACTAGAAATTGACCTAAATTGCCCAGCAATGAGCAGTATCCCTTAAAGGAATACATAGGAAAGATTGGGAGATTGGTCTGGTGCTCCATGGTAACACTTTAACATACACTATGTTGAGTGATAGTAGGCAACTAGCATTATCCAAAGTAAGAAGACTGACCTTTATTAGTAAAAAATGTTTTTAGTGTTTTTTATTATATGGCCTGTAGATTCATACATTTTAATAATGAAATATCATTAACTCAATATAGCTGATGTAGCCAGTTTTATTTTTGGAACTATTTCAGGTGAGCAACCATGTATCCATCCGCTGCATAGTGATTTTTAGCTGCACACAGTCTCCCATGACCCACTACCTTCACTTCCTATGGAAACAGGGAAAGTCCCTGCTAGTTCAAAACACCGTATTATTTTGTATCATATTTAATGTAAATTTTACCTCATCTCATAGACAAAACCTCCAGACTTAGACGCATATCATTTAAAATTACTTACCATTTAGCTTCAGAGCTGCTGCAAGTTCTCATTTTCTCAATTGAGAGCAAATTATGTACCGGGGACACATGGATGATTTTGGTGTCTATGTTCTCATCACTTCACTCACCAACACGGACCAATCTCCTATAAACTTGCATTCTTTATACTTTAGCAGGCTGCAGGCAGTGGTGGCAGGTGGGCATCAAGTTCAATTAGCCTGATTCCATGGGGTATGGGCAAAATATTTTTAAAACACCAGCGCAAAGACTCTCCTCAGTGACAGTCACTCTGACAGTGTGGATTGCTTTCTCTGCCACGATATTGGTTCAGTCATCTGCTTGAGTGCAATGTCAGTGGTTATCATTACTGCAATATTGATTCTGACTGATCATCTGGGCCCCCCAGCTGTATGATGGTGATCATTATTAAGCTGTTCAAACCATTCAATCATTCTTCAAACCATGCAATCATTCAATGTCACCCTTGAAGACACTTCTCACCCTGTTAACATCAGGAAAAACCTTATTCAGGATGAATGCAACCTCTCAGAATCGATGCTAACGATGATAAGAATATTCCTATGCATTCCTATGCAACAGGTGGTTATTGCATAATATTCAGTATTGTGGTTGTGTAACAGTGAACAAAACAATGAAAACAAAACAAACGAATTGAAGTGCTCTTATTTAGTCTAGCAGCAGTTTCAAATGGGTTTGGTAATGCAGTTTCATCAGCAATTACATGTGTATTGTGCATTAAGATGCCTGGATGTATAGTAGATAATAGAGATGTTTACATGTGAGCCAAGGCTGTAGTCAATTCAAGCTGTAGTCAAGTCAATTCAAAAACTTCCGGTGGCGCTGCTCTGTAGGCGACCCGGACAACTGTGCTGCTGCATAATTTGTTTTAGTCGTGATTGAGCGATTAATACGTCCTTGTTTTTATTTCTGTTTTGTGTTAATGTTATGTAACACTGAAATGGCGAGTTTTTGGAGATTTCTCTGCACAGGACTGTTTTTGCTGCTTTTCGCAGTAGGCCATGGTCAAACAACAACATTCCACAGAAACAACCAGGAAACGCGCGTTTACAACGCTCCTGTCACTGCGAACTTCCAGCGGGGCAAGAATACAGCTTTTGGCCGACCTGCCCGAGGAACTACAAAGACCACGGAGGTACCGATGGCGAGACAACCGGTCCGAGAACGGGGAAAGGCCGTGGAGACAACGGCAGAGGGGCAAACGAGGGGGAGTAAGACAGAGGTTCCGAAGAAGAGGGAACAAGCCACCCTTGCCATCATTGATCCTGTGTAATGCGCGCTCCCTGAGGAATAAGATGGACGAACTCAAACTTTACACCAGAACCTGCTAGTCGCGAGTACCGCGAGTCATGTGTCATGGTTTTTACAGAAACTTGGCTGCATCCGGATATTTCTAGCTCACTCGTTGAGTTGGATGGCTTTTCCCTGGCACGTTCTGATAGGAGTCTTCAGTCGGGTAAGACAAGGGGGGGCGGACTATGTGTTTATATCAATGATAAGTGGTGTAGGCAATACACCACACGAGAGACTATCTGTAACCCGGACGTTGAGCTATTATGCTTGAGTCTCAGGCCGTTCTTCCTTCCGAGGGAGTTTGGGAACATTGTGATTTGTGCTGTTTATGTGCCCCCAAGTGGAAACGCAGGGAGAGCTGCGGCCCAAGTGGCGGACAGCTGCAACGTACACCAGATGCTCCCATGCTCATTTTGGGGGATTTCAACCATTGCAAACTTGAAATGTCTTTACCTGGGTTTGAACAGTATATTAAATGTGACACTAGAAACAGTAAAATTCTTGACAAATGCTATGGAAATACCCAGAACGGATATACAGCTAGAGCCAAACCACCGCTGTCCAATTCTGATCACAACACTGTTCAGCTCATTCCCATCTACCGTTCAGTCCTTAGGAGGAGCAAACCTCTTGTAAAAACTGTTAAAGTCTGGTCCACCGAGAGTATTGAAACTCTGAAGGGGTGTTACTTGAGCACAGACTGGGACATCTTCCATGAGTTTGATTTGAACAAATCCACAGAAGTCATCACAGCTTATATTAACTTCTGTGTAGATGCTGTGATACCCCAAAAGACAATAAAACTGTATCCCAACAACAAGTCCCACATCACTAAGGACGTCAAGGATTGTATCAAACGCAAGAGGCTTGCCTTCAGGAATAAGGACCAAGTGCAACTAAGATCAGCACAGAGGGAGCTGAACCAGAAACTCAACACAGCTAAAAGACAATACAAGGAAACCACTGCACACAACAGATGACAAATGATTTGAACAACTTCTACATTAGGTTTGATTCACATGATTTCTCTTCAGAATGTGACTGTGTCATTAGCACCATAACAATTGATGATTGTGTTCCAAGGATAGACATTAGTCCCAGGGAAGTCACAAGACTTTTTAGAAAAGCAAACACCAATAAGGCAACAGGCCCTGATGGTGTCTCAGCTTTCCTTTTGAAGACATGTGCAGAGGAACGTACACCAGCCTGGGTCTCTGTCTTTCAAAGGTCTGTTGATTCACACACAGTTCCATCTCTCTGGAAAACAGCAATCATTACTCCTCTTCCAAAAAAACCTGTTCCTCAAGAAAATAATGACTATAGACCAGTAGCCCTGACCTCTATTGTAATGAAGTGTCTGGAAAAGTTGATGGTGTGGAAGCTGAAGTCAAACATAAATGGACAGTTAGATTCTTATCAGTTTGCCTGTAAAGACAATCGTGGCACTGATGATGCAATACTAACCATAATACACTATATTTTGCAACACCTTGAAAACCCCAAGGCCTACGCCAGACTGCTGTTTGTAGACTTCAGCTCTGCTTTTAATACTCTGCAGCCACACATCCTTCTCAGTAAACTCAGACAGATGTCTGTTAACCCATATATCATCAGGTGGTATCACTCATTTTTGACCAACAGGACCCAGCAGGTCCGAGTGAACCAGACATTATCTGAGTCTAAAGTCATCAACACAGGTGTTCCTCAAGGATGTGTGAGTTCTCCCATTCTGTTTACATTATATACAAATGATTGTAGAAGTAGTCATCCCAGCACTTTTATTGTCAGGTTTTCTGATGACACTGCCATCTTGGGACTCATGGATACAGACACTGACATTTCTGGCTAAAAGTTTGTACAATGGTGTGATGACCATCATCTCATTGTAAACACTAAGAAAACAGAAGAAATGATTTTTGATCCAGGACATCTGGGGGATCATTCTCCACTACTGGTCCATAACGCTTGTATTACCCAGGTTCATTCTTACAAATACTTGGGTGTACATATTGACTGTAATCTGTCTTGGAATGTCCATGTGAATTCCGTATGCACTAGGATCCAACAGCGACTCTACTTCTTGCGAAGACTCAGGGTGTTTGGGGTTGGACAGAGGGTATTGATGTTATTTTATCATGCTGTGATAGAGAGTATATTACGCTACGGAATCTTAGCTTGGTTTGGTAACATATCAGTTAAGTTAAAATCACAAATAAATAGACTGGTCCACACAGCAATGAAAGTGATGGGGGTGAGGGAGCATCCCTCCCTCCAAATGCTCTTTGAGAAGACTATAGTTAAACAGGCTAGGAAAATTATCGCTGACCCCTCCCATGTCCTGTATTCAGAATACGAACTGCTCCCATCAGGTAGACGCTACAAGGTTCCAATTAAATACAGGAAAAGATACCTGAATAGATATAAAAATTATTTCATCCCTCTATCAGTGAATCTCCTAAACTCAGGACATAAGGAGGGTGTGAAATGAGGGGCTGTGTTGCATGTACTTGAATGCACTTATGTCTGCACTTGTTTTGTGCTATGCACTTTGTGTCTGTTACTGCACTATAATTGTATGTATTTTTATGTGGCAGCCTTTATGTCCAAGACAAATTTCCCTAGGGACAAATAATAAGTAATCAGTCAATTCAAAATAGCATTTACTGACAATGTTAATTTATAATTCTCATGCAAAAAAGGTTCTCAATAGAACATTTTTGAAGAAAATTCCCCTCCTGAATCGACTGAGTTTAAAGTAAATTCAGTGCAGCCCTGATGGTGGGAAATTCAGCGATGCTCTCCTGCTCATAGAGAAACAAGCAGATTGAAGTGCGTGAATCTCTGTGTTTGAATGAAGAAGAAAACCCTCTGGAAATGCCATGGAAACCAATCACTGCTCTGTTCATTATCTGCATTGGTGGCGAGGTGGAGAAGGAGATGCGGGAGAGGGGGGAGGGGGGTCGAAATAAGAGGAAGGAGAGAAGATGATGAGGAGAGACAGATGAGTGGAAGGGAAAAACGGGAGAGGTAGAGAAAAGTAAGGGGAATGGGGAGAGTTAGGGAGAGAGAGAGAGAGATGCAGCTGAATGAATGTGATCAATATTCTCTCTGCTGTGTCGCGCTCGCAGACTTGGGGAGCGATAAGGCGATGCAGACTCTCAGATGTGGAGGATATAATGAGCTTTCAAGGAGGGAGAAACTATTCATGCCAAGCGCGATGTGCACACAAACCCTCTATTTCTCGTCACCCAGGGTGTGATCCTCTGACATGTGCTCTACAGGGAATTCAGAGGTCTAGCAGTGGCAAGGAGGATGGATGTTCCCCCATTCTTAAAGAGGGAGTAATTCATGGGGTAGCCATTGAATTGTTGATGTAGGAGCGTAAAGAAATCCCAGATGTGCAGGGGGTGCAGCTGCGCCCGGGCCCTCCACAGTGTGTGTGTGTGTGTGTGTGTGTGTGTGTGTGTGTGTGTGTGTGTGTGTGTGTGTGCGTGTGTGAGTGGGGGGGGGGGGGAGTAACATTTTTTCCACTACTGACCTTGTTTTCTTACCACTATACATTTAATGTTACACTGCATTAAAAAGCTGTATGAGACACATTTTAGCTGTATGCTTATATTGGATTGTTAATAGTGGGGAGGCAGGGGGCGGCATTAACTATTATCTCTGAGAGGGGCTTGAAGATTGCTAGATAGCTCAATTTCTCCTCTTTGACATTCTGACAACTTAATACTACATTTGCCCACGATATCATTATCTCCCTTTTAAATTGCATTTACTCGTATTTACCCTTGAAATGAAATTTGTGATTTCCACGAGAAACCTGCAAAAAGCAATTGAAATGTACTCCATGTGGCACGTGTAGTTAACTTCCCATCCCCGCACCAGATTGACCCCAATTTTCAACAAAGACCTCCATTTCCACTCACACACAGAGGCAAGAAAAGGCAATTCCAGAGCCAGCATCACACAAAGTGGAATAGCCATTCATCTCACAGAGAGTGAGTGCCGTCCATATCCTGTGAATTGTCACATGGACCTGATTGCTTCTATTTGCCTTTGGGGCCAATTGAAGGACCGGACTTGTGTCTGCACAGTGATATGTGGGGGCTTCCACCCAATCACTGAGGCACCATAGAGGAGCTCTTCATCACGCTCTGACTCCGGGTGACAGGATCCAGATGGCACGGTGTAATTCAGGTCTTTGTATTGCCAGGAACCATCATTTTGCAAGGAGACGCATAGGCGCTCACTAGCCTGGGTGACAGACGAATGACTAACAATGAACTTCAGCGGATGGTAATAACCTCGGAGATGGAAAGGGTAGAGCTAACAACACCTGACCAACTTTGGGAAGAGCTCCGGGCATTATCCAGAAGATGGATACAGCCTCAATGAGCATGATGAGAGAGAACAAGACAGAAAGAACGTGATTACAACACAAGGAAAGGCGGAGGAGGAAATGAAAGGAAGGGGCTGGAGGGAGGGGGGGCAGAGTGGAGGAGAGGCAGCAGTAATCAGGATTAAGGTGTAGGGATGGGGTATATACTGGTCTGTGTGATAACGCAATGTGTGTGTGTGTGTGTGTGTGTGTGTGTGTGTGTGAGAGAGAGAGAGAGCTTCTCAATGTCCTCTCCCCTGTGTGGAGACACGCCCGCTGTGCAGCCTGCGGGCGTTTTCAGAAGATCGGCAAGGATCCTTAATCTGTGGGCGAGGTGCGAAGAGGCCCTGCGGGGAGGGGGGTGGAGGGGGTGGAGGGAGGGGGAGTTGTTGTCAAGGACAACTTCATGTTCTGCCCATCACAGATGATGGGAAGCTTACTGTGGTAAAACGTTTGAAAGAGGCAATGTGTTTGTGGGGTTTACCTCCATCTGGTGTCCTTCAATCTAACATTTGGCTGTCTGTTGCGTCTGCCAGCTACAGCATGGTGAGAGCTGTGGTGTGCGTCTATACACACACACACACACACACACACACACACACACACACACACACACACACACACACACACACACACTGTGTAGGACGCACAGTCTGGACCTTCACCTTGATCTTCACAGGTTTGCTCTAAACCTAAAGCCCCCAGTCTGCATTTTTTGAGTATATTAATATTAAGTATACATACATGTGTTTTTAGAAGATAGGACTGACCAGCACTCCAAATGTATGGACTAATATGTCTTCATTTATTCTTAAATGCAGCAGTAGCACCAGACAAACGTACAGTATTTCAGCCCTCCAGCATACTACAAGACATATTAGTCCATACATTTGGAGTGCTGGTCATTTCTTTCTAAATTCAGTATCCGCTGGACCTTGCACCCAATCTAAGATATTGTTTATTCTTTGACATTTGTTCGGTTTTATCGGGACAGGTCTAAAGATAGCTAAAAAAAAAAAAACATAATACACCTTAATGTTTACTTCATTTCAACCATTTTGTGAGAATAGGTGACATACTTCTGAGATGGATACCTCATTTTGGAATGGGGACCCATTAAATATTAGGTCAATTTGTTGCAAAGAATACAAAAGTAAACAAACCTGCCGCTCCTAAATGCCTTTACAATCAATGGAGTTACTGTCCATCATTGTATCAAGACTCTGTGTAATGGTATTTTCTCAAATAATTTCAGAGTAAAATATATTGTCAATGACATGATGAAAAGACCATAAACAACCTAAAGTGAAAGTGTCTTGGCAGCAGATTTAGCACAACTGTCCATTTCCAGATTGGGCCTTTGACAGAAAAACATCAAAGAACTTGCATAGCCTATTTGTTGCGTTAAATGCTCGTATGTCCCATACAAGCGCATGCATAATCAGCACTGGCAGCTGAGTAGACAAATCTAAGGGATAACACCTCAATCAAACAGACTGAAGGATTTTGGGGGAATCGTGCCCGAGCCGAGAGGAAAGAGATCAAACTCCAATTAATTTCCGTCCAAAAGAAAGATTACCTCTCATCTTTCCGATTCCTTCCATAGCAAGTTAACAGCCACAGTACAAAGTCGGCGGTTTATGAAAGCAGATGTCAGAGGATTAAGCACAAAAGCCCAGGCAGGCAGCACCAAGCTCTCATTAACATTCATTACTCAGATTAGACCCCATGCTCCTTGGGCTCCATACTTCAGAAAGGTCACATCTTCTTCTAAATCTCCTCTGTGTGCCTGCCACTCACACCTGCATGAACCAATACAGCTGGAGTCTTCACTTCCTTCATCTTATCGAGTGACAACCAGCTTATCCCTGTCCTATATGGACCTGAGGCGGAGGAACTACCTGACTTAAGTTTTTGCTGACTCTGGATAAACATCTGGATTTGTAGGCTTCTTCAGGCTTTTCTCTCAAAATTGTCAAAGTATATATATATATCAAGAAACAACTTCTGGTGCACTCTTGTATGGGATAACTAATTGATTACGATTGAAGGATCGGACATTTGTTCAATTCAGTCTTTACCTTACAACCTAGATGCAGAAAAAAATAGTTCCACAAAAGACATTTTGTCATTATTATGACAGCTCAGAGAAGGGGGCAGTCTCTGTCCATATTTTTATTATTTTTATGTGTTTACACAGGGAAGGGCAGTGTTAGAGAATGAAGACAGTCCTCTAAGTACTTCTAGAATTCACACCTCCATTCCTCTTTACAGACTTTTAAGCAAAGGACTAAACATAAGTCCGTTGGGCCGGGGTTGGCCGTCGGCTTCAGACGCAGCAGGCGCCAAAGAAACACGAACAGCGAGCCCCGGAGAGCGGGAGGCACTAATGATTTGATCAACTTGACAGTCCCGACTTCCCCTCCTCCTGTTTCAATAATGAAATATTTACGGACCGACTGCTCCAAGACAAAAATAATAAGCAGCCCTCCTCGTGCCTCAGTGCGCACTTGGACAGTAATGCTGACGCCCCCCTCCCGGCTCATCCTACACTGTGCGGTGTCTGGACTCACACATCAGAGCCGCAATCAGAAATGGTTCTTAAGGGATAGTTACTGACGTTGTTGACTTGTTTTTTATCCAGTGGCTAGCAATGACTTTCTGTCTGCCGCCGGGGAACTTTGGCTCCGCTCGTCACCTCAGCATGAATTTGAAATTGATAATGAGCTGCTTCATAGCTCCCAAAGGGCTTCCAAAATGCATCTTAAAACACAGAGACTTAATTTTTCAGACATGGCCCCAAAACAGTTCAAAAAGTGCAGAGATGAGGTGATTTCTGCTATTTCCACCTAACTAATGCATACTCGTAGAAGCTGATTCTTCCCTGTTAGTGGCAAAGTTGTGTTATTATAGAACTGCAAATAACAAACTGAAGAAATAAAAAAATTTTCAGAGGGCATTTTTTGCCCCCTTGATAAAATTTTTGGGGGTGTTTTGGTCTTTTCTGATCACAATTCTATACATTTCTATTGTAAATTGGCAAATAACACTCAATTTGTACCAGTGAGATTTGTTTTAACAAATCTTCTTTCCTTCAAAACCTTCTTTTCCACTGCTGGAAACTGGCGGCAGGCCTAAGAGGACGGTGCTGTTTTCACCTCTCTGTCCCTAACGTTCCACCCCTACATTACGGAGTTGTTTACGATATTGATTGTTTTATGTTTTGTTGATGCAGTGGTTTACGTGGGTTGGCAGTTTCTTTTACTGCCGGCTGCATGGTCCTGCTTCAGGCGACGCGCTCGGTTGTTCTCCGATCAAAAACAGCTCCATTTTTCTCACCCAGAACGCATGGGTCACAGGCTCCCACGAATCACCTAGTGGCCCACGGGGGAGAGTAGTCACATGAACTCATGAATATATGACAACTCAACAGGCAATCGGCTGTGTTTTTTTTCGCCCTCATTTTTAATTTCACACATTTTTCCCCCGAGCCCCTATTCATTTCTGACCCTGCAACTGCATTTTAGATGGATTTTAGATGCACTTATGAATTGTATGTGCCAACACAAACTAACTGGGTGAAAAGGTGAACAGCAGGCATTTATGTACGGCAACAAGCAATCATGATTATATGAATAAATTACGATATGAAGCTGGTACATGTCAGTATCTAAGCTTAGAATTAATTTTTACAATTATCTGAAATTCAACAATGGCACAAACTAATCTTATTGGACATTGGATTAACGGTAAGAGACCCATCTTGTCTATCTTTTGTCGCCTCTGATCCATGTTCTCAAGCGACATATAGCTGTGGAAGAGAGATGGAGAGAGAAAGACAGAGAGAGAGAGAGACTTTATAGGATAGCTGACAGGAGCATTACATTACCAAATGTGACTTGTTAGCACATGGATGCCTGGCAGGCTCCGTTTCTGAGTCTGCACCCGGCATCTGACAGCTTACCTGTCAGCAACACTCTGCCATGCAGGAAGGCTTACACAAGACGAAAGCACCACTCATCTCATAGCAGAAAAGACATAAGACTGCGCTTTTCCAAGACACACACACACACACACACACACACACACACACACACACACACACACACACAAGCCCAGAATGTAAACACAGACAGAACACGCACAATCTTAGCCTGCTCTCTTTCTTTCTTTCGGATGAAGAAGAAAAAACACCTGGAATTGCCTCCTGTAGATAAGAACTTCTGATTGATTTATTCATCAACATTGATTGGTTAAGCATTTGATTATCAGTGTTGATAGGACAAGTGACCCAGTGACCCAGTTCTGTCACTGAGGGAACACCTGACCAGGTTATGAGGTGCTGCCAAGGCAGAAGTTGACCAATAACTTCAGGCTTCACTTTTTTTACTAACTTAACAGATAGATGTGACAGAAACTAATCTCTAGTCTCCTCAACTTCATAAGCATGGGGGACAATTGAGTTTCTGTGGTATATTCAAGGTGAAGGAACACTTTTCATTCAGGCAGGTGTTCAAGAAGATCTTTGATGTTCTTGGATATAATTCTTGCACTTTTTACAAAATTATGAGAAGGCAGAGAGGGTTACAAACACTGAAGTGTAACAGTCGGTATTCAAAAACACACCACAACATGGCTGAAATGGATTGATTCACACAGGCTTGAGTCTTGGCTTCCCTATAGAGTTTATGCGCCCTTCCTTCACACAGCTGATATTCTTCCTTGTTTATCATCATGATTGCATGAGCTTTTAGGATCTATCATTGCACAAAACACAATCAGATATATTGTTATTCACCGTTCACCGCCACTTGAGAGGCCCTTGAAGGAAAAATGTTTCAGCGACCTGAAACATCAACGGTAAACGCCAGGTTTTGGTGTCAGTCCCTGAGAATCAAAGAGCAAGAGCTTCTTTCTAGACTTTTGGTTTTTTGCACCGACGTTCAACAATCATACAGGGAGAGATCCATCATAGAAGAGGCAGAGAGACCAATTCATTCTGGGAAACGGAGGAAATCACTAACTGAAGTAGAAGTAGATGAGGCAGGTTGAGGGAAAGTGGGTACAACAGAAAACACTTCATCACAAAAAAACTCCTGGAATGCACTGAACATCGCAGACTGATGACATCTAACAGTGGAAAAGTATCTGAGGGGAGTGGAGTTTTCTTTTAACCGTGCTTTCACTGACATTGCTGGCTTGGCAACAGGAGCATTTCAGCCAAAACAAAATGGACTTTCTCCACGGATGTTTGGGAAATTCCAAGAAGATGGGCCGACCATAATGTGGTACACGGTGGTCATTTGGTGGAATACACTGTGTACCTGGGTAATAGTGTTTACCTCTCTCACCCGGGTGCCCAATGTAGTCATTAGAGCTCAGTAGATCAGTGGATTACTGCTCTGGCCTGGTGAACTTAAGCTGTCACTACACCACACACCTGCATTCGAGCTGGACTTTCCTGCACACACACACACACACGGAACACATGTTGATCCATCACATAATGGATGATAGGATGAGCGGAAGGAAATGACAAGAGAAGCTGGGAGAGCTTCTTGTTGAGGCTGATTAAAAGGGGCTATTCACGGCTCTCCACCCGGGACATTGTGCTCATTTATTGTGCGTGTTTTTTTTCTTTTCTACCCATAATGAGGCTGCTTAAATATCTCTGTCATGCGGCCCTGCGCACGTGAGAGCACTACTGTGTCTGGGGTCGGAGGGGGGTGGAGGGCCAACCAAAGGACAGCGAGAGGGACGGAGGAAAAGTAAACCCTGTGAATCATGGAATACGAGCCCGCGAGCCACAAGGCATCGGCGTGCTTTCCGAGGAACGTGTCGCTCGCTGTATTCCCGCTCCCGCCGAACTGTATGAGCGGAGCCGACGTCTCATGCATAAAGAATAAAGAAGAGGGAGCTTGTTAAAATTCCCGATTCTCTGCAATTGCAACAGCATTATTTATCAAAAGCGCAACAATGAGTCACGTTTTCAAATACGCCGTCTGTGAAGTCCTGTCCTCCGAGGGAATGTGGACTGAGCAAATTGTTACGTGCGATTAAAATATAACAGCGGTCCGACGGCAGCAGAGAAAGAACAACTTTCGGTTCAGAAAACAGACCGGATCAGGCCCGCAAAGCTCTCCGTTCTCCATTTGGCTGTATTTCTCGCACGGGTTCAAGTCAAAGTCAGCTAATTCTATGAAAACCCAGCCTGAAGAAAAGACGGGATTAGCTCTGTCAGTTTGTTGTCAGGAGCGGTTGGCGAATACGACCGAGTAAATCAAGTATGAGGGCCTCTTGCTGAGGCACCCACAGCGCATTAAGACCTTCTCTCGGCGACACACGAGGTCTAAAACTTACAAAACCTTCTTTTCCACTCGATAGCATATATTCCCAACCAGCAATAACAAATGTAACGAGCGTGGTACAACTCCTCAAGAGTCATCGACACGCTGTGACGGAACTAAATAGCAAGTACGCGCCGACGGGACAAACTGACACACTTGGCATGGAGTGTTTTTTTAATGGGCCGCCGATAAAAAGTTGAGTCATTTTCTCTCCGCCTAGATAAACAGACGAGAGAGGGTGACTGACAGAGAGAGATAGGGAAAGAGCATGATTTCCCTCTTCTCGTCTCCCACGCCCATCCAGAAAAGTAGGTCAGTGAACGACTGGGGGGGGGGGTGTAGACAGGTGGTAATAAACCAGTACGGCTTACGGAGCAACATGTCAATTTTGGTGCAAGTTTATGACTCAGCAGACTGATTCACGCTCCCTAGATTTAGACTAACAAACACAAATTTGGAAGATCAGGAGTTAGAATCTTTAAAAAACACACTAAAGAAAACAGCTATTGGCATTGTACCTTGCATTTTGTTGTTTAGTGGTGTATTATTGTGTATTATTCCCACAACATTTGGCCAAATGTTATGGAAGCCCATTCCCGCCACTCAATAAAATAAAAATTGACTAAATTCTGACTTTATATCTCACAATTCTGACTTTATTTCTCACAATTCTGACTTTTTATCTCAGAATTCTGACTTTATTTCTCGGAATTCTGACTTTTGTTCTCAGAATTCTGACTTCTGTTCTCAGAATTCTGACTTTATATCTCGGAATTCTGACTTTTTATCTCAGAATTCTGACTTTATTTCTCGGAATTCTGACTTTTGTTCTCCGAATTCTGACTTTATATCTCGGAATTCTGACTTTTTCTCACGCAAAAAAAAAAAAGAAGTCAGAATTCTGAGATATAAAAGTCAGAATTGAATCGTTTTTTATTTTATTGAGTGGCGGGAATGGGCTTCCATAAAATGTAGACGATGTGACGTCACACAAAAATATTTCCAGTGCAGCTACAATGGAGTTTACTGGAATAGCAGAACAATGTTCAGCTATCTGAAACATCAATGGTAAACATCTAGACTCGCCATTTTGAACCGACATTCAACAACCATACTGGAAGAAATCCGTCGTAAAAGAGGCAGAGAGACCAATTTCTCCACCGACAGCACCCTCAATAGACCAGAATGCAATGCATATCGCTCCCCACTGCTATCGTTATTGCTTTCTCCACCTACACCTATAAACCGTAGCTGAATGCAACAACTTCATACCCGTTTTCTGGGGGTTGTTGAAAGGCATTCTGGGACAATGTAGGAAATCACTAACTGCAGTAGGAGGTGGGTTGAGGGAGAGTGGGTACAGTAAAAAAAGTAAATTACAACACTTCATCACAAAATAACTCCTGGAATGCACTGAACATCACAGAGAGATGAGATCTATCATGTGTGAGAGAATCTGACGGTGGATTCTTCCTTAAAAGTCACATTTCCCTTCAGTTCACATTTCACTTTTTTACAGAACTTTCAAACGGTTGTTCCTGCAATCAGTAGCCATGTCATTTGATAACTTTTGTTTTACTTTCAAGTGTCTGCAAGCCACATTTCTAACACATATGAAGAAAAGTGGGTCAGACTTTTTGAGATTTAACTTTGCCTGTGTGCAATTATGGCTGAAAAGTATGTGGGGGGGAAAAAAAGCAAAAATACTCAAACTTCATTCCAGACACAAATCAATCTTAAACTGAAATGCCTCCTGTAGATAAGACCATTTGATTGGCAAACAGTGAAAAAGCTCTGCTCATGTTGAGGGTTTTGGTAAACTGTGTTACCATCAGCTCTAAACAACCACTCCATCCTCAAGTTACACAGCATCTGTACGCTCACAGTGCCATACTGCCCTAGATATGTCTCCGTCAATGACCACACTAAATGGTACTGAGGCACAATTTACTAATGATAACCACAATTAACATAATAGCACGATGCCAAGTCAGTGAACTCCAGTGATTCATCGCGCCAAGCCTCCTTAATGAAAGTGGAAAAATGAAACTCTAACTCACGTGTGCACGATGGAGCCTGATAAAATGCCTCCATTTGTTGGTTTCTGGGTCAGAGCCTCGGAGCCTGCATGTGTACGCCATAAACTTATCATCTTAACTTGAGGGCGGAAATATATGGGTCACTGAAGTGCTGGTTAATATGAAGTTTGCTGACGCACAAGAATGGTCGTTTAAGGTAAAAGCCCCTCGGACCCGTTTGATCCGGAAACTCGATTCGAACTATAAAGCGAGAGGAGACTGAATGTTGTGATTTGTAAAGGGGTCAAACCGCATGACAGCAGCACACTGGTGCATTTGTGTTTGAAGCAATATGTTTTTTGTGGTTTAATGGAGCCGAGTCTGAGTTTCCAAACAACTACGGGGTAACATTGGAGAGAAAACGTGCATCGAAGAGGCGGAGGGATAATATGTGGGGCAGCGGATCTAGGGCAAGTTCTACAGTATGCTTCTACTCGGTGCATAACACCCTCGCTCCACACACACCCGAACCCACTCACCTACAGGAGGACCCTTCACAGCATTTCATGGTGGATGACTCTTTGTATATGCTAAAATATGACGCAGCTTTGAGATGATTGGGGGGCTAAGTGTACATCTGCGGTTCCCTTGTTTTCTCTGATGAAGCATCATCGCAGTCCTCCGCCATGAAATGTAGGTCAGACAACAAAAAAACGAGTGCCAAACATTTATCCTCACAAAATATCTCCAAACTGTCTGCTGCCCCTTTGGACAGGAGCGTTGCTGGATGTACACAAGAACAGGGAATCACACTATTAACTCTACGTAAACCACATCTGATCGTTACATTAAAGAGGAATGCTGCCCATTTTAAGAATTCACACACGTCAGTCAGTACTTGTGAACATGCACCACTCTTTCCTAAAGCTAGACATTGGAGAACTAACCTGTGAATTTGTGATGTCATTGGGATGTAAAAACTGCTCCATAAGCAATAAATAGGGCGCTGACCAGAGTTCGAATTGAGTCCCAAGTCTTGGGGGGTGACACCCAGAAAGGGGGTGGGAGGGGAGGAGTGGCGGTTGCCTGTCATGAAATTAAGGAGATTATCTAAGGCTACACCCGCAACAATAATGGTATTCATTTACGGTACTTATTTCTAACTTGGAACCAGCTACCTGCCACAGCACACAGCATTGTACAGGGATGACGTGCAACTGATCCTGCTGCCTATGGTCATATAAAAGTTGAAAATCACAAATCCCAGAAACCACAACACTTACAGTATTGATGTGCTGCTGCTGTTGGACCGGGACTGGTCTGGTCTAGTGCTGGTCTGTTCTGCTGAAGTGTGTTGGCTTGCACCGGGCCGCTCCACTGGAAGCTGAACTCTACAAGATGCAAATTAAAATTGTGTTCTAAAGAGTGTGTCAGTTACTCTACATTCACAGCCGTATTGAAGCATAAATATAATTTTATGACACGTGTTTTTCAACATGGTTGAGCAAACAAGTTGACCATTACTGGGGGGATTTACCTTTCAGAAAAGTCTGTCATGAGAAGCCTCCTCTTCTCCCCTTTCACTCGTTCTGTTCATGGAAGGTAGTTGTGTGTCTAGCTAGCTAGACCTAGCAAACCTTGGCTAGTGTAAACCCAGTCAGTGTATAACCGTTAGGTTAGGTAACTAGCTAGCTACTAGAAGTGTTCTAAGAAAACACTGTAAATCGTTGAAGAGACCAACACGAAGTGGACATTTTTATAATGAAAGTAGGCTACTTACTAAGCTTATTGACGCACACCAAATGAGGAATTCCACGAGTTATCTAGTGCAGAGAAGTTTGTTTGCCAGTTTGTTCATCACAGTACCGTGTGGGAGATTTATGCTGCATTCAGTGAAACTCGGAAATTTGGAACACTTAAGGAGAATTAAACAATGTGCTGCATTCTCTCAGAAATTTGGGCTTTATCTGATAACGTGACATGAGACCCCCCAAAGTTTAGATTATTTTCCTTATACGGGGTTCCTTGAACCTTGGCACTCACTTTGTTGACCCATAAGATTTGTGTGTGAGTTCTTGCACTCAAATGAGGTTTAAATTCTAGTTCACACCTGTTAGCATTGCTAGAATATGAATTTAATTTTGGTGTGGCAACTTAGATTAGCATCTTATGCCTCCACAAAGGCAGCACCTCATTCATTGTCTATGGAGAGCCTTAAAATCTGTATCACATATGGTTAAAAATGAGATTTTGTTTCTGTTCCTGTCTAAATCTCGCCTGTGTGTGACTTTTCTCCTTGTCATGTGAGCCTGCTGGGTGGCTCTGCACTGGCTGCCTATCCTCTGTCAAACCAGGGTAGCATGACAGACTCTGAATGCCTCCAGTCCCCTACAGACCCGAACATCTTATTCACCAGACCTTAAAAAAAAAAAAAAGACAGATTGCTCATCTTCACTCAGTGATAAAGGAGCCATGACGAAGCTTGCACTTAGATTGAAGACACTCACACACACACAAAGACTGCATATGCACTGACAGCTCATACACAAACACACACACACACACACACACACACACACACACATACATTTCCGCATGCAGCAGCTGAAATGAAATTTGAAATGAAACTTTTCTTTTACGAAGGCTGTCTTCTTCCTCTCTGCTTAGCCGGTGCACATTTGTCATTTTGTCATGTGGACTCTCCCCATGGATCGGAGCTGTGGCGAATCCAATAGGATGTGGCATAACTGATCACCCAGCTGTCACACTGCTGAGGCCAATGCAGACTGACAGGCCATCTGACTGCTGCTGAGTCACATGTGCACACACGTTAACACACTCACACACACACACAGTATGCATATCTTAAAGCTGCACTAGGCCAGATTTTAATGTAAAAATACGGCCATCTTATCAGAAATCATGAAATGGGGCTGTGAGAGTGAATAGCATCCCATCCCCACTGATTGAGACACCGTAGATTCGCCTATATTGGCCTAAAATAATGAATCAGAACTTCACCAAAGTAATAGTTCACCAAAAAAACAAACACAGGTGAAGTTTGTATGTCCACATAACACACAGTGAGTTAGCTAGCACAGCTCCGTTTCAGCCTTCTCCAAAACAATAAGTTGTGGTGGCCAGGTCCTGGTTTTTTAGAGTTCCAAAAAGTGCAAACAATTACCATAAAATTACTCCAAACAGCTCATGCAGCATAATCCAAGTGTTTTATAGCCAAACGATTACACTGTGGGTCCAAAAGTCCAATATTCCTTCCTTTGTGAGTGGGGAAATCCTTGAATTTCCCTATGCGCTCTTCGTAAGCTCCTATACTTCCAAGTTTGAAAGTTGTAAATTCAACTCATCGTGTATTCAAATCAGAAATAAATAGTCAGAAATAACAAAATGGACCCTGAAACAAAAGTAGCTTTTTTGGTGACTATTTCAGAAACCAAGTGTTACAAAGCTACTTTGTGCTGCAATGGTAGAATGAAGAGGAGAATATTTACATCAGATTTGTAATTGATATTTTAATACGTTTTAATACTACAAGTTAAACAAAGAGTGAGAATGTCACATCTTGGCATCTTGGGTATCATGTAAAATTTCACTTTCCCATTTGTATTTATCACTTTACTGGGTCGTTCAAGCACACTCTACCTGTAATTACAATATTTCCAACAGTATTTGAAGGCAGCATCTGCTTGCTTTTGGACCAGCAATTGTTTGGCTTCAGAACACACTTGGGAGTAAGTTTATGGTCAATTTTTGCCCTTTTTGGAACTCTAAAGAATTGGGTGAACTATTCCTTTAACAGCTGAACTTCCTGTGAAAAAATGTTCTTCTTCCTCCATCCCCGCCAGCCACTAAGAGGAAATAATTTTGGCCTGAGGAGTGCGTAGTTCACTGACGTCATCTTACATCATTTCTGGATATTTAAGTCCTCAAACTACAAACAGTAACCCCTCACTGCTATTTGGGGCTGCCAATGCGCAAAAATTCCCTAATGCAGCTTTAATATTCCAAATCCCTTTATCCAGAGTCTTTCTTTCTTTCTTTCTCTCTCTCTCTCTGACACACACACACACACACACACAGCGAGTGTGTTGTGTGTAGGGCTCAGTGCCTGTCTGCTGCTCATCTCCTTTCCAGAAATATCTCAGCGCTGATTCAGTCTCTAACAACAAATTGATTAGAAACAGGATACATTAATCCATTCGCATTTGGACACGAGTCATCAGCTGAGCTGCCCGAATGTTTGAATAGTTTTGTTCGCTTACTGGTTGACTCTCCATGTCATGTGATATGTCCACATTTTAATTGAAGATGAAAGATAGCATGCCTCAAACTTGGCCATATCATTACTTGATAACAGTCCAGCATTTGGGCTATTTACATTTTGAGCTGAGATATGTTAATGTGGTCTTACTGACGTTGAGTATATCATTTCACTGAAATTTTATATAGCTTCACTACCATCAAGGTGCCATTTGAGCAAGGTAATTAATCCCCAGCTATTTGACTGGAAGCTATCAGTGTCCAACGGTACAAGACTGCAATTGCATTGACTAGTGTGTCTTGAATAGTGTGAATGTAATGAGGGACACAGTAGCATAGATCTTCCATACCTCTAATTATGAGGATGTAATTAAAGGAGCATTTCACCACAAAGTCCTATTTCACTCCTACCTTGGGTTTAATTTGCTCCTCTGGAAAGATTTTCACTTATGAACATATTCAGTTGCACTGCTGGGATTTATTTTGAATTCCTGTGAAATCCCATCTGCCCAGTTAAGCATATAAAAGCATTCGCTCACTTAAACATATTTTCTCATCAGTATCCCTCACTGAGGCCTTAAAGTCACAGTAAAACAGCATTTTGAGAGCATCTTGCTTCCTTAATGTGATGATGTTTTTCCTGTTGAAACAGGATGTAGCACGGAAGAGATCAATCAGAAGTGTAAACCAATGGGAGATCAGTTAGGGAGAGAAAGGCAGTTTTATTTGATGGGAAGGGCGGAGGGGCGGGATTGTTCAAAAATCTGTGATGGTTTTATTGGTTGGAATTTTTATGTTGCCTCCTGGTACACGATGATGTCACCACTAAAGATTTTCTGTTTTCCAGGAATTAAAAGTAATGAGATTTTGATATAAAAATACAATAAACTATTTTTTTTTGGTCATTTTTTTGCCATAAGTCATCAAATAGGTGTAATAGGTATGAGTAATTTCAGTGTGACTTTAATTAGTCTTCACTTAGTGGACTAATGAGTTGCTGTTATTTTATGCTCATTAGGGACTCTCATGGCTATTCAACCAGAGGCAGGGCCAAAGATATTGTGCCATGTAGATTTAAGACCTGTTTTAGGCAAAATACTTTTTTGTACATGGCAGCGGTAGAGTGGAATAGGCTTCCAGTAGAGATAAAATCAAGTCAGTCTTGTCGTAGATTTAAACGTGAATGTGGGCAATGGTTATTTGTCCAAAATGAAAGAATGACTTAGAAATGTATATGGGTGTAGGTATGTAGGTACGAGTGAAAGTAGGAGTATATGTACGGTATGTATGGTACAGGGTACTTTAGTCATCTGTGACTTGTCTTGCTATCTTTGTCTGCCTTGAAAGAGGCTACAACAGAAATAAGTTGTCTTTTAACTTTATTGTGTTATCCTCAACATTTTTTTAAATGAATATGTATTTGTCGCAGTGTATGACATTTTATATATATTTGTTTTTGATATGTCAAATAAATCAAATCAAAAATGCAATTACATTTCTGCTCAGTGTCCTCCAGATGACTTCACCCAAAATCCAACTTCAGTAACTCTCTGACTCAACAATTCTCAAATCAAAGGAAAATAATCCAAACTCTGGTTACAGCTATGGGAGCGTGTGAAATGATGTGCATAATTTAACAGCTTTTTTTCAGCCATGGGCATGGGCTGTTCTCCCAGAATGCCCCTGTTTCCTCTGGCCGCCATCCTCCAGCATAATCTACATCTGTTTATCACCTGAGCACGCCGCACCGCGAATCAGTATTCAAAAGTTGCAGCTTCAGAAAATCACACATTAACATATCGCCTGCAAGTCGCTTTTTCCACACACGCCGGCTTATATCCACACATGCCGCTTACATCCATCTTCGGCATGCATAATTCTGGCACATTAATTTTTTGGACGCCCTGGCCTGGTTGATTGAGCAGATGCTGGCGCTGTATGGAGGTGTTGCATGTTGGGTTATTACACCCAAGGCAGGAGACATATTTTCAGGGCAGAAGAGGGTGTGTGTGTGTGTGTGTTTTCACAGATAAAACTCCCTGGTGGTTTGTTTCCTTTCTCACCCTGCCACCTTGTCAGCTGGGGGGTGCCAGCTAATCAAGATGAGACGGCTAATTACGGTGCAATGAGCATCTCAGCAGCGCGGCTTGGTGGTGCTTCCTTGAGAAAGATGGAGGATCGCTGCATCTGGTTGGTTGGCAGCCAGCGTTACTTCTGCTTACCTTGTGGTAAGTGCTTGTACTTTTTGGTCATCTAATGATGACGTTTCTTGACTTAGCTGAACAATGAAACTTTCCTTGACACACAAATGTCCATTTGGACCAAAGAGTGCTGGAGAGAAAACCCTTTCAGCGCAAAGTTCTTAACTAACTTGTTTGAAGGTCCCATATCATGTAAAACAGGATTCCCCTTGCCTCTTTGATTATAAAGGAGTTGGATGGTCTATCTAAACATGGTAAAAGTATCAAAACGCACGGTCGCCAACTAAATCCACACAATCCATATTAGAAAAGCGAGCCTCTAAACGAGCCGTTTGGACTTCCGTAACTTTGTGGTGTCACAAAGGTTCGCTCATTATCATTTCTGTAAGAAATAATAGACTAACAAAGTGTTTTTTTCAAACCGGTTGAGCGGTTGGCATTATTTATTACCGGAGAGTTTTCCCTACCTGTAGCTGCCACTGCTGTAGTGTCTCACGTTTCACTCTTGAAACGATTAGCCAATCAGAACAGAGGGGTCGTTAATATTAATGAGCCTTAAAGACACGGCGACAGAAACAGCCTGTTCTTGGTAAGGCTCAGAGAGATGCTGGAAAATGAACGTGTAAAAATGGATTGAGAGTGTTTTTGGTACATGACACCACACACACAGCTTTGAATGGACCTCAAGACAGAAAATAAAACACTGGAAAGTGGAGAATATGGGAACTTTAAGAAAGAGAGTGTGTTAAAACGAGGCGAGCGACAGTCAAGAGTGCACTGCGAATCAAAACAGAGGCGACATCGCGCTCCGCTGCCCTGAATCACAGCGCACTTAAGGGATGAAGCCTTATGAATAAACAGAAAGAAGGCACCAATCCAACCTGCAGGGCACAGCAGAAACAAGAAATAGAAAGTGACATTTTTTTTTGCATATTTTTCTTTTGATTTTATTTGATGTTGACAGCATCATTAGCCAAGCCGAAGCATAAAAATCAGCCGAAGAGAAAATACACGTCAGATATCCAGTGCTGATGTGTTTGACAGAAATGGGCCGAAGAAGTCTGCTATCTCTCCTGGCTGAGTGATCGGTAAGCACCGTCAGTGCGTGCCTATCGCTAAGCTAAGACAGATATGAGCTGCTCTGATGGCGGTCACCTATCTCTGCGCCCGGCAAGACAGGTGACCCTGCATGACTTTATGGAGCCATCCTGGCAGACATCCTGTCCGCCCGGCAACAAGAACGGCATCGCAGTATGTCAACGATCAGCGCGGGCTATGAGCTTGATTCCCGGACATAATGATAGCAAAGATGTTTGTTTTCTCAGCTAATTGGGCTTATTGCTCTGCTTTCCGAATCAGATGCCTCTCTTCCCTAAACCCGAAAGGAAAAGAAAAACCCATAAACAGATGATTAGTTTCTACTTAAGGAAGTCGTGTGAAATAAATGGCGAGGCCGCGATAGCCATAAAGATGAAAAACATAACCGTAATGACGCTATCGTTTCTTCCATTCTGATTTACGGCTCGCCTACTGTACATGTGCGGCTCGTTTCGCTGCAGCAAGGTGAAACTCTGAACCAACACGGACAGACCGGGAAGCCATTTGGAATGGGTCCAAGCGCCATAACAACAAAACATTAAAGGTTTTACAGCGGCGGCAGAAGGCTGCTGCGACTGACAAGAGCCCTAACATACAAAAAAAAAGGAAAATACAAGACATGGGAGGGAAGAATAATAGGTGTTTTTATATGTAGCTAAATTCCGATATGAATTAGGAGGCCAAGTCTAACATCAAGCCAAGATTTTCACAATATGGCACAGTAAAAAATCATATTAAAACAGCTTTGGAAACTGTTTTGAACTGACTGAAGACATTACATAAGCCCAAACTGTACTGCAGTACTGTACAGTCATGACCAGTGAGTTCCAGCGCACTGCATCAAGCTCCGGCCTGCGATTAGTGCAGCTACACACCAGCTGGCAGGCAACAGGTCAGCGGAGGGGCAGCGCGAACAGCCAGAGCTTCAAGGACAATCCAACGAGACACACAGTCTCCAGGAATAAACTCTCTGTGTGTGAAGTGTTTCTCCACAAGTTTTAAATTCTACAGCGAATGGAGAGCTTAGAGACTCCTAGTGGATCCTCAGTGGAAGATGCCTATTGTTCCGTTCTCATGACGATCTCGATATGACAGCGCTCCGGCAAAGGTTAACTCACATGTAGGCCAACGTTTATATTTGTCTTCTGTCAGATTGGAACGCTGTCATCATCTTCGGGCTTCATCTTGACAGGATGACAGCGCACATGTTTCCCACAGGAGGGGGGAGGCAGATGATCGGGCCGGGGGTGGGGGGTGGGAGGGCAAGACGCGGACAAAAACTAATAATAGGCGACTTTCTCTCTTTGAAAGACAGACCCGGAAGCACTATAATTACAACTATTAAGTGAATACGGAAAATAATCAGCTCCTCGTACGAGTTTGAAGACGTATTCTGATCTTCATTAACAACAGGAATGGATACAGGCATCAGAGTCAATAGTATTCCTGACAAACTGACTCTTAATGCAACTGCTTCTTCACTAGCATATGAATATATAGCATATATATACTGTATATATGTGAGTGCTGAACTCACACACATACAATACACTCACACAGATCAGGCAGACAGCCACCTGTTGAATAGGCAATGAACAAAGAATAGGAGAAGTGAACACAGCAGAGTAGATAAATGAATAGAGGTCGTCACTCATGTAAGGATAAAGCATTGTATCAAACCTGGTTAAAGCCTTGACCTGGACTAAATAGTGACTTTCAATGTAGCTCTCCAGAGGTAAGTCATCTCCACACTTATAGGATGTACAGTATGTGTGCTCTTGCTTGATTATTTGTCGTTTTTCCATGTGCAGGTTGGGCATCAGGGCATGCAAGATAGCAACATGGCCGTGCTTCACTGAAATGAATGATGTCTTAAAGGAAAAATCCACCTGTGGATACTCTCACACTGTTAGATATCATCAATCTGTAATGTTCAATGTATTCCAGGGTTAGAGTTAGATGTGTTGTAATTTACCTTCATGGTGTAGCCACTTTTCCTGAACAGGCGTCATCTACTTCTACTTCAGTTACAGACTTCCTACATTTCCCAGAATGCCTTTCAACAACCCTCAGAGAGGGGGGGTCTCTGAACTATAGGTGCAGGTGGAGAGAGTGATAGCAATAATGCAGTAAGTTTTTCCAGTCGAGATAAAGTGCGTAGTGCCTGGTTGTTCAAATTACAAAAAAGTAATCGAAGAGGTATTTCACATGCTGCCAACAACAGATCAACTTGACTATGAAGTAAACAGAACTTGTTTCCTGCAGGGGATCGTTGTTTTGGAGTAATCATCATCGAAGTAATTAGATGAAAACGAAATGATTCCTATGGGGAAATTGTGCAGCAGCAAAAAATAGAATAAAGATAAGAAAGAACAAATAGAACATATTGAAGATAACACAACATATAGAACAAGTTGAAAATAAAGATACAGAATCTCTTTCATGAACTATTTGTTGGACAGAATTCTTGTTATTTTGACTATTTGGCCATCATAACATACTGTATATTTGCAGTTTGAATACTGATAATTCATTTTCCAGTTGACACACATGGATTTGTGACTGTTTACAATGCATTTGTGTAACAAAGAGATAGCTTGGTCATGAGGTCAGGAAGCCTTTTCTAAAGATGGGGGATATTTGCATATCATTTGCAGCAGGGAAAAACTTCCAAACACAATATTATTCCAAGACATTGCTGTTTTGATGTCCTGAAGTAAACAGAACTTGTTTCCTGCAGGAGATCGTTGTTTTGGAGCTTTGACACATATGAAGACGAGTTTCTTCACCGCTGCAGGTCATGGCAGCCAGGACCATCTGACTGGAACCGACGACATTTCTGGAGCCCTGATTGAAATTCCACAGCAGGGACTTTGGCCATTAACAGTCCCCACAGTGTGTGTCGGAGCGAGGACGGGCGTCGCTCCTATTCCCACAGTGCTTAACTCTGCTCCGCTGCCTATCGGGACCACTAGTCTCACGGGGAGATAGTGTGTAGAGTGTGTGTGTTGTCGGTGGGAGGGGTGACGGCGTCCCACGGGGGCTCGCTGAGGTTCCACGCTGTTGCCTAACCTAACAAGGCAGGGAGAGTCACAGTCGGTGAGATAACGCCGGTCTCGGGGGAAATTTAGGAGGATCACGAGTCAGGCTCGCTTGTCTAGAACAAACTCTGACAAAAGGCAGGGACAGGCAGGGATTCGGTCCGAGACGGTTACAGGCAACGCATCACATCTAATTGGACACCAAGGACAGATGAAATGCGAGCTGAAGGTGATTCACACAGACTCATGCGCCTCGTCATGTGTGACTAAATTGATACAGATGCTGCCCTTCAACTTTCTGTGTGTGAAATGTCTCTAGCAGAACTATCTCTGCTAGAGATGCACTGTTGGAAAATCTCATCACTTCAACAAAGAACCAACAGCCTTGTCTAATAATGAAATATACATGAATGAGTGAGAGAATGAGAGTATATAGCAAACAGTGCAGCAACAGCCCAATGCAATTAGTTTAGATGTTGCTCAGAAATATAAGCAGCATTATTTAGTGATTTAGTTTTTCAAAACAGAAACCTGACCTTCAGATGATCCAATCAGGATTATAATAATCCAATAAATTCATTTCCCATTCCCATGTAAAATCATCTTTCGTTTCTCCACAAAGGTGACCTGAGTATTACAATATGTCCTTGCTTTGCAAGGGGGGGATTCTCATGCATGTTCCTTTCCCAATGAAAGCATGAAACGAATGAATTGATTTATTATTCACCTGATCAGCTGCTTAGCATTCCTGTCACCATCAGCTCCGTAATTGCAATTTGCACTTTTGTTGCTTGAATATGCCGAACACAATATTCATGCAAAGAGATGTCAGATACATCGGCGGTGTGACATAGAGTTTATCAAAGGCTCAATTACATTTCGTGGCATGAAGCAGTGTAATCAAACGGAACTGTACCACACGGTTAATCAATCAGTCAATCACACCAGCAGGGTGGATGGATTTAACTCTATTAATACATATCCTGAAGCACTGAATTCCTCGCTGCAAACAAATAAAATCTTAAAAGACCTGCTCCTATTCATAGAGAATTTCTGATATTCTTCTCTTCATTCCTCTATATTCCCCTATCCTGCGAGAATTGAGGAATAAAAATGATGGACAGATGAATAGAAACGTCTTTCCTCTGAAGCGACTGAATTATAAACCGGCGCCCTGCTCATACAGCATTTTCCACGCTCCGCTTGCCGTTGTTTATTCACTCCCAGATATCACCTCCTTTTCTTCACCTCCTGAATCAGTCCCACATGCCGATTTGCATGCCGCGCCGTCATTGGCCGCCCGGATGCTACACTCCAACAGGCTGCCTCGCGCTGATTGGTCGGGGCTGCAAGAGGGCATGGAAGCTCTGCCATCAAAAACAGGCATAAAAGGCAGCGTGTGGGATCACAGACACAGATGAGCACACAATAAGCAACTTTGAGAGGCTTTGAGGGGAAAAAGCAACCGCCGGTCTGAATAACTGGCATGTGAGAGAGAAGCTGAGAACGGAGCTGCAAGGAGAGACTCACACGAAGCTGCTGAAGGGAAGACTTTCAAGCAAAAAACCTTTTAAACAGAGGTAGAAGTCAGGGAGTGCTGACAGGTGTTGAGATTCTCAGTGTCAGTTTTGCAGCAGCTGCTTTAACCGCTGCAGTAAACTGAGTAGAAGTGAGGTAAACTGAGATTTTGGGACATTTTCTCCAGCAGTGACCCTACATAAAACCAAACCCAGCATGTCTCTGGAGGTGAAGGAGAAGACCCAGGTGCGGCTGGTGTTCCTGGGGGCGGCCGGGGTGGGCAAGACCGCCCTGATCCGCCGCTTCCTCCAGGACACCTTCGAGGCCAAGCACCGGCGCACGGTGGAGGAGCTGCACAGCAAGGAGTACGACATCGGCGGGGTCAAGGTCACCGTGGAGATCCTGGACACCAGCGGCAGCTACTCCTTCCCGGCCATGCGCAAGCTCTCCATCCAGAACAGCGACGCCTTCGCGCTGGTGTACGCCGTGGACGACCCCGAGTCGCTGGAGGCCGTCAAGAGCCTGCGCGACGAGATCCTGGAGGTCAAGGAGGACAAGTACACGCCCATCGTGGTGGTGGGCAACAAGGCGGACCGCGAGGACGAGCGGCAGGTGTCCGGCGACGACGTGCTCTCCACCGTGGAGCTGGACTGGAACAACAGCTACCTGGAGGCGTCGGCGAAGGAGAACGCCAACGTGGTGGAGGTGTTCAAGGAGCTGCTGCAGCAGGCCAACCTGCCGAGCCGCCTCAGCCCGGCGCTGCGCAGACGCAGGGAGACCTTCCCCAAAGACACCAGCTTCCGGCCGCCCATGAACAAGACCAACAGCTGCATCCTGTCGTAACGGGAGAGGCAAGGGGAGGGGGAGGAGAGGCGTCGCTCGGGACGGTGAAGGGACACTAGAGGAGGAGGGGTGGGAAGGTGCCGGACAGAACCGAAGAGAGAAAGAGCGAAGAGAAAGACTCGGCTGCAGGGAGCGGGCGTGACGTGAAGAACTGTCTTCTGGATTCTGGAGCGACACAAGACACTTTTGAGTTCGCAACATGGCAGATGGTGTTGCTGTAGGAGGAAAAACTGAGGAAGAGAACTGCATTGAGACTGAACTTAAACTGAATACAATAAACGGAGCGGAGAGACTGAAGGATGCATTTATTACTGTTGTTTACTTGATGTAATGTTGTTGCTGCTTATTTGGTGACATGCTGCTGGTGTTTAGATCAATGTGTAGCTTTTGCATTTGGACTGTTGCAGACAGATTTGTTTACTGATGGAGAAGTGGGGGAAAGTGTATATACGTTGTGGTTCGTGCAAAAGTTTTAGCTTTCATGTAAAAATGTTTTAATTGACCAATTCACCTGTAGCACATCATTATGTTTACAATTTTTGTATCCACTATCTGCTATGAAGCATGACATTACTCTTATGTTTGAAGTGGTGAAATGCAAAATGTATACTGTAAATGCACTTTTCTTTTTGAAATTACCATTTGCAATGACGTCTTTGTTTTTTCTTTTTATATTTCATTTTTTTTTTATCATGGGGTTTTTCTCACGTTGAACATTTTTGCTGTTAATTTTACAAATATAAATGGAATGTTGATCTAAATGCTGAATAAAAGCCAAAAGCACAAAAAACAGAAATTTCCTGTTGTCATTTCAGAGTGTATAATGTTGATGGGTGCGAGAAGGATAAATAATGCTGGTGAAACATAGATAGGTCATCAGCAGACTTAAGTCTCACTGTCTATTTGCTGACAGAGGTAAGTTCACTTTTAAGTAATTAGATGAAAACGAAATGATTCCTATGGGGAAATTGTGCAGCAGCAAAGAATAGAATAAAGATAAGAAAGAACAAATAGAACATATTGAAGATAACACAACATATAGAACAAGTTGAAAATAAAGATACAGAATCTCTTTCATGAACTATTTGTTGGACAGAATTCTTGTTATTTTGACTATTTGGCCATCATAACATACTGTATATTTGCAGTTTGAATACTGATAATTCATTTTCCAGTTGACACACATGGATTTGTGACTGTTTACAATGCATTTGTGTAACAAAGAGATAGCTTGGTCATGAGGTCAGGAAGCCTTTTCTAAAGATGGGGGATATTTGCATATCATTTGCAGCAGGGAAAAACTTCCAAACACAATATTATTCCAAGACATTGCTGTTTTGATGTCCTGTCCGATAGCAATTGCACCACAATGGGACTAATGAGAGGAGAAAAGTGTGAATGTGAGATGTAGAATACTGCAGAACAGCGCAGATTAGAAGCAGTGATTATGGTAGTATGCCAACATCCATCATCTACTTGTCTAGGCAATGCATGTGGTGCAGAAGGCATGCCCAAGGCATCAGCCTAATTACTCTTGACATATTAATATGACTTAATATGAGTGGAGGAGTCTCAGCATGCTCACCATCTCAACCATACATCTACTTCACAACTATTGCTACACCAGTAAGAAACTAAAACAACGGACAAAAAACAAACATCAGATAGAAAGTGATAATAAAAATGATTCATTGAGTTGTTGTTGTTCCCTCGGTGCACAAACACAGCACTTCACATAAGCTGAAATAAACACAAGTGTTGAGCTCAGAGGATAGCAGGAGTTTCCACAGTCTGTATTAAGATATATGTCGCCATCTATTGACAAAAAGCACACACTACATTTTCACTGAAATCAGTTCCAACTGTGTGGCTTTATTGCTATACTCTATTGATGCCTCAAAAAAGACATTTGACAGCAACCATGGAGCTGCTAGTGGGTTCAGTGCCTTGCTCAAGGACACTTCAGCAGGACCGATGCTATTGAACCCACAAACTTTGAATCATATCTCCACTGTGCCATGGAGTCACCTGCATGTTGACATACACGCTTCAGTTTTTACGTCAATATTCTAGTTTACCGTTACGACATCCGACCTCATGTCAATTCCAACGAGCATACACAAGTTTCATCACAGTGTTCTGGTAAGCGGAAAATATCTGCTGACGTTATTATCCATCATCAGCCCGGACTAATTCCATTGACAATGCATGGGAGGCCGAAATTGTGTTTACACTCAAATACGGTTTATTGTCTACTAGAGCTGACCGTTCTGAACAAGAAGTCACGCTCATATGTTTGGATTAAACAACTGAATCATCCTGGAAAATGATCACCAACACATTTTCCATCTTTGTAAAGTGATTGTGACTGAAGGGGAAATCGGTGTGACATCCCATTTTAGGGGGCAGTGCGATCTTATTTCAGGCCAGAAGGGAGAGCTGGGAAGGTTAAGCGATACAAACTGAACTGAACTGGCCTTGAGCGTAACAGCAACATTTGAATACTAAATAATTCAGCTGCACTACTCTTTCACCAGTTGACAGGCCGGTCCATTGTGCAGTTCCTGTATTAGATGTGTATGGTTCCCCTTACTTCAAACCTGCAGAGCAGAGACAGTTGCGTGGCGCTCAGGTCCATGTGCCCCCCCAACCCCCAACCCCCCAACCCCCACCCCCCTCCCCTCTCCATCAGATAGGATTGAACCAAGTTTCCTGTTTTATTTTGAGGAAGTGGCCGGGTAAACGTTTGCTCTCTAGTTCCTCTTTCAGTCCACTTTTAAACAGCCTTCCGCACTCCGCTCATGTTCACTTGCAGACAACAAAGGGAGCGGAGGCCTAGCAGCTTCACGGTCATGCAGGTGTGTGGACTTGTCATCTCGCTAGTAGCATGGAGTTGTAATTGTTCTAGCTTTATTTGAGATCTGAGATGGATATTTGAGGTTTTTCACTGGACATTTTGCACAGATTAACCTCACTTTATGATTATTTTCCATTAGTATTACCATGGTCACCTTGTAGAGGAGCTGCAGTGAGGGAGGCCATTCATCCAGTGGTGACTGTGTGTCTCGGTGCCCAGTCGTCTTTGCCCCTGGACTTGGTCAAAGCTCCTCAGCGGATTAATGCAATCCTGAGGCGTTTAGAACAAGTTCAGGGTCCTGGACAGAATACAGCAAGGTTTCTCATTACAGTGTAAAGAAATGTAATCAATCTATGTATTGCTTGCATAAAAGAAAAAGACCGAAAAGCGGTTCTTTGCTCTGTTTGAATTAAATGATCAAGCTCAAGTTACAAAGTTACAGTTTTATTACAATAAAGCAGATTTATAGTTTTGGTTCTGCTTAAGGTGACAGCCGTTGATAAGCAAAAATAACTGTACACAGAATGTGTGACATGTCTGAACTTATTTAGACTAAGCCTCGATATGACGTGTACCGGTATATGAAATGTGCTTGTGAATTAGTCACCTATTATGCATTAAACTTGACATTTTATCTACTGTGTAGTTATTTTTGTATTTTAGAGAAAAAAAATACCCAGCATGTGTATCATTAACCTTTGATGTTAGATAACATCTACTTCTACACACAGAATGCAAAACAGGATTTATTAAGTCTGCATGCAAATCGAGGCACGTAGCAACAACCAAACACCCACAGCTTCTTTTTGACACTGTGTACTGCCCATATTTCCTGAGTAAGTGCCATACTGTATATATATATATATACCGGTAAGTATAAAATGACAACGCACCTGATGCAATGTAAAGCATTGCTCACTGGCATAAGCTTTAAAAGATTTGTAATGACCATTAACATCTAATTTGTAGTGAGCAGTGCTGACTGAGATGTCATGCTTGTCCATGCTTCACAAAGCAAGAGGCCTCACCAGTGACTGAAACTGGTACTGAAAGTTGAGGTTCAGGTGCAAAGCTGTTCCACTACATTTTTAACACTTACAGTACATGCACAAACCTACGCTTCACACTTCCACTGCAACGATACTAATTATAGTTGTAGCTCATATTGCCAGTTAAATTAAGACAACGCGCTACTTTCACCCAAGTATATGCAAGCTTTTATCATTGCAATTCTCCATGGTTCAAATAATGACAGAACTTTTCTCATCCAAGAATTGTTTTATTAGCCAAATGCTGCAGCATACTGAGAGGTTGCATACAATACATAATGTTGCGCTGTTCATCTCTCCAGATGGTAGGAAGGAAATACTAATGAAGTGAAACACTTTGTGCTGTTTGAACAGTCCCCATATGTAACATATCATAGGAATGAAGCAGAGTTCGAACTGTTGAGACACAGAAACGTCTTTCATAACGTACAGTAAATACAAGCGACTCAAATGAATCGGCAAAAACAAACAGAAACGACAGGGAAAAGAAACAACTGTGGTATGCTGAGGATTCTTGGTCCTGGGTGTGTGCTTTTTGTGGGTGCTCGGTGCGTTCGGGAATGTAGATGTGTGTCTGTGTGAGTTGCCTCAGTCGTCCACAGCGATGTTGCGGAACAGATAGGCCATGGACTCTCCGTTATGGATGCGTCGGATGGCCTCTGCCAGGATCATACTGACGTCGACGGTCTTGATCTTCGGACACTGCAGCTTCTGCACCTCGTGAGGAACAGTGTTGGTCACCACCACCTGGAGGCGCAAAAGGACAGGCTCAGTCCGTTTCCCTCAGCCTTTCTCTTGAAGGGCTTCGTTCACTCAACAACACTGACAAAATCTATGCATACCATTGTGGACCGGGCCACACGTTGTTCAAGTTTGTCAAGTGTGTTAAAAATGCAATGTAGAGCTCACGCCCAGATCTCTCCACCTTCGTTTATCATTGGCACATCATGAGAAGCAGTAGATAAGCGTGTATGACATGCATAAAATGTAGAAAAACATATTACATATAGGATATATATCATATGCTACAATTCTTTGTTTCAAAAATGCATGTCTTGACATTTAGTTAGACATGTAAAAGTAAACAAGACATTTGCTACAGTTACTCTACAACAGATCTAAAAATGAATTACGTTTTCCTCTTGGGGAAGTGAATGGGGAAGATAACTACTGAAATATACTGGGGCAGGATGGGTTTACATTTAGTGAAGGCTATAGTGTTGCAGTTCTCAGCCACCTGTTTCCTGGTGCATTTATTTTCACATAATAAATAGAATTAAAACAGTTCACTGAAACTTCACATTTAACTTACATTTCCCGTGGTGTTCACAAGCAAAGTGCAGTGACATTAAAGGTCAGGTTAAAAATTCGTTTACTTTGACCTACTTCCAGCGTTCTAGTTACTCTATGTTCAAAGGTAATGGTCTTGTGATTTTACCTCATCGATAGCAGACTCCTCTATGAGTCTCGGCGCCTCGGCGGACAGCAGGCCGTGTGTGGCCATGATGTAGATCTTGTAGGCTCCTCGCTCCTTCAGGAAGTCTGCCGCTGCAACAAAGTCCTCCACGTCATCGATAATGTCGTCCTAAGATAAGTGGCCACATGGATAAGAGTTAGGGATCACACGAACGGGCGCGATTAAATCTCAACATTCAATTTGTATTGTATCAGCATGTCATGTAAACGTTATTGAGTTTTGGTCAGTTTTGTCAGTCTCTGCTGTCAACAGACTGTAAGATGGTAAGAATTAATACCTTTGTAATGCTAACCGGCATCAAGAGAGACATTAGTCACGAGTTAGCTGAAAGTCTGTATTGACAAGCAAAAGTGACAGGACCTGCACAGAAATGTATGTGCAAGTATTCCTCTAACCAAATTGCATTAATGATTCAATAAGTGAAAAACCACACTCACATGACACAGTATCTCAACCCTTGCACCGTATATTACCAATACAGTTGTTTTGTGAAACCCCACTACTGAGTCCAAAGAAGGAATTACTAAATTGTGTTAAGTACATGTAAGTCACATAAAAGCTCAAGGTCTTACAACAATGATGGCGATTCTGCCTCCTACATCTCCTACAACAGTGATTGGTGGCTTCTCCTTCGCCATCATCACTGAAAGACAAAGATAAGAGGACGATTACTTTGAGCACAGAAGTCAGATCGATCGATCCAGTGTCTCAGAGATCAGGAGAGGATACTTGGATCACATAAAAAAAGGGAAGGAGATTAGGTGAGAAGGGATTTGGTTAAAAACCTGCAAACATCATGCAAGGCAGCTCTACCTCAACAAGCATCCAGCTACCACAGCACCAGTCCAATCGTTTCAGGCCTCCAGAAAACTTGGAAGACTTTGGGGAAATGGAATATGTCGTTGGTGGGATGAATTTTGAGGATGAACTTGTCATCCTGCTGAGTCCAATCCAAGAGTTTACAGGGTCTTGCATGCTATTGCGTTTGGTATTGTAGTAGATGGAGAGGTGAGCGTAGAACTGACCCCCTTAGGAGCCACCAAACCAGGGTCAAATCACTATTTGGAATCAATTCAAATACCATTTGTAATGGATAACTATAATGGAATAAATTACTTACTGAGTAATTGATCTTGCCTGCCAAAGAAATCATTTAAATTGCCCTATTTTGAAGTCTTCTAACTCCAGGCAGGCTTATACGAATGTTTGAAGTAGTTGAAAGGATTTCAAATAATAATCGACCCCGGTCTACAAACCACCACATTTGAACTGTAGGGACCCCCACACTGCAGCCGACCATGCCAAAAACCTTCTTCCAAACAACAGCAAGGCAGTTTTAGTGGTCAGTTCCCAAATCCGTCACAGACCATCCAACAAGGCCTCTGTCCATTTAAAACTCCTACAAGGGTGTCAGTCAGGTGGTTATGGGTTTCTGGGTAGCAAAGGAAGCCGGGAAACTGTAATCCAAACTGAGCTTTTAAACAAACAAGACTCAAACTGTTGCAAACAGTTTGGACCCACAACTCAAAAGACAAACTAATCAGGCAAAAGGATGCAAATGGCAAATATGAACAGAATACAACAGTGTCCAGCAAACTGGCTCATATTCATTTTGGTGCAACTCAGCATTAAAGTCAAATCAGGATATTGTTGCATGTGGAAAATTACTTTGTTCATGTTCTGTAATTAATGAAATGTTATCTGTAGTTAATAGCTAGTATAGCAGAAAATTGCAATGTAATTGAAATGTAATTTCATAACTTGAATCTAGTAAGAGGATTTTGAGTATTAATTAGTGTTAGCTATTATAATGCAATGCAATGATATACATGTGAAAATTTCTGTTGGGTTTTTAGGCTAATTTTTGCAACGTTCAGCAGCTTGAACACTAAATGTCAAGATCTTGACATATCTATGTGATTGAGGGCAGACAATTCATAATATCTTTCAGGTCACAATTTCTCAGTCCTGTCCAGTAATAATCCAAGTTTTATTTCTCAAGAACCAAAATCAGTTCAACTTAAAGGATTTGAGACTGAGGGCTTCCAAAAATTACCATGGACACACAGGGGAAACTATTTTCATCTCATGATCCAAATGCGCCTCAAGGTTGAATCACATCAGAACAGTGCAGCTCCCTGTTCTAGAAACAATGTTAAGTATTTTGTATTGCACTGCACTGCCCCTCTTCACATCACAAGTGTTTCTCTTCTAGCTGACACAGGAAATACCTGACGTCTGTGAGCCAATGTGCACAATGAGATGGGAGTAGTGAGACTGGTTTATTCATTTTTGCTTAATGTAATCTGAAAAGATATGACCAGGCAGACCTGATTGAAGCTTATTGTACGTTGTAAGCTGCAAGTCAGACTAGCGGCTTACTGGCCTAAACAACAGTAGTCTGCTGTGCCCACATCCTCCCACGTTGGACGGACAAAACTAGGACACAAATGTTCATGGGTTTCATTAGCTTTCCCCACCCATGTGAATCTCTTTGCACACCAAAGTACTCTGACTGACCCAGATGTAAACTCACAGTGTGAGTTCATTAAGAAATATAATATGCCGCTTTTATTCTAGTAGATGAACACATCTACCTTCCACTTCAAAAGTAAAGCTGCAAAGAAAAGACATAGCGCTAGCTAAGAAAATATAGTTGGAATGAGTAAGATATCCATGAAATCCCTTAATAATCTCAGCAGTAAACTGGGATCAGTCTGGAAAACCTTACATCAGTAAGGACCCATCAATATTCAAACTAGCTTTGATTTAGCTGTAGGGTGAGGGCAGCAATAAAAGGAGCTGAGAGGTTTGCTGCATCGGGGTCAAGCATGGGTAACCTCAGCTTGCAGTGCAGTGAAACAGACTTAGCCACTGACATATTTAGATACTATGCGGTGTGTGCCAACATATTTCCTTCCTTTGGACTAATTGCTTTCTTCAAAACCTTATTTTAGCAACAGTAAAACAGGCAAGAGAAAGAGCCCAACCTGGTCTAACATCAATTGTCATCTAATATCATACCACCATTTTCATTCTAATTTGGTTTAAGACAATTCCTCAGTGCCCAGATATAAAATGTATTGGAAGCCCTCAGTAGCTCATTCCATCATTCCATGCAGGGAGGCAAAAACAATCTAACAAAGAAGCAGAAATGGATTCAAGCGTTATGGTCATACTTGGGAGCTCTATCCCAGGGAATGGGACATGATGTCTGCTGCCTGTGTTGTCAAAAGATAGGATGGTACAGAATATTAATGGTACAGTACACATACAAACACAAGCTAGAAGTAACTGCCTCGCGGTTGTATGCCTCCGCCAATAAACTTTGTTTTATCATTGCAAGGACAGTCTTTATTTATTGAACATATATAATTAATGTGATTATTAGGTCAACTTAAAGGATTTTGGTGTCTGCAAAAGTAAGTGACAGCACTTCCACCGTTTTTGTAGACCCAAGATCGTTTTCTCAGCTACAGTGGTAAGCAAAACATTATGATGTCACGGTGAAGTTGACCTTTGAACTTTTGGATATAAAATGTCATCACTTCATCATTTTATCCTATTAGACATTTGTGCGAAATTTTGTCATAATTAGCGTATGAATTCTTGAGTTATGGCCAAAAATGTCTTTTGTGAGGTCACAGTGACCTTGACCTTTGACCACCAAATTCTAATCAGTTCATCCTTGAGTCCAAGTGGACGTTTGTGCCAGATGTAATGAAATTCCCTCCAGGCCACGGCTGTCGCCGGTGCGGAGGCACAAAAACACAAAGTACGCATGTTAACACACAATCACAAAGTTGTGAAAACACACAGAATATTACAGTGCACACAGTGATGTCATGAAACAAAACATCTTTCTCGGAGATGGCTGTTTCCCCAAAGCTGTTTAGAGGGAGGAAACCTTCAAGAAATGAGAATTGACGTTTCATGGAGGGTCAAAGGGCAGAAGATGTAATCAATGAATCTGTAAAGGCAGCGAGAGACGGGTGGAATGAGTGTGATTCAGTTCATATTTCAGAGAAGGAAGAAAAGGCTGACATAAAAACAAATTGCCGAGTCAATGAAGGAAGGAGGAGGTGGATGAGAAATTCAGCTGAGGCGAGCAGCTGAGACGAGACGAGAAGAGAAATAAACCATCCGAGGGAGAAAAAGGGGCAATGTCAGTCTTTGCCTGCAGGATTTCACAGCTGGCTACAACAACGTCCAGGTGAAGGGATGGGCTGTGCTGACCTAACGCATGCTGAATAAACTGTGTGTGTGTGTGTGTGTGTGAATGAAATGCTGCAGGGTCAGCATCATGGCTACTCAGGTCTTCACTTTTGTCTTAAGCTGGCCTTTTAGGCTGCTTCTGGAAGAGACTGACTGAAACTGTCTGTGTCAGAGGAGGCCAGCCTTGCTAATGGTCTTAAAAGGGAGGGATCGGGATCTTCCAAGTGACAAAACTTCTTCTTCAATGAAACAAAGATCCTGCAACGTCTGCCATTCTGTGTGAAGCATGTACCAGGTTTAAGGGTGTTAAGAAAGCGGGACATTATGCAAGATATTTCAAGAGGAGTGTAAGATTCTGACAATGTTTGACTAAGTTTCTTACAGGCACTACACTCATGTTTCATAGAGCGGCTCTCCTTGTTGAACAAACACATTTAAAAAGGCGTGAGGAGAGCAACACCCAAGGCACATTCTTGGTCTCTCAGAAGAAGATTGAAGAGAAGAAGAGAGGCATGGGACAAAGAGGGGCAGCCTTGGTGGAAGACGTACAAAGTTTATAATATGCGAGGGTCACCAATAATGTGAAAATGGGCTTTTCTGTGTACGTGCATCCAGAAATGGAAGATGTAATCCGTCATAAAATTGACATGTTTGCGACATACTACACTATTAATCTGTATATGGCTGAGAGAGTGATGGAAAAAGTAAAGAAGAGAAACAGCGGGTGGAGATAGAGAAATGTTTTAACATGTGTCTCTGTCTTACATGGCAGCTCCAGGCCGGTGTGTCCTGTGGTGGTGCGGGACGAGGGGGGAGAGTGTCTACCGTCAGCCATGTCCGACTCCGAACACTGGGCCTCTCCGTGGATCACAGCCAGTCCCAGCCGCAGCCTCTCAGCATAGGACTGAGCTCTGAGACACACACACACACACACACACATGCAGTGGTCAAAGAAACTGATAGACACAAACATATACAAACAAATATATAGCCAAAAGACAACAGAAAGTAGTGCACACAGAAACTTGTACACATATACAAACAGACACAAAGTGCTAACATGTGACCACAAATACACAGCACACAAAAAAGAAACCAACAACGGTGACAGCGACATAAGAGGTACACTTGTGTATAACAGAAAGTGCGACTAGAGAACTTGAGGACGTCAATACTTGCAAGTCCTGCATGTCCCAGGCTTGCTGTTACCTCTTGGCAGCTGATGGGGACTTTGCAACGATTACGGCATTCCTGTAGTCAGGGATCTGGAGAAGGAGAAATGGCATTTTCAATGGTGGAATATAAAGCTGATCATTGATCTTTCAATCGAATTTCACGAAAACAAAAGGTTTTTTGTTGAACTTGAAAACAGTTACAACAACACTGTATCTTTTGCCACTGGCTCAGTGGCTGTTTGACAAAAAGGCACAATGTCGTAGTGTGTGCCAGGTAATGTAGCCGTACCTCCTCCTGGATGTACTGGATGAGGAAGGGGGAAGCCCTCAGGTTGTCAACAGGGAAGCTGAAGAAGCCCTGGATCTCCTTCTGGTGGAGGTCCATGGTGATGATGTGAGTTAGCCCTGCGACAACAAAAACAACAAGCTTTGGTATGGCTTCAAAGTGCAAAATAAAAAAGGTTTTATATAATACAACTTCATCATTCCCTTTGTGGTCATTCAGTTTGCAATATCCACTGAATCAAATAAAGTATAGCATTAAGTAAATAACACAAAAACCATACCAGCTTTGGCTAGCATGGAGGCGAGCAGCTTGCAGACAATGGATCCTCTCTTCCTCATCTTGCACTGCTTGCTGTAAGGGAAGTAGGGGATGACCCCGATGATGTTCTTGGCACAGGAAGTCTTCAGGGCATAAGCCATGACCAGCAGCTCCATGATGGCTGTGTTGACATCTCTGAGCAACAGAAGAGATCAAATCAAGACGAGTGTACGTGACATATCTTGATCTGACACTGGCTACTGGCTGACTGGCACAGCTCTATGCAAATGGATGTGGCCTACGTTTATCAACAGAGGAAATTCTCATGAAGGTTAAACATACAAATTAATTTTATGTAGCAGTACTACTACTTGGACAATAGTGGTAACTGTGAGCTACTGTGCATGACAAAGTAAAGAGCTAGTATATACCCAGTAGATGGCCGGTAATTGTTAATGCATGTATGTTTACATCTATGGGTAACACAAAACACCTTTGCTTTAAAGACGAGATGAAATGGAAAATGCCTTTTTAACCCTTTTAGATCACATCCTCGGTCATACTGTGCACCTATTTAACAATATATGCCAAAAAAAAAAAAAAAATCAATTTCATTGTATTCTTATATCAAAATTCAATCATGTTTTCTTCCTGTAAAACAAAATATGCCGTGTGCTTACGTAAGCATGCCCGTAACTAATTTCAACCAATAATATCATGACATCCACCCATCAATCAATCTTCAACTTTTAGCGCACAGAGCTAAGAGGCTAAGATTCATTAGTTAGCTAGCTAGCAACAGCACGGTACTTCGGTGTGTCTTCGGGTGTTATGACACGCCCACTTTTCAACGTTCAAATCAAATTCCTCCCAACGTTATGTCCCGCCTGTCTTTCCTGTTTCACTCGGAAATACGTCACGATACGGAAGTTAGATACTCTCGAAATGCCGTTTCATCTCGACTTTAAGGAGGAATCGGTTCTAGGATGATATGAATGATGAGCTGACAGGGAATGATGAGTCAGCAGTCGAGTGTTTGTTTACCCAGCAAGTACAAGGTTATTAAGCTCGTTTGGTTTTCCTTCAGCCAAAATCAGCATTACCTGTGTTACAATATTGTCTTATTCATGTCTTTTAACACGTTACCAATTCCATAATTATAGGGCAGTTCAGCCAGACACCATGCCATTCCACTGACTACAATGTGTATAAAGAATACCAACTTGTTTTTATTCACCTTGTCTTGGCATGGCCTCTCTACTAGTGGACTCCACCCTTACCAGCCTTTCCCCCAAGCCACGCCAAGAGGTAAATATAACCTCGAAAGCAACTGGGTGTTTTTTTAAACTGAATTGTGGTTAGATTTGTATTAAATATCACGATGATTGTTATTTTGATGACTGGGACAGTTTCACTACATTATAAGGCAAAGAGTAGGTGGTTGGTGTAACGGGATAGTGTTTGTATCGCTTTTGGCCTCGACAGCTTGGTGAAACCAGAGAGCCAACACAGAGAGGTCAGTGGCCTGCTGTGCCTGCATGGTTATTCACACTCTGTCTCACTTTACCAGCTGCAGCCAGTCAACTATAGACTCACTGTCGGACGGTCAGAAATGGTGTCCGTCCCCCTCCTGTGACCTCTGGTGATGTTTCAAACATGTCTTGACGTCATAGGTTAACAAAGAGAAATCAACTGATTCCTGCATGTGAGCTGGTCATAGCTAGGTGTTGCCTTCCCTGGTTTACCTGCTGCAACAGGTAAACCTCATTTTGGTTGGAATTGTAATCTCACCCCCCAGGAAATTGTATGCTAAGGGAAACTTAAATGAGACATGAAAACAAGTTAGCTGGTGGGCATAGTGCACAGTATGGCCTCTGTCTCCTAGAAAAGTTTCCAGCTACACCAGTTTTTACTTGTTTTGGTTAATAACCCAATAATGACAACTACAGTATATTGGCATAGCTATTGGAATTGTGGCTGGTGGAGACAATATATCACTTTCAGAGGAACTCAGTCATGTGATCGGGATCATAAGCAGATGTTCATAAGCTGGCTGGACAAAGCAAATATGTACAGTTTCTTTTGTTATGGGGACACTTTAGTGTTTGTCTCATAAAGCTATGAAGTGACATAGAAATCTGGCAATCTGAAGTGATCTTTGTAGGTAACACCCTACAGATGATTGAATTTGCATGTTTGGACGTGAATTAGTGAATTTAATTTTATAATGTGTCTATACAAATTTGCAGAGGGCTAAGAAAATGTTATGAATATCATCTCTCTCTCTCTCACCTGGGAACGGTCTGGATGATAAAGATATCTTGTCCACGGACGGACTCTTTCACATCCACTCTAGTCTCTGACAACAAGACAAAAACACACGCAATCAATTTGTGTCCAAGTGCACAGTCAAGTGAGACAGCACGAAACCAGAGCTCAGCAGATAAACTCTGCACTTGAAATAGATATTCGATGTGAAATGGGGGGGGGGACCTGAAGGATATTTCTCAACCTTACCTCTGTTTGACTCTTGATAAACCGTCGACTTGCCCAACTCAACACCCAAGCGTCTGGAAAAGAAAAAGAGAACAGAGGTGATACAGTGTCAAAACACACACACACACACACACACACACACACACACACACACACACTAGACTCCAGTCTAGCTCAGGGACACTCTTGGAAATGTGAGGGTCGTCAACACACAATTATGTCAACCTTCAGTGTCAGCTGAGTGTCAGAGTGTGTCATTTTTTGCATGGTAATTCCTTATCTGCTGTTGTGTAAGTATTCATTGTATGTCTGTACTCTAATATGCCTTTCTAAAGACCCATCGGAGGCTGTCAACAGGAGACAGGCCCACCATCTACAAACAGCAGTAAAAATCTGAGTGACTGCAAAGTACCCTGTCATAGTCCATTTAGTTGTCAACATATTAGAAAAAATGTGGCAAGCCCAAGGCTTAAAACAATTGTACACAGAGAGAGAGAGAGAGAGAGAGAGAGAGAGAGAGAGAGAGAGAGGAGAGGAGAGCAAGCCCTCAAATATTTAAGTCGTTGTTCAGTTCAGTCGCTTAATTAAGATTAGAGGGGAATCAGGTTGTGGCATCAAAGAAGAAGACAACTTCACAACAGCCACAAAAAGGTCAACGCTGTGCATAAAATATACATTAAGCTGATATACAGCATAAATAAAGTGTGCATAACAGTCGGGTTGCATCAGTCAAGCCACAAGTAGAACAAGCCCAAGCATTATGAATACTGCTCTGCCTTGGGCCGAGGTTACCAAATTATTATGCTGTCAAATTTGCAACTGCGCAGTCGCATCTCGATGCCAGTTCAAAGCAAAGAATGCTCTTGATGGCTCTTGTAAGCGAGGCGCAGATGACTGAGGGTTTGGCTTTGTGACTGTGGGAGGTTCCCCCAGTACAGTTAGCATGGATCCCTGTAGGCAAAACAGGGATCTCTGGCCTCGCCCTGTTTACATGCCTGAACCCAGACCTCGGTCCAGTGTATGATACAGTGTCATTAACCAGTACGACTACATTGTAGTAGACGACTAAAAACACTGATCAGAGAGGATAGCGTTGCCGGTGCTGGGCCTGTGTTCAAAACATGATCGCTAGATACTACTTGACTGTCAAGGGAAAGTTCCAGGAATGGTGCAAAGGCGACCCAGTTGGCAGCCTGAACACACCGCTTTCAATCTGCCACAGCAGTAATGACTTAGAAGGTTGTAAAGAAGGAACGTTGAGTTCAGTTCACACACAGCCCCAGTCACAACACATGCATGTGAGGGCAAATATTGTTCATCTACAAATTTCAGCAGCAGTTTGTGCGTCCTCGTGTTAGCAGACTTCACCTTTGCACCGTAACAAAACTCTGCTCAGCTCTGTAATGGCAATGCAATCCCCCTAATAGTGTTCTGCAGTGTTGCCAAACAGTACGAAGGGGGGTAAGCTCTTTTTCTCTGTGTGGGTAAGGCGATACAACTGCTGCTTGGCTGACTGACAAGTCTGCAGGGCTGGGGAAAAATGGTTGCTCCCCCACACACACACACACACACACACACACACACACACACACACACACACACACACTTTGAACTAGACCAACAGAAAGAGATGATGGTGGCGGTGGCAGTGATGTGGGTGTTTATTCAGTGCTTTTACAGTTAAAGTCTTTAAACGGACTATTCCCGTTCCATATTTTCATGTGATAATCAGATGCATGAATCCGGTTTCACCCGTTTTTTTTAACTGCACCAGAGAACCATTTAAATGCCCCATGAATCACCGCTTAATACATTTTATCTGGCTCCCAGTACACAGTATTAGATCTGTCTGTGCATATTCCCTAGATGAATGTAAAGAAGTGGTGTCTGTGAAGTGTGCTGCTTTCATCGCTATGATTCTCAGTGACAAGTCTTTTGAATCTCCCGTGACAACGCCCTGATCAGTCCTAATCTAATAAAACTTATCTTTCATCTTCACCCCATAGGAGTGTTATTCATTTACACAATGGTGGTGTATGATAATACAAGAAAAACTGTAACATATGCCTCTCACAGCACTAGACAAAGTAAAGTTTTTGAAGGCTGATACCGATACTTTTAGACTGAAAGTATTCCGTGTTTCCACCACAATATTATTCTTGTCAGGATGGAAAAGCCTCTGAAACAGCTTTTAGAGCATCATGTGACACTAAAACTCCACTAAAACCCAGGCTAATTAAATTATTTTAGGGTTAACAGGTTCTTAAGGCAGGGTGACCCCCCCCCACACACCTATTCAACAGTAGGGGAAACTCTGGGATAACAATTCAACAACAATGAATTTATAACATGCAAATAAAATAACATTTCTTAGCAGGTTCTGCAGACTGTTTTTATGTAAAAAGGAGGAACCTCCATCATATTGGTGGTGAACAACACTGTCTGGCCAACACCCGATATTTAATAAAAAGCCAATATTGACAAACCAATATATCAGTCTATGCCTAACTAGAAGTACCTACTTTTTGAGTAGACCCATAATGCAGCAGGCCCATATTCATCAATGCATTACCTATGAAGACAGGTGATGCCTCAGTATACATTATCAGTTGTTTCTATCTATGGGTTAACAAGTCCAGAACTGTGTCAACAATACACTAGTCTCGTGCTATTGACAGGGTTAGCTGTATTTCTGACAAGCCCAAAGTGTGGTGTGTGTGTGTGTGTGTGTGTGTGTGTGTGTGTGCACATGAGCTGGATCAAATTCCAAACAATACACACCCAGTCACCTCAGGTCACCTGCCGTTATGATTCCCAGGTGCGCTGTCAAAAGTAGATGAAATGACAATACAACCACAAATGCATGCATCTCTGTATTTAGTTATTGAAAGGCCACTTACTCTGTGATCTTCTTGGCCAGCTCGGCGGAGGCGGTGGTTGAGTTGGCAGAAAAAACACGGTAGCCACTTTTCGAGACATTCATTTTCGAGTAACCATACGACAGCTTTGGAGGTTGAGAGTGAGAGACAAGAGACTTGTGAGCCCCAAAACGTCTAATGGGCATGTTGTTTTGGAATCAATCTGGTATTTATTTATTTATTTCCTCCAAACCGTCAAAATGTGTCCGTTATTACCTGGACAATAGCATCCACACTAAGTTTAATGATTCTCTGGTTGAGACTACAACCTTGCAGACACGTCTGCAGGGAGTCAACATCAACAAAAGTAAACAATAAAAAAAACAACATAAAACACTGAGCTAACTGAGGCTTTCTAAACAATATGCTGCAAGATGAACTAAAACAACAAAGCGCACATGTCCCACAAGTAACCTGGAGCTACACTCGTCTTGGTTAGAATGAGTCAACAACCACCTTAAAATCGATTACCACCACAAAAACTGGGTCTAGCACGAAACCGAGTGCAGTTAGAAAGCTGAGCTATGTTTCCACTCGGACCAAAGAGGGTTTTAGAGTCAAATACACACGCACACACACTGTTTTCCTAATCTCCAACCGACCGACAAAGACACAGAAGCAGTTACGGCGCTGCTACAATGTAACAAAACAAAACTCCGCTTCAAGAATTCAAACGTGTCGACTGTAAACTTTGTTGCAATGCGGTCGCATCTAGCAGCAGGGGGAAAAAATGCCACGAGCACCCGTTCATTGGATGGCTGAGCAGACGTACTGACGCTCGAGCGATCCAATCGGAGGCGATATCGAAACAAAAGAGGGCGGTGCGAATATAGCCTCGACCAATCGGTGCGTAGCAGCCGTCTGACATCAAATTAAGGCGCAACGACGATGCATGTGGTTTCATAAGCACGAAAAGGACTGTTGCGATGTCGTATGAAGTTTGTGACGTCCAGTTGAGGACTCCCAGAACAAGCTCTATATCATTACTATTGAGCTGTTTACTAGAACAATCATAACATGCCACTACAAATATATAAATGTTAACATATCATATGAGTTAAAGCTTACAGACAAGAACAGAAGTACATGAGAAGTACATGAGAACTCAGTGAAAAAGTAGAGATAAAGAGAAGAAAGCTACATTCAAATTCTTATATCTTGCCTGATAATTCCTATATATCTCTAGTGTTTATTATTTTGGTCTAATATTAGGGAAGTTTTTCCTTTTTCGTTTTGCTTTCCTTTTTATTAGTTTTCACATTGGATTGGGAGGTAAAAAAAAAATACTAATAATAATATCTATCCAGAATGTAGGAGAGGATGATTGAAAAATAATAATAAAATGTGAATTTGTTTCATAAATAAAATATTATCTTGTTTCTTAACAGTGCATGTTGCTTCAATGCCAGCTCCCAGTAGCATACATCTTTGCTTTTCTGAAAATATAATAGATATTTGTCTATAATGGTGGTTGTTTGTGTTATGATGACACTGACTGGAGGTCATAATTTACCCACCACTTTATTTACACCACATCACTGACATAATGTGACTGGCATATAGTACACTCTAACTTGTGATTTTCACTAGCATTTCTATTCAAAGCATGTTATTATCGATGATATAGGTCCCTGTAACAACTGTTAATGTAATAGCTTATACTTAATAATGTCATAACTTGTCAAAATGTAATAAAATGTCTTTCTAAATAGGTTGAATATGTAATAAAACCTGAATTCCAGGTAGATGTAATCACATGTAAGAACACTAACCGGTCATTGTTATTTCATAAGGAGTCTAACATACATTTTTTTACTGAAGATGTCATAATAATATTGAATAATAATGTATATAATGTAAGAATAAAAAGAAGGCAGTAACTTGACTTATGACATCAGTTAATATTATTACATCATCAGTTAAAAACTGATACACACCTTATGCAGTAACAATCGCTGGTTAATGTAATAATGTGATGGTATTACATTACCAAGCGATTTATTACATTCATACATTAGTAGGTTATATTACATTTTTGTTTTTGCAAGTTATACATTATCCAGCAGTTGTTCTATTATCAGGTGATTAAAAACACAAATGTCTGTACAAGAGCATATTTTCAATTTATTAAAATACAAAATGGCTTTTGTGATATAAAATTCGCCCATAGTTTCTACATTTTCTATACAGTATAGGTACATACATTCGGCATGGCTTGTATTTTGGGGGAGTAAAAAAAGTGCATCCTAGCCTATGTACAGGCACAGCATATTAACAACTCACAGACAGTAACAGACATTGACTAAAGCTTGAGCTGACTTCTACTTCACAAAGAACCCAAATCTCTTTATATGGAGGGAGAAATGTTTGAGTTAAAGCATGCCTAATCTTGTTTAGTAATATGCTTCATACTAGAGGAGAGCCCATAGCTTGACTAGACAGCTTTGTCGATAAGAGCGATTCTTCAACTTTGTCAGCCTGGAACCTAAGAGAACCAGACCTGTGGCTCATGACAACACACTGTTTGTGTCATATGAGGACACACCGTGCACACAACCGCTTCTGTGTAACACACCGCAGCTTACGAAACACTCGTCTGTGCTCCTGTCTACTCTCTTAATCAGCGGATCACCACATCTAGGAGCTCTGCTACATTCCATCATCGCAGTAATTACAGCGCAAATGGAAGAAAACACAGGGGGAGTGTATTCTCCGGGTTAAAGGGTTTCAGGTCGGTGCCTTGAAGTCACAGTCAGCTGTTTTCTCTGGTGTGTTGTGCTCCGTAAACACACACACACACACACACACCTGCACACGCCAAGACACACACATGTCCCATTGGTGTGGCTGCAGCTATTAACAAAGGCAACTGCAAAATCCTGTATTGCTGTCTTTCCCTTTTAAATCTACATCCACCGCTCATCTTTGTCCATATTCTGTTGGACGATTTCAAATAACCGCTCATCTTTTCACTTCCCGTTTCCTCGGCCTCCTCTCAGATCTTTTCCTCTTTTGAGCGGTCTGTTTCCTCTCTCCGTGTAATGTTTTGACTTTCGCGGCGATGCCATGAACTCCCAGCAGATGCAGTTTCTCTCTCTCTCTCTCTCTCTCTCTCAGCCTTTCAGCACCTTCTCTTTGAGCAGGTCCAGGATGACCTGCCTCTCCTGGCTCTCCAGCTCGAACCTCCTCTCCCTCTCCTTCCTCTCGGCGCCCAGGCGCTCCCTCTCCAGGGCGATCTTACCTGAGGGCAAAGGGAAGGGGAGTGAAATACGGAAAGCAGCGTAGCGCCCAGCACAGCCTTATTTTGTCGTACATTTCAATTCCATTTGAAAACTTCAACTGGTATTCAAACTGGTGCAAATGGCAAGTCTCCCTTATTTTCATCGCTCACTTGACAGATACATGATGTGATTTTACTTTAAATGTCACCCAAACTTCAGCAAGACTGTGACATTTTAAAATTGTTATTCCTTGACCATGCACTTGTCACAGTGTGGAGAAAACCTTCTACGTTTGTCTTTCAGCATTCCTCACTGAAACCACTGGGCCAGCTTATCATTTATTTCCAAGAGGAATGCTAAGAATACTATTACACAATTTTCTGATTAGTGCCGATACAGAAGCTTTTTCTCCACAATGTGACAAGTAGCTGGGCCGAAATAACATAACAGATTCAAAATGTCTAAGCACGTCTTTAACTTTTTTGTGAAAAAACGTGTTACAGATATTACAGTCATTAATGATTGTGAGCAGCCATTGAACTGAATTGATGAAACTATAAACAAAACTATATTTAGGGGACTTTTGGATCCCTTTGCAGATCTTTTTATTTTTCACCTTTGGCAGAAATGAATAGGATTTTTGGTTCCCATTTACTAAGCGTTTCATCCTTTAAATGACATCATGTCAGTAGAAAGGACAAAAATTATTATGTTTTGTCAACTTAATCCATTTAAAAAATTTTTTTTTTTCTAACAACCATGGTGCTTTATTGTCACATCACAAAGCCACTGAAAAAATGGGACAAACACTAGAATACTAAGCTACTGTAGGCTTTTTCTTTTGTGGCTTCAAAACCGATCAAAATCCACTTTAACAAATAGAAATATCCATATTAGAGGAAACCTCTAAGGCAAAACAGTCAATGTTTGCCTCGGTCGTAATTAGAGACAATCGACTGTCATCCATATTAATTTTCATGTTAGTCTGGCAGGAGGCAGGATCCAGAATTCCTTTATTTGGGCAGAAAAACTATGTCAGGCTTGACCGGCCTATTTGAAAATCGTACTCCTCTGTATTTCCAGCTCCTCCCTCCGCAGGGCGAGCTCCTCCTCCCGCAGCCGCTGCTCCGCCTCCGAGCGTTTCTCCAGGAAGCTGAGGATCTCGGAGTAGGTCTGGCAGCAGCACTGGCAAGGCCGCTTGGCCGTGGGCGCCGTGGAAAGCTCCGCCAGCTCCTCGCGGTCCTCCTCCGGCTCTGCGGTGACAGAAACAACAAGGTGGTGCTTTATTGATGGAGTCTTTTTTTTCTGTTGTCCCCCCTTCATAGGGGAGGTCAGAGGTCAGGGTCAGCTACAGAACAGCAGAACATTAATGCAGGCAGTCGGCTAACCGGACACACACACACACATACACACACACACACACACACACACACAGGCTCCTACCGCTACAACAAAGGACCGTGATTTATACAGACTGAAATGCAACATTCTGAACTTCTCCTCTGTAGAAACATGCTTATTCTATTTTACTCTGTGGATGTGATAGTCGGCATCTTGTCCTATTGGTAAGCTCATAAAGTTATGATTTAGTAAGTGAATGAACAACCACCATTACTTCATCAGTCTTGAGACTGGAGGTCCCAAGTTTGGTGTCATTGTATTTGTTTTAACCTCAGCCTTATAATTTCCCCTCTAAAATAATATAACCTTTGAGCCCTGTTTCCTACACATATATGAAATAAAGATGCTGCTTGGTGGACTTTATATTACTCTATATTCTATCTGTATTCTAAACATACAGGGACGGGGTTTGCCTCTCAACAGGCTGCAATGACTGCACAGTGGAAGCAAAAAATGAAAGATGAGGGTCATGTCCTTGGATACTTGTTCTGTTCAGTACATGCTGTTATAGTCAGACCTGCGGTAGCTGCCTGTGTGATGGTGATGTTGGGTTTGTCCTGCTCAGGTAGATGCAGTTCTTCCATAGCTCGCTTTCTCAGCTCCTCCTCCTGGTAATGAGAAGGACAAGAGTAACAACACCAGTAGTAGTAGTAGTAGTAGTAGTAGTGGTAGTAGTAGTAGTGGTAGTAGTAGTAGTGGTAGTAGTGGTAGTAGTAGTAGTGGTAGTAGTAGTAGTGGTAGTAGTAGTAGTAGTAGTAGTAGTAGTAGTAGTGGTAGTAGTAGTAGTGGTAGTAGTAGTAGTAGTAGTAGTGGTAGTAGTAGTAGTAGTAGTAGTAGTAGTAGTAGTAGTAGTAGTAGTGGTAGTAGTAGTGGTAGTAGTGGTAGTAGTAGTAGTAGTAGTAGTGGTAGTGGTAGTAGTAGTAGTAGTAGTAGTAGGGTAGAAGCAGTAATAGTAGGGAAGTAGTAGTAGTAGTCGTAGTGTGATATTGCAATCATAATTAGTAATTAATAATAATCAATTAAAACCAGCGATAAATGGACAAGTCTGAAATGAACTACAACTAATAAGTGATTAATTGTATGTGCTCCCATTGGAGAAAGCTGAAATAATAATTGGATCTGTATAGGTCTTTCCCCAGTGTACTTTGCAAGTACTTTGCATAGTAAGAGATGCTTTACACTGAACCAGACCTCATCCACCATTCATATGAAGTATGTGGTAAGGGTAGACACAAGTACACAAAGTACCTTACGCTGCTTATCAGCTTAATTACTACTGAAATGAATTCAATTCTTCCCAGTGTGTTCTATAGCCTGTGGTTCTGGGCGAGAAACAAGGAATGTTTTTTGATCAGAAAACCACAGAGTGCGCAGCCTGAAGCAGCAGAAACTGTCAGCACCACGCAGCAGTAGAAGAAAACACCGACCCACACAAACCACCGCGTCAACAAAACATTAACTGCCAATAACGTAAAAAACTCAACAATCAAGGTATGAAACATAGACAGAGAGAGGGTGCTGCCAGTTTCCAGCAGTGGGAAAGAAGTGGAAACAAATCTTAGTGGTACCAATAGCGGTTTACCCCCCCCTTTCCTCATCTTCCACCACACCAGCTGACCCTCACCTGGTACTTGTTGCTCTCGCCGCTGGCCAGGAGCCCCTTCTCCGCCTCCAGCTCCAACACCTCATGGAGCAGATCCTCCTTCTGGGCGTACAGCCTCTCTGTTCCGAACCTGAACGCGCCGAAAGACACAAACAAACACCTGTATGCCCACATGAAAGGACGGAGCGAAAGTGTTCTTTTTGGTAGGGCCGACGGCATCTCCGTGTCACTACATGTCAGGTGCAGTACTGTTATCCCCTCAGGTAACAACAGTGCATGCGATTAGTTTCTCCTACTGACTGGTGCCGACCTGCGCAGGCTGGGGTAGTCCTGTTTCTTGTAGTAGTCCAGCAGCAGCATGGTCCTCTCCCTGCACCGCCTGGCGTCCACCTCGAAGTTTTCATCCTGGAGGGCCGCAGTGATGATCTCCCCCACGCGCGCCCAGATCCGGCCTGATGGGGTGCAACACATTCAAGCAGGGAATCGTAAACCTTTTCATCCTCGGACCCAAATTTTCAGAAATACAGTCTCACTGCGGGACCCTAGCTACTATAAACATACTATTCTTGTTGTGTGGGGAGACAGTAAAAACAGGCAAAAATAAACTGATATAAATACAGGATAATAAGTGTTGGAGGAGCCCCAAAACCAGCAGTAGTTTCTTTGGCAGTACCCCCTAATAAGTGGCTTCCAAATGATCCACACTGCATATTTACTGTGAGAGACACAAAATAGCTGCAGATTGGAGCTATGGTCTAACGTTTAGTGAAGAATTGGAAGAAAAATCCAGTATTTTGTGATGAACTCATGTAATTTAGTTTTTGGTGTACCCACTTTCCCTCAACCTGCCTTGTCTACTTCTACTTTAGTTACTGATGTCCTACATTTCCCAGAATGCCTTTCAACAACCCGCAGAAAAGGGGCATGAAGGCGTATATAGGCGTATGGGTATATAAATAGAGCTAGCTAACCAACCGGTTTGTGAACATTGGAGTGTATCTATGATCACAGCCACGCCCATTATTCAAAACACAACATGTCTTGTGGCCGCATTGCATTCTGGTGTAATGAGGCTGCTGTGGGTGGAGAAATTGGTCTCTCTGCCTCTTCTACGATGGATTTCTCCCTGTATGATTGTTGAACGTTGGTGCAAAATGGGTCACCACCAAACAAAATAGACCAGAAATGCAAGGTACATCACCACTAGCTGTTTCTAAGTCTTCTAGGGTGGATTTTTCTGTTAAATAGCAGGCAACATTCATGTAGGCAGTCCCAACCTGACTCTTTGGAGGAAAAGGGATTCTGGGCGATAACCTCCCGCAGGAGGATGATGTCGTGCCGGGCCGAGAAACGCACCTGGCGCTTCCGTGGGGTGGTGGAGGGGCCGGCCAGGGAGAAACCTGAGGGTGAGAATATAAAAGAATAGAATAGAAGATACAGCCAAGTAATATTTTGAATCGTAGCAAGGCGGGGAACTGAGTTGGGAGAGCATCCTTCAGCCGGACGGCCCGGTTCAGTGCTGAAGTGTCCTTGAGCAAAACACTGAATCCCTAACAGTTCTATGGGTGCTGTTCTGTAGCTGAGCCTGACCTCTGACCTCCCTGTGGAGGGGGGCAAGAGAAAAGAGAATTTCCCTACAGGGATCAATAAAGTCTCACATTATTATTATTATTCAGATACCAGTCTCACTTTGGGATACAGTCAGGGACGTAAACCCATTTTAACCCAGTTAACCCAACTTTTTTATGTTCACATAAATCTTTACAATCTAAATTCATAGTATATATCATAGCAAGTGGATCAAACTGATGGAAGTTATGTGAATATAGTATCATTTAAACCAGTCTTTATACTGGTGGTTGTTTACCCACATGTATTTACTGCTCCAGTCTACACAGTCTACATGCTATTCCTATGGAGATGCTGCACAATAACTCACACACAATGACAAGGAAAGACTTGGGCCTGTGAGGTGAGTGGTGACTAACATCTGTCAGCTGCAGCCGCCCTGTTTGACAGCTGACAGCAGCTAATTCTCTTTTTTTTTTTTGCCGTTCCGCCTGCCAAAGCGCACAAGTGCGAGCAGCCCGTCCTCTGCCCTGCAGGCACAACAAGCATTTCGGAAAAAAAGAAAAGAAAGCAACCGGCGAGAAACGGCACTGTAAAGCATTGATAACGTTACATACAGCACGTCCATGGCGAACCGTGCGTCAGCGCGCAGCAGCAGCAGGAGGAGGAGGAGGAGGCAGAGGAGGATTTGTGCTCGAGCCGAGAGAAGCACCAAACACCGGCTAGGAAATGTTAATCTGAGTGAAAAGGCGTGCTAGACGTGGAGGTGGAAGCGAATCTCACCGTCGTTCATCGGCATTTCCACCACCACCCGTTCCATGTCTCTGTTTTGTACATCCGGGGTCCGCCTGACGCGCACTGTACACGTCCACTCACCAGTACAGGTTTCCTACTGACGTGTAACTCAACTTGGCGGAGAATCTGGCAAAACTGGAGAGTCGCTCAGGGCTTTTTTCTAGTTGCGCCTGCGCTAACTGGACACAAGATGGAGCCAGAGAGCCGCGTGGAATTCAACGTGGTTCCAGTGAGTGAGCGATCCTGAAGGGAAGAGCAGTGCAGCGGTTACCAAACTTTTTCCACGTCAAGGACCCCCAAATAGATATGCTTTAGATCACAGACCCAAGGTTTTGTCCCATCTGAAGCTCCATCTCAGAAGAGGACATGATGTTATGTGTAATTAGGCTACATACTGCCCATACTAGGTGGGGAGGTACTGTAACCACAATAGGGATAATGAAAGTCATCATGATGCACTCTCTCATTGTGCCTTCTTCTAGGGACTGAAATTAAACTACTCCTCAATCCTCTTCAAGGACCTTTGGTGGTCCCCAGACCCCACTGTCACTGTGGCAACCACTGGACTAGTGCACATCAGGACAAGAGAATTTCAAGAACATTACACAGTTTTGAAGGACTATAGTTATACGGAGTGAGGCACTCACTACTTCTTATGGGAATTGTTCGATTCTAAGGGTTTTTTTCAACATTCCCAAGAATCACGCGCAAGAATACTGATCAAGATCACTGGTCAAGCCACATAACCAACAAGACACAGATCCATTCTTCAATCTAAGATACTGTTTGATTATGAGCACCAAACCTTCATGAATCAAACATATTGAACTGTATGTAATGGAGCTAGGCAATATTGCCATCAGTTTAGATAAGGTGGATAAAGAATAAAGAATTGTGACCAATTACAAAATAAATCCACAAATACTTTGGGTCATATTTCGTAAATCTTGTGTGGTCCTGTCACAGTGATCCATAGGCCCATAGTGTCTCTCTCTCTCTCTCTCTCTCTCTCTCTCACTCTCTCTCTCTCTCTCTCTCTCACACACACACACACACACACACACACAATGCCTTCTCCTCATCGTTCTCTCTCTCTGCTCCCCCAGTCCTCTGTCTGTCACACTGATTTGATCCCAGTGCACGAACTCTAATTCTGGACTGGTCTAAGTGGCTAATCCTTTGTATAGATTTTAGAGAAAATATGAGGTGAAAACAAGACCTTGTTGAGTGAAACACCGATCGTTAATAATTACAGTGATGAAATAGTCATCATAACGGTCTGTGTTCGCCCATGAAACCAATGCACTCCAGTATGAGAGTCCTGTTTGGAGATGTGCTCCAGCTCTGCTGACCTATTTGACCAGTCTCTTGAAGCGGATGGTGAAGTTTTTACATGTTGGTGAGCAAATGTGCACTGTGATACTGGCATGCTTTTTAACAGGGTGAATTCCCTTGCAGTGTAGTGGCCTGTGCAATGTTGGAATTAGTTACCATTTGGTCAGCTGTTACATTGAAAACAGCAAATTGCAGATCTCGATATTTGGCAGTCATCATGCAGTACGCCCTTGTAACTCAAATTATTTGTCACAATTGCCTCAATTGAAAGAAGCTTCAGTGATGAAATGTTATTTGAAGTGCAGTAGACACAGTTACAGGGCTGCAGCAGTTAAAGCTCCAGTTCTGTGCTGGAAGGACAGAGATCCAGATGAAGTTAGCTTTAGTCCTAATCCAATTTCCTCTCTTTTGACCAATGTTTTCAGCCTTCTTCATTTGCAGAAGAAATCCTGCGTTATATAGCAGCACATATGGCAGATATACTGCTGGGTACGCTACGCAGATACAGTAATTCTAAATGGACACAGTGGTACCAAGTGGCTGATTCAAGGTTTAAAGCCTGATTCTCCATTAGTGCAGGCACATGAGGGCATTTTGTCTTGAGCTTTGTCCTCATATACTCTCACTCCAAGTTCACTTACAGTACCTCCTGATTTTCACATGAACCCCTCACGCATAGCTACGTCAGTCACAAGATAGTAGATGGAGTATATTCTCTCTGACTCTCATGCCATGTACTGAGCACCGGCACAGCCTGAGTGACAGATGCAAGATGTCTGAGTGAGTTATTTCATCTTGTCTTGACGAGTGACAGAGTGACACCCTTTGGTGTTGTGCAGAAATCTGCCATTTCGCGAAAACGCTGTGACAGCTCCGTCTCTCAATTGTTGGCTTCCTCAGTCGCCTCGGTGGCATAATAGACCTGTCATCGGCGGCGTCCTCCACCATCCCTCTTCTCCCTTTGTCTAGACGGCACTTTATCAAACATCTCCCGGCTTTATGCGAGCGCGAGACGAGGAATGTCAAATGTGGCGTTTTCAATACCTCCGTGCCAGATTGGATGGAGATAAATGTTTGACCTCCTTGGGGCGCCGTCTTCGGTCGCCTTGTGTTTTTCGGGGGAGGTATAGGATTGAAGCGCTCTCTTGACATTTGCTTCGATTCGCTTCTGAAGACGTTATTGGACACTGATGATTTCATTGTCTGAGTGATGAAATTTAGGACTTAAGGGGGGGGGGGGGAAGAAACATTTTCGTCACTTAGCTCCCTGTGCATTCACAATAGAGTGACTTTACCTTTTCCTTACCCCCCTGCCAACATCCCCCCCCCCCCCCTCTCTCTCTCTCTCTCTCTCTCCATCTTCTTTACCTGACAAGCTGTCTGCCACAATGCCCAGAGAGAGTTTGTGGAGAAGCAGAACCTTCTTATTGTCTTTTCTGTCTCACTGTATGCTGCTTCTCTCCTGAGACAGAGCAGGCACCCTTCACACATACACACACACACACACACACACACACACACACACTCACAAAAGCACAGCGAATGAACACTACCACCTCTAATTTCTCTGCTTGTGCCCTATGACCATGCCACCTGCATCCCTTCAATACAAGCAGCTACAGTATGTGTCTCTGAGAGAGAGAGAGAGAGAGAGAGAGAGAGAGAGAGAGAGAGATACTGACTGGCTATGTGTTCTCCCACATGTGCATGCTTCAGAGAGACAATTAGTGTGTGTGTGTGTGTGTATGTGTGTGTGGGGGTGCCGCCAGAGACCCTTGATGCTCTCTCTCTCTCTTTCTCTCTCTCTCCCTACCCTTCTCTCTCTCTCTCTATTTCTCCACCCCCCTCTCTCTCTCTCTCTTTTTCTCCCCACCCCTCTCTCATTCCATCAGGTCCTCACAACGCACACCACATCCTCAAACGCCTCATCTCCTTCACCGGAGCGAGAGAATCGGAGAGGGGAGAGAGAGAGAGAGAGCGTAGAAGTGACGGGAGAAAACAGCAGCACCAACGACAAGCATCTCCCTCGCCGGGGGAGAGAGAGAGAGAGAGAGAGGGAAGAAGAAGAGAGGAGAGAAAAGAGGGAGAAAGGAGAAGGGATGGAGGAGAGAGTGCAGTGGAGTGAAGAAACAAGTTTTTAGGTGGAGGGAGGATAAACTGAGCAGAGGAGCAGGAGAGAGAGAGAGAGAGTGTGAGAGAGAGTTTGGAGGAGTGAGAGAGAAAGACAGAGAGAGAGAGGGTAGCAGTAGCTTGGTGGGTGGTGGGTGGTGGTGGGGGTTTTGGGGGGTTCTTTTTTTTTCTTCTTGTTTTGGGGGTGGGGGGGGGCTGTAGGCGCCGGCTGCCTCCTCTCCTCTCCTTCTCCTCCTCCTCTCTGCCCCTCTTCTCGTCCCGACTCTTCCTCTCCCAGCTCCCGCCGTGGGGTCTCAGCTCTCCGTCTCCCTCCCCCCCTCCCTCGCTCCCTACCTCCCCCGGGCCCTGCTGGGAGCCTCCGAGCTGCTGCGCCGCAGGAGGATGTCTCGCAGGGAGTCTCCGCCGCCGCCCTCGCCGCCGCCGCCGCCGCTGCTGGGAGTGCGAGGGGGAGAGATGGAGCGCGAGGACAGGCCGGAGCGCGCCGAGCCGCTGTCCGACGCCGAGAGGGAGATCATCCAGGACACGTGGGGGCGCGTCTACGAGAACTGCGAGGACGTGGGCGTGTCCGTGCTCATAAGGTGAGTCCTAGGGTAGTGTGGAATCTTGATTATCAAAGCCAAGGGTTCCATGTCGATACTTGTGTCCTTGTGCCTCCTTGTTCCTAAAGTTGTCTTGGTGTGTACGAACTTCTCAAGATCACAAGATCAGTGAAAGCATCTGTACAGTTTGAGATGGGCTGTGTGCTGGACATTGTACCATCAATTGTACCATCTCAGTACTACAGACTGTAGAGCTGTTTGGATGTGACGCATTCTTCTCGCATTGAATCTTGGGGTTTTCTTTCTTGGGAATCTTGGGGCAATTGTTCTCGTCGGCCACAGTACTGTCCCGCTTGCCCCTTTAATACCCACTCAACCCTTGATGACCCAAACACTTACGTGCCCCCCCCGAAAAACATCTCTGAAGTCTGCAAGGGCTTAGTCTTCTGCTGAATCCAAATGTGCGGACTACAACTTGCGGACGTAGTTCTCGCGGACTATGGTTTTACGTATTCTGACGTTGACTGAAGGGCTCAGCGTGACTACAAGGGGACAGGGGTGCGAGACCGCATAAAAGAGGCAAATGGGACGGGCCTAGTCAGCATCCTCGATATTTCGTGGTTGACAAGTAAACGTCCGTGATCTTTCTCTTTATCCATCCTCGACATTCTTTTGTTTTAGAATCGTACTTCAGCTGTTAGATATTAAAAGACATCAAACACGGATACAAGAACGGACAAGAATGCATATTGAGAAAGACCTTATACAAGGCACTTCCCCATTAAAATCAGCAGGGGTGTCAGGCACTCACCATTCCTTGAGCCTAAACGAGTCCAAATATGTAGTTATTATTATTACAATGGAGAGCAAAAATCTAAAATGTATTTGAAAGCCACATCTAAAAGAATTCACATCAATTCACTAGTTCAGGACAAATGTTCCTTCTAAGCTGAGAGTCCAGTGAGCTATATCTGATAACCTGATAATCTGACCAAATAATAATATCTTGTCAGTCATCATTCATTGCTCAATTGACGCCTTGATTAAAAGCGAATCCTAAAGTGCTACAGGGAAAAAGACCACTAAAAGCAGGTAAATCACAACAGGAAAGGAAAATGAAATGCAAAGCAAAAAAGAGGCAGGATATTTAGTAGTTCACAGAAAATGCGCTTCTGTAAAGAAAGGTTTTTAGAACTGCTTTAAAGCAGCCCAGAAAGCACAGTCCCTGGTGGTGTGGAGCTTAGTCCTGGGGGCTTGAAGGACAAGGTTGTGCCATATTGAGTTACATTTGCTGCAGGTGATGTATGTGGCAGAGGTACCAATAATATATGTATTTTGTAACTGTTGTCTGTCACGTGATAACCTTTTTTGATGTGAAATGGAGCTGCTGAAATCTGGCATGAAATGAATAAATTCATGCACTGATGTAGCCTAGTCCATCTCAGTGAGAGGTATACAGTGTATGCCATTTGTTGCTGTGCTGATGTTGAAGTTTGCTTTGCCAGTCCCCTAGGCTATAGCCAGGATGCGTTATGTTTGTGTTTGCAAGTTGGTTTTGCAACTGGGTAGTCATAACCATTAGAGCATATTCATAAGTACAATTGTTGCTAATATCCACAAGATATGCATGGATCATACAAATGATACAGGTTCCCCACCGAAAACATAATAGAATCTAGGATCTCAAGAATTTGGAGGGATATACAGTAGGCTCACATTTTAAGGTAATATATTTGGCCCACTGTAACTGTCTAGGCTAACCATAATAGATGTAAATTCAAAATGGCTGCCATAAGGTCAATAGCAGTGTCAGTGATATGCTCCATTTTTTCTATGTTTTTTAGCAAGTTTTTAGAGATTTTGTTCTGTGGACACAGGACACATATACATTAATTAGGCTAGCACACACACACACACACACACACATACATACATACACACACAAACACGCACACACACTCAGATATACATATATATATATATATATATATATATATATATACACATACATATATATATAGAGAGAGAGAGAGAAAGAGAGAGAGAAGCTCATGATGTGATCTCTATTCTTCTATAGAGTCATCCATGTATCTTAGCATCAGGCTGGGTCAGCAAACGATATTGGCACTTATGTAGGGACCCCAGTAATTATGGAGGGTGCAATCTGCATATACCACACACACACGCACGCATACATGCACACACACACATACACACACACACACACACCATGTTCTGCACCCATTCGCTCAGTCTCTCACCAAAAACCGAGCTGTGACAAGTGTAGAGAAGGAAGGAACATTGCATTCCTCTCTCATTAAGATGTAGAAATGTAGCTGTAGAAATATTCCATAGTCCACTTCTCCTTTCTACTACTTTCACACTTTGAGAAGACACCCAAAGAGTCAGAGATGGTGAATTTATGCCTCATACATTTTCATGTATCCTGAGTGAAATTCATCTACAGGAGACAATTTATGCCTCATAGTAGTTGAATTCACTTGCAGAACACGCAAGCACCTTGTTTTTATATGATTTAACAGCCCTTAAAGGCATCCTCCATGGCCACTCTCTCCTTTAGTTATCAAAATATATCCGAAAAACATAAAATCAAACAATTTTACCAAAGGTCTAATCTTCTTGGGACAGAGAAAGATTCTCTGTGAAGCCTTGCTGCCAATTGTTGCAGACCGATTGGATGTTACACTGCTTGACTGTGTTCTTCTTGCTCCTTTTCATGTCTTTTATACCTCAGAGGAGAGAGACAGATTCGTTTGACTGTCCCCAGCTAAACTGTCTCAGTGTTACACTAGGAATGCCCTAAAGGGCTCGTTAAAATGGACAGTGTGTCGTAGCCAAGGCGGCTGATGTGAGTGAGACAAACTGATTTTCGGTTTGGGGTGACGAGAATCCCTAAGGGAGAGAGTGTAAGGGGCAGAGAGCATTCTGTTATGTGCGTATGTGTGTGTGTGTATATGTGTGTGTGTGTGTGTGTCTGTCTGTCTTGTGCTCTTATCTGTGGATGACAGCAACAAGCTTTGGCACTTAAATATCTCTCTCCTTGCCTCGCGATCCGTCCTCTCCTCTGTCACTCCTTTCAATTTCTTACACATCTCTTGTACTTTCTCTCTCTCACTCTCTCTCTCTCTCTCTCTCTCTCTCTCTCTCTTTCGTTCTTCCTCCCTTGATGAAAAGATGAAATTCTCCTTGCGTGTCCAAGCTTGGTCGGTCATAACGAACACCAAAATCAATTATGTCAAAACTGCCAAGCACATACAACGTCTAGGAATTTGTCTTGGTGACACAGGCATAGGTACATATTGACAAGTTAGAGTTTCACAGTACATACTGACACACATGGCTAAGAGACAGCAGAACTCACATGAAGTACCAACAAGTAGTGCAAGACCTACTACGATACACAACTACTCTACATACTGGGATGCACAGGAGGTAGAATTATCAACAACTGGCTGGCAGTTTCTAAGTTACCTAACCTAACCTAAGGCTGACACTAGGTCAAAGTCTTGCATGGCTGAGTTCTGATTCTTAAGTTCAGTGCATTACATTACCCATGTGAACACAGATTAGCATTTGCATGTCTGTCCATCTGCTTGGATGCATGGGGAGAATAGACAGTGACAACAGCCTCGGTTGATCTCACCAATGCGTACAAATGCAATTGCACCAAAGAGGGAGAGCACCCCAGGCCCGGCAGCACAGTGCATATGGCAGCTTTGGAAAAGCAATCAAAGTCTGAATTCTTTGATTGTAACAGCATTGGGGACGGTGCTGATGGTAGGATTAAAGCACATTTTTGTGGAGGCCAATACATTTCCAGAAGATGATACTTCAAAGTATACAGTTCATTCATTTGACAGTACTGAAATCAGGACTATGGAATGAGCAGGGTAAAAAATACCCTTGGTAGTTCTACAGTTTGTCTATGCCCAAGTCATTGATATGGAGTCACAGCAGCTGCCTAATGAAAAAGGCATCCTTCAAGAGCAGAGTGCGTGGCTCAAGGTTGTTCTTGGTGCTCCAAAGAATTATAAACCCCTTAAAGTCTAATCAAAGCGTGATTAACAAGACCCACTAATGGCGCTGCTTTGATGAGTTCATTTAAATGCAGAGACAGGTGCAAGAACGTGTTCAATGCTCTCCAAGATCCTAAACGCTGATACTCTTCTCGCAAAGGGACAAAATGTTTCGTGGCATGCCTCTGCATAGATAGAGTATTACATTTCTAAATCATATTAAGTTATCAAGCAGCCTGCACTGTGGCTTCCAGTCTTTTCCCGCAGGTATACCTATCTCACCACAACAAAAATACACTGCATGCCACCCACCCCATCATTGCAGGAGAAACACTGTGCATGTCTTTCAGTTGATAGGTCTACAACAGATCAATCTAAAATTACAATAGACTACTCTTTCTGTCCCGAGACCAATCCAACCAAGGATTGGCACCAAAATCATCTGTGTCTCTGGTAGATAGCTCTATCCAGTGAACATGCTAAAGCTTTAGCATTCAGTATGTTAAGTAATCATTGGCAACTACCCAATGACTACTTGTTTATCCTAAAAGTGAGAAAATGAAAACTTGTTGCAGCTCTAACGTTGGATGGTTAGATAATTGTAATAACACTGTCTAAACCTGTCAGGCTTGGTTTGGGGATTGGTCAGATTTGACAAAAAGAATGTACTTTCAATGGCAGAAGATCTTTCTTCCAGCAAGTCTTTAAGCATAACTTGTTTTGTTTATAAAGGAAGTGAGTGAAGTTAGCCAGACAGCTTAAGTTTTTTTGCACTGTTGATTTGTAATGGACTACACTAATGATGAAGATTGAGATTTTGTTTTAAGGAGTTATGAATCCACAGGCCATAGAATAAAAAGACAATACTAACTTACTAAAGGGTTTATCTTCACACTTTGGATAATGCTAATCTCGTACAATTATGTTACTTAACATACTGTATGCTAAAGTGTTAGCATGTGCATGTGCGGTTAGCAACTATCTACCAGAGACACAGAGATGATTTTGGTACCAACCCTCTTGTCACATATTGGGTCAGGTGACCAATGGGTCAAACTACCAAAAAGTTAGCGTAGACCTATAATGCATTGCTGTCTTTGTTATCAGTGAAAATACTTTCTTACAGTTGGTAAACAATTCAAATCTTAATTTTGAGTGTCATGGGAACCCCTTTCCCAAGAGCTCCTGTCATACCCTGGTAGAGACTGTTGGATATTTAAACACCAGATAAGAAAAAGTGCCTGGCTGGTGGTACGCCTGTAGCACATTTTTTCTTAATGTACTGTCAACCAACTTGGCCAAAGGGGATTAAACAATTGTCATTTCAGCACAAAAGGACAACCACAAAGAGAAGAACATTTCTTTAAAAGAAAACATCAGTGAGGAAAAACATCCTGTTCTTTTCTCAAAGTGCTGCAGTTAACTTTCATGTTTATCTACCCAGGGCAACAGCTACTAGCGGGTTTATTATTTGCTAAGGAAGAGAGTGTATAGTGACAGCTGGGAGAGCCAAGCTAGGAGCACTACAGGCTAGGTAGGGCCTCTGTTAGCCTAGCATGTCATAGGATCTGGGGGATGTGGATGCAGTGTAGCAGCGCTGCCCAGGGCCAAACTCAAACTGGGAAATAACTGGACTAGCATATCCAGTCAGCTGCATGCTCTCCAGGGAAAGAGCACGTACTGACAAGAGCCGAAGTGGGTCAGGACTGAAGAGATGAGGTGAATACTTGTATGCGTGTGCATGTGCGCGTGTCTTTCTGTTTTTTCTGTCGGTGTTTGTGTCTGTATGTCTTTTGTTAACAATAGAGCTTTGCATTGTTGTCAATGAAAAGATGAAAACGCCTAAAATGCCATCCATTTCTCCCTTGGCAATCTCTGAAAAGCCCTGTAGCTAAGCTTATGGAAACTTTCTTATTGCCTTGGCTTACAAACACACACCGCTCTCCAAGAGGTGCTACGGGCTTGTGGTCGGCTCTGACGTACATTACCAAAACCCTGAATCAAAACAAACGTTCATTCCTAGTATCCCACAAGACGATTCACATTTTCTCTCTGTTTCACTCTGCTTACATCTACCATGGTGGTTGGAGAAAGGGATTTACTACATGCCCCTAAAATAACTCCCAGTGTAAACACTGGTTGGAGTTCAAGCAGGGTCCAGAGACGTCAGAGATATCCGTCATCGTCTTCCACGTTAGAAGTCTGTTACGCATGTAGTGGAGCTTTGAACTGCTCTGGGGAAATAAATGCTAGGCAGTGACTAGGTATCTGCTTCTTTGTTACTTCTCCACAACTACACCATCAAAGGGACAACTGCGAGACTGATTCCAGTACAGACAATGGACAATTGCACCTGGCTTAGTCTTACTCTGCTTTTTAAGTTGGCCCTTTTGGGGTAATACATATTTGATACATGACAAAGCAGTGTGGTTATTACCGTAATTTGCATCATAATGTATTACCTCTTCACTAGATGATTCTGTTGGATCTCTGTGCTCTAATTAGCTAGCTGGCTTGTTTGTGAAAAGGTGATTGTACTGTTTTTGTCAATTACAGGCCACCGTAACTCAGGAGGACGGGAGGAGTTAGAGGGGTGGGGGGCTGCACCAAGGAGCTGATCCTACTGATCGCCAGTGGAGGTCAATGAAGGTCATAAATGACTAAATGCCACTTTAAGTTAACTAACATGAAATGCTCCAATTTATCCAGGATAATAGCTTAGTTAACATTACCCAAAAAAGCCATCCATCCAGCTATATATTGTCATCATGCAGGAATGTGTTAGAGATCTTTTGAAACGTGTAAACATCAGGAAGGCCCCTGGTCCAGATCACATTTGTGGGCGTACACTGCGATACTGTGCTGACCAGCTTAGCAGTGTCCTTCACCATATCTTCCAGATGTCACTTGATTGTAACCAAATCCCTGCTATCTAGAAATCTACTGTGATACCTGTCCCAAAGATCACCAATCCTAGGCACCTTAATGATTTTAGACCAGTCGCCCTAACATCATTAATAATGAAAAACTTTGAGAAAATTGTTACAAACCTTGTTCTGTCAACTGTGGATGGAAAACTTGATCCACTGCAATTTGCTTACCAGGCAAGGAGAGGTGTGGAGGATGCAAAGCTTTTAATATTTAATAACCTACATAAACCTACATAACCACAAGCCCATGCCAGGCTTTTGTTTGCGGACTTTTCATCGGCATTCAACACGATGCAGCCGCATCTTTTAATAGAAAGGTTGCTATGTGATTTTAATTTGCCTCACCAGCTTGTATTATGGGTCTTGGACTTCTTGACTGACAGAGAGCAGAGGGTCTCTGTAAATGGCCGTTTCTCAGACTCTGTAGCTATGTCCACAGGCTCGCCACAAGGGTGCGTCCTTTCGCCCTTACTCTTTATTATGTACACTGACGGATGCAGGAGCACTCAGGAGGGCAGCTATTTGGTCAAATTTTCTGACGACACTGCGTTGCTGTCCCTTCTCCAAGGTTCAGAATCAGACCACGGGAATGCTCTCACTGATTTTATTTCTTGGTGTGATAACAACTTCTTGGACTTAAATGTACCTAAAACCAAGGAACTGATTATTGATTTTAGACGTAACAGAGATGCAGCCAAAGAGTGCATCATACATAATGAAAGTGTGGAAATTGTCACATCATACAAATATTTGGGTACTATTTTTGATGCCCATCTTAAATTTGATGTGAGCACTGAGGCTATTGTGAAGCGGGGGCAACAGAGAATTCACCTTCTCCATCCTTTCTCGTTTTTATCAAACTTTTATTGAGAGTCTCCTGAGTTTTTATTTTATCTGCTGGTTTCACAGCCTCACAGTAAAGGACAGAAACAGTCTGAACAGCATTGTTAAAATCTGTTCTAAGATCATCGGAGTGAAACAAAGAGACCTGAATTCTTTTTGCAACCAACAAATCCTCCGGAAAGTAGCAAGTATTTTGGCTTCTTCTGGACATGTTCTTGCAAGTGAATTTTCTCTGTTGCCATCAGGGCGTCGTTATGTTTTACCTGCTTGTAAAACTAACCGCCATCCAAAATCGTTTATCCCCTCTGCAATCCGACTTTTAAATGCTCCGTAGGTTGTTTTTTTTTTGTAATTTGATCTTTTATTGTGTTTACCAAGTTTATTTATCAACATTATTTATAGATTTTATTCCACATTTTACCTCCTTGGTGTATTGTTTGTTTGTATGTTGTTGGATGTTACTGTGTTTTTCCATGTACAACAAGCTGCTCGTAACTAATTGCCCCTAGTGGGATTAATAAAGTTGTTTTGAATTTGAATATAGTATTATTGATAAATCTCTTTCCACCCCTGCTCCTAATCAATATTATGTAGTTTTTAAACTCCTCAATAGTGTGCATGAAGTTGTATCTTTCAGGATGACCCACTCCCACCAATCTGTACCAGAAGTGCTCTGAAATGCTCCCCCAGTAGCACACCTGCCTCCAATTACACTCAAAGGGACTGAACACCCTGAACTACAGCCGTCTCATCAGCGCTTCTTCACTGTTACGGTTCCTGCCAGTCACCTCTTGTTGTACCAATGGTGCATATGGTGGATTCCATTCTTGGCAGATGTGGAAAAGGCGCATATTTTTCTCACAGAACGTAAACACTTGAAGCTAGGGTAGGCAATTTATTTTAGAACCATTTTGGTTTTGGCAGCCCGCCCCTACCTGTCAATCACATGTGCACAGCCTAGTCCTGCCTGCCCTGCAGGGCAGAGAAAACGAATATATCCACAGAAGAGATGAGGTGAAATCCAAACTGAACACTGGGACTGGAATAAACTTGTTGTGTAAGGAAGCCAGTTATTTTTCCCACTGCACAAGACATCAAGTCAGTCAGCTGGTGTTAGCCCACTGCTTTGGCTTCACAACTGTGGTAGCCCATCTACAGTATGTGTGACAAAAAAATTGTTTCGCCAGCGAATGTTTTAGTTACAACTAGATTGAACTAGCAGACCTGTGTTTTGTGTAAAAGCTTGGAATTTATCAAGTTTTCCCAGACTCTCTCTAGTACAAAGTGAACCTAGCTTGACCAAGGTTTGTAGCAATATGTTTCTAACCGCAATGGTTAATCTATGCTGACAAAAAATATTTTTGCTGGTGAATGTTTTAGTTACAACTAGATTGAGCGAGCTTGTAAAAGGTTTGGAATGTATCAAGTTTGGCCAATGCATAGACCCGGCGCTCTCACTCTCCATATAAAGTGAACCTAGCTCTACCAATGTCTGTATAACAATGTGTTTTTGTAACCGTACTGACTAATCTACGGTGACAAAAATAATTTTTGCTAGCAAATGTTGAAACTTGAATATATCGCAGTGTTAGATATGTTATTTTAACTAGCGTGAGCTATTTGTGTTGAAAGGATGTGTTTTAATCGCTTTTTGGGTTTAGTGGAGATTGTGTTGGCCCTCTTGGTGTGTATTAGAAAGCAGCGCTCCTTGCGAACTAGAGATACTATACATAAAGCACCAAATTTTGAACACAATCAATCGCCATGATGGCAAAAACTAGGAAAATATGGCCCAGGTTGAAAATAACCGGAATTGAGGTTATCCTTTGCAGAGTGGCTGTGGGTCACACTTTGGAACGAGTGCCACGAAAAAAACAGTGTCTTTGTGACTTTGCAGCCTTGGGCCATTCGTTTCTTGGGTAGATTCTGAGTGCCTGAGTGCTGTAGTCAAATGTTGTGAAGCATACATGGTTCCCAATAAGATTTTCACTTGCCTTATTAGAGGTTTGTAATGGTTTTGTCTCAGTTATAAGCCTATCAGATGTCATAGCTGTCATCCCATTGGGTTTATTGCCATCAGTGTTATGTGAACATTGCTTTCTTATTCTTATGATGAGAGCGAACCTCTTCCTGCACCTCTCTTTCTACTCCTATCTTCCCTCACATACAGGCTTTTAAAACTTTGTCTTCTCCGTTTGTGAAATTCCTCACACAATATAAGCAGCCACAATATTTTCCCTCTGATCCCATTCTAATTTCTTTGCTCTTTCTTCTCTGGATTTCCTCGTCTTTCTTGCACACAGGTTCTTAACAGGGCAATAAATAAAATCTTTACTTCCCCGTAGTACAAAATGACCATAATATATCTGCTGGGGTTTGATAGGATTGTTGATCAATTCCTGTTTTGGGACAAATCTCCCCACCCATTAGAGTTTCAAGATACTCCCAATCCCCCTCCCTGCTACTCACATTTTGGGTTACATGCCAACATAGCATTAGAGAAAACATCATTGATGTTGAATTTTTCTGGTCTGAAGTGATCTAACATTCATTCACCTCCTTAGGTTCTTTGTGAACTTCCCATCGGCCAAGCAGTACTTCAGCCAGTTCCAGGACATGGAGGACCCAGAGGAGATGGAGCGAAGCAGCCAGCTTAGGCACCATGCCCGCAGGGTGATGAACGCCATCAACACCGTGGTGGAAAACCTCCACGACCCGGAGAAGGTGTCCTCTGTGCTGGCCCTGGTGGGAAAGGCCCATGCCATCAAACACAAGGTGGAACCCATGTACTTCAAGGTAAGACGCATGGGAACCTAAAGGAGAAATCCACCTTCAGATACTCTAGATACACTACTTTATTAATCTGTGATGTTCAATGCCTTCCAGGAATTATTTTGTGATGAATTGTTGCAATTTACCCACTTCAACTCAATCTGCCTCATCCTGGCTGATTATCAAATCCAGGAACGCCAAGTCGATACTCGTGTCCTTGTGGAGAACGTTCGTCCCAAGTTGTCTTGGGGAGAACGATCTTCTCATCAAGCTAAGCGCAGAGAAGCTTCCTTACAGTCTGAGATGGACTGTGTGCTTCACATCGCGTGCGTGATTAATTAAGACACACAGCTGTTAATTTTCCCACCTGTTAACCGGCTCTGTACTGTAGACTACAGCACTGCTCGCCAATGCCGCACTGAATCTTGGGGCTTTCAATTGGTTCTCGTCGGTCTAGTCACCATCGGATGCATCCTCAATATTTTGAGGTTGGCAAGGAAACTTCCGGGTTTTCTATCAGTCCTCCATCCTGTCGTTCTTTTGTTTTGGAATCGTACTTCGGCGGTTAGATATTACATAAAATGCATCATGGAGGATACACGAACACGCAAGAATGCATATTGATAATCAGATCATGTTCTACTTCAGTCAGTGTTTTCCTACGTTTCCTAGAATTCCTTTTTGGGAACTCCCACAGGCCTAAACTTGTTGTATTCAGCTGTTTAGGTGGAGAGAGTGATAGCAATAGCACTAGAGATAGCGTAGAGTTCTAGATAACTGCATTTTCTGCTATTAAACTAGTATTAAACTACTATTGTAGCTGTGCTGGAAATATCTTGATGTGATGTTACATCGTCTACATTTGGCCAGTTATCCGCAGGAATAAGAAAAATACTCCACCAAAGCGCCAATAGCTGTTTTCAAGTGTTTTAGGGTGGATTTGTTCTTTAAGGTGCATGTCAACCAGTGTTGATGTCCGGTCTTGTTGCATTGTCACAGTGACTAAAGGTGAAATCTTGTGCCTTGCTGTTAGTGCTGGTGGTCGGGTTGGTGGTGTTGGTGTTGTGTGAGCAAGAAGGTGCAACAACACAGCATATGTCAATATATATCATCATTGTGCGAAGACTGGGGAATTTTGTTTATGTCCCGATTCTCAAAGGTTGTTGAGTCCAACTTCTACTGAATGATGTGGCATTAGATTGTGAGGATGCTGTTGCTATATAACAGCACTGGCAGTCTACCTCATTTATATCCACCTTTCCCTCTTTACTTTCCCTTCATAGCGACTCCTTTTTTACTTCTTCCCACCTTTGTTGTCTCTCTTTCTCTCTACTTTTTTTCATTTTGTCTCTGCCCTTTCTATTGCCTGTTCGCCCACTACTTTTGTTTTACTGTTACCTTTTTCAATTCTCACCTGTCTCTCCCACTCCTTCCATAACATATATTGGTTTCTCTTCCTCGCTTACCTTCTCTCCCTTTCTAGCCCTTGTTTACCCAATTATGCAACTTCACCTCCTATCACTCCGTCTCTCCTCTATACTCATCCCCTCCTCTTCTTCCTTCCACCTACCATAATCTTAACAGCCACATATTCCCTTTCACTCTCTCTTTCACTATTCACTCTCTCTCTATCTCCCACCACCTCCCTCCTCCTTCCATATTAATCACATATTTCCTTCTCACTCTCTCCCTCCTCCCAGATCCTGAGCGGGGTGATGCTGGAGGTGTTGTCTGAAGATTTCCCAGAATGCTTCACAGCAGAGGTGCAGATGGTGTGGTCCAAACTGATGGGGGCGGTGTACTGGCACGTGACAGGGGCCTACACAGAGGCGGGCTGGGTCCAGGTCTCCAGTTCAGCTGTGTGAAGGGTTTAGAGCGGAGGCGGGGCAGAGGAGTTTCCAGCGGACTTTATGAGAATGATAAAAAAGAAAATGATGTGTGTGTGATATATTGTGAATGGAGGAGGGGGGGGAATCGGTGTTATATGAGGAAATCTAAGTTCTATGAGGATGGTTTCATAGACATGGATACAAAGTTTAAAGTGGTAATCCGCGAGATTCTATGTTTTTTTTTTGGTGGTCATAGCTGTGGTGTTTCTGCACTGCTCTTCCCAGAGATCACCTGTCAATCAAACAGTGTGTCCAGTACTGTGACGTCTTTTTCCTTGGATTTTCTGTTGATGCAGTTTGAGTTTCTGTAGGTGGCGCTCTTTTCTCTGTGTGTTCAGTCATGGTGGCTATCACTGCTCATGCTAACTGCCCAGTTCTGCTATTTATTCCAAACAAACCGCTGTTGCTGCTGCCGGAAACAGAAAAACGCAGGAAAGTCCTACCTGAAACCAGGTGTTTAGAACAGCAAATGTAAAAGCTTTAATGAACTGGGTATAGGCTGAATCACTGTTGTGTTATATCAGTCAAGATCGAGAGAGCGACTGAGAGTAGCAAATGCCGCGGATTATTACTTTAATCTTAGACATCAGGGTTCATATCTGTGGAAACCTACAGAGAGAGAAGCGTCTTCTGCCCATGAATCCGCCTCATGACATTTGCAAAGAGGGGTTAAGAAATGTTAAGACAAGGAATGATTTTCTATGAAGGGGGCAGTTAGGTTAAGAAGCCCCAGCTATGGGACCATGGAGCTGCTGACTGTTAATAGATTCTCTTTGTGTTCTAACTACTATATCCTTATGTTCAGGGGACCCGCACCCCTTTCTCTCTCTATTGTGTGCTCTTAATGTCTTGTTTAACTTTACTGAGGTGTCGTCTGTATAAGTGTACAGTGGGCAAGTGTGCATACTCTTCTGCCTTCGTTTACAACTCATTAACGCGTTGAAGAGCGCTGTTGAAAACTCTCCGCTGGGAGCGTTTTTTCTTTGCTAAAAGTCCCACGTTTGGCCTCACGCCGGCAAAACCACGCTTTACATTTTTTTCTTGCCTATCACTATCCTTCCGTAAACACTCGGCGTATAGTTACATTGTGAAAGTGTGATGGGATACATCAGCAGGTGGAGAGAATCAGCAGCCGCACACTCTCTCTCTCTCGCACACACACACACACACAGGCATGCCGTAAGACCTCCCGTATGCTAATATTTACAGGACTGTCAGTTGGTTTACCTCTCCAAAGCCCCATAAGAGAGATGTGATGCATTAAAAACTCCATTAAGGGTTTAAGAAAGTCACTCTGGAGGTCTGCGGAAAACATGTCAGCTTTTGAAGTTCCATCAGTGTGTTTCCTCGGACCTCTGACCCACCTAACAGGAGGAGTGACACCCAAATAATATATGAAATGCATAATGTGGCTCAAATTGTGAATGATTTGTTCAAAATTAACAAGGGGAATAGTGGAAGGAACTGTCATTTTTCCTAACTTTCTCCCTAAACTGTACAGTCAACAAAGGGGGTTGCATTTAATAATTTGTCCCCCGTCAATATTGTTTCAAAAAACTTTCCCTTACCTTACCTAACCTTACCTTCTTGTCATCAGTTCTCTAATAATCAGAGGCTCGGGACTGCATGCACTGCTGCTTGGAGTCCCCAGCTCCAAGCCTCTCTCCACTCAATTCCCAAACATACACGGCAAATCTGTTTAGGACGGACATTAGATCCAATCTTGGGTTTGCATCTGCTCCGGTGACGTCCAGTACGTCCCGTCTGGTCCCCCTTGGCATCGGCATCTGGTATTAATGAGGAAGTAATGAGTCTCCTGTCCTCGTCATTTGGTCATTCATCTACTGTAACATCCCATTGCTTCTGTAAAGAGCGCCTCATTGAGAACAAAAACAATTATGACTGGACAGATGGTCTGGACTTATTCTATCTTCAATCCATCACGTCATGTCAGCCATTGAGAACGATGCTGTACGATGATCTCTTTCATTCACTTAGGGGTAAATGAGTTTCGCAAAAGAGTTACGTTCAAGAATAAATAGCAGGAATTAACAAAAATCAGATTTTATCTTTTTCAGTGACTTCCAGGAGGTATCAGACATCCATCATGCCTTGTCTTAGACCAAATCATTCATTCATCAATGAAGATTTTACACTTACAGGTGTTTTGGTGACTTAAAATGAGTAAGCAGGCATGGATTCAGTGTCTTGCTCAAGGGTTAGAACACTTCAACATGTTGTGTTATGTTATGGGGATTCAAAATGTAGCCTTTCTGATGTGGGGATGTCACTCTAACCAGGGTTAGCCCAATATATTGGTTTTTATTATTATTACTATTAAGATCAAACCCTATTTCAGGGGCTTTCCCTGCCAAAATACTGAATATTCGAAAGGAATACATCAAAAAGGTCAAATTTAAAGACACTGAATACTGTCACAAAGTATTGACTATTGGCAGCTTCAATCCAAAAATATATGTATGTTATTATACAATTTGACTTAATCCACGTCTGTGACAAAACAGGCTTTGATGTCCAACTTTTGCAAAAGGACTTCATTAAAAGATTCCATTAAACAAGTTCCATTGAAGTATAATTGGAGAGTCGCAAGCCCCGTGTCATCACAGCGATAAGTCTGACGAATGACCGGGGATCGCAGCGGATAAATATGCATGGAGTCAAACACAACTCATGGTAAACTCTTTCCACTTTGGCTCAAATAGCTGCGGAGGCACTAACGGGGCCGAGTAAGCTGCTGTCCGTCATAAATTATCCGTTTCAAAATACACACCGCTCCCATTCTTCGCCCGACTTCTGAGGTCAGCAACACATTCTGATGGAGAGCCTCACTTTGAGCTCGGGCCTGTTCGTTTCCTTAAGCAGCCAGTGGTTGAGGAATATTTGTGTTGAGCAATATGTCAGTTCCCCCGGCGTATTGTTTATTAAACACTGTGTGTGGTGTGAAGCCAAGCACTCTCACACATGCAAATACACACACACACGCCCATACACACAATGGAGACATACTGTTTCTCTTGCTAAGCTGCGGGTTTCCCGTCCCTCTGCGTCTTTATGCAGCACGTTCCTCCTCACACTATAAATGCACACACACTTAACACACACAGGTATGGGCAGACACATCCCAATCACGTTCACACTCTCTCTATCCACTGACTTTGTCTCACACACACACACACACACTATCTTGCATTAGGTTAGGCATGTCCTTGCATAACAAGTGTACCACAGCAGCAGTTAACCCTCTATATATTTTTGCTCATTCTAAGCTGAAATTAGCCGAACTCTCCTTTGCTCATTAAAACGTTCTCCTTCCGCACATACAGTACATTCCCTTTCAGCAAATAAGGGCATCATAGCATATGTGGAACTACAGTATGTGTTTTTGTTGTGAAATGTTTTTGTCTATCAGTTTAAAAGTTAGGACTTTATATTTTTCTAAATATATCTATGAGAAGGATTCTATGTATGTATTTGAATACTGTATATGATTATGTCATTGTATACTGCGTTGTTGGTGGGAGGGAGTGCAGTGGCTTTGTAGTGTTTTGAGCATGTTTGCACAGCCTACCACAGACTTGTACCTTTGCAGACCTGGTGAAAACAAATCATGACCATCAATAAAATATACTTGTAAATTTGCCTCTGTATGTCCATTAATTGACTGGTTTATTTTTAATCATGTAATGCCTTATCTGTCTTGCCCATATTTCTTTTCACTCTCCACTGAAATACTTTGCAAGTAATCACAACTGACACATTTGTAGGCTTAAATAGTTTTCCATCACTACAAGCATCATCTTTAAAGAATAGATAGATAGATAGATAGTTTCAGTGATACAGTGATACAACCTGTTGACTTCGGTCACCTTACCTGGCTGTGCCATTTGTTCTATAGAGGCTTTGTTGTTGCGTCACATATAACATCCACAGCTGGCTCCATCACGGAAGTCCATTGGAGAATTGGCTGAGCACAAATAATGTCTAAACATATAACAACCAGGCTAGAAAAAGAGAAATACCTGATAAAGATTGTTGTTGTGTGGGTGTAGTTCAATTCAGTAAGGTTAAGTAAAAGTGAATATAGCCTGCAGAAGTAGATTTGTTTCCAAATGACTGTGACACAGGAAACTGTTTAGTCCTAACCCTTCTCTTGCTCTACTCAAGTTTTGTTGTAACTGAAAAGACTCAGTTTTTTGGAATTGTTACTTAGCTAACTAGCCAGTAGGCTAATTTAGCAAAGCAGCAAATGTCAATGTTAAAGTGACTACAAGACACTGCTAATGCTAGCTTCTACTAGATCTGTTAGCTAGTGAGCAAGTTCTGTTTACAACAAGACTGTGCAGTTAGCTGACCAGATACAATGCTAGCTATCAAGCTGATATTATCTGAACACAAAATCGATCAAATGTATCAGTGGTGAAATAATCAGTTTCCAGTCAACAGCACAGAGATTATTCAAATGTGTTAAGACCAAGACAGAAAAGTTGTCGGTTTAGAAATGCAATTATTTACCTCCACTATGGCTGCCAGAGGATGCATTACGTCACCTGAAAGCCCTCTATTTACGTTGTTGGCATTTAACTGGCACTTTTATCCAAAATTACTTACAGTGAGTACAGTAGAATAAGCTTCAAAACCAATGTCAGTGGTTTTCAGTCTTAGGGCCTCCTCTGACAAACAAATTTTAAATCAAACCTGAAAAGGGAAAACTGTGTACACTGTGACAGGGGGTTGTAAGTAGGCATCACTTTGTTTTAAGGGGGCATGTAAGCCAAAAAGGTTGAGAACCACTGTCCTGGATTACCAACATTACAAGTAGCCTAACCAAAAATGAGTGCAAAGGTCAGGGTCCTAGTGCCTGTTATGATAGAATGATTAAGAGCAAAGTGCTAGGAAAAGAAAAAGCATGAAAGCAATGCATTCTCTTCGTTGAACACTTTTATACTAGAAATGAATTTGCTCTTGGAGGACAAATCAGCAGAGTTGCTTCTCAGTCTTTCCAGTCTCACCGCAATTCTCAAGTTTCTTTTTTTATCTCCTCTGCTGCCGGTGAACTCGACACAGATAACCCGCCACAGCACATCCCCCGCCTACAGGTGCTCAGTGCGGATGCTCTGTGTGACAGTCCCACTGTTTCAGGAACAAGAGATAATTAAATGAAATGAGATGTAAATGTTCTTAATCAATGATTAATGGTTGCCTGTTCGCTGCTCGGCGCTCCAGGCGAGACTCTTTATCTGAGGCTCCAGTGGGAGGTTCACGCAGGGAGGAAGGCGCTCATTTTTCAATTCCATACGGTAATTTATTCACACCGTACATCATCTTATCATCAAATGGCAAAAGGAAACTTTGTTGTTGTATCAGTCTTCTGAATACGGGGACGTGTCAGAGTTTTGAAGCAGTGTAATATGAATGCTATTGTTTTCCATCATGGAAATTTCTGAACACTTATACATGCGTTTCAGAGCTTAGTGCCTCATTCCTGTTATTTACAATTCCTTGACACAAATGTATCATACCCACTGGATGCATAATGCCTATAAGAATCAGTATCATTCTCAGTAAATCAGTTTTAGCCTGGCTTGAGTAATAGGCACAAGCTTATCTTGGGTAAGGCAGGTAAGCAACACCTCCGGAGTCAGAAAACACTATCGTTCTCCCATGGGTGCTTCCATCCTGCGCAGCGTGGTTGACAGGACACTGACTTGTCACCATGGCGACACATTTCCCTGCCACCAGAGGCTGTCATTTCCAGAGAGCGCCGGTAACAGGGGCTGATTTGGACAGTCAGTTCCCATGGGACTGATGCACAAACACACCTGGACAGACTCTGCACACACACAAACCTGAAAGCACGCGTGTTCACAGGTTAGATCGGAGAAGCACAACAGACATGCGCGCACACACAAACACACACACACACACACACTCTAACAGAAGCCAAAGATGTTAGGGAGCAAAATTAGAAGTGCTCAGCGACTTAAACTATAAGATACATTAACATTTATCGTTTAATCTCTCATGTATGCACACACAGACACACATCTGTCTCTGTCAGCAGTTCTAGAGATATTGGGATTAACCAGTGGTTCTAATTATAAACTGACACACAGGAGCAGCACTTAGTAGGAGATCAACTCTGTGGATTCACAAGCCTTTTGTTTCTGGTGGCTGGTGCAGTGGTAGTTTGGGAAGGTGGTATACTACGGAGGATCACTACTATGATCCCACCATTCCATATATTCTAATTGGAATTAGGCCGATAGGTGTGTCTTGTCCTTTTCCTGATGTTTGTCTTATATCATTCTGTTCTATGGTTGATTGTTGATCAGTTAGATCTAGTTAGGCTCATTCTCTGTAAAGTCCTTTGAGACATGCATGTGATAAAGGGCTATACAATTAAACCAACTTGAACCTGAACTTATACTTCAAAGGCCCTGTAAATAAAGTGAATGTACTTCATACACATACTGTATATACCTAATAAGTTTGCATTGGCTTGTGATGAAACTTGAAAATCCTTTTTATAAACTATGACAATGCTGTTTGGCACTCCAACATATGCCTATTTGGTCAAGATAAATGTAGTTTTTGATTGCATTGATAACAATGGGGAAAGAAGTGTTTAAAAGTGTTTATGCAAATCTTCTCAGAGCAGGTCCTGTGGTCCTGTGTAGTCCAAAAGGTAGGGCATGGTACAATAGGTGGTACAACTAAAAATGTATGCACACAGGATAAAACTGTCCACCAAATGACATATGTTAGCAGGTCCATCCTAGGATGCATCGATCCATATGGTTAACAATTTAAATACAATGTTATATTTGTGAAATTCAGGAATTCGTGAGCTAATGGTTCAAAAGGCTCAAACGTCTCCCCCCGATAAATCACATAGTTCTTTGAGTCAGACAAGCCTGCAGAGCGGGGCTAAGCCAGCCAGCCACGCAGGTCAACACAAAAAAACAGCTCTCCGACACTTATCCCCCGATTTTAGGCGTCGGTGAGTCCGCGCGGCTCTCCATCAGCACAAAGCTTGAGAGGAAGCCTGAAGAATTTTCCAATTAGGCGGCGTAAGCGCATCTCAAAGCTGCAGATGAGATGCACAGCCACATCGCTGCAACTTGACATTCCTGACAGCCACTCCTGTGAACCTCAATCTGTCTGCCGGCCGTGCACCAGAGGTTTCCTGACAGGGCGGTGACAGCGGAGTCACGGATGCCGTTGTGGGGAATGTCATCAATGGCATGAGAATGTCCACGTCCCGCTGTCTGGAAGAAATATAACTTCAGCCTAATGAGACAGAAAATGGGGAGGCGTTTGAGTTGAAAGTGTGTGTGCGTGTAGGTGTGTGTGTGTGTATTTGTAGCCATTCCCTCTCTGTCTTGGCAACTATCCTCATTATGTTGCCTGGTAGTTATAGTGTTCCAGTAGACAATGGTCATGCCATAGTATCCAAGAGCTATACAGCTTTCCCCACGGCTTGAGAAGCTAGGTGATCCTCTATTATTTAGTGATGTAAAAGGCATTGCTTTGTCCAAAGAGCACATGATGAGTGTAACATGCAGAGGAGGGAACAAAGGTGCTGAGCAACGCTTTTCATGTATCCTCTACTGGCATTGGTGCCAGGGGCGGACTTAGTGATTTGGGGGCCCTAGGCAAAGGTAAGCATGGGGCCCCCTGAATCCCAAAGAGGTGTACTTTTCAAAGAGGTGTGTTTTTCGATAAATTAAAAATAAGTTTACATTAGTTCTATTCTTGTCTTTTGTGGGGCCCTCTTGCTGGGGCCCACAGCAGTCACCTACCTTTGCCTAATGGTAAGACCGCCCCTGATTGGTACAAAATATAATGGCATCTATTGAACTCGCTGTGCTATGCTATTGGCTGAAATTCAATGCAGGTTATCTGAAATCTTCCTGGAGACTTCCATGTCTGGTCATGGGGAAAAGTCACTCTTGTTGCCATTGCTGTATGCCATGTAGGCCGAGCAGATGCTTTTCATGGGAGATTACAAGTTAAGGACGCATGGATCGCACACAGAAAGTGCACACACGTCACAACATAGCTTATGTGTGTATCACACTGCCCATGCCTGGTCTCAATAATGCACCACGTCATTTTATCTAATCCGGGATTGGCTAATCCACCCGCGTTCCCGATCGCAGGCAGGCGGGGAGAGGGATAGAGAAACATCTAGCGACTGGGAAAGGCGAAGACGTTAAAGCCAAAGGTGGATCGCTCTGGAGGATAGAAACAGAGAGAGGTAGTCACCATGGATGGTTCATGTTGACCCTGCTGCAGAGTGCAGAGTGCGGAGCGGCGGGCTCTGGGGACCATGTGCACCACCATCATGGTCCTCTCCACCCTGGCTGTCATACTGCGCCGGTTTTTCAGCAACGAAGTCAAGCCGTAAGTTTTGGCGACCTTTTGTTTTATCTCGGGCAGAATTTTGCTGAGCATGCATGCTTGCTGTGTGTTTTCAGTACCGCTGTGCTTCACATTCATTCAGTTACACATTGTCATACCAAGGAGCCGCCCAGTACAACCACAGTCTTCTACTGTTGGCCACTGAGCAGCTCCACTGGAGCTTAAGAGCACATAAACAGTAGTTGTTGAGGGAGGGGAGAAAACCAGCAGTTCGTAAAGTAAGTAAAGCCATTTACATTTCTGTATTCACATTCAGCAGTCGTGAGCTGTGAGTCAAACATCTGGACAAGGGAATTGGGAGTCTGGTCTCCTAATTTTGTGAAATGAACACAATGCCTTAAAATGCAAATACGCTCCGTGCACAAAAACTGAGAGAAATACGTTTTCCTTTCACAAAAACATTATGTGAAGGAGCCATGGCTAGAATTAGGTAGTAGTCTGACATAAACAGCGCGGTGGAAAGTCAAGGTGTTGTGGTTGGGGTGGTGGATGGGAGTTTACAACTCTGGCAACCTGGGTTTGATCCATAACTCATACCAAGAAGATTTCTACAATGAGTGAAGTTTACATTTTTCTTATTTAACTATGACAAAAGTCTTTCCCCAACCTTAACCAAAATGTTTTAGTTGCCTAAACCTAACCCTAACCTTAACCAACGTAGTTTACTTGACTAAACTTGAGCGTTAGTCAACCTTCTCATGAGGAAACAGGTGTCCAATTTGAGTAATCTTCAGAGTTCTTGCTCATTTCAAGAAATGTTATGAGAGCGGGGCTATTCTCAGCTTGATTCAAATTGTAAAAAGTCTGTGTATAGTGAGATTCAAGTCAGACAAAATATGTGTTGAAATGAAATCAGTCGTCACAGTGAACATACTGTACATGTGTTCACATCAGCATTGATTGAACTATGTATATACGTTTGTTTCTTTCTCTTTCCTCACTAGAGCAGCCATGCAAAGGGCTTAAAAAACTTTGATTCACGTTCGTATCTCCCAAGTATCTGGTCCCTTTTTTACCATTCCAGCACCAGAGATTTTGTTTGTGGGAAGAACCTTGTCATCATCCTTGGGTTGTCAGATATCGACCTCTCCATACGATTATATGTAATGAGGTTTAATGCCTCGGTTGGAGATCCATGTCTAATGCCTGAGCATGACAAAATAGGGGCCTTCCAAGAGCCTGCATTACCTTCAGACCCTCAACCCCCCCCCCCCAGGCGGGGTCTGTCCTTGGATCTTTAGATCGTTACGACTCTGAGCGTCCAAGGAAGAACAAAGCAATTACGCGGTGTGAAGAACACCGGTGGTTTGGGGCTTGAATTGATTCGGAGGTGAGCGTGTGCTGGGAGGCGAGCGCGGGTTACTGCGAAATGTTTTTGTGTTTCTCCGTCTGTCAGCCTCCTGGTGAATGTTTTGTCATTGAAGGGAATCTCCGAGAACTCGCCGCCACGCTGGGCTCACTAGAAACTCCGGTAAATACTGATTGCAAATGCCAAGATGATTATGTTGAGTGCAGCAACAACATCATTGACAGTCTGGAAGAAGCTGCCGCCCGGGTTAAGATGCCCTTTTGGAAGGTTGTTTTGACATAATAGCTCACAAATGTCAGAGGGAACAGTTCATCGTTTTTGGTTTAGGTGTTGATAGTTTAGATTAGACTACTAAAACTGAAGCGAATATTTCATGATGATTGCTACATAAATCCCCAAGACAGCATTATGAACAAGATAATAAGAGTGTGCTTCGCTAATTAATGGGTTTAGGTGTGGATCTGTGACAAGATATTGAAATCCATCACTAACTGGGAACTAACTTGACATCAGGCATGAATCATAGTTTATGAATGTGTCATGTAGCTGTTATAAAGCTCATAATCATGTGTTATGAATGTGTTATTAACCAGGTATGATGACAGCAGAGTGCTCATACAGTCAGAGAAACATGCAGTATCCAAATGTGACAGAGTTAATGCCTGGTGGCTCATACCCTGTACTCATAATATCATCCTCTCTCCCTCTGCTTTCCTGTTCCTCCATGTCTTCTTCTTCTATCTAACAAGGCAGAGATTCCTCATAAACATAGGTGTCATTTACACTGGGGACGCTGGGGACATGTCTCCATCACTTTTTGAAATGGCCGATTTTGTCCCCATCACTTTTTAAAAGCATAATTTGTTAAAAATGTTCTGAAAAATAGCTTGCACCAACAAATGTTAACTAACAAATGAGAACACTTTGAGAAAGGTTTATTTGCACAATAAGAAAACATACAATGCAATGTAAATATAGAAGAAACAAATGCGCATTGTCCAAAAAAAGTAACGTAAGCTAAAAAAAAAAAAATCCATGTAGTTTGTTCTATATTTCACATTATTTGTGCACAGCCAGTTCTCGAATGGACCTCCACGGCACCTGCTGTGGCTGCAATTGCAAAGTCTCTATTAAACATACCAGCATTTCATTCCGCTCACGTGTGGTGGACACTTTACTTAGAGATGAAATTATTTGTTGAGGTGAACAGTTTTTACAGGGAAGAGGAAGAGAGAGCCACTGAGGAAAAAAGGAGATTGAAGAGCAGGAGAGGGCATAGGTGTCATTTACACTGGGGACGCTGGGGACACTGATTCTAAAATGACCCAAAAACGTGCATGCGCCGATCAGTAACTTTAACACATTCTTGACACAGTTTCTTCTTGTCCAAGTTTTCCGTTCTCTCTCTGTGAACATGACAAACAGCCACGCTGTTGAGTCGGGTTTGTGACATTGAAGAGCGAAGCCAGGGCTTCATGCACTGGTGCTTTCTACAGTAGATGTGATGTTGGCATTGTTCGATTGACATGGTGTTGCAGCTGTGGATGTGATGCATATGGATGACTGTACTTGTGCGGTCGACGTTGTTGTGTGTTTTATGCAGAGTATTTCCGTATTGTCGACTCTGTAGTAGCCTAGGCTATGCCCTTTTGATGCGGCGTTATGCATTTTTTTTCTCGCCGTAATTATCTACTCTGACCTCATACCGATCCCCCCATTACATTGCCTAAAATCGCATATGTTGAAGACCGTTTAAAAAATGTTTTTTCATCTGAGCCCTTATGTCCCCACCACTTTTCAACACGAAGTGATGCCCTTGCTCATAAATGAGCTTTCAAAAAGGAGCTGAAGAATATGGGGCTGAGAGACAGAACAGAGATTAAAGATTGAACCTTTGTGATGAGAGGAGTGATGGATTTGGACTGTCTCAGTATCAATACTGGCTGTTTTTCTCAGGAACGCTGATTACACGAGAGGCCCCGAGATGATATAATCCAAACAGATAATTTACTTGATTATATAGCTACAAACACTCCACTCACCAAATCACAGAGCTCCTGTTCTTTCAATATTGACCCGAACACGCAGTTAACAAATAATTATGCTGTATTCAGATAGAAGGGTTGAAGCACAAATGCGGGACAAAGAAACTTTATTGGAGATTAAAGATTGGCATTTGTTGATGAGAGGGGAAATTGATATGGATTTTCAATGTATGAGGTTTGGTTATTTTTCTCAGAAATACTATTGTATGAAAGGCCAGTGATGAAAGAGCCCCAACAAATTCACTTACTGAGTCATTTACTGGATTATAGAACTACAATCACTCTGGAAATAATAGCTGTCCTGTTCTTTCAACATTCATCTAAACAGTTGCTTCTCCTTGTTTGGACTTAATGTACAATAAGAGAAAGCAGAGGTTTTACATGGCTTTTAACAGGCAAAATCAAAACAGAGTCCAAGTGTAAGTGCATTCTAAGAGGGAAATATGGGAATAAGAAACTGCCATGAGTTGGACTTGCTGTTATAAGATGCGTGAGGTTGTAACATGACTCGCAAACTTGTTACACAAATGCACAAATGTGTTCTTACTTTAAATGCTTTTGTTCACAAATATTTGCAATATGTGTTTTGCACATTTGCAAACAGTTGCTCACAAGTTTGCAGATTGTGTTGCAACTGTACAGCACACGGTGCACACACACACACACACACACACACACACACACGTCTTAGAATCCAAGTACAATTTATTTTGGCAGTTTCCTATTCCCATATTTCCCTCTTACAACAGCTTGCAGTGGGATTAGTGGGAGGAGGATATTGCAGAACGGTGCAAAATGTTTTTAATGATTCACAAAAGGTAATATTGATTATAGCTCATCACAAGTTTGCAAATTGTATCGCACACACATGCATTTTGCTCTACAACTGTATGGATTGGAGTACACATTTATGCATTTGTATTACAAGTTTGCAAGTAATTGTTTAGGAAATTTCTTATTTCCATAGAGAAAGGTGCATAACAGGACCTAATAGTGGTTCTTTGGCAAACTTTAACAGTTTTTGGGGACTATATAGAATTTCTCTTTTAAGCTGCAATACAGCATCATCATGGTATTAAACAGCTCTCTATTCCTCAAGAAATCTTCAACAACTATTCAGACAGCTTCACTTCAAGTAGGATTGGAACCTAGATTGTACATGGCCAATTAGTGCTACCATATCATATACAGTCTGGAGAGGTTCCACCATAAAAGCTTCTCCCAAGAGGAAACTGATGTCCTTGTGTGAGAGGTGCAGAATAGCACCTTAAATAAGCCGCCAAGGGCAGTGGATGTTAAATTAGCTTGGGAGGAGATAACACATTTGGTTACCATGTTGCTCTGGTCCTAGGAGAACCGTTGCCCAGTGTAGGAAATGCGTCAGTGATATTAGGTGAAGAGCCAAACAGAAGTTGGCAGTGAACTGCAGGGACAGTTTGACAATATTCAACCACAGCCACATGTGTTTATAGTAAGAATGAAAATGTTGTCCCTTATTTATTCCTGTTTGAGGGATTTATATCAGTCAAAGTCAAATTGGCCAACATAACATCCACAAAAAGGGTTGGTAAGCCTTTGAATAGGATCTGCTCATGCGCACGTCACTTGGTAAAGCCACGAAAAGAGCACAGAACACGGCTGCGCTTTGCATTGACCTGGTCTGAGCAGGCGGGTGAAAACTCCTTGACACCAAAATTGCACTGCGCTGCTTGATCGTTACTAACACACACACCGTACCTCTCCCTTACCTCCCCCTACGGTGCAATCAAGTTCACGGCAAGTCCCCAAAATACCAAGCGCAGGCGAGAAAAAGCCTGTGTGAGCCCAACAAAAATGCAACTTCACCGGCATGCACCATGCCCCATCATGAAAATGGAGTCCCACATGTTTCCAGAATTTCAATGTGTGTTTGGATCCAAATGGATGCCACTGGGCTGGTTTTACTGGGAAGACAAATCAGTATTTTCAATAATCTATGTATGCCTGTGGGGGAGAATCACGTCTATGTAGAGTTCCTCAGTTTACTGGTGAAGCTCATTAGATGTACCCATTTCTGAATCCACCATCAATTGGTAACTAGCTTGTAGGACGTTAACAAAAAGGGCTTGGGTTTGTTTACAAAGGACATGAATGTTCACAGTTCTATTTTAATGTGTGAAATGGCTGTGATATGCCCTTTAGATGTGATTAAAAGTGTGTTTCTGTGTTGCATATCAGAATGCTATATGTCCACAATGCGGCTTGCTGTAACATCGCAGCCACTGGCAGGAATTGTGAGAGCACATCTGTGTATCAGGCAATATCCTATTTCTGTCTGTTATTTTCATCTTTCTTACTCAATCTTACATACTGTATATAAGCCTAAGGTTTGAAGCGTTTGGTTCTGCAATTACATATCCATCAAAACAAGAAGACACCTACTTTTATAGAAAGACTGATAGCACAAAACTTACTTTTTTTTTAGGTAACTGAAGTCCTTGTTTGACAAAATGATGACACTTTTACAGACCAGATCCTCCTAGAGATGTTGAATGTTGAACTTCAGTTAATGTGTTTTGGTTTTTTTTCAAAATTGACATGTTTTGACAATGATTTTCCCACATATACTGCAGATAGTATTGGTAGCTTTTTGACTCATACTGCACAGCCGTCAATATCAGCTATCACAGTTCAATCAGTCCAGCGCTGACATGAACCGTGCAGAGCTTTGAACGTTCTGTTGGATAGACAGCAGACAACTCACAGCAGGTCACATATACACTTTATGGTGTAAATGCACAAACAGAAAAGATGCCAAAATGAAAATGAGACACTCCTCCCGTCACACACACACACACACACACACACACACACTCCAAACAAAAACAGAAGTGAAAATTATAGTATTTCCTCAAAGCCCCTCATCACTCATTTTCTATTCTCTCTCTCTCTCTCTCTCTCTCCCACCCTGACCTCTGCTCTCTTCACCCCCCCCCCCCCCCCCCCCCCCTCCTCTCAGCCACCCAAAAGAGTCGGAGAAGACGGAGAGCAGCCAGTCGCCCGTGGAGACGTGAGGCTCCCTGTGCTACCAGGCATCCGCCTCGGGTAAACAACAAACACACAGTCTCCTTGGTCTTTTCAGACAGCGGATCCCCTCAAAGTTCACCGTCGCTGTCATCTCCGGTTTTTGTGACAAGGGGGAGGGACGGCGGAGAGCGACCCGGTGACCCGCGGCTCGCGGGTAAACACTGATGTTTTTCAGCGAGTCGGTCAGAGGGCGCTCCCTTTCCCCGCGAGTTTTCTTCTGCGGAGGCAGTGGCGAGGAGTTTCGATTGTGCGGCGTGTCACCTTTTGCTCGAATCGAGGTTTAAATGAATGAAGCGGGATCTGTGGAAACTTGATGAAACCACTGCCTGCTGGTGTCAGCCAATAACTCTACACTCTGTATTATAAATAAATACCTGAGGAAGGAAAGCGTACATTTTAATGATGGACCTCTTTATTCAATGTCTCAATGAAAGGCAATTAGAAGATAGGCTTGGTTATTTTATTTCATCCTTATTTCATTCTTATTTACACTGATGGCCCTCTATAATGGAATGTAAGTGAATTACGAGGCAGTGAGTTGGCACAAATGGGTAAACAGTCTATCAGTAGTAGTCGTCCTAATGGGCGGTTTGTCTGTTAGAGAAGCAAAGTGTCTTGCACTTCTCTGCAAGTGGCACTGAGGTGTTTTGACAGCAAATATTTGAAATATTTAGACATGATTTTATTAAACTACCAGTCTGTATACTGATTGGATGTCATGAGGGGTCAGTAGCCCATATAACATTCAAACTACATGGCACATTTGGTTTAAAAACATGCAATTTGGCTTAAAAAATGCATATGTGTTCTCTATCCCTGCAGCTATCCAGGGAACTGAAGGATTTAATGCTCTGCCCGTCCCGTTTCCAACAGTGTACGCAATCCCCATCTAGCCGAAACCCGCGCACTGCACACTGGCGCGCTCTATTGTTTATACCCATACGCCAATTAGAAATTTCTATTCATCAGCAGCGGCGTAGTGAAAGGTAATTGCTCTGATCTGGCTTCCACATCTAGAATTATAGATGTCTTTTGTCAGCTCATTCAAACCGGGGGAATAATAGGACTGTCTCCTCTGTTATGTGGCCGCGCCGTCTATTCTGCCGCCCTATAGCTTAATAGCACAATTAACATTTCTCCAGCTGCAGCAGAAATAGCCTGTGTTGTGCGGCGGTGATGATTGGAGACATGAGGAATCGGTACAGGGAGTTTCTCTTTCAAAAATCGAGCCCAATGCACCCACAGTTTGGCTCTGCGTTGAAGAGTATCCGTTTCTAGGATCAGGTTACATTGCGGGAACTGTGTGGGACACCTGAGTGGGCGGAGGTGGAGGTGGAGGCGGTCAGCGCAGTGACCCAGCAGTGTGTCTGCGTGGAGGGGACAGAGGGTCCTCGAGCATGGCGGGGACACGGGACGCCTGTTTGCCGGAGCACTGGAGGGACGTGCGGGAATGGAGCATAGAGAAGAGACAAAACCACAGAGTAAGACCGTCTCTGGCCTCTGAACCAGCTCTGGCTCTGTCTTTACACACACACACACACACGCACACACACACACACATCCACTGGACCATATCATAACCATTTTTTGTTTTCTAGGGAAAGGCTTTCTTACCTACGTAAACTGAACTTGTTTTCTTCCCCAAGCAATGCAGTCAATACTAAGTCATTTAGACAGTCTGTTATGTATTCTATGTACAACGCCTCTGGGTATTGTCCGGGCGATCAATCAAACTCAATGATCCTTCAGTTATCTATAAATTGTGTGGCACCTGTTGTGTAACAGCTCTTACGGTGGCCATGATCGATAGGAATCTTTTGAGGCAGTGGAGATGGGTAATATTGCTTGCATTATGGATGGGAATCAGGAAGATGTCCCTAATATTTTGTACATTCAGTGTATGGCTGCATAGCATTCTCTGCACATGACACTTCCATGTTCCATGTTCTGATATTATAGTGATGCTGTGAACAGATGCGTACAGGATGGAGGTGCCATATGTATCTTGTCTACATGCCATGACACTTGCATGTTCATATACAGTGTATGACCATCTGTAGACTTTTTAATGCAAATCTTTTTCCAGGCACATTTGCACATCATGTATATTTTCTGTAAATTCACATATTCACTTCTTTAGTTTTCACGTATCTCTCGCATTATGTTCTGCACATGGTATGTTCATAATGGTTCCACTATTTCATGCTGTATACATCCTGATATTTTTATATTTTTATTGCGTTATGTTTAGACATACTTATATTTATATATAGCACACATTTGTAATTTGGAAAATCATGTACGCAATTGTGATCGCTGTATTTCCCACCCAGACAGTCTACTTAAGGTGTTTATATTGACCCCAGTGTACATTTATAGAACCCCCATAGTTTACATTCTATTTTATTGCTTTATTGTTTTACTGTTTTGTTTTGTTTTTTATTTTATTTGTGTGCTTATATTGTATTTGTCTTCTTCCCTGCTGAATTCTATTACTTTTGCTGCTGCAACGAGCTAATTTGCCCACAGGGATTAATAAAGTTTCATCAGCAACAGCAGCAGCACTTAATACACTGGGCTTCTTATTGCTTTCAACTCCTTTACTCATTTACTGTCAAAACAAGTCTGGGTAACCCCCTTTTTCAGCCAGCCACACGCCACCGCAAATCCCCTCTTCCTTATTCTGTCCCAGGAACTTCATACTGACACCACAGGTTCCCCCTGTAGAGGAGATGAGCTGATTAGATCTGGAGCACCTTGCTGCATATATTTGCATATTAATGAGGAAAAACTGATTCTCTTGAAACTACTATAACTCCTTAATGCTTTAAGATATGGAGTTCATATTAATACCACCCATGTGTTATGTAAAGACAACGATGTTGACATAGAAGTATTTCACAATTAATGCATTAATTAGCTTACTTAATGACCTTGTTAGCAGCTGAACTGACAAACTAAACAGAAAAGGTTGAGTGGAGAGATGTGAGACAGATGAGTTGGGGGGGTTAGGAGTCCGGGACTGGCTGCTAAAATCAAATGAACCTTCATAATAATGTTCCCCTTATCACAAATATGTTTTCCCAATACATAATTAAATGAGGACTTTGTATATCCTTTAAAAGAATGTGTGTAACTCTAACAGGTAGCATTCATTTTAAAAGCCCAAGGATGGTAGAATTTTCTCATCCCATATTAGACCATGTAATGCATCCCAAACTAGCAACGAGACACATGAATTGTGTTGAAAACGACACGCCCTCTTTAAGAGTGTAGACCTTTCCTTCTCTCATGGGAGTTCGATTTCACTGAGCCTGTCAGAAGTGCAGCAAGGGTGAGCAGCTCCTGGGAAGAAAGTGAGCTCGCTAAATATTTCATCAAGCGACAGAAGCGGAGGAACCGCTATGTTTGCGAAACTGGGTCTGCTGCGATCAAACGGAGCATGAGCCAATTCCACTTTGCAACATCTCTCTCTAAATGATTAATGTCCTTGTTTGTCACTTGCCTTTCACCCCCTTGTCTGCTCTCTCTCTCTCTCTCTCTCTCTCTCTCTCCCTCCCTCTCTCATACAGATGTGGGTTCTAGATATAGAAGCTGTCCTCGGGTCCATGGCGAGGCAACTGGTGAGCCGATCCGAGCGTTTGTGTGGTTTTGTTATTAGTGTCCGTCCGGGGGAGACCTTCTGTTGTTTGATGCTGAATTCTGGGATGCATTTCAAAGGGCGGCCATGGCTACTTCCTGTGCTCAAATATTGACTCATTGTATGGATATTCTGTTGCCAACCGATCCACGCTTTTGACAGTGTGGCTGGATAGATAAGTCAATTATCTACAAACTTAGTAGGCCAACTCCAAAACGAGTGCTTTTGAATTAGGTCGTTTTTAGCTCGTTGTGGGCGGTGAACTGTCAGACTAACTCACACTTTCGTTTCTCAGAATGCTTCTCTGGAGAAATATCCTCGGCAGACGTGTGGGAACAGTTCGGACCGCCCTCCCTCCTCTTCTCCGACCCACGGCAGGTCTCTCTCCAGCCAACCAGCTTCACCATACAGGAAGATCTAGATCTACTGGAACCTTTGACGGAGGAACTCCCATTGGAAATCTTAGGCCCAAACTAGGAACAGAACAGCTTGTATTTTAAGCTTGTACTGTTGATCAATTTGAAATGTTTGCTGAACATAAGACACAAATCTAATTTTGCATTGCTCTAACAAATTAGAGGCTTCAATAAGGGATATCACCAAAGATTAAGCATCTACAGTACTGTAGGTCATGTGTCATGGGCCCCAAAACTATAAGAGAGACATTCGCCATCTTTGTTTGAACCAGTTTGCTTAGGCATGTGCTTAGCCGGTGTGGTCAAACCTAACTGCTGCAATCGCTCATAGCGTGGTTTCTTCTCCTCGGTGATGAGTTGTTGTTTGACATTAAGGAGAGGAAAAGTAATCTCACCGCAGACGGGATCGTTGTCCACAAAGCAATAAAAACTACAATAAACTTAAGCAGTTTCCTACTTGGCATTCTCCGGAATGACAGCTAGATATTCCTCACTGCTCAGCTGCCAGAGCGAAAATAAACAAGTGCTTTTTTGTGATGGACAAAACCTGTTGTGTCTTTATTTGAAGGGAAATCCTTGATGGGATGAAAGCCACCATGTCGGTTTTAGTCTTTTGTATCAGCAGAGCAGAGCTACAGGTATATGCACATGGACAATATGACTTTAATCCTGTCGAATGAGGACTGAATCGAATATTTTAACGATTTCGCCCCTACGTACAAGGCCCCCCCTCGGCAATTAATGCTGCTTCATCTCTTCATGAGCTGCACCATTTCCTTTGTCCCCAAATGAAATCTTGTTATTTCCCGCCTGATTAAATAAATGATTGAATCCTTGTTGATATTAAGGTTGTTTTGCTGCTGTTGTCCCGGGGATACCGGTGTGCATTCGATTTACGCTCCGCGGGGACGAAAGGCCGCCGAGTTATTTCTGAAAAGGGACGAAAACCCGCCGCTGCAACAGGAATACGGCCAAGTGTCATGCATCGGCTCTATTAAGAAGTCTATTATCGCAAATGTCTCTCTCTCTCTCTCTGTCATTGCGACCACTATGTACCGAATCCCTCCAGCCGTGGCACGCTGCCGGCAGAAGCCCGGGGAAGCTAATGCGCCTAATATGTCCCCAGGAACATCGCCTCTGCCAACCGCGCACTCTAAATCCGCCTGTGTAATCAAGGGGGGGGGGGGGGGGGGGGGGCCATGAATATCAGCCGTTAGCGGCGGCGGCGGCGGCACATCCATATCTCGCTGTTTGCCTGCCGCCCTGATGAGCCCGTCTATCTCGAATTACAAGGTGAAAGCGTAGCTTTTGTGCGCTTGGCGAAGTAGAGCATCTTGGGTAATGAGGATGGTCTTCCTGCGCGCTCTGGCAGACCATAGGAGTTAATCTAATGATGGGGGGGAGAGACATGAGTCCTAATGGCCTCAGACAGAGAGAGAGAGAACCAGAAAGATAGGGACTAATGGAGACTCGAAGACAGATCCCTCTATTTTCCCCCGTTTCGCTGGGGCGGCACACTTGTATCATAGGCTTAATAATCTCTGCACTTGACTTCCAGATTCAATATAGAAAAAGCCTGACTGAGGACTGGCAGGAATCAAAGGAATAAAAGTGAACTTAGTGACTCTTGAGAAGCTAATAAGGCAGCGCTGTCGACTGTGAGCAGCTGGGAGGAGGAAGGGTATTCTGACATCAAGTCAATATTGTGACCTGTTTAAAGTTATCTGTCATGAATCATAATAGCCTGCAGGTACTATTTATGTGGCCATGCTACTATACAATACAGAACAGGGAGGGGGAAGGGAAGGAAAGGGATGAGAAGGCCCAGAAATCACTTACACAGTTTGATTATGAATATGAGTCATTTGGAAAAATCTGAGTACATGTAGAGCGATAATTGCGGGACGTCATCCACCCAACCGAGTCGCTCCCGTTCTCTGTCAGTCATACCCGCATCAACTACCTTACAGCTCCCATAGTGGTAGCGCCGTTATCCATTTGTCTCATCGAGTCACGCCTCTCCCTTCCTCTGCCGCCCTCCAGAGGGATTACCGGCGCCTGTGAACAAGCCCGCTTCTATGGTAATCCACCCGGCGATGACAGCACCTTATAATCAACAGCAGGCTGATACAGCAGCAAGCAGCAGGCTCCTGCAGTGAGCGTAAAATCGGGATAAGACGCCACTCAAAGGCAATTAGCGCACACCAGCAACAATAGCGGTCCTCCAAACTCTCAGCCAACCCCCTCGAACATGCACCGATGAAGACGCCTACACACACACACTCTATAGAGGACTCGGCTTTAGAGGTTGTGGTGGGGTCAGGGGGCTTGAGTGGTTTGGAGAGGTTATCATGAATAGCACGGTGTCCCCTCAACCGGCATGACATGTTTTGTTCTCTGCTGTCATTACCACCGAGGCGCCACTTCAGGAAATGAGCAGCCACAGACACTTTGGGACAAAGAGGAGCTGCATCTAATAGGCCTTGTATTGGCAGCGCGACAGGTGACCCCATGGGTGACGCTCTGCCTGGATCTAATCAAAGAAAAACTGATCCATTTCAGTTGTTTGATTGATAGTTGTTTTTGCTATGAGGCCATAAGGTAGGTGTATTATAAAATTGATACACCCTATTGACTATTTTCTGGAGGATTCCAGATGATTATATAAGAAAACCGAAGCCAGGTACATGACACAGCTGACACATGAGTGTTGAACATTAACCCTTTATACTCTGCAATAGAAATGGTCCGCCAGAGCCTACACTGGTATTTTTGTTTACTGTGATGTCATGTTTTTGAGTATCTTCAAATGTTTCATATCCCTAAAATCTGCACAACCCAAGCTAAAAGGCTATGTAAATCAATAAACCATAATAACTGGAAAAAATATTGACATTGGGCCTCATGCAGCAACATTCTCTTAAATTTCTCTTGTATTTTCTCTTAATTTTCTGTTAAGAGAAAAAATAAGAGAAGTCAACTCCAGATGCACCAAACGTTCTTAACCATCCAAATCCGCTCTTACCCAGGTGTGCTGAATGATGAATGATTATAAATTGGAGGCGCGTGGCCGATTGTTTGTTATTAGCATAGGTAACGCCCCCTGAACATAAGGGCAGGTGTTATGCCATGTGCAAATACTCTGGCACATGGCCAAGAATTAGAGAGGTGTTCTTGGCAATCTGAAACGGCTCAGCAGCCATTCATCCATCTCATCAAATAGATCTGTGCGATCTCTAAAAACACATTCTCTGCGTAAGGCCTGGATGACCAAAGCATCTAAGAGCAGTATGTAAGCCATTCAGAAGCTGAACGCACGCAATATCATCCAAGGGTATTTATAGTCTTAATTGGGATCAATGGACCAATAGTATTTCTTTAGCCCACAAATTTAATAATACAATCATTATAATTACTCTAAAACATATAATAATCTAAATTTGATTATATGATATTCATGCGTTTTTTTATGTTCCTCAAATTTAAAACTTATGTTTCCTTGCGTTGGACAAACAATTTGTGGACTGTGAAAACGAGATGTTTTTTTCGTATCTTGGTAAGAGTGCTCTCGACCACTCGTAAAATTTTCTCTTACCTAAGAGAAGAGCAAAAATAAGAAAACATTGGTGAATCCCAGAAATCAATGGGTACTAACAAAATAAGAACAAATCGTGGATACGAACAAAAATAAGAGAAAATTTGTTCGTATATCGCTTCCTGCATGAGGCCCAATTTGTCATAAATTAAAAATCGGACAAAATTGGACATGTTTTTTTTTTTACCAAAATTTGCTAAATACACACATTGTAAATGTATGAACATGAACAAAATATTTCTCAACACTCCAAAATGTATTTGAACTATGTACATCTTTTAGTTTTTGAGATTGCAAGGGTGTTTTTGTTAGTTTTGGCCCTCCCACCCCCACAAAGAGGGTAACCGATGTCTGGAAGACACCTGCCCGCTCTCTGTTTCCTCTCTGCCCGAGAGAGAAACATTAGCATTTGGCCAGCCAATATTAGCAGTGGCTAGTCAGCTGCTAATGTTTCTCCAGACATCGGCTATCCTCTTCGCCGGGGTGGGAGGGTCGGCGGCAGGAGATGTTTCAGGGATAGCGCAGCTGAGAGCGGAGCTGACAGCGGAGCTCGCCGACAATCAGGCTTCCTCCTCGGTCAAACACCCGGAACATTAGCGCCCTAAACAGCCGGGTGTGCCGGACCTTTTCGCCAGCAGACACGGGCGTGGTACAACGTGATGATGTCATCAATGTCATATACGGAAATGGATGCAAAATTAGATCTCTAGAACATACCTAATCTGCAACTCAATATTTATAAGATTTTAAGATTTTAAGATTAAGATTTTACCTCTCGTAACTTGACATACAACTTTACAACTTTCCGCAGTTCGTTTAGAGTGAAACAAAAACATTCTACAGGGGTGTAGGCAGTGAAGACAGAAGTCTTAGCTTTCAGATGCAAATAGAATTATGATGCTAGCTATTATGGCTTCGATTTTACAGCCATCTAAACAGCATGATGCAAATGAGGCCGTGGGCGGCCGATCCGAATTTAAAGGTTTAAAGCAGAACTGTCCGTTTTTAACCTGGACCCTATTTTCCTATTATTTTTCATCATTCCAATTGATTCTGACCAAAATGTCATCAACTGCTTCACTGTGGAGCTACTTATGTCTTGCTTGCCTGTTGAAAAAGACATGCTTTGGGTGTTTTTGGGTTGATTTTTGGAGTCCATTGGCTAGTTAGGACTGTACTGGAGAGCTGCACACCCGACCTAAGTAGATCTGTAGTGAAGCAATTGAGGAGATATTGGTCAGAATCGATTGGTATGATGGGAAAAGATGGAAAAAAAGTGTCCATAAAAATGACCGGAGTTCTGCTTTAATCTGAACATGTATGCAGTGTTGACTGCCTATCCTGACTGCTGCCTGACAGTTGAGAAAGCCTATAAAAGGCCAACAGATTACAGTCTTGTTTGCCCACGATCACATCTCACTGAATTCACCCCCGAGACATGTCATACATGACTAATGCCCACTGGCCGCGATATTCAATGCGTGTATAAACCGCGCTGCGTTTCAAGAGTTAAATGGACTCCCTCTAATCGAGACAGGCAAGTTGGTTCAGTCATTTCGCAAGAGTGCATTTCTCCCCCTACGACACATATCAGCGCGCATATCATCATCCTCATCCAGCCGCCTCCCATCAAATCCCCGACGAACACGCTCCAACAACCGGGTCATGGGAACGAGGGTGACCCAGTGCCAGTGGAGAGTGGTTCCCCCACCGCAGAGGGAAAGGTCCCCTGCCTGTCTCCACATTCAGGGAGTGACTCAGCCCCCTGGATGCCCTGTGGATGGGTTGAGAAAGAGTTGGACTGAAGTGATGGCTCAACAGCCCCTCCAAGATGCTGTTTGCTGTTGTCCTTGTGGTTTCGGATTCTAACCCTAACCCTAACCCTAACCCTAGACCTCTGGATGTGTCTTGGGCCTAATTCAACCCAACAACCCAACATTTCCAACCCTGTCTCCCGTCACTGGTTATCAAGTAGACACCTCACATAAAAGATGGGAGGTGTCCACTTGATAACCTCAATGACGTCCTTGCTCTTTCCTCTAACCTCCAAGAAAAGGCTTCTATGTCAATGCTCTCCCAATAGCACAAGGGGTAGTTGCATCAGACCCTGTGTATTGGCAAAAGTGTCATAGTTTATGATTTACCATAATTGCTGTTTTTGAGTACCAGAAGGGTTTTCATAGATTTTGGGAGGATTTGAACTGCAGCAGAACTGAGAATTGGTCCAAATGAAAGAGCAGATCATTGGGCCTTCTGTTTTTAATGGCAATGGTAGTGCTTTACCATTAGCATTTCTCTTTGTCATCGCAGCTCATTTACAGTGATATGAGAATATTCTACATGTGGCATCCTAGCAACAAGGCCTACGTTCTAAAATACCCATGTTTTACAATAATTGATTGCATTTCTTGTGGATATCTTCCACGCATCAAACCTATCATTTCAGAGCTTAAGCAGCCACATTTCATTGTTTGCCAGCAAGAGACAGGTTTGCATAACTCTTATATAATTATGGCACTGCCTTGACAAAGGGGGTGGGCATCTGGAGAAACAGAGCAGAATTAAGGGGCAGGAGCGTCTGAGGGAGAGCCAGGCCGACAGGCGAAGCCCTTCTGCAAGCCCTCAGCGCTAAGCGGCCCAGACGGGGACTCTGTCATGTTTGATGCCAATGCTAACTAAATGCTGAGGCATACAACATTCCCTTCCCTTCCCTTCCTCCCACTCGGTTATCTTCCAGTGTGTGTGTGTGTGTGTGTGTGTGTGTGTGTGTGTGTGTGTGTGTGAAAGGTGTGGGGAGGCAGTAGGATAGAGGGAGGCACAGTGAGGTTTAGGTTATGTAAGCAGTAATGAGGTGAACATATTGACCATATTGATATGCGCTGGGTTGACATCTGCACTGCGTTGTCCTAACAACTGATAATAGCTGCTGTATCGGTTATGTAGTGTGTGTCAATGGCCTTGCGCTCAGGAGATGAAACCAGATGGTTAAGGAATGCCAGCGATTGCAATTAGCGCAAACTGGGGCACGAGTGCAAAAAGCGATGCCAAGAAAACACAGTTGTTTTCATCGTCCTTTTGAAATGAAACCTCTCGGAGCTATAGGCTCGCACTCCAGCTCGTGTGGGAGTGACAGCAGTGTCTCTTCAGCCCCGTGAAAAAGGACCATATGCAGGGACGGCCCTCTTCCCCCCCTTCAAGACCAGGCAGCGAGAGAGCGCACAGCTGGAGAGCGGTGGAAGTGAAAGACTACTGTTGCCATTCATGGCTCCTCTCCCGCTCCTCAGCTGTGCCATTTTCAATCAATAGCTTTTAGGAAATTGGCGTCTACCCTGCAGTTTGAAATGAAAGGCGTCTTTTGTTGCGAGGCCGATAGTGTGTGTGATGATCTGTATATATAGTGACGAGCTCAAGAGACACGTTTCCAGAGGCGTTTTCTCCCCTCGCAGCGGATTACATAACGTACATTTTCACGTTCAAAGTAAAGTTTGAATGCCTCGGGGGAGAAGACATTCACTACAAAGTGGGAATTTAAGTGATATCTACCTATCCTCTGGTGCAAAGTGGAATGGAAAGCATCGCTTTTTAGCAGCAGCACATTATGTGGCACAAGCCTTGCATGTGAATAAGATCATCTCGTCTCCGGCTCCAGGTGTTTACTGGGACCACTAATTTCCATCTGCATATATGCAAACCTCCTCCTCCTACTCCTCCTACTGCTCTTCTCCATTCTGCGGATCATGTGCCAGCGCCTGGAGCATTAGCTCATGCTCAGAGTAACGAGAACGCGAGAGTGACTTTGATTTGACCAAGGAGAAGTCACACGTACCTACTTCATTATTTTCTCACAGCAGCCATGCTCTTCAGATACATGACTGTTGCACTAATGCAAGGATAATTGTTGTAATAGCAATTATGGTGTTAACACCTGCACTGATGCCAAAATATACAAGAATGACTGCAGAGCACATTGTGCAAACACCATACCAAAAACAAATACCACAGCAAATTCATTCACAAAAACTTTATAATTGCATTGCATATTGTTTGGTTACAGTATTTTAAGAATAATCAGAGTTTCAGAGCAATGCGGCGTAGCATGGTGACTACCAACTGTCTTGTTCTGAATGCAACATCGCCATCTGTTGGTGGACTTCATCCCATGATTAAAGCCATAGCTCCATTCCTTATGCACCAGGAGTGTAATGGAGTTATGAAGAATGGGTGAATGCTCACTTTAATAGCACATACATGAAAGTGGAGCTAAAAACAGGCGTAAAAATAGACGAGTAGCCTGCAGGTTTGGTGCTAAAAGAATATTAATTCTGGACAGGATGATACAGGATGATGGACAAAATGTGTGTATTGACCATGCATTGTAGCCGGCCATATCCACAGTATAAGAAGAATAGTTTAGGTGCAGAAGACAAAAACCAAAGTTTTGCAGTAAAAAACTTTTTGTATACTTCATGGTGCCAATGCTACATATTTGCTGTTGGTATTTATATATAAATGTTGGTATTCATATATAAATGAATACAGAGAGAGAGAGTGCATCCTAAATTGAGTGTATGTAGACAAATCAATATTATGCCAAATGTATTCTAGTATTTAGAAGACCATGATTGTTGCTGTTCTATTGTGTATTCTACATAGACACTGAGGAATGACAAGAGCAGGACCGAAACACCATTTAAAGTATCTTAGTAAATCTGGACTGGAAAGTATACAAGTGGACCAGAACACCAGAGGAGACATTAAAGATGGACAAAGTACCAGCTTCCCAGTCCAGATACACCCATAATGTGTGAGGGCAGACCGATAGGAAAGACACATATGGTCATTTTTATCATTAGGCCTGACAATATAATCAGCACGGTATTATATCAAGCTAAGCAAGGAGTCAAATCTCGCTTGATTTCAGCTTAGTCTCTTATACACACGGCACTGCGATGACACTCAGATGTTTCCGGGTGATCCAGATAGGGTTGTGATGTCACCTCTCTGCTCTGCTCTGCTCAGAGAGGGACATCATTTTGTGTGCTGTACTTGGTTCCTCTGTCAGCCTGAAAGCACCTTCTGAAGAGAATCTACAATGACGTACAGTATGTATATAGTGTTGGATTTTTTTTCTTTGTTTATTGTGATAATGGTATATACACTAAAACCCTAAAACTATTGGTGCAGTAGTAGCTATAGTCTTTCATCTATTGTGATATTGTGTGTTGTTTTGAGCTGTATTGCAAATTGAAATGATTAGCTAAAATGCATAAAAGTGCATTGAAGGCTCAAGGCTGCACTGAAGGTTCACCATAGAAAATGATATTAGAAATAATGTTGCCTTCCTCTGACAGTTGTGGCAGTCTCCATATATGGATTTATGGTTTGTTAAAATGTGTTTGTCCTGTGGATTTGATCCTCTGTTCTCCCTTTCTCCTTTTCTGTCTCAGTCCTCTCTCTTTTTCTCCATGTCTTTCTGTCTGTTTTCTTTTGTTTTCGGAAGCGATTTATCTTCGTTCATTAATACAATATTTTATTGATCCCTGTAGGAGAAATTCTCTTCATTCTGCCCCTCCACAGGGAGGTCAGAGGTCAGGCTCTGGAGCAGGCAGGGATTCAGTGTCTTGCTAAAGGACACTTCAGCAGGGCAGATGCTTGCTAACCCTTGAACCCGGGTCAGCATCCGTCCTGCTGAAGTGAAATATCTTCTATAATTGTATTAATACTAAACTAAAGTTTTACTAGAGAACAACTATAGAAATTGCACACACAAATTTAGGCAGATGCAAATATTTTAAATGTGTAGCCTACATTTATCTGAAAATTATTAAATAAAACAAGTGTTGTGTTCTCCAGCTGCTGTTTAACAGTCAATCAACCAATTATTAACAACCTAGGTGAAACTCCAAAATGTATAGGATACAAAATCATAAGTTGCTTTAGCATTTTACTGTATATCAACGTTCAGAAGAGATCTGTAATACTAACATTAGTGTTACAAATAAAAATTTTCTGAGGCCAACATGTTTAGGCTACTGCATTATAAAACAAATCAGTTCTGGTCCTCAGTTCTGAGCAGCTGAGACAGTAGGAAGCCATTATAAAATACCAGATAATAGTCACGTCCAGAGACATGCAGGTCAGGTGGATTGAAGACTAAATTGCCCATAGGCGTGAGTGTGTTTGTGTGTAGTATGGTATATGATGTGTATGTAGTATGTATATGATGTAGTATGGTATGTAGTATGTATATGACACGTATATGATGGTATGTAAGCCCTTTGCTTGTGATAAAAAGCTATATAAATAAACATGACTTGACATACTTTGGACTGCATAACAGTTAGGCTGATTTCAATATAATACAATAACCAAAAATCGCCATCATACCACTACTTACGTGTCACTTATGTGTCACTTAGCAACCACTCTATTTCTATTTCTTGGTAGAGGAATAACGGTTTGTTGTAGCCTATTTATTTTTGCAATTATTCTTATGAAAATAAATGTATTTGTTGAACATTTGCATTCTTAGTTTTTTTTTTTACAATGGCGTATAGTACCTCCATTTTAGTACATGGTAACCAGATTTTTTGGAGCAGCTGCAGGAACATTTGTGGTTCACATGAAACTGTGACTTTATTGTTTTTGTCAATTACAGGCCACCGTAGCTCAACCTGACCCTCACTCCCTGGGCCCCGTCCTGCACAAACACATGAAAAAAGAGAACTTGGGGTGAAAAGAACACGTTTTTATTCCATGTAGACGTCCTGTCTGTGTGATTGATATTCTGTATTTTGCTCTTGCCTAAGAGAAAAAAAAAATACTAAATACTAAATCTTCACTGCTTGTAACCATTTAGTATGAGTAGCTATTTGTCCCGTCTGCATGATGTTCCTCAGTTACAAGACTGTTTGTTTGGATGGTGCATTTTGATGCATTTTGATGCATTTTGTCACTAGTCACGTGATTCTGGCTCTATGTACATCATCTACTACAATAAATGTACCTGTTGCTGAATTATGACTGTAACGATCTGTTAGAATTCTATGGTATTCTGTGGTTTCGGAATATAATACTAATTCTAGCTAATACACACCCCCACATCTGGTGATTCAGGTGATTCACTGACTTCATCACAACAGAGAAATAATTTAGTATTAGTTCTACCCTGACAACTGATGTATTATAGAAAACTTGATACACCCATACATGCCTTTGTATGCAATACAACCATAGATGTTGAACTGAATCATGGTGCAGAACACAGTGTGGACGATGATTGTCAGAATGATCAGCAAACTACATGGAAGTGAGTGTCAGCCCTGCAGCCTCAGTCCAGCCCAGTGTGGTTTTGGTTTGGCTTGTTTGACTCCGAGGAGAACTCTCCATCATGTTGTGTTTTGCCACTTTATGACCGCTGCAACAGTTTTACTGCTCATGCTGCTGAGCACTTTATATGTGAGCAAAGAGGTGTGTGTCTCTCTGCCGCCAGCTTAATGACCACTGCAAGACCAGATCTCTCTCTCTCTCTCTCTCTCTCTCTCTCTCTCTCTCTCTCTCTCTCTCTCACTCACACACACACACACACACACACACACACACACACACACACACACAACCTGTTCCTACAGCACTTTTCTTTATATGAATCACTGGGGTGTGGTGTGTAAACACAAAATGTGTCATATTATTGGTGTCACTTGAAATTTGATCCATAGCTTGGACATTTAGCCTGTAGAGTATAATACAAATGGTAATACTACTACTACTAGCAATAACAACAGCAACACCAACAAAAAAATACTAATACTAGGCCTACTACTACTAATAATAAAAATAATAACAACAATAATAATAGTATTTAGTAATAATCTCATAATAATTTCACTAAATAATCTCACTTCATGTGGGCAAGGGTTTTCTGCATTCACATGAAGCTAAATAAGCGTTAGATATTAACTTCTTAATTAATATTCAGAGTAGTGTAAGCTGTTATGAGCACAGTAAATAAAGCCTGTTGTCCAATATTCTATTATTTTACTCTGGTAGGAGAAGTGTTTGCAACCTCCGGTCATTCCATCATTCCGTCACTAGGAGGCGACATGCCACCTCATTTCCAACGGGCAAACTACTAAACATCACCAAACTCCAGTGTAAACCGCAGCCTGAAGTGGAGCTGAGTCAAGCAAGCGAGGGTTAGCCACAACAACACCGGAAATACAGCAATTTTGCTGTCAAAATAAAAGCGTAAATTGGTCACTTTTGAAAAGATAATTATTGTGGTGTACAGAACAACAACACTTAGTGGAACACTTACACTAAAAGTCCTATATTTAAGGCTAAAATAGTCTAATAATAATATGGCAGTAGTTTTCAATCAATCCAGGACCCCAGAGAACTGCTGGTTTTCTATCCTACCAGCTAGTTAATTGCTTTCACCTGGTGTCCCAGGTGTGAATCAGTCCCTGATTAGATGGCTGGCATGAAAACCAGCAGGGTTCTGGGTCCTGAGGACAAGGATTAAAAACACAACAATCATACCAGCAAACTTAGAAGAATGTCTACTATCTAAGGAAGTTAATTGTATCCTATATCAGTGGCACAAATGTTCCTAAAGGCTGCATCCAGATTAATTTAACCCAATTCAGTGGCACAAGTGTTCCTTAAGGCTATATGGAAGCTCCATTAGGCAATACCTGGTGTGTCAGCCAGATACGTCACTACGCTACATTTTTTATATTTACAGTGCTGCACTACGCTGCTAAAACATTTCATTTCATAATGAGCTCACGTCTTATTATTCAACACGGTCAGCAATAAGACTTTTATTTTGAAAGTTATGACCGGATATGCTAGATTTAATTCTGGCTGTCTTGACACCGGTCCGAACATCAACCAGACTCAGTCGCAGTCTCGCGCTGAACTGAGAGTTTGCTCGCATCCACGGCGGGTATGTGAGTGCGTTCGCTGCTGCTGTATCCTGGACCCTCCGCGCCCCGGTCTGCGGCTCGCGCCCCCGTCTCCCCCCGTCCGTTCAGGATGGACCAGAGGAGAGCAGAACCGGACCCGTCTTATCACAACGGCATTAACCAGCTCGCGCTTTACGGGGAATTCACGGCCACCGGCAACCGAAAAGTCCGGTGTGCCGTGAGCTTGACCGAGAGGGACCTCACCGTTCAGAGAATCACGTCCGCACCTGCCGGGCGGAACAAGGTGGTGTTCAACCTGAGGGACTGCGTCGGTTGTCGGGCTTACCGGGGCGATGACAACGCGGACCCGGGAGCGTACTTTGCAGCCTACTTCTATCCGTTCAAGAAGCGGTGGATGAGCTCCGGTGTCTCGCGCCAGAGAGCGGAGCAGTGTTTTCGGGTCGCGACGCTCCTGGACCCGCGCGCCAACCTGGAGGAGGCGGAGAAGTGGGCTCGCGCTGTCCGGGAGCGCTCTGCCCGCCAGCAGCATCTGAGAGACGGTGAGAAGTGGTCGGTTTATCCTTTTAGCAAAAGGAGTTATAGTTTAATTTCTCGCTTTAATTTAAAGTTAACACAATGAGATAATGTATCCCCACTGTCACCTACACACCTAGCTAACACTTTCAGTCATGGGGTTCCTCGGGACAAAATCTTATCCGTGGTCTAATGCGTGATCTTGGTGGTTTATGCTACATTTATGCTGTCAGTAGTTTTAACATAAAAGGGTGAAGTCACGTGTAGGACCTTAGCTTCATTCTGGTTATCAACCTGTCTCATTAGTCATTTTTGGGAAATGACTCCCATGCCTTGGGTGAGGTGAGGCGCTTTAGGTTTTCGAAAAAAGTAGGCTACTTTTACTACTAATTTTCTAATAATTTTCCGAAGGATATAAACAAATATTGCAGCCAAACTATATGTTCCTACAGGAGTAGGCTATTATAGTGATGTCAACAATGCCATAAAGTATGATAAGGTCGCCATAAATTCCAGTAGCCTATCACAGACTATACAGACAAACTATAAGTCCCTATAGGAACGTTAGTGATTTTTCATTGGGATTATTCATCCGTTGTGTTTAAAGGCAGCATTACCTGCAGTTATTTAGTCATTCATGAGGAATCCTTGGCTTTTCTGGAAAAACAAGTTTTTCTCTTATCTGTACCAGTTGGTCCAGTCTGGAAAAGGGTAAAGTGGTCAGAAATGTGGCTAACAGTATTTAATGATTTTAACTTTAATGGGCAACATGATGCTCTTTTGTGTGTTACCTTACAGCTATTTAATTAGCCAATTATCAGCTCCTTGGCTGTATTCTGTAGAACTGGTTCCTTGTCTGCGCTGTCTTTGCCACAGGATATTCCATTACCTTGTAACTACTCTCTAAATGAATAAAACAATAGGACTGGTCTGGCATGGAGTTGCATTACAGTAACTCCAGAATGCAAACAAACCCAATATCAAAGACACCTGAAACGATGAGGCACTATTACTGCTACTGAGTTCATGTAGTGCCAAGAGGTATAATTACTCCAGTGGGAATCACGCTCTATAATTGGAGGCTTCCAAAGATAAGTCATCTCATTATTTGTCCTCAGCAAGCTGTCCTGGCCGCATAAAACTGAAAAATAGAATTTTTGCCTCACATAAACTTTTTTTCCCACACAGCCATCCTATCACTGGCACACTGTGACCCAGATAGCATTTCCCCATTTGCACAAATTTATTTTTAACGAGACAAAATATGCGGCAATTCTATACTGCCTGTCATTGTCAGAGCAGGAAAGAACAGACTGTTAGTAATTCAAGACATTATTGTCCGCTTAGAAAACATATTGTGATTCTTCTGTCCAAAGCTTAACCTGAGCCAGTGACCTAGCAAGTTTTGTACATTGGGACAGAAAACCAGACACAAACATCTCACCTGCTCTGTAGTCATGTAACACTCCTCTGCCTCCACCCTGTTTATTCAGTCTAACACCCTATTCTCAGCTTTCACTTTATTGTAACACCCACCTGTAGCCATTTTGGAGACATCGTTTTGCATCCCTGCTTGTGAGAATTTAATTTAATAACAGGGATGCAAAATGGCACGCATGAAAGCAGTCTCAGGTCATATTCTGAGATATTCTTCTTTTTAAAGGAGAGTGGGCAGTCCACAAGTAATTTCCCATGATTCTTTTTTCATTACTGTGACGATAGTAGGAATAATGAGCAAGATACAGAGTAGGGGAGAAGCAGAAGAGCAGAACAAGAAATTCGGGCAGCTTGCAGTTCTATACTGCCAGAGGCACGTCTAGTTCAAGCCATGGGACTAATGTCTTGGTCAAACGACCCCAGTGGCAAGCAGAATATTAGCAGCAAGTTTAATTCCTTAGCAGCCAAAATTACGGAAGCCAAGAGCAGCCATGGTTGCTCATATTTCTTTTTACTCCCATTTTCTCGAGATCACAACGTAATTATCTTGTTATCTCGAGATAAACTAGTAGTTTTGTGTGTGTTTCACAACTTTTGTCCCATTGCTGATTGCTCATAAGCCTGATAGTGTAGCCAAAATGTAGACAGACTAAAGTGGAATTGACATTTTCAGAAGGAGAGATCATGCAATAGATTTCACTGTAGTCAAGGTGTGACACAGAAATTGCAACCATGATTACGAGAAAACAAATTTGATATCTCTTTTGAAATATCTCTTGAGATAACAAGATAGTTAAGTCATGATCTCGAGATAATGGGAGTAAAACTGAACTAACTGATTGTCTGTATGTCTGTATGCACATTTGTCTGGTTGGTAGTGTTAATTTCAGGTTGCTGGGATCTTAACCACTGAGGTATCTCACCCACTAAATGATTCTGATGTAAACAGCAGTCTGTATTGCTCCTGCTGCCAGAGGCTTTGTGAATCAACGACCGCAGTAAATCATGTTCAGGAGCTGTGTGTCTCTCAGCCATTAGTCTAAAAGAGGTCAGTGCTGTCCCTCTGACCTCTATATCAATATTGGTGGATGTGTCACTTGCTTGACTTCCAATGCACTCACAGAATTATTCAGAATGCATCTACTTCTGCCAGCCTCCTTTACTTCTGACAGCGGTGTGCTCAAGATGTATTGCAAGTGAGAGTCTGGTTCCAAACACTGCTGGAGAGTGAATTGCCTCAAGCTTGGCCAATAAATACCATATATCCTTGTTGTTGTGTTATACCAAAGCCATTTGTTATCTGTGAGGCCAACTGGAGATAACTTTGATCTTTCCATTAATATTCCGTCGGCTTGCATATCTAATGTACACACACGCAAACCGGTCTTAGGTGTATTTGCACACGCTCGGGTTCGCCCAGCATCACCCCTCCGCTCTAATAGATGAGACTCTCTGTCTGGCAAAGAGATGAACTCCATCTTCCTGAGCACGGCATCAATACCGGTTTGCATGATAATGATAATTTTCCAGCCCGCCGAGCATCCATTCCTCCCGAGGTTCCCCCAAAACACCACGTCTCTGCTCTGACAATTACAAACGACGCTTAAGTTGCATTGAAACGTATTAGCTAAATAGTATTGAACCCTGTTTGTCAATAAATGGACTCAATCCCGCCGTAGACGGCGTTAGGCCGTATAGTGAGCTGTTGATCAGGAGATGAGAATTGACTAACAACAGGCTGAGAGGTCACTGTTGATCAAATCAATCACTCTGGGTGGTGATCTGGTGTTGTGCACGTTGCTGCCACTGACCAATCACAAAGCACAACAGCGTACTACCGTCTGGTGGGCCTGTGCTGATGGGAAGATGGGAATTGACCCATAAGAGGCTTTGGGTTTACCTACATCTAATCAACCACAAAACACTCTCACCTGGCAGATACACTTCACTGCCACTGTTGCCCCACCTCCCTCCATCTCTTAATTACAAAGATATTGATGATGTTTATTGATTGTTCATTTCAAGCATACTGTAATGGATGCAGATGAGGAGGATGATGAGGAGATGAAGGTATTATGGAGGTGCTGATTTATGTCAATACTAACTCATCCTGCTGTTTGCACTCTTAAGTCCCTCTGGATAAGAGCATCTGCTAATTGCCTATAATTTAAATGCAGATGTCCAATCATAACCCCGACCCTTCAGCAGGTGAGGGGGGGTCTCTGTAACCATGGCAACCACACTAGCGCTAATGGGGAGCCCTCTGAGGAATGGATTCATTGAAGTTTACTCAGCTACATTAGTCACCTTCCTGTCCTTTGACTAAGCAGTTTAGAGCACAACTGAGCGCAGAGCGGTGCTTCTGCTTTTTGCTGCAGACAGTGTACAGTAGGGTAAGACAGATATCTGGCCTTTTATTAAAAATCAGTTATTGGCCAGTCAGTTTCGTCCACTTCCAATATGATGGATATGATGCTGTTTGTTTGATATTTGTGTTCAGAATCAGGTCCTGTGTGTTAATGTAAAACTTTTTCACTCTGATACAATGGATTAAGTTATTCATCATGCAGAATTCAAATTAAAAAAGAGTATTTTGAACCATACTCTCCAAGTCAAAGACCAAAGATAATATAACCGAGGCATTCACAAATATTACCAGCACAAAATATGCGCTATTGCAGCTATAATCCATAAATAAATATCAGTCGAACCCTAGTCTTCATCAAAGGAATTGAAGGGCAATTGAGATGCAAAACAAAGGTATTTTTATCCCCCAGTGCATGCATTAGTTAATTTTCTCAGTTCAATTTGAATGATACAGAGTTGGTCTGCTCAACAACATCATTACATCACTGCTGTCCTCATATATCACCTTCTACATTCAAAATAAAACCAAGATATATTCCAGGGAGATTGTACAGTAGGGACATGGCGAAGCATAACCTTAGTTTTAAATAGCTTTTAAATCATCGCTGTGATCATGACCTGTCCTGAAGCACCATGACAGCATGATGCTGTTAGTACAGTGTGAAGTCACGGAAATAACAATGATGGAAAGTCAGATGAGATGCACTTTGTTCCACATTCTCAGGGGGCTTGGCTCCTTTTAGCAGCAAAAACCAGGCCTCTTTCAGCCAGTCAATGCTATTACTAATACATTACCTCTGGCTGAGGCAGAGTCCAGGCAGGGACAATGGGTTGTATGCTCTATTACACACACTTTCACAAGTGCAAGAAATAAGAAGAGGTTTATACTGCATCATATAATGCTTTTTTTTTTAAGGATGGAGAGAGCCTCTTTAAGTATTTTAGTATTTTTTCAGAAAGTACAATGTCCTTCCACTGTGCCACCCAACTGCTACAGGATTTTCAAAACAGTGCAGCAGCATTGCAGCTAGTATCACTTCTGCAGTGGCTATCTGTAGTAATGTTAGGGGAGAGATGTGTGATGAGATGGATTCAAATACATAGATCAGTGTTTCTCAACTGGTGGGCAAGTGAGCTCAGCGCGTGCCGTGAGATTCATGCGCTCAAGCGTAAAGCAATTCGATGTCAAACAAATATATAGCAATAACCAAATTAGCATATGCGCAGTGTTGTTGTCTTTCAGAGTTAAATTGCTCTTTGTCCAGAAGCTCTATATAATTTGCTAGGTGTGGAATGTCAGTCAACCGCAACGGCAAACTGCCTCCTAGAGACACAACCATTCCATGTACAGTGATACAATAAGAAATGATCTGTCAAATAGTATTGTTTTCATTTTCAATATTTCATTTCATTTCAAGATGTATCTATTTTGCAGAAATCGTTAGATATGATTCCTACTGTAAATGAATAGGAAGTCAAGCAGGGAATTGGAATAGCCTTATTTCGGTGGTGTATCTTTTTCTTCCTGACTCCAAAATGGTCAATCAGATGAAGATTTCTTATTCACTACTTTATTTTCTTGGAAAGACTACATCCATTTCGCAAGACATTTCAACATCTGGTGTGTCTTCATTGGAAAATCCAGCTTTTGTCACCAAGTTTTGTGTTTCTCCTATTGAAAACAATGAACATCCGGTTTACCATCTGCCCTGCTCCACTTGAATGCAGCATAAGTGTTGGAACAGTGAGCTGACGTTTTTCGTTTTTGCTGTTGAGTCATCTACAGTGTAATGTGAATTTCACATTCACTATTGTTGAATGTGAGATAAAAGAAGACAATTTTGTTCAAAGACGTTTCACAATGGGTCTTTATTCATACTACACTATCACATATACCCGCATGTGTGTGGGTGTTTTTAGAGAGTTCAGTAGAGTTACAGTATGTCTGTGCTGGGTGTGAGAAGCTGATGAATCATGAGAGTGTGATTCTTGAACAAGACAAGAATGATGAAACTTCCTGATTTCTAACACTGGAAAAAGTATTTCATTCATAGTTCATTCAAGTGTGTCACTCTTGCTACCAAAGGCAAAATGAGATAGAGAAAGAGATATGATCATCAACTTACCATATATGTATATCAGCACAGTCCCATATGCATTTTCTCTGAAATACCAGAGGTTTGTGAGGTTTTTGGGCTTCTGTGTGTGTGTGTGTGTGTGTGTGTGTGTGTGTGTGTGTCTTTGTGTGGCTAGCAGTGAGACAGCAGTGGTAGCAGCAGTGCTTTCCCTGAGGACTCTTTCTTGTCGGACGTTCGCTACAATAGAGCTTGACGTGCTGTCAAGACCTCTGACTCAGCCACTCGCTCCTTCTCTCTCTCTCTCTCTCTCTCTCTCTCTCTCTCTCTCTCTCTCTCTCTCTCTCTCTCTCTCTCTCTCTCTCTCTCTCTCTCTCTCTCTCTCTGTCCCTCCTGGGAGCTTTCCTGGGCTCTGGGGGATCGCAGCAGCTCTGTGTCAGTGCTGACAACGTCTTGCCCTTTCTCTCAGCGTGTTAAGAGACGCGGTGCAAATCCAAATGATGGGGGAAGCCTGTGAAATTTTGCAAATCGCAGTCCAACTTCAGCTTGTTAGAATAAAATAACCTGGAATATGTTGGGCATAAAATGCATCAACTTTGTCCAATTTGTTGTAACAAAAGGTGTACGTTTTGGAAAAAGGCTATCTCTTCATGTGGCTATATCTAGTGACATGAAAAAGGACTTAAACTTTGAAGGAAATACATCAGTTACAAAGGCAGCTACACAAATAAGTCATATTACTGTAAATTGAGCCACTGTATAAATTGTGCCAGTGTATATCAGTATGTGTCAGCTTTAAAAGAGGTCTGACAATCTTCTTTTGTGTTCGCGTTTTCAAAGAAACTTGAGGCAACTAACAGAGTCCCAAAAACGCCAAATAGCCCAGATTGCAGGTGCATTGGTCATAAAAACGATTTAATTATTTAAAATAGCAAGGGAAACAGTCTCAAAAAACATTGCAACATTATTTTGTCCCCGTATATCGCTATAGGCATAAGAAAGCACACTGCACAGCAAGCAGTGCTCACCCAGTTTGCTATTCTCAGAAATGGTCGCTCACTGATACGCCGACAACAACAACCACTAATTGACTATTCAGCCTACAGAGCAGCTGGTTCCCCTCAGAGAAAGTCGCAGTCTTCGCCTGGTAAAAGAACATGTGGTTGTGTTTTTTTTATGGTGGGAAGTCCATTTCCTCCACACGCTGGCAGACGGCGCTTTTGTTTTTAATGGATTGAGCCTCTTCTGCAGTGTGTAGTAATCTGATGTTTTGCAGATGTAAGCTAAAGGTTTTTAATTAAAACTGACTAATAGAAATAAAGGATGAAGTAGAAGAGAAGCCCTGTTAGGTGCAGGACACACACTGTAGAAACACACACACAGGGCCAACTGGGCTGTCATGTCGCTAATTTGGAGTTTAAGCTCAAGTTCCCATTGAAAGCAAATGCGCCCTAAACATTAAATTAGTGGCAATGTAATTGGCCGACTGTGTAGAAAGTTTTTGCTTTGGAGTTCATTCGGCAATCTAACCTCCCCTCCCTAATCTGACCCTGCAGCCTAAAATACCCATATGGGACACACATCATTCCACAGGGAGACAGGCGGTGGTTACACACTCTCCGCTCCCGCCTCTCTCAGCTTTTCTGTTTTCTCTCAGTCTCACACCCCAAAGCATCTCTTTAAAAAAAAACACTAGGGATACTGTATAGAGTGAGAGACAGTGCAATAGGATGATTTCAGTAAAACCCCTCATTCACTTGTCATTTTACTTCTCTCTCACGTTTTATTTCTTTCTCAATATAGATCTGCAGAAAGCTAACCGCTGTCACCTCCTTCGCCTCCTCTTCCTCCTCCTCCTCCTCCTCCTCCTCCTTCCACACCCTTTGTGGTCTGGCTCAGCCAAGATCTGCTTACATGCTTGAACGGATTCCACTCTCTGTTGTGCAGACAACATTATGGACAACAGTTATCACCTTAGGACTGCAGCAAGCCACACAGAGGAATTAACTTAAGTCAGGGATGTAGTGGAGGGTAAACGCACCTAAACTCAGTTCACCCATCTTTTTTATTTGCGGAATAGTGTTTACCTACCTTTTTAGGCTGATAGAAATCATTATGACATAAATACACTGTATAGATCATATGAATATAGGAAAAGAAAATCATTTCTGAAGAATAATAGACTTTTGTTTATACTGACTGTGTTCACTGACTGGAGGTCATGGTTTACCCACCTCTTTATTATCCACTACATCAGTAAATATAGTACAGTATATAGGCTGTAACATCTGACTTGGATTAGCATTTTTATTCAAAGCATGTTATTATGAATGATGACGTTTTAGCACAGGTCGCCCACGTAGGAATTGAACCGCTAAACACGTTGGATAGCCTACACCCTGCCCATTGTGCTGTATCTCTGATGAGGTTAAACTTGGTATGCTGTTAACTACAGTATGCTGCTGAAGCCTGGAAGGTTTAGAGGCTAAACACTGCACTACTATCAGATGAAGATCGCATATCTCCAAATAGGACAAGTTTTTCAGGAATTGAGCAAAACCGACTGGATTTTCCCGTTTGACACCAATGCATTTTTGAAAGGATGCTTTTTGAAAGGGACCTAAACTCTAAGGAACCTAATCAGCACATGAATGACCTCATGACCTTTCACTTCCAGTAAAGTGACCCAAGACAGCAGTGATTTGTAACACCCGCTAGGTCTGTGACAAAGTTTATGTCAGATGTAGATAAACTAACTGGCCTGGGACAAAGCTAGCATTAAGCAGATTGTGATTGGACATATCTGCCATATTACAGGGGGAGTATGAACACCAGGCCAAATACATGTTAATCCATTAATCCCTTTAATGTGGAAACTGGATTCCTTCCTAATGGGGGTTTGTCAATGTTTAGACCCGCCACCGCCACTGAGCAACAGGCATGGAAACATTAATGCTTGAATTATTCATGTGCTAACTATGATAACCACGCTAACTACAGGCATTACCAGAACACTGTGAATATCACAGTGCCAAAGCACATTGAACACTCCTTTAACCAGTTTTGTGTCTTGGAATTAGTCACACAAAGAGGCCATCTGATAAAGCTGATACTGTATGATACTGTAAATGAAAGAAAGTATGTATATCATTGACACCTCGATGGTGTTATGACGGGCATGACTGATAACCACCATTCAAAGGTCCGCGTTTAAGCAGATATGGTTTCCAGTGGCCCAACCAGGAGGTAACTCTAGTGATACCCAGACAGAACATAAACATGATTTATCTATGAGTCATGGACCGTGCCCTGCATGGAACCATAAAGACTAGTTGACAATGGGGTTGAAATACTGTATATGAAACAATGGCTGAGGGTGTGAGTAAAAAGTGGTACATAAGATGTATTGCCTATTAAAATTCATTGTAGATAAGTGCATTTTCTGTTCTACAATGTTGGAATACATTACACTTGTACTTCACTCTCAAGCCTTTCCTGTTCAGTGACCAACTAGTTTGTACAGTAACACTATCTAGGGGTGGGGGTCCAAAACTGAATCTCATCCCGACGTAAAACACACTCCCAAACACACACACACCCCAGTCCCTCCTCTTCTCCCTTTAATCCCTAGGGAGACCAGTTTCAGAAATTATGCCGGCTGAGTGGCGTATTGGGCTCAGCCAAGCATGACAAAAGCCCGCCACTTTTTCCCAGCCTCCGTAAAGATTGTTATTTCAGTCTTAATCGCAGACAATAAATGTTGCGTCATGCTTGGCTGCTGTCGGGGTGGGGGGGGGGCTTTGAAGGAAGTGGAGTGAGACACCAGCATGGGTGACTGATGCATCCGTAGGTCAAGTATGAGTCGTCAAAAAGCTGCGGTGACACAGAGGCGATAGAAAGATGGATAATTCTTTTCATTTCAGTCCTGTGGTTGCAATATGTTGCAGCAGCCGCCCCAGTCCCATTTGATATGAAACGCCTGGATGAATAGACATCTTGAATGGACGAATCTTAATTTGTAAGATTGCCCTGTTCTGTGGTGCTGAGATTGGCACGACCCTCTCTCTGCATTCAAGGAAAAGTGGGAGATAGAAAGCCAGAGTTTTGCAGATAAACAAACCGCCAGCCATGTGCCGGGCTAATGGAAGCTGACACACTGCTGAATGTAGAGGAGAGTTTTGTCACACAATACTAACCAAGTCAGCTATTCTCAGACACCAGATTGCTATTAAAATGTATTTTTTCCGGCTCTTGGGTTTTTTCCCCTTTCATTTAAACTGTCATTTCCTTCGGCGAATACCTCAGTAGTGATTACTCCATTAAGATCCGGGACAATTCCCATGCTCTTGGCTTGAAGAGCACCGATGAGACGCCTGTAATCACAGATCAAGTGAGTGCACTTGAAACGCGGAGAAGAGCTTCGTTGCTGTAGGTTTGTTGTTGTCTTTCGTCTTTCATCTCAACCGCTCTGTGGCAACTGCGATGACGCAATTAGTTGCCAACTGAAGTACAGTAGTGTCCTCCGCTTCCCCCAATCACGCACGTCAATAATTGACCTTCTTTTCCACAATCTTATTTGTGTACATAATTATGTCAACTCTATTATCATTGTGTCCGATAGAAATTTGTTTCATAATGTGCACTATCTGCATTAGCTTTCCCGGCCAAAGGCAAATCACCTAACAAACTGATAACAGGACAAACTGGACTGGGGCTGCCTGTGTTGTCGCAACCACAAGATTGGAGGGAAAGATTGTCCATGGCCTTATATGGTCAGTAGCAGCACCCTATATCACCAGTGGACAATCAGGGTGGAGCTTCACCCATCCCTCTACAAATAAACCAGACACATTATCATTACCCATCAGCCCTCATTCTGAGAACAACAACCTCCCTGGGCTTAAAAGATCCATAGCAGCGTCCAGCATGGTGGATGATGTCTATTTATACACAGGATAGGGTTTTAAAATTGATTTTTCTGTTTCTGTGTTTCTATTTACATGCACTTTATTAGATTTGTGTCATACTTTGGCTCCGTGCCATGACTCCACGGCAGCCTCGCTAATGATAGGGGGGGAAACCCCAAAGTGTGGACAGACAGGCAAGTAGATAGCGTCCTGTGGAATGTTTTGAGAAGGGGAGGGGCAGCGCAGAGGAAGTGGCATGGGATTGGAATTAGACAACAAGGTCTGCGTGGGTGTCGGGGCGCACAGACAGCAAGGTCAGGGCCTTCAGTGCCAGCTGTCATGCCAACTGATTCATGAGGGCACTTCTGTGGCTTTCCCAGCTCCCTCAGGAGGCCAGTGGTTATGTTTTTGGGACGAGTCCATGGCAAACTTAGGGATGAAGGATAAATCTGTCTAAATGATGAATTATATGACTGATTAATCAATTGAGTTTCAATTTTTTCAATTATGGCAAAAATGAGAATCCCAGCGATTTTGCTAAATATTCTGATCATGATTATTAATCAAAAAATGTTGTCTCAGCTTTAGGAAACAGAATTATTTTATTGCAATTCTGCACCATAACACCATATTTTCCCCTTTTCACTGTTTTTTCAATGCAGTATTTCTCAAAGTAGCAGCAGCTAGAAAGTCAGGATTTTCAGGGGAATTTAAAATATAACAAAACTTTTCAATATCGCATGATTATTCATCGAAGAAACAGAAAATCGTGACACATGATTATCTGATCAGGATTATCTGTGATTAATTGTACAGCCCGAAAAAAAACATTCAAGGTACAAGGTTTTCAATGTGATATCAGTCCCGTTACAGGCAGGGTTATCAGAGGACAGATAACTGCAAACACTTAAAGGAAAACATGTTGACTCTTTAATGCCTGGAAGACACACAGCACTTTACCTCAGACACACCCGGCATGCCGTAGGTGTCGAGGTATGCTGACCAAACTCCAGTGACAGAGGTCAACAGAAATGGGGCTAAGGCGTGTGTGTGTGTGTGTGTTTCCTGACCTGCTTCACTGCAATCCAGTGGTATCACAGTAGCTCCGGTGGGTGTGCAGCTTCCTTTCAAAACAAAACCTGCCAATTAGGTTTTGATCTAGTTAGATGAGCTCATCCCTGGAGCATCCGCACTTCAGTTGTTCTGCCTACAGTTACTCATTTATCAGCTGTCAGACTTGTTTGGATGTCTCGCCTCCCTCCGCACTGAAAATGTTTTGATCTTTTAAAAAATTCAACACACAAAACGAGATCACTCTCCAAGAGGAATATCACTCCAGGGTTTTTGCAGATCGGGCTGTTCTCGGGAAATAGCGCTTTTCAAGTGGATCTTGGCGAGGCGAGACATAGGAAACGGTCTTAATGGAGCTTGCCGGTTCAACTGCAGAGCGCATGTTGTGTATCTACCTGGAAAATTATTCTGTGACTGCAGCAAATCAAATCTGGCTGATGTGCCTCTGTCACACTTCTCTCTCTCTCCGCTCAATTTTCTCTTTTTCCTGTCTGAGCTGTCGGAAGAACATACAACGTTGAAGGGGAGGGGGTGTGTGAAAATGGTAATGGCCATTTGCTCAAATTCAATAAGACAGGTGGTGGAGAGGTAAAGCATTTCACTCAGACCAAGGGGATCCATGGTTTAAAGTTGAAGTTAGTACTTTTTTATTCACTTCTCTCATGTTTCTATCTATTTTCTACCTAGCTTGCCTCCTCTGGTCTCAGTTTGAAAAGAGCATTCTCCCCTTTGCCAGCATAACCCAATATTTTGGCGAAGCAGTGTTTCATACTTCCAGTGCTTAATTAATCCTTCTCCGACGCTATGGGACAGAAGTCCAAAAACAGCTGCTTCCAGTTCCTTCCTTCTTTAGCCCCATGCTGCGCCTTAATCTTCAGAGTGTTCTAAAAAGATCTGGGATCTGTGTTTGTACGATCTGTGTAACCATCAAAAATCTGTTTGATCCCCAAGATATTTTGAACACTCATTTGCATCAGTTTAAAAATTTACTAAAGATGCTGCTTGTCCATGTTTTCATGGGTGCAAGATACATGGGATTAGTTTAGTGGGAGAAAGGGGGTCGTTAGAGTGTGTATAGCTCACCAATAGCCTTTATTTTTTTACTTGACATCCACTAATATCCCGTCAATTCTGCGAGTCGTTTACAATGCACAGTTATAGTTTTTTTCGGATTTGCAAAATGCGCGCCACAGACATTAGATTAGATTAGATGAAACTTTAATGATCCTCAGTGGGGAAACTGGGTCGTTGCAGTCGCAGAGAATATTATATAGGTAAGAATAAGAAGATAATGCAAAGTAATAACAACTGAACATACTGAAAAATGCATAAAATAAATGTGTAGATTGACAGATTTACAGGTCGAAATGGATGTGCAAGTGTGCATCACTAGCTATTCACATGATCAGCTGCACAAACATACAGTAATGTGTCCAGGCATGCAAATATGCATTTTAAGCGATTGAGACTATCAGATTTAGAATATATGAACATATATGAACAGAACATGCAGGTATGTGCATATCGTCTCCACTGAACTTCCCTCTTCTCCCTTAGATGTTTCAGCCTTGCAGCAGTTCTTTCCTTTTTCTACGGGTCATTCAATATTTCAGCACCAACAAAACCTCACACCCTTCCATCTCCTCCATTGCAGGAGTTTCACCTGTTAGGAGGAAGTCTGTTAGGAGAGATAAGGGTCCAATTCTGTGTTCATCACCAAATATCCCAATACACCAACTCCCCCATAACCCCTCCTCCTCCTCTTCTCCTCTGTAGAGGTGTTGAATGCACTGGCTTTGTCCATAACTGCTTGTGCTTACTGCCCAACTGACACTGACTGACTGTCTATTGCAAAAGGCTGTTGGCTACAATGAGGTGCACTGGACACGTGCCATTCTCTTTTTTCATTAGCGCCCTTAATCTCTTCTCCCTTCTTGACTTTCTTCTCTTATGGAGACGTGTTGACTGCAAGAAATATCCATCTTAACAAGTCTTTTAATCTAGTATTGAGTTGTAATATCTATTTTTTCTTGTAACAAATGAAAAAGTCTGCCAATGGGGTGAAATAATTTTCACTTTTTTAGTTTCCAATGCAAATCAACATGTTTCAAGACTTTCAAGACTAAGATTTTAAGGTCGAATGTGAGACTAAGTGACTTGTTTTGCAGTGTTGTTCAGCGAGGTCGACGGGCCATTTGCCATTCTCTCTTTTCATAGCTATCATTCATCATTTCCCCCCCCCCCCCTCTCTCTCTCTCTCTCTCTCCTCCATAGGGGTGCTGTTCAGCGAGGTGCGGCGGCCCTGCCGGGTGATGCTGCTGGTGAACCCACAGAGCGGGAAAGGACAGGCGCTCGCCCTCTACAACAACCACATCCAACGCATGCTCAACGAGGCCGGGGTCCCGCACACACTGGTTATCACTGGTGAGTAGCATGCAGAAGTGCACACACACACACACACACACCACACAGAGATTATCTAGCATATGTGAATGCACACACATACACATTACCATACACCCGTATTGGTGAGTTGCACGCACGGTCCGACATTAACACCCACCAAGTGACAAGTACCAGTAAAATCTGTCTGAAAGAACATTTGAAAGCTTCGGTTATATACACACTTTGGTTTTTGCCTGTTATCAAACTTTGTCCTTGCTGACCACTGTACACTCTCTCAGCCAATCAAAGCAAATCAAACTCCTGATTGGCTGCTCTCTGCTCTACACAAAGTGGTTACTAACCGTCTGTTTCTCTGGACAGTTAGCTAGTCTTTCATTAGTTGAAACTTAACATTATTCCCATTTGGCGACACATAGCAGGTGTAAGGCCTACTCAAACGCATCAATTACGGGCGCGTCTGATGCACATAAGTACACATGCATGACATGTGCAGGATAGCCTAGTGGTTTGTATATTTAACCCCTACCTTCTCCAGAAGGTGAAAACAAACGTTCCCCTTAGGGCGATGAATAAAGTATATCAAATCAGATGTGTTTATAGGCGTTTGCTCACGCACGCAAGTCAAACAAACCCAAGGCGGACAAATTGTACGATCATGCATGCGCTCATGTAACTCTAATCGCATTGATGTCACAATCATTCATCTTGTTTAAATTGCACACAGACACACATACAGTAAACACACTTTCCACTGTGTTTTTGTAAGCTGTGACAGTCAGTCACGGTGTCGCAAATCAATTACTCGTAAAATATATTGCAGGTCAGTGGATGATCATACAACCAATCAAGCAATCACACACACACACACAGGCATGCACGAACACACACACACACACACACACATATTCCATTAGTACATTATCCTCATATGTCCTCTCATTCCAGGTGGTAAATATGACCTCAACTCTCTCTCTCCTCCATCTTTTCCTGCCATCTCTCTCTCTCTCTCTCTCTCTCTCTCTCTCTCTCTCTCTCTCTCTCTCTCTCTCTCTCTCTCTCTCTCTCTCTCTCTCTCTCTCTCTCTCTCTCTCTCTCTCATGTCCCCCCACCTCTAATTTAAATCCTCTTCATGTTTTCGCTGCTGTCACCGTCATTATGCTGATCAAGTGCCGCTGACCCATATGCATGCAGAGCTGTTATATAATGCATATGTGCACAGAGAAACACACACTCAGCACTCAGACACACTTGTGGATATGGACACACACATGATTGCATGTGCAAACATAAACAAACACGCACACACACATACAGTACATACACACACATACGCAAATCCCCCTTTCCCATGATTTGATTTGATGTAATCTTGCGGGGCCGCATATTGATGTAGTCATCATCATAATCTGGACTGGGTGGTAATGATTATATGGTGGAGTATTAGAGACGCTAAATCATCCTGTATCACGAGGGAGAGATAACTCATCAGCAGATGTGCTGTAGATGCTCGCAGTCTGATATTTTAATTATTCGGCGGAGGCCTCCCATGTCTGTCATTTTGAATTTCTCTCTCTGTCTGGGCCTGTTCATAAATCACTGCAGTGTCAGAAAGCAGATGAAAAATAAGTCTTTCATCACAGAGGGACGGGGTGGAGGGGGTGGGGGGGGTGGTGAGAAAAGAGGGCAGACAGAAAGAGAGAAGCAGAGAGCGAGGAAGAAAGAGAGAGAGAGATGCACAAGGAATCCTCTTATGTGCCGTAGTGGTACAATGCTGAAAAGTGGAAAATACATTAATATAAAAAAAAAAAAACGGAGCTTTTTTTGTGACTGCAGAGCTGTACTTTTGGAAAAGTTAATCCCAGAGAATATATAAGAATAGAGTTAATCCCCCAGTCTACATGAAAGAGCATTGGAAGAGGAATTCGGATGCCCCAGTGATAGATGGTCTCTTCGACTGATAGATTCTGAATGAAGTCCTTCACTCTAATCTCTCCCAAATGGTTCAGTCTCCATCTCAGCCTCAGTAGAAGAGCATTAAACTATGGCTTGGTTTACATGCAGCCTGGTAATCCCTCAATAGGACTGACTGAGCCCCACTGCAAAAGGAACCGACTCATTTAGACACTTCAGTCAGACTAGAATAAACTTAGCCGGGTTTCTCTTTTGAAAAGTCTTTATTCTAACACAACAGCTCTGTGCAAACAGCTATTTGCATCAGACAGCTCCGGTGCATTTTATCCACAATGAGATATGTGACAGTTGAGTTAAATAATTCCTAGTTAAAAGAACGCCACTGGTGGAAGATTCTGAATAAAAGGATGAAAAATACTGCAAGCAACTGAACCTGCTGATGGACAGATGGTCGCACCGCCATCAGACATTCATGTATTCTACTTTTCAGACGACCAATTAGTGTAAAACTGATAAACCTAACCGTGCATTACCCCAAAGCTGATTAAATGATTACATAAAATTTTAGGATAAAACGCTGGAGGAGACCTAAACACAACTATCCACATGAACTCCTTTGCATATAAACAGCTAGCCTGCTCCAATATTCAGATAACGTTGCCGGTGTTTGAACGACGGCTACATCTGCATGCAGCCGCATGCTGATTTTCTCCAGGTGGAAGTTGGTCAGATCAGCTTTGCCTCTTTCAACTCTGCAACCATTTGCAGGGAGAACTCAAACTGACCTGAAATCCGTGTCCAAGGACAGCCATCTTTTATTCTGCACTTTGTCTAAGTTGAGAAAAGAGACACGTTATTGCTAATCAGACTCTAACGGCAGTTTGTCTCTCCACTGATTAAAGAGTCTGATTTGTGCACTAAACTCGTCGAAGTGGGGGTCGGTAAGGTGAAAAAAATTGCATTTAATTCAGAATGATCGTTATTGCCGCATTGTTTACAGTGAACAGTCACACAATGCAAGCATGTGGCCATTCTACTTTTTATATTCCCAGTGTTTTGTCAGAATTGAGCTAATCCAGTTTGTCAGATTTTGGTTGTGGTGTTTTTAATATTGAACTCACCAAACCAAACGCTACACTCTAGCTGCTGTGGCAATAAATCACTGAATCATGAATTTTTGAGGCAACCGACGGCGGCAGCGTTGCCTTCAACAGGCAGACTTCCAGCTGGGACCAAACCAAGCCGAATAGCACATTCAAAATAAGAAAAGTGTAATGGCATAATATGATTGTCCATAACGCTTGGTAAAATTACCTGTCTGTTCAGGTTCCTCACTGTTGGCAATATCCAGAGCAGTTCAGATGGAGGGCTGTGGTATGTGGATGCTAACAAAAGCAGACAGGCTCATTATTGGCTCCTTGGCTGTGTGGCAGCTGTGGGCACTGCCAGGGGCGCTGGATAGATGCAGGATGGCTGCACTGCCAAGGGGGTCTCATGGAGTGTGTGTGTCTGAATGTATCTACATCTCTGTGTGTAGTTTCTGCTCGTGTCTGTATGTGGCATGAGAGATGACACACAGATTCCTCCCAGGCCCTCTCCCCTCCTGCTTAGGCATCCTGGAAGATGCCTGTCAGACAGTATTAATTAAATGACGGCAGCGTGCTCGTCTCCCTCTCATGCTCCGGCTCATCTGCTCAATATGAATTACAAATACTTATCAGAAGAGACAGATATCCCCTCCAGATTTACAGATTCTCTGCGCTGCTCCTTTTGTCTTTCTTTCTTCCTTTCCTTCTCGGCATATGCTGCAGTCCATTTGCCCTCCTTAAAAATGTCATGGCTCATTTACTGAGTCAAATACTGGAACTCCTTATTACACAATGGCTGTTCGGAGGACCATAATTATGTACACTAGTGATTAGGGAAGTAGACAGGGACTCTTGATGCTACGGAAATAAGGAGGAAGCCATTATTAAATCTATTAAATCTGCTATAAAAGTAGAATCAAGGAAACTAGTCCATGCCCGGGGATGCACGCGCCACAACTACATACAGACTTCCGGGGATGCGCGCGCCACAACTCCGCGCAGACTTGCCAAAAAGATGCATAAACAGCGTAAATTTGGGCAAAAAGATCTAACATTGATGAGTCTAAATCTAAGTCACTAAATCACATAGGGCAGAAAATTGCTGCACTGCTCTCTATGGGTTGAAAGGCATGTTGCAATTCTGGCCACGCCCCAATCGGCGATGTCAAATCAGGTGTTATTTACCAACTGTCAAAGACCTGCTTTGACATCACTGATTGGGGCGTGGCCAGAAATGCCACTTGCTTGATAGTTTGAACCTATAGAGAGCAGTGCAGCAGCAACTTTCTGCCCTATGTGATTTAGTGCTGATTGACTCGTTAAGTTTTGACATGGCACTTTCTGTGGGCGGAGACATTTTCCTGCCAGTGACTACACCTTCCCAACATCAGTCTGTGACCCAAAAACAATCATTTCCAGGACTTGCCCTTTTAATGTGGTTGTGACCACTTCATACAGCATCTCCCTTGGTGTAAATATCATGTCTAAACTCAAACTATTTCTTCATTTAAATTGGGTACCGGTACTTTTCCACTGGCAGACCGCAGAACATTGCACATGTTGAGACTCTTGGTCTTGCGATGCTGGTGAGCTGATCCGTCCTTGGTTCCAGCTTGGCTGAGGGCAGCGTCTGAGCAGGAAGCGCCTATCAGTGCCTGTGGCCATCGGCTCTACCCGTTCAAGTCTTTCTGGATCTGTGATGAGGCATGTCTATATGGCTGTCTGGCTGAGGGGAAAACTACAGAAAATACACAACTTCAGTCACAAGTCTAAGTATTGGGAGAGTGAGGTAAAGTTGGTCTTTCTTGGTGTTGACTTTTCCACTGTGTAACATGTTAAAACAATGGCACTAGCAAAAACAGGCCAACTTTAGCTCACTGTCCCAAGGCACTTTTGACTGCATATATTGGGGAAGAGTTGGCTGGTGGAAGTCAGTATTACTGTGTTCAGGCAGAATGTAAAATAATTCATGCATAAAGTGTGAATAAAGTGAGTTGAAATGTTGCAGATCACTCAACGTAACTACTTTGGTAGAGAAAGTGCCTTTGGTGTCTCTGTCTAAGTCTGGTTGAAACCACCTGATAGTCACCTTGATGTAAAAGTCATTCCCAAAGCTGAAGTAGCCCCCAGTTTCTTACTTGAGTTGGAGGTGGAGACACACTGATGGCTCTAATGCAACTTAAATGAGTAGAGTTAGACTGCAGCGCCTGGCAGAGCCACTCAGTTTCACTGAGGAATGCTAAAAAGCCAAAGAGCCAAACTCGTATTCAAAAAAGAGTCCACAAATCTAGTTCAGTACCACCTCAGGCACTCCCTGGTGTGTGTGTGTGTGTGTGTGTAAGAGAGAGGGTAATGTGTGTGTGTACATCTGTGTGGCTATGCCCTCAGGCACCTCCCAGCAGTTGAGTAAGCTGTCACAGTGTTACCTCCTGCTCAGGGGTACCAACACACACACACACACACACACACACACACACTCTCATGCACGCTCAAAGGGGAGTGCTGTTTAACTGTCATCACCTGCTGTAGTTTTGGTGGGGAGTGCTGTGCTGCTAGAGCTGCAGTCAGGATGTGTGTGAGCAGGAGGACAGCAGGGTGGAGGGGCATCTGGAGCTTCCTTTAGTGGGATACAAGGTCAGCAAGAGGCCGGCAGGGTGGAGCCAGTTAAATGCTTTCTGTAGCCTTATGCTCTTAAACTGTCACGATGGTAGTGTTTGAATCCTTGGTAAATTGTATTGTAATGCAGTGGAGGCTAATGAAGCATTTGAAGGGTGGATGTGTGTGTGTGTGTGTGTGTGTGCGTCTTTGCCCCCCCATTTGGTCCTCATCAGTACAGAAATACAACACACACACACACAGATGTATATTCACACACACATACGCTCTCCCTCTCTACTCCCTTACACACAAACAGACTCTCTCTCTTTCTCTCTCTCTCTCTCTCTCTCTCTCTCTCTCTCTCTCTCTCTCTCTCTCTCTCTCTCTCTCTCTCTCTCTCTCTCTCTCTCTCTCTCTCTCTCTCTCTCTCTCTCTCTCTCTCTCTCTCTCCTCTCTCTCTCTCACACACACACACCGCACTCCCCCTCCAGGTTGTGACCAGAGGCCAGTGTGGTAGCAGAGATCTGTATGACTGTGTAATGAGTTAGTCACACTCCACAGACCTAACGACTGCCTCGAGCCCGCAGGGAGAAACTCAGCTGGACAACGCAGGAAAAAAAAACTACCGCACTCCTCGACTCCTCTCTCTGCGTTTTGCTCTCCTTCTGTCTTCATCTTCTCTTGCCTTTCCTCCTTCTTCCCTCCTATCTCCTCTCCTCTCCTCTCCCCTCCTCTCCTTCAAACATTTCCCCAACAACAACCAACCATAAAAATGACTAAAAGCGCCACATATCTTCCCTCCCTCCCTCCTTCCCTGCCAACTATCCCTTTCCCTCCTACCATCACTCCATTTTTCCACTATCAATCTAAGTGATGAAGGGAGACGCATACTAAAATTGTTCGGAGCTCTCGTCCCACCGCTGCAGTATCCCTGCTCTCTAGTACAGCTTTGTTGCTGATTGGGGCCCTTCAATCCTTTTTAGTTTACGGCCTCTGCATAGATAAGGAAATGCGATGTGACTGGACTGATAAGGAGGAATTGATTCCTCTCTTCTGCAGACTTTAGGGAAGGGAACGTAAGACGAGATGCCTGGTAATCGGATTCCTCCCTGGAGGACTGTGTGTGTGTGTGTGTGTGTGTGTGTGTTGGAAAGTGATAGCGTCGCTGTTCTATACTTCTGTTGTGTTACGACATGGACACAATAGAACAGCAGCGTCAAAGGGCAGGACAAGATAGTTTAATGGGATGGGAGACGCAAAAGAGAGAATGGGAGAGGAGACGGCTTATTAGCAGGGTTCCTACAGTACACAGATCTGTAAAGTCTGGAAAAGTATTGGAAATTAATTTGATCATTTCCAGGTCTTGAAAAGTTTGGGAATTGCGCATATAATGTTGTTATTATGAGGAATAATCTTTAGTTATAGAGTAATTTTGGACCGATATATTGGGGCGATTTCATCCTTTTCTTAAATATCAGATATCGGCATTATATGACATTTTATTTTCTTTGCATATTTTATTGTTCATTTAATTTTTCAATAATGTTTTTTGTAAATTCATTCTTTTTTAAAGGCCTAATGTATCCCAGAGTTTCCTCTACCATTGAAAAGGAACGATGCGTCACCCTGCCTTTATAGAGCTGCTAACCCAACAAAAAAAATGCCATTAGTATGTATTAGTTGTAGTGTCCCATGCTCTAAACACATTTTCAGAGGCTTTTGAAAACAATGAATATCTGAATCTCTGTCATTTGTTGGCATGAAAATGGTCAATAGACATTGAATATCGGCACAGAATAACACCTATTTGCGACTTCTGTCTAAAAATATGGGTATCATTCTTCAAAAACACATATCGAACCCTTTATAGAGTCACATGGCCTAGGTGACAGTCACATTGCCCAGTCATTACTAGCTTACATCATACTGAACACAGACTAAAGTCTTCAGATCCAGTCGAGGAATGAAGGTCTGGAAAAAGTCTGAAAGTCTGCAGAGTTTTGAAATCAGTCACACGGTTTCAGATTGAGGAGTGTAGTAGTGATTGGTTGACTGCTGGACACCAGGAAGTTGTATTACTTTAAGAGGAACAGGCCATTCTGGTTCATGAGTGGACTGATTGTGCAACCATGTGCTTTCGGGATTATCAGATATATGACTTCGAATCGGGATTCTAGATGATACACAAATCCGGCAAGTTATGTCTTACTGTAGTTGCGTTAGCCAACATGGCCGACCAAACATGCATTTGATTAGTTGCCTAGATAACAGCTTACTAAAAACATATTCATCATCTTATTAATCTCCTTTCCTCATTCGTATGCAGGCACACCAGCGGTGTTGGTGTTGTTTTTTTAAAGAAATGAGCAGCCAGACATGAATTAGATACTTCATCATCTCTATGTTTGTCTTTATTTTTGACCCAAAAGCACACAAACGACATAAGGCATTGTTATTCGAACCCAGATCATTACCTTATCTTTCTCTCTTTCTCTGCTTCTTTCAATTAGTCCCCCTTGTATGCAGCCTGATAAAACTGAAATGAAAATAATAATCCTCCATAAATAAGAGAGAAGTTTTGATTTTAACAATAAAGGGGAATGGAGAGGAATGGTATAAAAGAGAAGAGAGAAAGAAAGGAAAGTGCTTCCAGTGTTGCTGAGCCTCAGCAGGTGAAAGAGTGGAGAGAGTTGTGACAGAAGTTGTGACGGTTCGGTGCACTTGACTGGCTTTTCTTTACACTTCATAACACTCCTTCTGCCCTTTCACCTTCAGATAGAAGAGAGAGAGACAGAGAGAGAGAGCGTGACCCGCCTCCACGCACGCACACACACACACACACATACACAAGCCAAAAATATTCACAAACGTCATTTCAGAATTTCAGAGAAAATGCATACGGGACTGTGTTGAAATACTTGTGGTAAGCCGACATCTCTTTTTCTCTTTGGTAGCAGAGGGACACACTACGATGGTTTTAAGAACTACACTGTGCATTTTAGTGCAAGAAAATCAAGATGTTGAGTGTGGCAAGTGAGTGACAGGTCTAATTAGACCTTAACAGAAGCAGGGAAGCGATGGAGTGTGTAGTTTTTCTTAGCCGTAACAGTGGCGAAGAAATTGGGTAAATGCAGTAAAAGTAAAAGGTTCATGGTTCATTAGCATTTGTGATTGATCTGTGCTTGATTGGTCCAATAAATGTTAGAGGACAGTACTGTATATAGCCCCCTTGTTTGGTGCATCACTCTTCCTTAATTAACTCACAGAGAATGTACAATTTACACAGCTAGACCCATCCAAATTGACCTGATCTGAAGTGTTTTATGTTGGCCTGGTTATCCACCAAAAGTTTTTAGACATGTACAGAGAACAGGATTTATCACTGAATCAGAATCAGGATCACTTGATTTGCAAACTACAATAAATGTACAGAAATTTGAGTATCAGGAGTACAATAGGACAACAGGATCTGGCATACAGTTCGAAGGTGATAGTGCAACGCATACTATGGACATACCGCTTTACATACTGTACATGAATGTAGCATTCTATATCTGTGGATTATTAAGATTTTTAGTAATATTAGTACTCAGAACAAGATTTGTAGAAAGCGGAAAATCAGTGTTCATATGTTTTAAGTTTTTCAGAAACCACTCCAGCCTAGTAGGGGCCAGATCATTGTCAACTGTTTTGAAAAAGGATCTTAGTATCTGATCTCATACACAGCTCACTTCAGCTTAATGTCACCTCATCAAACTTGATCAATAGATACAAAAAAACAGTCTTAATCACTGGTTGTCAAAGTGGGGTCCGTGGACCCCAAGGCGTGCTTGAGGAGGTTCCCCAACAAAAAGAGGAATAGTTTAATTTCACTATACAGTTTTCCAGACATTATCCTGGTTAGAGACTGTATAATAATGACTATCTAATCATAGGCTGCACTCTCACCACTGTTTACTCCCCACGTATAAGCTAGACAGTTCTACGATTCAAATTACTAACTCACAACAACAACAAAATGTCAAGAGGTAATTTTGCCAACAATTATGTTTGTCATTGTACTTTTGTGCTCCGGTACCCTTCACATTTACTTAGTTTTCTTATCAGCCTCTATGCTATTCCATATTGAATTATTCCCATTTGCCAATCCCTGTGGCTGCTGAAGGCGATAAAGCCTATCTGCACTGACTCGAAAAGTTGCCCTCATATCATCCACCGTAAGAGGGAATTGGCCCTGTTACTAAGGCCCCACTTCATCAGATTAGTCGGCTGTAGTTTAATTTGATGGAGTGCTCCTCGGTAATTCAGTCGTTCTGATCTAATTGGCAGTGTGATAGACACTTAATTTAAGACCATATATCAGCTTTCCCTCCCTCTTGGCTGCTTTAATTTGGTAACTGGAGGGAGAAGGGGAAGGGTGCCTATAAGAGGGGCTTGGAAATTACGCTTAACTCAGGTTAACATGTCCTTTTTTGTCCTTACTTGGATATGTACATGCAGCGTGTGTCATTCACTCACTTTTTTCCATAGAGAAAATGGGAAAGTTGGCCTCTAGTAGGCGTCTTTGACTGTGAGATGCAGTGTTTCCCATACAGAGGCACAAAATCAAAAGTTGGTTAGTGTATAGAAATGGATCTAATGGGTTGATCTCTAATGCGCCCGATGTGTGCATCACGTCATGTTTGTCATTTGGAGATGCACAGATCAGCAGACCAGCAGCATTGTACTCAATCCACAGTCTGCCAGTGTGAAAAAACAAAACAGAATGCAGGCAGAGTTCATAGAATTTAGAATGTCATTGTCACAAAGGCAGCAAATGATCTAACCACAGACTCAGACTCACAGTTTCATCTCTGATCGCTGTTCACCTGCAAATTGAGACAGAAAACTCACGTTGCATTCATTTGGAGAAACATCAACAACAACATCTGCCTTTTAGGAAGGAAACCATGGAGAGTGATTCCCATCTTGCTAAGCCACACGTATTTTTAAGTTTATTATTTAACATAAAAAGATTAGTAGAGGATTTTGCTGAAGAGGTAAACAAGAGACAGACAGTCAGGATAGACTAGTTGTTTGTGTTGAAGGATTTACATTTGTGTCCAGTTCTTCTTTAGCTATATTCACATTGTAAATTCACAGTTAGTTTGGCTGTTGAAACAAAACTATGATGAAGCTGTGATGAAGCATGTTGACCTTGAATGAAGCTACACCAGGTGGTCTTATGGTTATTTGTTTCATTAAGATGTTGCCATTGCATTTCTTTCAGCATCAATGCAAATGGTCGCTCGACTCAATGCCCTTAATGACGATCGCCATGAAAACATCAACTGCATGTTTGCGAAAGTCCTGAAGAAAGAGCGTTACCTTTATGCTGAAGCCTCTAGTTTCTCTGGAGGTCCTGCTGAGCTCGACTGTGACCTTTCACCTCAGTCTGCTGTTGGTCTCGGCTTCAAACCTGCTTCTGGATTTGAGAGCCTCAATATATGGGAACCAATAGCCAGCACAGCTTCACCAGCATACAAACTGCTCTTGGATATGGACAAAGGAAAGAAAGAGTCTCGTCTCATGATCAAGGAAAATACTGGAGCTTCCATCCACCCAGCTCAGCTTGTTGAGGCTCAATCCAACCTGATCCGCCTTGTTGAGGCTCCAGTGACTGATGACATCAAACTCATTGAGAGACTGAGTCAGCTTCAGCACTCCCCCTTTGGTTTTGACGATGACTACCACCTGGAGGCAGTTGAACAGAGATACCTCTATGCTCCCCCAGGTGACTCATCTGGATTTGTGGCTGACTGCTGCTCACCCTGTGGATCCACTCTGGTCAAATCCCACTGTGACTTGAAGAAGGAGGGATTTGATGAGGAGCTCCTCTACGCTTCATCACATCTCTCTAGATTTGTGCTGGACTGCCCCCCACAGCATGGGCTGGGCCTCGACTCTGGACCATCTGGACAAATAGGAACCTGTTGTCAGCAGCACTGATTCTCACCTGATGCAGTTCCTCTCTCTCCTCCTGGAGGAGGGAATTGATCAAAAGCACATGAATGCTTCCTCATCAGCGAGTTCTACATTTATGGCTGCCTGTGCTGCACACCATGCCCCTACTCAGGATCATCTTGATGAATGGGAGCCAATCATCAGAGCTGATTCTAAACTGTTGCTGTTCCTCCAGGACTTGGAGAAGGAGGAAGAACAATGTCCTGAAAGCTCTGTCACCGTCCTGCATCAACCTGAATGTTGTCCCAATGACAACCAGGCTGACCACCCTCCACCCATTCAGGAGGCTGAAGCTTCACTTCATCCACTCTTCTCCGTGTGTGTGAGGCTGTTGTTCACATCAAGGCATCTACCAGTTTCCTCCATGAGACCAAGGACACCAAGGATCTGTCCTGTCTGACCCTGGAAAACACACTTCCACCCGTCCAGCTGGTCGAACCTGCAGGACCTCAGAGTTCCAGTGCCAAAGACAGCCTGTCTGCAAAACCAAAGAAGAAGAAGCGTGGCTTCTTTTCTTGGCTGTCCCGCATATTCCAGAGGAAGAACAAGAAATCTGCAGCAGCAGAGACGCCGCTCCAACAGACCTGCCAAACAGGAGATGAGCCAAAGCCCTCCTTGACTGCCCTCTCACCTGCAGTCCACTTCTGAACTGCTGTCACCTTCCTATCCACTTTACAGAATCAACCACTGAATCATATTATTTCAATACACTTGTTTTTGCACCCTACTGTTACAGTGTCTTTGCACATTTCTTCAAAACACACCTTTATTCATGCAGTTATGCGTAACCTGTAGCCTAAAGCAGTGAAAGTGTAATGAAATGAGTAAATTTATTGTAGCATTAGAGATGTTTTCCTGTGTATCTCATTATAAACATCAAAGAGTCAATCATGTTTATCTTAATTAATCATTGCACTCATAAAGTATCAAAAACATTTAAATTCAGAGATTGTATGCTGTTGAAAGACTTGCTATGTTGTGCTGACCTGAAGATTGTAGCTAGGCCATTTGCAATAGACTGAAGGTTAATGTGCACAGAACATGTTTTTTTAATTAATGGTATAAGGTGGTATGAAGAGCAAAAACAAATGGACACATTAAGATTATGGTTCATATTTAATGTCTTTTGTTAAGTGAAATCCATCAGCTGATGTCCTCTCCAGGGATTCAGTGGCATGGCACATCATCCTAAACGGTTAAATTCACCCGTCAAACCACTGTCAGACCACTTTTTTTAATCCACCCCAGCCTGGATAACTGCTGATCATCACATATGACTGCAAACAATTTAGAACAAAGCAATAAAAATGAACCACAGACTCCACCAGGAACCACTACATCCCTAATATTGCAGGAATTTAAACTGGGTTAGAGAATGTCCACTGATTCCACGTGGTTGGTGAGACATGACATGAGTATTCTAACAAATAATTTTCCAGTGTGGCTGAGGAGGCTGATAAGACAGTAGCCTGCGACACTGTGTCGGTGTTTTCCAGGTTAGCGAATCGTAGTGAGTGCAATCGTCCATAGTGAGGTGAAGTGGCCGTGAGGTAAAGAGGTTACAAAGGTGATGGAGGTTGGTCATAGGTGCTTTGTTGTGTCAATGGTGTTTTCTCCAGGCTCTTAATCTTATTCCAGGTGAGTTTGGTGTCATGAAGGCTGTAATAACTCTACTAGGTTTCTAATAACTACATGAGCTGATGCACAGGTTGTTCTGGAATAGAGGAGGAGTTCTGCACCTGAAAAGCAGACTTGAAGATGAATTACTTGAAAAATCAAGTTATTTTCCTAAAGTATCCCCTCAGATATGATAGTAGGTCAGATTTGAGTGAGCTTGTAGTGAGTGGGGAGGTCGTCCTTCAACTGGAACAACTGGGTTCAAGCCCCCTGTGTCAGTAAACATCCATCCTGCTAAACTGTCCTTGACCAAAACACTGAAGCTCCAGGATTGCTGCTGTGTAGCTGACCCTGACCTTTGATCCGAATAAACACGAATGTCTCCTCCAGAAATCAATAAAAAATCCCACTTATCCCACTTACCCACCATATCAAGAGTATCCCACTTTCTAGATTTCTCATACACAAAGAGACATGCACAGAAAACCACACAAGCACACATTTAAACATCAAATTTGTGTGTGTGTGTGTGTGTGTGTGTGTGTGTGTGTGTTTTCCAGAGCGGCAGAACCATGCCAGAGAGCTGGCGAGGGAGGCTGACCTGTCACAGTGGGACGCTCTGGTCATCATGTCGGGAGATGGATTACTGTTTGAGGTAAAGACACAGACACCGACACACACACACACACACACACACACACATAAGCCCAGGACGCCTTAACTTCCTAACCCACAATGTCCAGTGCACTGTCTGCAGCTTATGTGATGCGAGAATCTTAACTGTGGTCTCCTGCTTTTGTAGACTGGTGTCCATTATGGATCTGGTACAGCTTTAATAACAGTATCTCTTCACACACATTCATACACAGACACACACACACACTCACATCCATGCACACCCAAACACACAAGTGCACTCATACAAATGTCAAGAATCAGACAAAAATCTATAATTTCACAGATTCCCCACTGAAAAACATATTAGAAACAAATGGATCTCAAGAATTAATTCGGTAACTGTTAGGTCTATCTGATATCCGTTTTATATGTATATGCCAATCGTCCAGGCAATTACAATACCCGCTGTGTGATAGATTTACTGGAGAGCAAAGAGTGTCTGACTCCATATGTCCTGTTACCACTTGAACACACACTAGTTAAAGTGTATTTCAATCTATCTATCTGATTAAACCTGTCTTTCCTGTGTCTGCCAGGTCATTAACGGTCTGCTGGAGAGATCAGACTGGGAGGAGGCCATCCACACCCCACTGGGTATCCTACCTGGAGGATCAGGCAACGCCCTGGCTGCATCCATACATCACTACTCTGGGTGGGTCACATGCATAGAATTAGAATCCTGCTAGAAATAACACCATGTATAGACGATACAGTAGATCTCAAGGAAGCAATAATGCTGCCTCCTACACCACCTCCACACCCAGCACCTTAGAAATAAGATGGTGTAGATACGGTAACATAACATACACAACAACTATGGGTGGGTGAAGTAACATTATTTTTACCGTAGGAAAGAACACTAAAAGTTGTTGCAGCCACTTAAATCTCTCACGCTATTTTGTTGCTTTTTGTAGCGTATTCCATCATGCCTAACCTGCAGCACATAACACCACAGAAACCAGTCTAACCAGTCCAGCAGCATAACTGATTTATGTCGCATGTTATCCAGTCACTGTGTTGTGACCTTCATTTGCTTGCAATCAGTGCATACCGCATGCAGGTATGGTCCTGTTTAAATCAGATTATGCAATGGGTCAGCCGGGCAGTCTAACTGGTCAAAGATGGGTTCCAACTATACTGGTTTATTTCCATGAAGCACAGCTACCTGCGCTTTAATAATGGAAATGGTCGCTGTGCAAATTCTTGTAACCAGGGAGCTAGTTGGCAGTAATATTAGCTTTTACGTTTTTTTTTTTTTTACACATTTTATACAGCTGTATAAAATCCATAATACCCCCCGAGGACATTATTTAGTCAGCTTTACTTCAGTGGTACCCATGCTACCCATGCCTAGCCACATAACTGTCATACACATAATCACAGTAAAGGATACTCTCTCAGGTATAATTATTGCTATACAATACTGTGGCTGGCTGCATACATAACCACTCCAGATGGGTGTCTCATCAATAAATAAACCTGTAAGATATAGTAGCTTCTGTGTCTTGAGTGTCAGTCATACATGGGCCCGCTTCCAAATCTTGGTGCTATTCAATCTAAAATGCATTCTGCCTTATCTCCTTGCTCAGAATTAATTATTGATGATTTGCTCATTTGAGTGAATCGTTGGCTTCATTCAAGTAGAAGGAAGGACAGAAGGAAGGAAGGGAAGGTCAGAAGACTATAACACAGTTGCAACGGCAACTGGGCAGAATCAGAATGAGATGTGTTAACATGCAAACTATACTATACTAACTATTCTTATTCACCTGCCTGGTAAAATAAAGATCCAAGTTTAAATAATGAAAGATGCATCTAAATTGTGCCTAGAGAGGACACCACTAAGTCACATTTTAAATATAAGTGAAAAATACATAAAGGAAGAATTGGAAACTTTTGCTTTTTTTCTATGTTCTTGGGATTCACTCGACAGTTTAAATCCTCGGACCGGTTGGAATAAACTGGGTCCCTTAGCTACCATCAAAGAGCCCATGAGCAAGGCATTTAACCCCCAACTACTCAGTGGAGCGGTTCAGCGGCCAGTAGAAGACTGGTTGTACTGGGCAGCAATCGGGTGTAAATGTATACAACCGAATGGAAAAGCCTGCCTGGGTAAATGAAGGTTAAAAGATGGTACCTAAGTGCTGCGGGTCTTGATTAGAGAATCCACCTCTCACTGCTGGTTCTTTCATTACCAAAGAATCACATCCATTCAGTCCTGCGACAGCGTTGGCCCATCAGCTTCTCACCACACAATGGTCCTCCAGCCAGAGCAGCAGCAACAATGAGAGGAAGGGACCAGACTCTGTATTGTTTACTCTCTCTCTCTCTCTCTCTCTCTCGCACCCCCCCCCCCACACACACACACAGTCTCCCCCTCTCTCTCTGTCTCTCTCTCGTCTCTCCCCCTCACACACACACACCACACACACCAGGGGCATCCAGAATATCTCCCACTGTGGCTGATGCAGGTTGTCCCGCGGTGGCCCTGGCTAGAATGCGTCTGGTATTATTCCCAGCTGAATGTCGGGGTTCACTGAGGCTACGCGCTGTATGCGGATCAGATGAGCGGGAGCTAGAACGTATCGGGCATTATGCGATGTAACAGTGTGCGGGTTCACATGAGTAGGGTGTTCAGTCTGTACACAGCCAGAATGAGTAGGAGCTGGACTGTGTCTGATGCTGTGTGCTGTTTCTTAAGTGACAGGTGTGTGAGCTGGAAAGGTGGGAGATGCCTGTCTCAAGTGAGAGTCTCCCTCCCCTGGTGGTTTACACACACTGCATCAAAAGCCGAAGATAGATGGGCAAAATTGCCTTCAGTGTGGAGGGGATCTGGCAAATTAATGAGCTTTAATGATCGGCGATAAGGAGCTTGTTCAAATTTAAATACTATCCAAGAACTTTGCTTCAAAATGTAGCCTGCACATCATCGCCTACCATTTGACTTTCATTTTATTCCCTTCTCTGGGGGCGTAAAAGAGTTAAAATTGCTGGGGGAGGCGAGTTGGAAATCCTATTCATTTCCTGACCTTTTTACCAGACAATGATGAGAAAGAAGCAGAGCAGAGGAAATTTAGATGAGACTATTTGGATAGCCAGACTGGTGAATATATTCAGCATGATGAATATGGATATATCTCCGGGGCTAGTGCCAGTGAACTCCGCCGAGACGTCCAGTCATAGCTGTAATTGGCTGTGGGTGGTAACAGCAGGCGAAGCTGCGTGTGTGTGTGTGTGTGTGTGTGTGCGTGTGTGTGTGTGTGTGGAGGGGGTGTTATGGTGACCTCCCACCCCTGTCTCCGTTCTCCCAGATGGGGCTGTCTTTGTTGTCTGACCGGCCTGTCATGTCTGAAGGCCCATAAGCTGATTCTGTCCCACCTCCGAGATCTGACGCTGCGGTTCCTGGTTCATTTAACCCCCCTCCCTACACACACACACACACACACACACACACACACACACACACACACACACACACACACACAATCCTAGGACGCCTACATCCCAAGCCATAATGTCCAGTGCACCTTCTTTCCTCTAGGGTGACTGCGTCTTATCTGTGATGCAAGAATCCTAACTATACTCTCCTGCTTTGTAGAGGCCGAGTGTCCATTATGGATCTGGTACAGCTTTAATAACAGCATCTCCATACTAAGACCTTTTGCCCATTTAATTAGCATGGAGCTACTGCTGCTCCTTGTAAGCTGCTGCTTCCACGTTTGGAAGTTTTAAATACAACCTGTCACGCATTCAAGTGCATTTGGTTGGAAATAATAACAAAATGAACCCTGTAATGAAAGTACTCTGTGGCGGCTGTTGTTTTATTTTAGAGAAAAAAAAAAAAGGTTCACAGAGCTACTTTGTGATGCAGCAGCAGAATAAAGAGGAAACCATGTGCATCAGGCATGTAATTCATGTTTTAATTAATTTATTGGCCAGAAGTTATTATATAATACATGACTTTTACCAGCAATTGTTGACCCAGCTGCCATGCTCTCTGCCATTTTTTCCCTCCAGACATGACCCAAAACATTACATATCAACTCATAATTATGACATTTCAGTGCTTAGATGCTTTGAGGAGCTGTAATGGTGGCTAACTCTTGTCCTCCCTCCTCCAGAGCCATGCCGGTGTCCAGCGAGGAGCTGCTGGTGAGCTGCGGCTTCCTGCTGTGTAAAGGCCTGGTGTCCCGCATGGACCTGGCCTCCATCCACCTCCCCTCCAGCCCGCGCCTCTTCTCCTTCCTCTCGCTGGCCTGGGGCTTCGTCGCGGACGTGGACGTCGAGAGCGAGAAGTACCGCCACGTCGGCGCCGCCCGCTTCACCGTGGGCACGCTGGTGCGGCTGGCTTCTCTGCGCGTCTACAAGGGCAAGCTGGCGTACCTGCCCGCCGCCGACGAGGAGGAAGGAGGCCCGGGCAGCGGCGTGACGCTGCACCGCGACAACCGGTCTTCGTCTTTCTGCCCGGCCTCCCTCCCGTGCCGGCCCTCCAGAGACTGCCAGAACGGCGCCCAGCACACCTTCCACAACTCCTGCCACTCCAACAACTCCCTGAAGGTGAGGCGGGCGGAGAGCACGCCCTCTCGCAGCGCCACCAAAGCCCTCGCCGGCCCTCCCGACGCCCTGCTGCCGCCTCTGGACCGGCCGCTACCCAGCGACTGGGTGGTAGTGCAGGAGGAGGACTTTGTCCTCATGCTGGCCATGTACCAGTCCCACCTGGCGGAGGACCTGCTGGCGGCGCCCGACGCCACCCTGGACGACGGCGTCATCCACCTCTTCTACGTCAGAGCGGGAATATCGCGCGCCGCGCTGCTGAGGCTGTTCCTGGCCATGGAGAAGGGAGCACATCTGGCTACTAACTGCCAACATCTGGTGTACGCGAGGGTGCAGGCGCTGAGGCTGGAGCCCCACTCACCCAAAGGTGTTATAACAGTGGATGGGGAGGTGGTGGAATATGGGCCGGTGCAAGCACAAGTACACAGAGGCCTGGCTAGATTAATCACTGGATGAATCGAACGGACGTCGCCGTCGGGGGACTAGAGTCGGGTCAGGCCATCCATCTCTGCTGTACTCTTATTCAAAGGTTTGGCTTGGCTGGCGGGGTTTAGTCATCAAACTCAATAAACTTATTTTAGACTTTCAAATTGGAAATGCCCAGGTACAAAAGCAAGGCTATGGATGTAAGACTCTTTCACTGTTATATTTTTGCTGTCTTCAAAGATGGTACACACACAGAAACCCCATGCTTCATTAGTGGTTCATGCTGTGATGTAGCGGGGACATTACAAGAAACAAGTGCCATGGTGCGACGTGCTCCAGTGGATATGGCGGCCTCACTTCATAGACATAAGCACTGCAAGGAGGAGAGAGGGACACACACACACGCACACACGTTACATCATCTGAAGCACATGTAGCGTTCAGCCTCCAACGAAAGGAAATCCATCGGCGCCTTCGCTCGCCGATACCTCATCTCGCCGTCGCTCGTCGCTACACGGAGGCTATCGCGTCTCTGCGGCGAAGCTGCCACATCAACTTGAGTTACAGCACCTTATGCAATAGCAAGGGATCAGATTTACGCCTTGGCGGCTCCTCTGCGGCAGGACGGAGATGCTGTGTGTGTGTGTGTGTGATGCAGCGGTGATATTGTCATCGCCCTTGTTTGAACTGAGGTGATTAGGCTTTGCGGCTGTTCATTGTGAAATCAACAGAAAGCCTCTAACACTCACCAGAGGCCATATGTCACTAACATGAAGTTTTGGTGAGTCAGCAGCTTTAGTCTGGAACAGTGGTGCTCGACCTCTCTGCCATTGCACACTGGTGAACCGGTGTACCTCCAGTTTTTGCTCAAAGGAAATATATGACATGTAACATCATTAACTGCTACAAATTCTACTTAATTTGACACTTATTGCCTCAAATTTAACGCAATTTGTCCTACAGCTCTTTGCATCCCTGCTTTTCTGATCGCAGGTGACAATTGGCCAACAAGTATTTGGTTGGATGGATTCCCGTGTTTCACTGAAGTTTGCCCTGGCATGGAAATAGAGACACCCATTGTTCTAGACCCAGACCCAATATGGCACCTCTTGGATTGGGTGACAACAGCCCCTGGAATAGCTGACATGCCTTAAACCCTCGCTAGCTCCATTCTGGTTTCCTCAATCGACCGCATTACCTTCATTTGACATGCAAACGGATTCACGTGTGTCAAACCATTTCATGTATCCTCCATTTTTTTTTTACCTGATTCCACGCTGATCTTAAAGGATAAGGCCGGTGTTTTTTAATGCATCGCTTACCGTCAACAAATCCTATGAAAATAACAAAATCAGCAATGATTTTGTTTTGCCAACAAGTCTCGTCCATGTAGCCGGTGCCCAATGAAGCCTCATGTCCCAGCAGCCACAGAACTCCATTGTATTAAAAAAACGATTAAAAACTCGTCAAAGAGCCATGCCGTTGCTCTGGGCAACATATTTCATCATCACGATGCACCGGGCCAGCCGACTTTTTCCTCAAACAACTTAATAAGCCGGCTGTAAACACTTTGCGATCTCAGGAAAGTAGTTCCGTAGCACCGAAAATAGTCCCCGGCGTAATGAAGAATTTGTTCCCATTTGAATTTGATTTGGTAATAACTACAACAGCCTGACTTTTTGTGGTAACAGTTAGCGATTTTTAAAATTGAAACTATGTCTTTGTGAGCTGTATTTCAAGGTTTTTAGCTTACAATTGCAGCCAGTGAGTAGAGCAAACGCATTGTTGATTTTGTTATTTTCATAGGATTTGTTGACGGTAAGCAATGCATTAAAAAAACACCAGCCTTATCCTTTAATACCGCAGCATTCATATTTAAGTCCTCCCACTTCCACTCAGGGGTGTCGCACAGGTGTAGCAGCAATGTAGCAAACGGAAACGGTGTGACTTCTGTGATGTCTGGGTGAGGAAATCACTAACTGCAGTAGAAGTAGATGATGCAGGTTGAGGGAGAGTGGATACACAGAAAAAGTTAACTGGAATGCATTGAACATGCGTATCAGAGGGTGGATCCTCCCTTTAAACCGCAGCTCTGGTCCGGCCTGCATGCTGGTCCAGGTGATCGATGCGTCGTCGTGCCTCGATCTGCTCTACGGCCGCATCCCTCCCTCCCTCTTTCTCTCCCCCTTTCATCCATCCATCCATGTCCTGCTTTAAGTACTGCAGTGCGCTGCAGAGCGTTCCCAGGGCTTGTGTGTCTCCGGCCTCAGCTGCTGTCACACACACACAAACCCACACACACACATGATCATCACCTAGGTGTCCTTACCATTGAGCTTTAAGTCACATAGAGGAACTGCTGACTAAGGCTTCTGGCCTCACAAAAGTCGAGATGTTTAAAGATTTGTGAACCGAGCAGAGTTTCATCACCGCATGATTAGAGCTGTATCTCACTCTTATGTGTTTTTTCATTGAGCTACAGAAAGAGCAGATGTGGGTGAAAATGAGGTTGAAAATCAATCAGGTGTTCTTTGCCTGTGTAAATCCAGCCCCGGTCCGCTCTTAGCGAGCTGAACTCTCGGGAGCGGGATTGAATATTCATGCCTTAAACACAAGGGGGGGGGGGGACGGGAGGGGGGGGGGGGGTTGGTTAAACAGCACATTGGTCAGTGTGGGGTGTGGATGGGGGGGGAGGGAGGGGGAGGGGGGAGAAAGTATTGACTTGTTAAATGCTGCATGAGGAAGGAGGCATTATGTTCCGGACTGGGCGCCCTGGTTCTTCCTCTTCACCACACCAGATCATGGGGGAGCATTAGCAGACTGTCCTAACACTGTGAAAAGAGACGGAGACGTTTCATACTCGTTTATTTCACCGCAAGGATAATAATACTTGGGGTATACAGCATCTACAGTGGGAAGATGAGGAGGGATGGCACCCACTGAATCTGCTTTAAATAACAACCCCACTGATAACAAGACAGGGTTTTGCAGGCCGGTGAGCCTCGATGTGCACCTGATAAAGACTGAGTGCCTACAGAGCGCTCCCCAAAAACGCTTTCATGTTTCTTTCGATCACCATGCCATGAATACGTGCGTTTGATTTCAAGCATTGGATTGTGAAAGTCAAGACCAATAATATGTATTTCTTCAAAAAAAAACGTTGTAAAAGATAATATTGTTTTATACGATGTGTTTTTGCACATTCTGGGGAAAAAAAACAAGTTTGTTGCCAATGCGATTTTGAAGCTTTCATGGATGGAGGTTGATCTGACGTCCTGTGTGCCATCTATCAAGCTGACAGGCCGCAACTCGATTAACACACAGTACATGTTTGGCTTAGATGATACAAGGACAGGATGATGCAGCAGGAATTTGACTGCAGAGTTAAAGCATGTGAAGACAAGCTTGTTAGCTTCCTTTTGCTGTCATTTTGGTTGAGATAATGAACTGTTGTTGCTGCGGTTTAGCACTTGACACTTGAGGTCAGACATGGGTTTAAAAAATATAGCAAATTAAAAAAAAAACATATTCGATTGTTTTACCCAGGTCTGAGTGAGTGCTACAGGCCTCCGTTTCTGAGGTTTTTTCCTATGCAAAGTCTACCCAGTTTGCTTGTGAGTGATGCTGTGGTCCTTGTAACTGTTTGGTGTGCCTTGACTGTGCTGCCTCCTAGTGGTTAGAATAGAGTAGTGCGTTCACTGAGTCCTCATCAGCATGTCCCGTGTGAAGGGGCTTTGGCTGGCTCCCTCCGACACGCTTTGAGGCGCGGACCGAGGGGAAGAGAACAGACGAAATATCTGAACTGAACATTCAATCAAAAAGTTTCGGTACCAAGAGACACAAAATCCACCTGTTCTTCTATCAGGAAGAACTACATAATTCATGTCAGGCTTCTCCCCAAGCTGGCACCCGATTTTGTGAACCGGCATCCCAAAAAGTTGTTAGTTTGAATACTTTGATACCACCTCATCACTATTGAGCAGAATCTCCAGTATTTCTGCTGTCTGTTTTGCCAAGGAGAATATATTAGAGTGACAGCCTGCGGCCTGAATCCCATTTCTAGCTGGAGGCCTGTGATTGAAACTCCAAATGAGGGCGAGCCGGGTCGTCCCAGTTAAATCAAACTAAAAAAGTATCAGATGATGAAGAACCTGATGTTCACCCCGCTGTCGGCAACTTGAAGACCGATGACGGAAATCTCAATGTCTGGCTATTGATCTGCTATTTTAAGTCTTAAACTGCTGCTTCTGAATTGTTATTGTCTTGTGAGTCTAAATGTTTATGGTAAAGGGGGGGAAAAAATGATTTATTTTTAATCAAACTGAATGATTTATTCTCTTTACTTGACGATGAAGCTGTATAGAGAGATCTATTTTTCCATTAGACGAATGTCTGTAATTTTCTATGCTCTAAAAATCAAAACGTTCCTCTGGAGTGTTTTCTATTGAGAAATAAAATGAATGATGAGACACACTGTGTGATACCGTACATGTTGTTCCATCCCTCCAAAAACATTAATATATATATATATCACATCATCTGCATCTGACAGCAACTATTGGGACACTAAGTTAAAGTTAGTAAATAAATGCCACGATATGTTACTATGGTACTGCTTGCAAAGTTTAATGCATCACTTTATACAGCTGTCTTAACGCAACAAAAGTTAACCGTAAAAAAAAAAAGAAATCAAAAAGGGGAAAAAAATAATAATAATACAATACACACACTCAGCATTTTGTACATATATGCCCCAAGCATCCACATGACTACTTAGAACTCAAGTTTGTGTTAAATATATATGTATTTATATATTTATATATAGTCATGACTTCTGTACAGAGGGAATCAGGCTACAAATCATAACTTTATTAGTTCTTTTTTTTTAATTTTTTTATATATCAATAACAGGCCACTGTGGAAATGTAGACATCGTACAGTCAAGTCTTGTGTGTAGCCCATTCAAAAGGCTTAAAGCAACATGTTACATGCTTTGGCTGTAAAAGAAACATCTCGCAATAATAATAATAATTCATGGTTAAATCTGAATAATATACACACATACACAGAAAATTGTACATAGCATCGTGTGCTCGATATCCTGCTGGATTTTGCTCAGAGATCTAGCGAGATAGCTTCACATTTTTCTGTTTTTGTTGACAAATATGAGAAAGAGAGGGTGAACGATCTTGGCCTGTAAACATAGCAAGAATGTCACCGCTCAATTCTTGGTGGGGCGTGTGCGTGTGCGTGTGTGTGTGTGTGTGTGTGTGTGTGTGTGTGTGTGTGTGTGTGTGTGTGTTCCCCATTCCAACAGCCTACCTCTAATGTCTTAAGACAGAGGCTGTGACCATTTCAGGAGGTGGAATGAGGAAAAAAAAAAAACGCTCCTCCAGGAATTGAGCGGTGGACATTTTACAAGTTTGGGGAAAGACGAGAAAGCAAACAAGGCTACATGCTACAGGTACGCAACACTCCTCCTGCCATGTAGCTGGAAAGGCAGCGAAAGAAGGAAGTCGGAAGTAAAAAAAAAAAAAAGAAAAAAAAAAGAAAATGCAAGAAGAGGACAGAAGGTCATGGATGCCTGATTGCCACGTCTGGTACAGGAATGCCAGTTTAAAAAAAGAGAGATAGGGGGAAAAACAGTGGAAAAGGCAAAGCAAAACAAAATACCCTCATTCTGATTTTTTTTTTACATCGCAACTTTTGGCTCGCGCTCCCCCCCCCCCCCCCCCTCCCATCACTCGCAATATACAACAGCACACTGCGCTCTCTCATTCAGAAACACTCTTTAAGCATCAAGGTTCTTTGTTCAAGTAAAAATTACCAGACAGCCAACGCTCTCTTGTTTGTTTCACAGATAACAGCGAGCACAAGGGGGTTTGGACTGACCTGTATAGCAATAATTAGAATCATAATAATATCTGGCAAAAACATGACGTCGGAGCTGAGATGCAGTTATTTATAAAGATGTAAACAAAGACTGCTCTGATTTCCCCAGGAAGCACTGTCGGACCCAGAAGGAAGTTTTAGATTAGGTTTTTCGGCACTTTTCTTTCACAGTACGTTTTTACAGCACGTTTTCGGAATTGGAACAATCTGTGGCCAAGCGAGGGGAACGGGTTTGGTACAAATAACCCTGATTTGCAATTGAAGAAACAATAAATTCATGGGTTGAGGAAAAGAAGAAGAAGAAGAAAAAAAGGGGGAATAATGAATCAAACAATCGCTATACGAGGGAGGTTTTAAGTGCCGGAATTCGCGCAATTTTCCTGATCGCTGGGGTGAGCAGACTGTCGTAACCTGGTTGTGCTTCAGTCAGGGTAAACGTGAACTAACGAAATATCGTAAACAAAAAAAAAAATAGTCAAGCATGATAACCATAATAACTAGAATATCAACAAACCTTCAGCGTCGCGCTTAGTTTGTATCGTGGTATCGTTAAACTCCGACTGCGCGTGCAAGAACCGGAATACCGGAATCGGCGTCGCATTTTCGCACTCGAGAACTGGGAAGGGGGGAAAACCGATCCGAGATCCGCGTCCGCTCGGGGTGGGAAAACACTGGAATGGGGGTTTTAGTGGTTTTAGTGTGTGCGGGCCTGTGTGGGTTCATGTCTAAAGCGGTGGTGCAAGCAGCTCTGTACACGATGAGTCTGAGATCATCAAGAAGAACGATTCAAGTAAGGCAACATGTTGAGATGAGATGACGGAATGGATGCTGTAGTTTTTTTGTTTTTTTTCTTTTTGTTCGTTTTGAAATCGTGTCATTTGCAGTGATGCGGGTTCCCCTCCGTCGCCCAAGTGGGTGACCTCTGGAGGGAGGAGTGGGGGGTTGTGGGAAAGCTCTGGAGGACCCGTTCTGGAACCTACAATTCGGCCTAAAACCCCACCGGTCCGATCGACTCGACGGCATCGAAAACGGCAACGCAATTTGGGTCCTTTCTGGCGATTCCGATTCTTTCTACGGAAAGAGGACAGAAACGTTTGACCTAAGGCGACCTGCTAGCTACCCTGAAGCAGAGCGGTGCAGAAGGTCCTTCACCGAGCGGAACTTTGCCTAAACTGTCCTCCGCTACCTGGCGAGTCTCTAGAGACACCAAAAGAGCGGCGGCGGTCGGCCCTCCAGAGGCGATTGGCGTGTAAACTTTGTCACTCGATGTTCGCTGCGTGGTTCGGTGCGAGCGATTGGCGGAGGGGACAAAACCGGCGAGTACAGTCGATGTGGAAGAAGTGGTGAAGCCGTTGTGGTGGGCAGTTTTAAAACATTCGGATACTTGTGTGTGTGTGTTTGTGTGTGAAGAAGAGACAGAGATACAGAGAGAAAGAGAGAGAGTTTGGCAGAAAGCGTACAACCAGTAATTTCTATTTAAAAAGAATCGTCCTGGTCGGCGTATCCGTGAGACGCGACCTCTCCCGGACCGGATTGTCCATTGGTTCGTTGTAGTGCAGGGTGGTACAGCGGTCGTATCAGTGGTGCTACAGACGCCCGCGGGTGGCCCGACAGCCGGGAAAAGCCGGGCATTGCAGTTTCCCCCCCCCAATGACACCCAGCTTTCTTGGAGCCCGTTCCAAGATGTGACGATTAGAGAGTCTACATTACAGGCTGATTGACGCAGCAGGGAAAGAGATCCGCCGCAACTCCGCCCTATGTTGCGGCGTTACAACCAAGTGGAAGAGGAGGGGGGGGGGGGGGGGGGGGGGGGGAGTACATGGCACTGTTTTTGTTCCATCTCATTTAGTCCGTTTTGTAGCTTTCTCTCCTCCTCTCCCTTCCCCCAAAGTCAAAGACCCGGAGAGACGGACGACTTCGACTGCCTCCAGGAAAAAGCTCCATGCGTCTACCTGCCTGGGAGGGACGAGGGTTCCTATGTGACGGGGTCGTTCCTGTAGGTTTCGGTGTGTGTGTGTGTGTGCGTAACCTTGAGGGTCCACCCCTCTTCGTCCCTCTCGCATGTGAGCACATCGGGCCTCTGAAGGAGAACAGACACATTACCGGGTCACGTCCGAAGCGGGACCCGTTCGCCCTCCTGATGGCAGCTGCTGTCCTCCTGCAGCGGGGCTTTGAATAAGGGGGAGGTACGGGGGAAAGGCAGAACGCAGCGGAGTCGGGGGCGGCAGGAGCGGTAGAGCCACGAAGAGATGGTCGAAAAGGATTTGGGGCAAAAACTACGGGCAGTGCTGGGGGGCACAGTGCAGCTCTGGACAGGGTTGCAGAGGATTGGAATTTGTAGGGCCCCCCCTCAGAGGCCAAAGTGATGAAACCTCCTCCGTGGATTGAGGCGGATGACAAGGTAGACGAGGAGGAGGAAAGCCAGAAGGGGGACAGTGCGGAGGGGAGGCGGCGAGCTGTGGGGAGGCACTTACTTGTCCTCGGTGTGCTCGTGGAGGCCGGCGGCGGCCAGCGCGGCGCGGTACTGCAGCAGCACACCTCGGACGCTCTTCACGAACCCCTTGGAGAGCGGGAAGAGCGGGAAGCCGATGTCCGGGTAGCCGCTGCGCTCCGGGAGGAAACTCCGGTAGCTCTTTCTCCGTTTCTTTGGTCGCACCGCGGGCTGGCTCCCCGCGGACCCCGCCCCTCCCGCCCCGCCGGCGGAGCCCGATTCCGAGGCCCCGCCGCGGACTACGGCGGTTTCGGCCCCCGAGGAGGTGTTGGCCTGTGGCCCGTCGCAGTCCGAGTTCTGGCTCAGCTCCTGCTGAGAGGCCGCCGTGGTGGACGGGCTCAGCCCTGAGTCCTCCAGCTCCTCCTCCACAATACTGGTACCGCCCGCTGTGACCCCCTCCTCCCCGGGCTTACTGGGGCTGCTGTGGGCCACCGCCACCGGCCCCGACCCCAGGGGCAGCTGCTCATCCAGGGGCTCCACAGACGGAGGCCTGTCCTTGGAGGGCTGAGCCCTGGACGAGCTGTGTGCCGCTTGTCCCTTCTCAGCGGCCTCGTGGAGCTCCAGCCAGACCTCCAGACGGTGGACTAGCCGCCAGCCGCTGGAAACAAAGTGCTCCTGGATCTCCTGGCTGAAGACCTCCACAGGGCTCTGCAGGAGCTGGGTCATGGACTGGACCATCTTGATCAGGGCCATCTCGTTGTAGCAGCGGCTGTTCTCATAGCCTTCCTGCAAGCCTCGGTCACTGTCGAAGCCAGCCTCGTTATAGTAGGGCTCATTGACCAGGATCAGGCCTGTAGGAAAGAGACACAAATATAGATGCAAAATACATTTCTGAACACTTTTAGTCCATTACAATGAGTAGAAATGGCTAAAATACAGAAGCCAGACTAGCAAATCAGTATGTCAAAAATTATAAGTAGTGCTCCCTGACGAGAATCACGCCTACTTGACACATGGACAAAAGTAGATATGGATTTTAAGGAGAGTTTTGAACCAGCTATAGCAATTGCCTTATATCTTGAAGGTAACTAAATAACATTTAGCAGCAAGGCAAACAATATATATACATATATAGATTAGATATATAGAATATATAGATTTAGAACACGATTTAAGGTTATTTAGACAAAACATAAAGCTGTATTTAGAAAGCTATACTTAGATGTGATGCTTTAAAGTAGATGTGTTACAATCTAGGTTGACCAGGAGAAAGCACAGAAACAGAGCTCTCCTGGCTTTTTTTCTTTTTACTTTGATTCAAAGTTTACATAATCCTTTTTGCACCAAGTAAGATTCATAACCCTAGAGTCCAAGGAACCCAATCTAAAAAGGTCAAAACCCATCATGTCCCGCAGCAACGTGTTCAGAATGTTAATGCTATTTCCCTATGTGGTTACAGGCATTTTGACCAAGATCTGGCCAGGAGATGGAGAACGTGCACTTTAATATGTACTGTACTGTATATTTGGACACAGAGATAGTAAGGTACTGCTGTTGTGCAACAAAATATAACGCTGAATCAAAATCCTGAACTCGATTTGTCTGGCAGGCCAGATTGCAGAGAGGTTTAATGGAAGCCGTGTAACGTCTCTCTGCGAGACAGATATATTTAGAGGGACTGTGCGACACACTGCAGTCAGAACCCATCTGAGCAAATGAGCACATGAATAAAACATACTTGTGCTGCAGAGAAGACAAGGGCAAAGTGTGTGTGTGAGTGTGTGTGGGTGTGAGTGGGCTCACCTTGTATAGAGATGAGGACCTGCAGCAGACTGGACTTGCTGGTCCATCTCTCGGTGCCCTGTGGATCACGTCGCCAAAAACCAGACCAACAAATCAACACAGTGTGAGAGAAATGCATAACAGCACTGACATATACTAGCTGTTTCCTCTGACCAGTAGATGGTGCAGTGGATTAGAAAACATTTCAAAGGGCAGAAGTCTTTGAAAATGACACTAGAATTCAATAGGCGTAGTACCAGTATTTTAGGTGTAATGAAGTCTGAAACAAAAAGGGGGCAAACTGGTGCAGATGGGATTCAAACCCCACCATGGCACATTTCTACACTTTGGGTCATGGGCCTTCTGGTGGGTCCCATCATAACATTTAAGGATTTAAGTTTGTTGCCCCTCTCCTTTACATTATTCCTGGTGGTGTCTGCATAGTTGGAGGTATCGGGACTCATATTCCTCCCTTTAGGAGAGCTATTCATTGTGTCAGAGTTGATGGGTTTTCGTATCAGGGCGTGCATTACGTCACGCTCCGCTAGTCTGCTTATGATCAATCACCCGACCCCCGCAGGAAGAAATGGAAGTCTCCGCCAGGAAATAATCCCTCAAAACCATGACAAACTTTTATTGGCAAATCCATGTCTTTTTATTTAGGGCATCTAAATCTTTGTTAGCTGGTACAGCAGTTCATTTCAAGCTAGGGTTGACACTGTAAAGTTTGTATTTTAAAAGCAAAAAACGAGTAAATGTTGGAAAAAAATCTAATTGCGTACGGCATGCATTGCAAATGCTTTGGACAAGCTAATCTTTCACCCAGGGACCCTTGGTAGGAAATTACATATTGCAAATTTGGTTCCTGGGGTGGCAATATAAGAACCCCTGTAATGTAATTCTTAATGTTCAAAGAAAGTCAATAAATAATCCCCAAAGAACTATACACAACTACAAAAATTGTTGTATATGTATTCTATCCATTTTGCACTGTCATTCTCTACTATGTGTGTCAGTATGTACTGTGAAACAAGTATACAGAAGTATATACATACAAGTACAGAAACAAGCAAGTTACCAATGTGTCTCTGCACTGAAGTCAGTAAGACAAATTATACCAAGGAGTGATCCTGCCAATCCCAAATCTACTCGACACACCGAAGCTGTAGATCAACACTCACCTTGCCGATCCAGGTGCCCAGCAGGCTGACGCAGACCTTGCCGTTGTCGTAGAGGTTGGGGTTGAGGCGGCCGCTGCACTGGGACAGGTAGCGGAACAGCGGCGGCACGGCGGGGTAGATGTTGGGCAGCTGGATGTCGAACAGGAACAGGCCGTCCTCGTAGGGCGTGCGGGTCGGCCCTTTGATCAGAGCCGAGAACAGGTCCTGCGTTGGGGAGACGGGGAGGGACTTTAAAGTATTTCGAGGCACGCGGTGTTATTTCATCTCTGAGACCGTTTGATGTCCAAGATTGAGATTAATGTATAAGACTTGTGTCGGATCAGCAGTCACAACAAAGCTGTGATCACAGCCGAGTACGGGTCCTTTGAAGGGAGAGGGAAGAAAGGAGGCCCAGCCGTCATTTTGACACATGTATTTTGTTTTTAATGGTGCTACATGTAGCCTTTTTAAACATCAATACATCAATGTCAAACTAATTGTGATACCATGGTATAATTACCATAAACAAATGAGACCACGGTAAAGCCTTTATCTCACGCCAGTGGTTTTGTTAGTGCTAGTGTTTCTCAACATTATGACCACATTTCCCATAAACCCCATTGCTTCTTGTCACAAAGAGGATGCTTTTACTACCTCCTCCCCCTCCCTGCCGTCACTCTGTGTGTGTTTATTCCTGTTTGTTTACAGTAATTATACTAATGTTTTAAAATTAACATGGCGGATGATTTATTGATCTTAAAATGCTACAAGAAGCACCATTAAATCTGAGGGCACAAAGAGTCCAGGCATCGTTTTTTTTTGCTTTTGGCAAATCCAAATTCATAAAATGATGTGTGTGCTACTTTTTGACTTCACGTTAATGACGTGGAACGTACCATGCGATCTTCGAAAGTTTTGACCATGATGCCGTCAGGCAGTGAGGTTGCCAGCAGAGCCATCTCCTTCCTCACTGTGCTGAAGAACTTCTTCGCCTCCGCTGGCTGGAACTCCATTTTCTTGAATGTGTGTGTGTCTGGGACAGAGAGAGAAGACAGACAGATTATGGTCATTGAATAACAATACTTCATCTACTTAAGGGTGTGCGTCTGGGACAGACACAGGCAGACAGGTGTGATTACAGAATAGCAATAGGAGGTAGAGATAGTCATTCATAGTAATGACAAAACTTGGGCTTGACTTTTTATTCTCTTCGGTGTGCGAGCGCTCCCAGAAACCTTCTCCACAGATGCGGCAGACAACTTGGCTTGCTGAAACTCCACAACCACAAAGAGTTGAACATAAACCCCAATGACATTTGAAGCAACAAAGACAGATCGATGTCTATATAGTGTCTACATCCACTACTGCAGTTACTGTAGCCGCATCATAAGTTTATTTGAGGACTTTAAAAGGACTTTGCTCGAGCTCTAATTCAAGACTTTCCGTCTTGTGCTGATATGGATCAGATAGTCTGGGTTTTGACCGGGGAGCTGGATGTCAATTTAGATAAAAATGAGTTATCTGGTTTGGTGATCGTGTTTTTACTTATCCAATTATAGCAGAGATTAACGAAGAGCTTCTGGAAGGAAGAGATGACGGAAAAAGGGGGGAAAAAATAAGGCAGGGAGGAAGGGAAGGAGAGAAGGAAGGAAAAGAGCCCCCCTCTCTCACCTGGTGCCCACTCCAGCACGGAGAACACCTCTCCCTTGGCGCTGGTGAAGGTGACGCCGGGCTTGCCGCCGCTCTGTTGGCACAACACTGGAGTGTCACTGGGCCATTCTGGTCCGCCCACCGGTGTCTGGGGCTCCTGCTGGGGCCGCTCCTCCCCGGCTCTCTCTGTCTGGAACGTAACACACCAGGAGGTAAGACAAGGAAAGTGTTGCATTGACTGACTTGTGGTTCTTTGATATTCTAGATGGCACTAGCACAAGATAAATGAACTGTCAACGTGGCAATAAAGCACATAATCTTGCATTGCTGCTGGAAACATAATGCCTACTGTTTAAAAATGCATACTAGTGAAACAAAATATTACGCTTTGCCCATTAACACACTCACATACAATGCAAGGTGCTATGTTTCAGTATATAAAATGCAGTGCTATCACTTCTTTCAATAGTACAAATTACAAATCTACACCTCTGTCCCTGCTCCTGCGCTCCCTCCCGCCTCCACCACGGCCTCCATCTTCTCCTCCTCCACGATGGCGACGTTGTCCAGCGTCTTCCTCAGGTTCTCCTGCAGCTTCTTGATGTCGTCCAGGAAGCGCTTCTCCTTGGTGGGCTTCTCGGGGGGCGCGGGGGGCGCCACGTTGGCAGCGGACGCGGGCTCGGCGGAGGTCGGGGAGGTGGGCGAGCCGCCGGTCCAGAGCTGCTCCACCGTCATGTTCTTCAGGCTCTCCAGGATCTTCAGGGCCTCTTTCAGCTCCCTCAGGCCCCGCGTGGCGCCCTCCTTGCTGGGCTTGTCCGCCCCGTCGGCGGCCCCTCCTGGAGTGGTTCCTGGGCAGGCAGAGTTTATGTTTATGTTTATTAGAACCATGACAAAGGTTGACCCAAAGGTTTCTGTATTATGACAGGGAAAACACTGAAAAGGTGCAACTCTTTCTCTCAGTAAAAACAACTTTATTTACTCCTTTTTTAAAAAGCCATTGTTAAAAAGGTCATTGACGTTTTTCATTTTTACTGAGAGCTTTCTAGTTTTTGTATTTTTTCCTGTTGCAAATTCAAGATCTGTCCTTCAGTCTAAAACCTTCAGCTGCATTATCTGTGTAGCAGTTATATCTTATAAGATAAACAATGAAATAAACAAACAAAGCAAAATATCCTCCCCACCTCCTCCAGAAGCAGGACTAGCCACAGCCATGGCTCCCTCTCCCTCCTCTCCTGGGACGCCCTTGGTGGGGCTGGTGACCCCGGCTACGCTGCCCTCCTCCGGGGGGATGATGAAGGGCGTGGAGCCCGTGGGCGTGGGGGCCGGGGTCGCCGTGGCGGTGACGTCTGCGTTGTTGCCGTGGCCGTCCTCCTCGGTGGTGAGGCCGTTGTCCGTCTCCCAGCTGTCGCTCTCGTCCTCCCACTCCTCGGTGGACAGGCCGCTGCTGGTCTCCTCCACCGAGTCGTAGTCCGTCTCCTCGATCTCAGACTCCACGTTGTACAGGTGCTGCGTGTGATGAGAACGAGACGAGCAACTCTTTATTTAGCCGCTTCAACACTGTGGCCATAATCACAGTAAAGAACACCCTCTCGTAAAGGGTGTTTGTTGTTTTTGTTGGTTCTGCAGATGACGCAGCTTAACCAACTTAGCACTGACTGAAGTGGTGTTCAGTGTGAAAAGACCAAAGCATCACCTGTGGTAGGACGATGGTCATGGAGTTGTCGGCCCACACCACCTCCACCTTGCTGCTCACATCCACCCTGGACACCTGGCCTACCGACGTCTGGGGGAAAGTAGATGTAGAGACAACCATCATCAACAACCAACAATACATTCCTCAATTTTTCTCAGTTTCATGGCTGCCAGTTTCAGGTGTGTGGTGTTGCAGATTCATCCTCCTCCAAACCAGATTCTTTCACCAAAGAGACTGGGAAGCTACTGGATTGCAATTGACAAGTCAGTCAGTAATGAGGAAGCTGGTTTTGTTCTACAGTTCTACCTTTTTGAATATGACAATTGAGCTTTGATATCGCTCAGCTAAATATCATCCCCTGATGACTGGACACCAACTACTATTGATTGTGTTGTACAAATTTTCTCTTCCAATTAGTCATTATGCTCAGATTTTGAATGGAAAATCATTGAGAGAAAGTGATTTGTAGTCTTCTCACCTCGTTCTCGCAGTCGTTGGTCTGACTCTGTCCGTTCTCCGAGTTCCATATTCTGATGACGATGTCGGTGGTGCGGAAGTGGAAATCTGGGTGATCCGCGATGTCGTACACGCTGACGTCCTCCTCCTCACCTATCACCTGGATTTAAAACACACACACACACACACACTGATCACCAGGCTCATCCCATTTCCTCTACGACCTTGAATGACAATATAAAACAGCCAGGTATCACAACATAACACTCTCTCCTAATGGCGTACAAGGGAGTGTAGCCAAGTTGCTATGGTAACTACATAGTGCATACCCTACTTGCACCCCCGCCCCCCCCCCCACCACTGTCCATCTCATTCCGTCTCTTTGTCTTCCTCTCTTGCACTCACATACACACTCTCTTAAATAGCACACACACACACACACACACACACACACACACACACAGACGTCCCGTCCTCGTGACTGACCTCGACGTCGTCACTGCAGGTGTTGAGCTTGATCCACTTGACGGCACATGTTCTGCCCTTGTGATCGCCAGACTGGATCACCCCATACACTCCTGGGTCCTGGAGGGCTTGGGCTGGGGTGGCGATGAGCGCAAAAGGAGCACACACACACACACAGAGTGTTATTTAGGTGGATACACTGACCAGTACAGTATGCACAAGCTGAAACTGGAACAGGACAAACTCAAGCCCCCCCCCCCCAATTGCTCACAAATACACCAGAGAGAAAGAGACATACACAGTCAGTTGAGAGAACAAGGCAGAGTTAAGTATACAAAGTACAGACACAAACAAAAGCTCTAGTCACAGCCTCTAAACACAAAGATTTATCACCCAGAATGCATTTGCCTGGAAGGAAATGGGAACAGATAAAACGTTCTTTATTTGGCTGTAACAGGCCATTACAGCCTGAAAGTGAATCCCAATATTTTCAGTCCATTTCCACACACACACACAGACTTGGCATACTTTCAGCAAATGGCCTAGATACTGTAGGTACTGGGTTGCTGAGTGGCCTATATAAAACATCTCATCCCAGTCCCCGGGGACGGGGATCTGACACCTGCCGCGTCTTCCAGTATCCCCAAAAAGAAAAAACGAAATGGAACAAAAACAAAAAGATACAGCAACAAAACGAATACTGCGAATACAAAAATCAAATCTCCTCACGTCGTTTGTCGACCACAAAGTCCCCGGGACAAAACTCGTGGCTGTCGAGGTGCTGGATGGGGATGAGGTCGTTAGATCGGATGCCCTTCTCCACCCGCCCGTCCTTCCACATCACGTCGGCGGAGGTCTTGGTGGACACCACCTCCACTGCCACCCTGCAGGAACACACACACCGGTTTTGTTTTGGAAACCTGTAATCTTAAAGCACGTTTTCATTTTTGTTTTCTTTTGTTTCCGTATTCTGATGTTATCGTTTCCCTTGTCAGCATTTCTCTTATTTTTGCTTCTGATCTCATTCAGTTTCTTTTATTGCTGCTGCTCTTTTTGTCCTGTGAAGCACTTTGTAACCCCCGGTTTTGAAAGGTGCTATATAAATAAAGATTTACTTGTGTGTGTGTGTTTGTGTGCCGAAGTGAAACGACAAGAAAGAGTGTACGCGCGCAGTGTTTTGTAAGCTGAGAACGTGTGTGTGTGTGTGTGAGTGGTTGAGGAAATGACACCATTAGTAGTCAGCACTGAAAGCCTTTGTGTGTGTGGGTGCCGTCGAGCTGCAGCGTGACTGTCAGACAGACTGACACTGTATACGATGAGCCCGTCGACAAAGAGAGAGAGACTGAGTGTTGCCAACTCTGTTCCCAGGGAAAGAAACTACTGGCTGCTCAAAAGTGGCTAAAAGATGGAATATGACATCATATGCTAATTTGATGGTTGAAACAAGTTGCGATATTTGTCAATAGGCACTTTCGAGCCGTCGTGAACTCACAGACAAAAAAAAAAAAATAGCGAGAAAGAGAAAAAGGATTTGATAGCAATGGGAGGAGGGGAAGAAAGACAGCAGGACAGAAAGAGTTGGTCGACTGTTAACCCACCGGTCTCCGGGCTTGAACTCGCGGGAGAACTTGGTCCTCTTCTTCTTGTGCTTCCTCTTCAGGTTGCGGATGGAGAGCGGGATGCTCTTCTTGCGGTTGGTGCCCAGGCCGCCGCTCTGAGAGGAGGCCGTGGAGCTGGCCGAGGAGGTCAGGGAGCTGGGAGCGGGGGTGACAGTCGGGAGTTAATCGCTCACAGATAAACACATACACCTGGAGAGACGGGATCTTTTGCCCCCTAGCAGATCTACACCAGTGCCAACCTACCTGGTGTCGTCGGTGTCCTCGGCGGCCTCGTCGTCAGCATCCTGCTCCCCGGGTTCGGCCCAGCCGTCGGCGGGGTTCTGGGCGTCCTGGGGGTTCTGAACGGGCTCCACGGGGCCGTTGTTGTTGTTGGGGTGGGAGGAGTCCGTCTGCTCCGATTTGTGCTCGCCTGGTGAGAGATGGAAACGAAGGAGGGGAGGGGGGGGGCATATTAGAACTGCATCTGCATGGATAAGAATGCTGAAATAGTATGCGGTAAAAGCATGTGTGATCAGAGCTTAAAAGAGAAAAGGGCTTTATTTATGTTCACCCATCTTCAGTGTAATATGGATTTCAAAGCAAAGCATACATTAGAGCCAATCAGACTGAAGAACAGGCTGCCAGCATTGGATCATATTTCTTCTTCTGTCAGTCTCCATGGTGAATCGATGAAACCAGTAAAAAAGATTAATTTAAGCTCATCGCCTCAATACTTAGGCTTTTTACTGTGCTACAGCTGGGAAGAGCAAAGTAATTTCCCATTTTACTAAAGCATGCAGAGAAATGTAATATTTCTCAGATGGAGATGCTGAAGTGTGCTGCACTTCAGCACAATTTCCAATTAGTCCCTTCCCACTGTACCGAGCCCCGTTTGTGGAGAGAATTCCCCCGTGTCTTACGCGGGAACTTTAATCATTCTGTGACACTGCTTTGCATGGAAATATCGCATTCTTCGCTACTTTAGGGAAGATGCAAGCAAAAAACGGCTCACTTTTCTGACAATGATATATGAGAAAGCGAGTGTGTGTGTGTGAGAGATGTGAGAGATCAGTTTTTACGCTCTGTATATTACGGTTATTGTCTCACATTTAACTTTCACTCATATTCAGCGATGCTTGCTCTCGCTTTCTATCTTGCAGCATATAGCAAAGGCTCTGATTAATGCTTGCTGAATCAGGAAATTATCATTTTTTTGACTGAGGACCAAGTGTAGCAGCCACAGCTTTCATAGAAACTACAGATTAGAACAGAGACATCGAGGAGCACGTGCTTCTCTAAAATCTGCTTAAAATCAATATTTGTACAGGAGCTCTCATTCATTGGGTTTCTCATTGGCACAAGTCTATTTTTAATGACAGATGACAGTGAAATTCTCTCGAGAGACAGAGAGAGAGAAAGAGAGAGAGAGAGAGAGAGAGAGAGACAAGTGGCTGAGTCAGACCTGGTTATTGGAAACTGAGCATGTCCAAGTACATGACTGCAAATGTGGACTTGTGAGTATGAGACAGAGCGAGAGAGACAGAGAGAGACAGAGAGAGTGAGAGAGACAGAGAGAGAGAGAGAGAGAGAGAGAGAGAGACAGAGAGACAGTGTGTACCCTCTGGATTCTCTGCTTTCTCTACAGAGAGTTGGTTGGCACCTTGTGTGTCGGCGTTCTCCGTCTTCTTCCCTGAATCCTTCTTGAACATTCTTTTCAACTGCGGGGGAGACACACACACACACACACACCATGTTTGAACATGATCAAAAACAACTGTTTACAAGGTGTGACAGTCTGTAATACCAAGGATACCAAAACATACTAGCCTGTTCATTTACTTTCTGTGTAAAACATTTGATTGTAAGCGCTAATATGCTCCCGGGGGAAAATAACAGACATCTACAACAGTTGACAGAAAGAAATGAGGTTTTTCATACACAACGGCACAGTCACATACGTCCATACACTAACATACGGAAAGACAAATACACACCTTCCTGGCCACGGGGTCTTCAGGCAGAACAGGGGCACCTTCGGGTCCTTCGCAGGTGATGCGCGTGGCGTCGCACTTCGCGGGGAAGACGTAGAGGGCCCTCTCTCCCAGCTGCCTCTGGGTGTGGTCGTAGTATCCCAGACGCCTCACCCTGAACCCAACCGGCCAATATGGAAAGCAAACAAACGTGTGGGTCAGCAACAGAACATCAAACCTAAGTACATGGAAGCGTAAGTCTTTACAGTGAGCGCATGTGGACGGATGGACCCACCTGCAGAGGTTTTCCTGTGGGATGGTGGAGGCAGGGGGGTAGACGCTGTCGGAGCCCTTGGGGGAGTAGCTCTTTGTGATCCACGTCACCTTCAGCTCCACCACCTTGACCTGAGGAACGCAGCGTTACAGCAGGATGACCATTTCAGCACAATTAAAAATACAGAATTAAAACAGTTAAAACCCACTTTGACAAAACGTGTATCAGTGACGTAATGACTCATATTTTCCTGACAAAAAAAAGGAGTCTGCAGAGAAGGGCTCAAGATGACTGTGGATCAACAGGAGTAATTTATGGGGCTGCATACAAGCCAGAGGCAGTTCAACCCCAGATGGGAGTTGATGTCTGATGCTGAAAGATCCAAAAAGCCCAGAGACCCCAGGCTGCGTCACTGTTGATTTATGGAACAGATGCAAGCATAAAACAAACAATAAAACCATGTAATAACTCATCCTTTATGTATTTTACCTTATGAAAAAAAGAATAAAGTGCATCATCAATGAAGATCTAATGAAGATTCTATGTGGGATGTGAAGGTGACACACTGTCCGAGTTCAATGCCAAGTACAATGCGTCAAGTGGTGCAGTCATCATGCTATCATTATGATAGTAACTCTTCTTACTTACACGCATTGCCTCGTCTCACCTAGTAGGGGATCAACTACCCAAAATGCAATGCCAGGTGCTGTGAATGAATGCAACCTATTGCTTACTAGAGGGGATGCAAAATGGCTGCAGTAAAACGTTTGCAGGTGGGAGCTGTGACACGGAGTGAAAAGGAAGGGACTGTCATCATCTTACCTCTTCTACCACCACCCTGAATTTGCACTTCTTGCTGAGGACAGGTTTGACCCCCGACAGCCACTGTACATTAGAGAAGACTTTGGCTGGACCAATCAGCACCTGGCCCGGGTAGAAACCATATGCCTCGTCGAAGAACAGACCCTGAAAAACAACACAAAACAAACAAACAAAAAATATGACAAACAATTAGGTGAAGTTTCTACGTAGGTCACTGTTGAAAAAAAAACTGTGCCTATGTCAATTACAAAGCAGAAGATGAAATTTCAATTTTGTACAACCTTAACTGCACATTAGATATTTATGAAACATGTAAACTGTATTTCCCAAAAATATACATGGTGCACTTTTCAGTAGGTTCGAGTTTCTAATAGGTATTCTGCACTGTGCTCCAGCATTCTGAGACAAACTACACCCCAAAACACCACTAAGATCACCTAGCAAGAAAAGTAAAAAATAGAGCAGCTCTGAAAAGAAAATGTCAAACTATAGCCTGAATATAGCAATAATATGCTACAAAATTGAATAGCTTTTTCCTGGTGAGACAATTTAGCACAAGCGAGTAAGGGGATGAATATTTTAACAAACAAAGTTTTTCACAAACTAGAATTTCTACTTTCTACTTTGAGAGAAAAAGTACTTGGTAAGATCTTAGACCAAAAGTCCCAAATAAATGCATCTTGAATAAATTTTGGAGCACTAGAAAATGCGCAAAAATTCAAGGGGATTGAATACATTTTACAGGCACTGTAAGTGTCCTGCTACATGACTGAATAGCAGAGGATGACACAGTGGATATATCAAATGACAACCTGAGAACCATAACAAAAAAAGATGTTAGAAACATCAAAGCAATTTCCTAGTAGTGGATTTTGGTGTTTTCTGACCTGCGACACACTGCATACAGGAGCACAAGGCTGTACAACAAAATACAATCCATCCTTAGTACTAGTAGAAGGACAAAAAAACCTATTTACAGCCTAAATAACCCTGCATCGGGGTCAATTCCATTTCAATTTCTGCCGGGCCTTTGAGCCTTTTTGAAATTGAACTGACCCCAGAACAACAGCTGTGCCGTTTTGCCTGCAGGGACGGAGAGAGTTGCTGTACCCGAGGTGGCAGGTAAGAGCTTGCGGCTACGTACCGAATCGCTGACATGTGGACAGACGTCGTAAAGCTTGGCACCGTCCTCCACGCTCATGGAGCACCTGGAGGGGGGGGGCGACGAGAGAGAGACAGAGACAGAGACAGAGAGAGACAGAGAGAGAGAGAGAGAGAGAGAGAGGAGTCTGGTTGATATTCACTGGCTTTGGCACTGATGGATGTGTGCCAGCATGCATGCACAAACTCCGTGTAGACTCCCGCACGCACACCATCCGTACTGTACACTTAAGGACAGATGCAACACACTCGCGCACACACACACACACACACACACACATTACCTGGCTCCGTTGGACAGCTTGAGGATGATGTGATTTGTCAGGTCGTATACTTTCCCCAGCCAGAAGTCATAGGCGATGTAGTCGCCGTACATAAAAGACTGGGGAACACAGCGTGACAGCAGGATGAACTTCAGTACAGCTACAACTTTCAACGTTACACTTAAATAGGCTTATTCCTTCCGTTATTTCATCATTACACAGTAGGTGATCTTCTAAAGACAGTAATCATAAAAAGACATGGTAATAGATTGTGGGTCAGTGATTAGACAATTCTCTTTTAACGGTATGCAATACGTCATTCTGCACATAACTCAATGGGTAGAGCCGGCCACTAAAACTGCCAGGGCTACGGGTTCAATTCCCAACGGGGAATACAATGCTAAAACTGTAGCGCTCATGCCGCTTCAAGTTTTTTTTTTGGGGATAAAAGCGTCCACCGAATGGCAAATGTTCTACATTAATTAAAATCATTCATTTAAAGGAGAACTGTCAAATCAAACACTGTGCTGTGTTAACCAGTATGAAAGAAGGCTTGAGTCTTAATAGGATATCCTCTCTTACCCAGATGTGCTGCAGGTCTTTGCTGTTGACTGGGTAGAGTACGCAGTTGGTCCCCACTAGTTTCACGGCACACTCTATGTCAATGTTGGTCACAATACCGCACTGGTTGTCCTGGAATACAACCAACAACATCAATACAGGCCAAGTATATCAAGGTATCATCAGCATCAGCATGGCCTCTGTTCTGACCCTTCAGTGGCAAAACTTACGTGATTTTGTCAATGGAAACTCTACTAGGTTTTTAACTTTCCAGGGGTCCAAGAACATCACTAGTATCCTGCCATGTGAACAAAGCTACACTTTGTGAATTTTACTAAAAAAAAAAAACCATCAAAACTTAATGTGACATTTATATTCAGATTGCATTCAGGACTTTTTGTACTGCAAATCAAAGCTTTCAGCGCGCCGAGTCTCCTTTGACGCCTTTGTAAGTGTCGACCTGTAATGGTATTCTAGTCTCGTCTGGCGTAGCAAAACGAACAGAGTGATGAACAGTGACGTGATTGGGAAAGAGAGAGAGAGGAAGACAGACAAGCAGATTGAAAGACAGAGAAAAAGGACGAGGGCGAGAGCGATGAAGTGAGAAAGGGGGGAAAAAAGAGGGGGATAGACAAGGGACTGAGGACTCTCACTTACATTGGAATTCATCCGTCGCACGATGTCTCTAATGACGATAGATCGATCTTCAAGTTTCAGCTGCAGAAGAAAGAGCAAGCAAGTTTAGAAAATGGCAGCTGACAAGGACAAGTGACCTCATCTGAAGAAATTTAACTGGGTATCTGCCACTGGTGTTGTTTGATCACACAATACAGTGATTATCTTATGATTATTATTAATGCTTCCTGCAGAGGAGAGCAGCACACTTGACATCATCACTTGATGTGCCAATGCCCTTCTACTGTCCCCTCTCGCACCTATGAAGACTGCAATGTGCACAGTCAGCGGAGTCATAGCGGTCGTCCACAGCAGACCAAATAGAACGGATATTGAGATATTGCCGTCGACACACAGACACACATTTCATGGAGCGGCGCCTGCATGAGCCTCAAGTGTGAGAATCCAGCGCTGTGAGGGCAGGCGACCGAAACGGGGCAGCAACGGCGGTGTGAAGTCAACGCCGGAGGAGCCGACACACACACACATTCACTGTCAAATTACGAACCCAAATAAACTCCCAAGGTGTGAGGAAAAGAAACTTTATCAAGGTAATTGGTAATGGACATAGATGAAGAAGCCAAAACTCGCATTGATCAGTATCCTGGTAATGATTGGGAGAGCTGCGGGCCCACGGGGTAATCGTCAATAATAAACGAGAGCAGAAAATGGCAGGCGCTGCTCTATAATTGGCCGAAGCCCTGCTCCCAGGGGCGGGCCGGGAAAAACCTCGTTCCGCTGGGCCAAATTCTGCTGTGTCATACCAGGCCTATTAGCATATCTCGAGTCAAAATGAACTAGCTGTAAGTTAATGAATTGGTACCCTCCTGACTTGAAATCCCAAGACTAATAATTAAGTTTTCTAAGCTTTAAACCATATGGTAGCCTGCTCAGATCTCAGGAAGGGCTAAACAGGCTGTGCTACACAAGCATAATCCTGAGTGAGCATCCAAGACTACCGGCTATCCCATCAATCAAGCAGAGCAGTTTCTGTTTGTCCCTCCTATCGTCTGTATTGTCCCCAAAAGACGGGGAGCAGTATGTCGGACATCTATCGGGAATATGCTTGCTGGAGTCGACTTCTTTCAGCAAATGATGCCAGCTTCCGCTTTGTTTTCATCTTCTCTAACAAATCGGGCACCAAAATGAGTCGTGGGCCCAAGTCCTCTGGGTCCCATAAGACGAAATGTAGAGCGCAATGTGTCTCCATTATCCTCGTCCAGGGATTCAAACCCGCTTCACTGTTTCATAAACCCCCCTGCACTACAGCACTGACAGTCATCTAACAATTGCACCAACAGCCACCATTTACTATTCACTATGAGCTGCTGCAACTCTGCATTCCACGCGCTGCGCTGTTTCTGCAGCTATTCAGCCTTCATTATCTCCGGCGTTGATCCACAAGATAAACATGAGCGATGACCGCACCGGGGGATTAACGGGCCAGCGCAGTCCTCAGTAGCATGGAGATCACACTCACTCTCATGTGATCTCTCTTATCTGCTTGTTCTTGACTCTCCTTCCCAACGGATTACTACTAATATATTCTGTTATATTTGACGGGTTTATGTAATATATGCATAAATGAAACATGAAAAAAGAAAATCAAATGGATAAGAAAAAAATACCAGGGATTAATGATCAGCGAACTCAGGTGGGTGGAACGCAACATGTTAGCCAACAACCTGAGTTTAGCTTTTTCCGCATGCACTAGCCAGTTTGATTAATCCACAGGCTGCATTTGTACGGCGGTGCAAGTTAGCGGACGTCACTTTCCCTTCACGGATAATGGGAACAAGCACGTCTGACAGGATGACTCGCAGCTTTGTCTTTGAGCCATAAGAAGAAGTAGAGCTAGGGCTCAGCTGGGACTCTGAACTGTGACAACTGTGCAAAGTAGGGTTATGATATTCCGGAAACTTTCCTATTTTTTAGGAAATTTTGAGGAACTATAATAGGACTCTATGGGAAAGTTTTGGAATTTATACTGTTGATATTTATGTGAAAATTCCCAATTTCCCCTTATGTTACAAAACCTTGTGCAGACACTGGACAAAATAATGCTACTTTAGCAAGGGATGTTAAATTTGCATCGTCCATTTCATATGGATTGTTTTCCATTCTGAGGTCAATACTGGACTGTTGGCCACTGGCTCAAACTGCAAACCCTCCAGTCACCAGCATTATGTGATGACAAATGTTTATCTGATCCACCAACCCCAAACAATCCAATTGAAATAGCAAAGCAGGAGTCAGATTAAGAGTAAGTGTGCACCAAGGACTAACCTAAGGAGTTTTAGAGACGGTTCATGCATGATGGTGTCTATTGCATGTTCTGTAAAAGTGAAAGTAAGTCATTTTGTTTGAATTGTAGCCTACTGTTAGACTGAAAATGTAGCAATCACAGGTCATTTAGAGTAATAATATGTGACATTTTCAAAATATTTTGCTACTCTCCATTGCTGATCGATAAAACACAATAGTGATTCAACCTAGCCAGCTGGTGAAAGGATTTGCTGTTCTAAACACCCGGTGTCTGGTAGCTCTTTCCCAGGAAAAAAATTACTTTTATGTTTCCAGCAGCAGCAACAGGGAAGAAGAACTGGGTAGTTAGCATGAGCAGTGATAGCCACCATGGCTGAACAGACAAAGTAAAAAGTGGCAATCACAGAAAGTAAAACTCCATAAACAGAAAATCCATGAAAAAAAAAACACCACAGCAATGAGCGCTGAGCAACAAAGATGCCACCAACAAACTAAAAAGGAATTTGCACTTAAGCAACTGATTGTGAACTGAGAACTGAATGTTACAAAACAAAACGGGCCATTTCCTGTCAAGTTAACTGGGGAAGTGACTGTGTTATATTTGGTTCTCTAAGCTGAACCCACCACAGCTCTGGCAGACACTGAACCACAGCCAAACAGAAAAGATATGTACATAAAATTGCTTATCAAAAGCTACCTGCAGGAGGCACCGCTCCTATCCTACATGCAAATTCAGAGTGATTCGACTAGTTACGGCACAAGCTGCTCCGCCGGCAGCCACCTGCCAGCCGGAGTCCATCGCCTCTGAGTTTGGGCAGAGACAGATGGAAGTGCGGGAGGAGAACGCAATTAAGAGCGAGAGAGCGAAGAAATGAGAGGGAAAAACGGGAAGAGGCCTGTTGCGTGTTAGGTAATGACTGGGAGGGGAAGGGTTTCCGTGAGATTTAGCCTAATTGGAGAAGCCGGGCGGGAAGAGAATAAAATCTGACAGAAGTGACTGCAGGATGGCTGAATATAAAACCTCAAAAGCAGGGATGATAAACAGTTAGCGATTCACAAAGCTCAGAGCAAGAATGAGTTGTCAATTTTAGTAGGTGGAGCTGTTATCATAAATATAGTGCGTTAGTGTGTTGTCATTTCCCCTTGTGAACACATTCGAGTGTACAAAAACAGACAGTTGTATCACTATACTAACAAGGTCAATCCATCAAATTATATTTATTTCCTAATTTATCCACAAAATGCCAAATCCTATCCTTAACTGAAGCCTCATCCAAACCCCAAAATGGCTCCTTTTCAAAGTGAGAACTGCCAATATGTTCATACTATTTTTTTAGCATTGTCCTCATCTTTTTATCTGTGTGAGGACAACCAAATGCCCTCACAAGGATACACACACACACACACACACACACACACACACACACACACACACACACACACACACACACACACACACACAGGTCCTGGCAGTGCTCCCGTCTGGTGCTGTAACCCTACTCCGCTGAATTCTGGGAGAGAGAGAGAGGGAGAGTGTGGAGGGGATGCGATCGATGGGTCGCCATGTTCCCTTGTAATCTATTAAACAGCAGCCTGTCTGATCCTTATGTCTCTACTGCTAGGAGGACCTTGGGCGGGGGCCGGGTACACACTCCCGGGCACCAACACACACACACACACTCGCACACTCACACACACTCCTGTCTCGCTCCTGATCTAGACCCTTTTTTGCAGAGAAACTCAGAAGTATAAAACATTTTTTTGGACGAACGTGCAGACACAGCCTCATGAATATTCTTTCAGTGGTTGGCGCTGCAGTGCGCTTCACCGGTTCAGAATCACGGTGTAAATCAATAGCACTTTACCCCACTGTAAGGGAGAGCAGACACTGCATTACAATGCCTGAAGTCACACCTCTTGCCTCAGCTACTGTATGGTGTCCTTTGCTACCAATACGAATTATTACCTGTATGCACACAAACACATTGACTGGCTGGCAGCATGAATAAGCTGTTATTCTTAATGGGTCCGCTTGGTTTAGTTTAAAAATAAATCCAAATCGCGACTCAAAAGGTTAGATAACTAGCGACGGTATCGTCGTGTCAATCATTCCCTGTTGTTGACTTCTGTGAGAGAGCAGCGCCTCCCTGCAGCAGGAGCGCTTTCTCTCCAGGAATAGACAAAGGAGAGAGGAGGGCGGAGAGCGCTAGCTCACTGATCACAGTGATAGAAACCTCAGAAACAAGACATCAAGCCTTTTATTACTATTTTCCATCCATTTTTTGGGCAGGTATTTCCCTTGGATGACACCGCTTTCATCTGCTGCCTGAACGAGCTAGTGGCGGGGCGTGTGTGTGCGTGTGTGTGTTTTGCCACAGCACAACTCGACCTATACAAAATGTGGGCTACATGCAAATCACCCCGCAGAACATTTACCCGTAGGGACCAACACATCTGTGCAACTGTTTATGTGCATATGAATCAGGATACTTAAGATACATATATAGGCACAGACACACACACGGGGAATAAGCACATTTGCATGTTTGCGTTTTCAGTATCAAATGGTGTATGAGGGTACTCCATTCACACCATGGGACAACACAACCTGGCAACCTCCCATTTGATAAAAAAAAACAAAAAAAAAAACTATTCCATCTTATAAAATCCAAGGAGAAGGCTGACTTAGTGCAGTACAGTAAGTGTGAGTGTAGCTGCGGGTGTGTATGTGCCTGTTCACGTTACGACGGCAGCGTTCAGGAACTCTGTGGAAACGCCGTTTCAGCGTTTGTGTGGAGGTCGAGCAACTGCCAAAATAACAACGGGGGCATGTCAGCACTACGACAAGCCTGCGAATGAGGTGGGAGCCTGTTGTCCTGGAGAGGAGGGAGGCTGCTCCATGTTTCCTGCTGTCTCACGCTTCCCTCTAAAATGACACACACACACACACATAGTATAGTACTCATTAAAACAGGTCTAAAAATTAACACCAGTCTGCGCTCATGCATGCTCAGTCACACATACCCACTGCATAAATGCACACGCACAAAATGATCAGAAGCCTAGACTGCCGGCTTAAAACAAAGCAGCCGACTGTTGCTATGGCTCGTATGTAGCAAGGTGGAGTCGAGACTGGGGGGGGGGGGGGGGGGGGGAGAGCGAGAGAGAGAGAGAGAGAGAGAGAGAGAGAGAGAGAGAGAGAGAGAGAGAGAGAGAGAGAGAGAGAGAGAGAGAGAGAGAAGTAAGGTGGTGGTGGGCACAAAGTCAGACAACAAAAGAGAAAGACAGAGGCATGCCTGTGTGTGTGTGTGTGTGTGTGTGTGTGTGTGACAGCTGCTGCTGCCGAGATAGAAGACAACCTTGGCTGCCTCTCCGTCCAGGGCGATAAGGCTGAGGCGGCCGGATTGATTACAGGAATCGATGGATGACAGTATTTGCTTTGACTTCCCGGCCTAATTAACACGAGTCATTATCCAGGTGCTGTACAGGAAGAGGGGGGCAGCGAGAGAGAGAGAGAGACAGAGAGAGAGAGAGAGAGAGAGAGAGACTGCAGAGGACCGCAGCCTGGGGGCCACGCCTGTCTTTCTGACAGAGGCTCCTACACCGGGTCTCCTATTCTCTCAACACTAACAAGCCATCTGAGCCACGCACACCAGAGGCCGGCACATACACACAGGTGGCCATACTACTAACAGGTGCATTGAAAACATTTCCCTCCACACACACACACACACACACACACACACACACACAAACACACCTCTCTATATTATCCAACCGTGTGCAACACAAAGCTGTTAAAAATTCCACCCTCAGATCCTCTCACACTGTTAGATATCATCGGTCTGTGATGTTCGATGCATTCCAGGAGTCTTTTTTTCTGATGAAGAGTTGTAATTTACCTTTCTGTTGCACCCACTCAGGCACACCAGAGAGTGTGCCTGAGCTTGTTATTGGATATTCGTTTTCCAACCTTCAATGTTTTCAGTGCTCAACCAGCTGTTTCCTCCTCTCTGGTTGAAGGTGTGTTAATCAGTGTATCAGTGCTCCATGCTAACACTTTAGCTACTATCTTACCATCCATCCGGCCATCTTACTATCTACTATCACTCCATGCTAAATGGTTCATAAAGCAATTTTTAATGATGTTCGGCTAAGTGTGGCAGTTTTGCGTAGGAGACTGGTAAAATTTACACAAAATATGATACAAAAATAACATAGTGGGGGGCAGGAACTCCATTCCCTGGTTACATGGTGAACATGGTGGGCGATGGGAGACTGTGTGCAGCTAAAAATCACTGCACAGTGGATGAATAGCCTACATGGTTGCTCACCTGAAACAGCTCCAAAAATAAACCTGGCTACATCAGCTATACTGAGTTGATGATCATTTTGATCTACAGGCTGTATAATCAAAACCACTAAAAGGTCAGTCTTCTTACTTTGGATAATGCTAGCGGCCTAATATCATTCGCCATAGTAGTGTATGCTAGTGTTGGCAGGAGCGAATCATCTACCAGGGACACATGGATCATTTTGGTGTCAAAAAAAGAAACAAAAAACATGGCATATGACAAATTCCTGGCAACCTTGGCTAATACAGCGATGAATCAATGAATCATGAATCTCATTCACACCACAATACCTAGGCAATACACACAGGCAGGACACATAGCTCTATTAAAACAGGAGCCGGCACAAGGCCTTTTACCCATAGAGACCACAGGGGAATGACAAGAGGACTAATAGTGCACAGTATCTATTATGGAGCAGTCTGCTTCACAGCGCCATGTAGAGTTAGGGAGGGAGGAAAGAGAGAGAGAGGAAAAGAGGGAGGGAAATCAGGAAGGGCTGCAAGAGACGGAGAACTGTACATTACAGAGGAGGGAGAGAGAGAGCAAACAAGCAGAATGAGAGATGACAGAGGAAGAGGAGAAAAAGAGGCAGTCGGGGGAAGAGGCAGAGAATGTAAGATAGAGCTAGAGAGAGTAGGGGAGGGAGATGGAGGGGGGGGGCGGGGCACTCTAGACAGTCAATGATGGCGACAGAGAAATAGGTGGGAAAGTCAGGGAAGTGGAAGGTGAAGATAGTGAATGAGAAAGGGAGGGGTACGAGGAGAGGTAGACGAGGTGTGACGGAGGGAAGATGAAGACGGGGCGGCGGACAAGACACGGGAGAGACAGCGGCCGCGCCCCACGACAAGTGTGTGTGTGTGTGTGTGTGTGGTGGGGTAGGGGTGGGGGGTGGGGGGGAGAGAAGCAAAAGCGAGTGCCAGAAATAGACGAGAACACAGCAAGCACATCATAGCATAGCAAGATAGAAAGAAGGGAGGAAGGAAGGGAGAGAGAGAGAGAGAGAGTAGACAGTCTCCCCCATTGGGCAGGGTCAATACTGCAGAGAAAAAAGGGAGGAGAAGGGAGGATGCAAAGAGGAGGGAGAGAGGAGACAGGAGGAAAGAGGGTTGGTGGGATGGATGCAGACTGCAGCAGGCAGGCAAGTCACTTCAGAGTCTGTCCATTCCCCTGTGTGTGTGTGTGTGTGTGTGTGTGTGTGTGTGTGTGTGTCTTCTATGCAGAGAGAGAGAGAGAGAGAGAGAGGATCAGATGAGATCCATTATCTCAGGGCAGGGGCTGGACAACCATCCAATCAGCACCATATTACATCAACATTCCCCAACACTGGTCTGCTGGGACACTGAGGGAGGGATGGAGAGAGCTGAACACAGGAGGAGGAGGAGGAGGAGGAGAGAGGGGAGATGGAGGCTTATGGGAGGGGTTAGGAGGTAGAGGAAGAGGGGAGGAGAGAGTGGGGGAGGGTGGGAAAAGAGGAAGAGAGGTGGGAGAGTAATGGAGAGGGGTGGTTGGGAGGAAGAGGAGGGAGCTGGGAGACAGGGGGGAGGGGAGAAAGAAGATGGGAGGGCAGAGAGGTTGGGAGGAGAGGAAGAGGAGGAGGAGGAGGGAGCAAAACACGGAGAGGAGAAAAGATGACTGGACAGTAAGAGGGGAGGAGCGTGGAGGATTGGGAACGAGGGTTATGCTGCGTTCATGTCATGTCGGGAAATACAAGCTACCGACTGGGGAAAGCGTTCAAGCTCAGCCTCCTTGTGGTAATGTTTAGAAGGCTCCGTTAGGACTGTAAAGGAGGAAAGGATGAGAGGCGGAGGAGGAGAGAGCGAGGGGGATGTGGAAAAGAGGGACGGTGAGGAGGACAGGTTCGCTGCTTGTCCCGTTTCACACTTCGATGACATGTTTAGTCTCACTCTAAAAGCCCTGAGTCCCGGTCGGGACGGCTGAAAGGGCCAAGGTGTGTTTTTCCTCCCTCCCCTCTCTCTGTGATCTCACCTCTCCCCTCACCTGCTGTGCAGCCTCATCACCTCCCAGACCTCCTCTGTCACGCTGCTTCTTCGCCTGAAGACAAGGACACGTTCTGAACAGCCTGAGGAAGGGAGCGTGTGTGTCCTAAGGGATATGACTGTGAAAGTGCAGCAGAGTAAACCTCAAACTCCACTGAATGTGTTGCGTCACCATGTAGCTGCTCCACAGAGTGCGTTGTTTTGAAAGAGGAGCTGAGGAGAACAGCGTCTGGACCATATTCATTGATGTGCTGAAGGATAGCTTTGATACATCTGCCACTATGTGCACTGAGCTGAGCTGAAACAAACTAAAATACAGCCACAAACTGCAGCCAAACACTTGTACTTGTGTAGGTAACAATGATCTGCTTTTTGGAGTTTGTTTTCCACTTTGAAATGTGATATTTCAGTGTACTATATGAGGAAGAAGGCGCACGTTAGCCATCAAGAATTGAACCTTGACAATTTTCCAGTTTGGACGCGCCCATCAGATGCGATACAATGCAAACACAATGCAGCAGCGGAGCAGCTTTGATTGCTTTCAAAGGAACCATTCTCTCAATGGCTGATGACAATGCTCGATGCCTGATGGCTGTCATGGAGCTTGGGGGTTAGTGAGTGTATATGCACATATATATTCTGCTTTCGAGTTATGTTTGCCTGTGTGTACAAGCACACATATTCTGTGTGTGTGTGTTCAGGCGTGCATCCTGTGTGCATGTATTGGGAGTGTGTTCTTAGGCCTGCCTGGCACCTGCTCAACAACATAACTGAGGCTCTGTGCTCCAAAGCGCTGCTGGGCGGGCCTTGGCAACCGCCTCCTGTCCCAGATTATACCGTCGTCTGCCTGACTACCTACTGCACCTGCAGTTCGGCTCCCCGAGCACACACGACTGCAGGATGCACACCGAGAATTACACCCTCATTTTAAGTGCGTGTTAATGCTACAAATCTGGACTAAAACGTACGGTTTGAGACAGCCTTTTTGAATAACTCTAAGGGTGATTGTTTTAAATTGTCAGACACTTGACCAGCTTCAAAAGCCATAATATTACTGGCAAGATCTGCTAGATCAAATGCCACTGTTTTTTGTCCCCAAACATTTTGGAAAAGTTGTAATGCAATGTGGAATATGGCGAAGTAAAAAGTTAACACAAGCACACAAACGATCAATATGATTATTTGAATAAGAAAAGGGTGCAGATTGAAGCAGACTGAATCAATTGCTTTGGTGCTAAGTCAATTAACGCCTGCAGACTAAATAAATAGAGATACTTAATGTGATCGCTTTAGTCCGCTCAGTAGGGGACTGCTATTAGCCACCGCACACCGCTGAAGGCCACCTCAAACTGGGCTAACTCAGTTGGCTCATTTATAACCTAATCACAGTGAGAAATATATTATGACTGGAGTTGCAGCGCTATGATGAAGTATGCCCGCAAGCTAGTAATACACAGCTCTGTTGCGACTTGCCTTAAAAAGATGCTATAGATGTATTGTTCTTGTATTGTTCTTGCATGTGTGGAAAGGGAGTCAAAGATCATTTGGATCATGTGACACAACCTCTCCAATACAAATGATGTCCTTCACAAAGGGGGACACTTCTGCTAGGCAAGGTGCCGCACCCCCAACTAACGGTCGGAGAATCAATGACGCCAGGATTTAAAAACTGATTTTGGCTTCGTTCCTCAAAAGCATTTTAGCAGTAAGGTCATCTCCTTTCAAATCCTTGACCGTCCGTCTCGCCTCTAAAATGGTTTTGGAAAGCCGAGGTCTAGATAGGGATGCAGACAATGTCTACGTGTGTGGTGGAGTGACTCGGCAGGTATTTCTGCAGTCGACCGATTTGGGATGGAGGCGTTCCTTATTCTCTAGGCCAGCGGGGGTGATAGCAGAGATCTATAGCTGGATGGATGGGCAGGGCCGGGCTGATGGATGGGAGTCACCCTGCACCCTGCAGCCCTCTGCCTCCACCCACCCTTCTGTTTGAGATGGATTCTTCCAATCTCCCATAGATCACCAGCAGACGGGCTCAACCAACAGCAGAGCAACGCCTCAGACCACAGGGGTTGGGGGGGGGTGTGTGTCAAGGAAATACGGCTACATTTAGGCCGCAGACTACTATCAAATTATTTTCAGCTGTCAGAGGGGAAATATGATCAGATCATTCACAGCCTGAGTGATTTTCTTCAGACTGCTATACAAACAGCGTAGAATGCGGAACGACTGTTTTTCCTGTTTCGACAGCAGTAAAGATGAGATGTGTCAAACTGTTTTGCCTGATGAAAAGATTTGCAGCCAGCGTAAATGACGCCAAGCACCAAACAGAGCGATGGCCGATGTATGACATCATGCCTTTCCACGCAGAGGACAGGGGGAAGAGGGTGGGGTCACAACAAAGCATAAAACAATGCTACTACTACTACAGCTGTCAGGGAACCTACCACAGCTGATTGAACCAACTATTAATGGTGTTTATGCCTTCTCAGTATATACTGTATACATGAAGCCCTCTTTCCATTCCACTGAGCAGCACAGAAAGCTCCCATAACGAACTGACTATGGCTGGTTAGGGCAAGTAGTGCCTCTAACACACAAAGACCATGTCAAACACAGTGGAAGGCAAAGATAATACCCATAATACCCTGGGAGATACTTCTGTGCCTCCCTTTCACTTCATAAAGCATTAGACTCACTAGGCTTTAGTCAAAAATATACTACCAACTTAATGCTCATGTCCTCCTGTGATATTTCAGAGGGTAACTGAATAGCTACGGTACAGAAATCATCAGCCATATTCAAGCACCGGTGGTGGGCGGGGTTTTGCTGATTTGACAGGAGTGTTGCAGACTCGCAAGAGGGCTGCCCTCTGTGTTTATTAAATCCTAACCTGAGCAGTCTGATAGTGGCAGTATTCAGAAAATCACGGTGCTTAAGTGCTGTTACCTTGAGGGCATCGGAACAGGGCACAGCAACGACAGCAGCATTTCACCCTCAAAACGGTGGACAAGACTGCACACAACAACAGGATGGGGTCTAAGGATGGCCCCGTGAGCATGTTATTAAAATTAAAACCCCCTGAAGGAACCAGAAGGTGGGACCTTATCATTTATCAAGGACAAAAAGCCCCCACATTACCATAACAGCCATCTGGCTCCGAACTGCCTGCCTGTCTCGTTACTTAGCATTTTCCACTCAAGGCTTTATAAATTTAACTTTCTCCTTACGCCTTTGAAGTCCACGTGTACCTAAAATTAGGAGTTTGTTTATTCCACACTTGCCTTCCAATCTCCCCATCTTTCCCCCTGCTTTATAATTCTTTCCCCCTCTTCCCCCACTTGATCTCTCTGATCACCATGTCTGTCTCTCTCTCTCTCTGCAGTACAGTCAGCAGCAGCAGTCAGTCCCAGCCCTTTGCTGCACCCTCCCTGTCATCATTACCACACCAGCACCCCCCTCCTCCTCCTCCTCCTCCTCCACCCCCACAGCCATAGAGCTGCTGCCTCCAGAGAGGAGCGCGCGGGCCGGGCGTCACGGCTCACCTCGACCCCTCCACCCTGACAGCTTCCATCTCGAGAGCAGAGCCTTAATTGAGGCGCAGACAACACAGCAGACGAGACCCGCCGCGGCAATCAGTTCAAGGGTTACTGTCAAACACTTTTTTTTGGGGGGGGGGGGGGGGGTGTGTATTCTTCTTTTAACTCGGCGACTCGGTGTTTGGGTTTCAGAATGATTCACAAAGACGAGGACATCTGAGACACCCGCTGCACTGCCGTGCCCTCAGTGCATTTCCACTGCTCGCTACCTGCCGCAAAGCACTTATGTGGCGTCCTTGGATGGAGTTTTCAAGGTTGCGCTGCGGCAACAGGGGACTGTGGCAGGCCCAGGGCAGCCTGGGATGCAGGGCTGACTGACAAAGTCACAGTATGGCTCCTGATATCCTCAGAAACTAAAAGACAAGGTGTTTTGAAACTCAGAACAGTTTGTTTTTTATTTATATCATCAATAGAACTTGTTATATTGTCAGTGCAAATTCAGGACAAAATCAACTGCTCAAAAGTAAAAAAAAAAATAAAAAAAAAAATATATATGTATATATATATATATATAGATATGTGAAATAGCAATACCGCACACTACCTACACAGTAGCATATAGCAGAAATACACAAAACTATCAGCCCATAATGTGAACATGCAGCACATAATCAGCATCAGCTGTCAACTGTGGTGAGTTAGTCTGCACATTTCTTCATTGTTCTGGTGTTTTATTTGCACTGAACCTTCAGGTGCTTCACTACGCGGCTCCTTGGAAAGGAAAAGGAGAGGAGTTCTTTCAGCGAAGTTATCTGTCTGACTAAATATGACAAAAGAAGCCAAATCAAATGCATAACGGCTTTTTCATTCTCGTCTTGATTCTTTTGAATGTAGTGAAAGGTAGAAGCTGGGTTCACTGTGGAGTCGACATCAACGACTTGCCTTCCAGTTACTACTACAAAGGGCAGCTTCACCTCTAATTATCTTCAGTTTGGTGTCAAGATAAGTAGTTTTGAGGTTAGTGAGGAAAATAACCATCTTGTTCCACAATTAAAGAACTAAATCAGACGAGGCGGAGACAGTGTCCTTGTCCCGATACGATTATGTGTCCATTAACTTCCCATTAAAAACACAGGGGAGGTTCAGAAACATGCAGCATCTTGCCTTGTGTGCCTTTGCAGCAGTGTAGTAGCAGTTCAGGTGGCAGTTATGCTGTGACCAGCAAGTGGATAAACAGTGACCATCCAATATCAGTCAATGGCACAATAGGAAGGCTATATTGATTCCCATTATGTTCAGAGAAAGAAGTGGGTATACTCTTTATACTTGTACAGGCCCTCGACTATGCTACTGGAAATGAATGAATGCTACAATGAAATACACCAACCATCTTTCCTGATTGATTCCCTCCCAAAATGACGGTGAGATTGCGAGCAGCGCAGTGCAAGTCGAGTGAGGTGTCCCCATTGATACCTGCACTGAGGTGGAGATCTAAGCCCTGTCTCTTCCTTTGGAGATAGTTATTAAGATTTCATAGAGTGGAAAAAAACTGTGATGTCTTAGAATGAAGCAGTGAGCAGGAGACATGTTCCCATTTCAAGGCTACCAGCGTTTTTAGCACAAATTAAGCACATCCTACTTAGAGGTTGTTTTTACTCGTGCCATTTTGCATCCCCAATTCAAGCAAGCCTGATATTCACTAAGAAGGATGTAAAGTTGCCCTTAAAAAGACAACAGATGGGAGCCATGAAGTGAAAGCAAAGGATTAACTGAGCATGCACGGGTAGAATGAATGAGAAGTGAAATGAGGGAAGACGGGATGAGAAACTCTCCCCTCACTCAACAACTACTGTCAACATGCTCTTGAGCAAGACAACTCCAGCTATGCCAGTGGAGCTGCAACAGTAGAAGACTGTGGTTGTACTGGGCAGCTCCCCGGTGTGAAAGCGTGCAACTGTATGAATGTGATTCATTCGTGAGGGTGCTGAAAAACAGCCCCTGTGCTCAGTAGATTTTTTTATATTTAAAGGAAGGCAACACCACAAAAAAACATCTAATTTAGTGTCACTGCTTCTGATTGTAAAAACCAACTCTGCTCAGATATTTTAATGTTAAGTACAGTATGTAAAGTACAACTGTTAGGGGACAGCTCTCTGTTGGCTCCATGCCTCCCCCCGCTCAGGGGCGGGGCTGCTTTGTTACGGGAATGCACAAAAACTGAAGACTAGCATATTAGCTAGCGAACGCTGCTTATTTCCAAAAGCTGAGGCAACTACGCCCGCTCAGAGGAAGACCACTGTCAAAAACATAATGGATGACATTTTCAACCAGAGTTAGATAGTGCACAGCAATTGAGAGCCATGAATGGGACAGTGCACAGCTTTTGCTTCAATCCATGGCTGACATTGAAGAACAGGGATCATTGTGTGTTACTACACATTAAAGTTTCAATGCACACACAGCATTTTACAAATATTCCTACACACAGCCAACAGTATAAACTGGTGAAAGAGAAAGACACCAGCTGGACTGAAAGGGCAAAGTACATCCCCTTCAACTGGCTAAACTGTGCCAACTTGACAAATATTGTGCACTACATAAATATTGACAATAATAAGCTGTATGGGCCATGCATATCTGTGTAATTTGTTATGCTTTGTGTAAGACAATCACTTTTTCGTCCCAACTGGACAACCAAGCAAGGGACAGGCACGTTCATTTCTTGTTCTCTTTTTATTCATCATTTCTAGGTCTCTCCTCGTTTCGAGCGAAACGAGGACAATCCAGGCTGTTATGGAAAATATCCTAGCCATGGTTAAACATGTTTATTATCCCTCCCGATGTCTCCTTCCATTAAGGGAAAAGATGAGGGAAATGACAGTTCAAAAGGTCAAAAGTTAATGTTAACAGCAAAAGAACAATGATAACATTTTGTGAAATAACCTGAAGCCACAGGGAAACTAGGAATATATAGGCCTAGGCTTAGGATATAAGCATCTTGCTGTGCTCTAGGGGTGCAGTCAACCCCGTATGAAAATCCACCCTGCTAGCTTTTTGTTTGTTTGTTTGTTTTTTCAAGCGCAGGAGAAACCCTGACAAGCGCGGCAGATTCTAGGTAGCCGCTTTCTGTCCACTGATCTCTCCACAGAGAAAAAGGGTTTTTAACTGGAGGTGAAGACCGAGGAAAACATACAAGAGTTGGAACCCTTGTGGACACACCGTCTTGAAGATATGCAACTTTGCATATTGCGGGAAGTAGTCATGAATTATTGATTAGAATCTTGACAATGCTCTCAGGATATATGCAACTAAGCATGTGCCAACTGAGAGAGGGCATGTGGCACGCGCAGATAAGAAAAGCAGAAATCACATAAAGTCACACACACACACACAAACACACACACCAGATCCTACATAAACAAGAATACTATGGGATGATTTGCAACTAATAATGCAAACACACACACTAGATCCTTTGGGGACGCGCTGCATGACTGGTTATGACACAGCATAACAGCCTTTCTGGTATGTAAACATTGGTGCCATTGTTGAACGGATGTGACTGTCATTCAACCTTTGTTCTGATCCTGACTCTCACTCTGGCCAGAACTTTACTCATTTATCCCGTAGGACAAAGCATGACATAAGCTTCTTCTAGTCCCATCCTCGGTCTCTACAATGAATTTGTTCTAGACCTATCCTCCATGAAACCCCGTGACCCGTTTTCTATGAAGCCCTAGAGAACTCCTTTTCCGTGGCAGCAGGATTCCCACTTCTTTACCAGTAAGACAATTACATTCAAAATTTGGTTGTAGAATGAAATACGAAATTTCACCCTTGGGTCTCTAGGTCAATGGCTCCGTTTTTGAGCTTAATGTAGACGTGCATGGACGCTGGATTGACTTTGATCAAGTTTAGAAACAATGCTTGAGTCTTGGTCTTTTATTGAATGGTTATTGTGTGGCTAAAACAAGACTGTCAGCTAACTCAACACAGTCACCTTCTGACCTGAACAACCACTGTGATGTGATCAGCATGCATCAAATGTGTCCCCACTGAACCAAGTGGTAGCCTGCATGACGTGATAGTGTTGCCGTTTACCAGAAGCTGCCCCGAAATTTTGGCATCCCACTTTATTCAGTCTTGATTATTGATATGCTGATAATATCGAGGCTGTCTAAAACAAGCCTCGGCCTAATTGTCATTATATAGAGGCACCAATGGAAATGGGCAGTATTGTCTAGGAAGGAATAAGGACACAAAACTGGACAGAATAAAATGTGGGTAAGAGGGTTTTAAGTTGTAAGTATGCCATTTAAAAACACTTGTTGGCATTACTGGCAGAATTGACCATTCACATTGCCTCAAAATATCACAAAGTAACACTAAATCCTGCATTGTCACTCATGATGTCATGTTAAGGGATATTTTGACCTGCCTGTCTGGTCTGAAATAAGATGCAGATGTAGATCAAAGGAATTGGAAGTGGATATATGCAAATGATCCTTGTGCTATGGTCTAAATAGTTTGATAATGATTGCTCACAGGCAAGTCACACCCAGTTGAGGAACTATACTCAGTATACTTCCCACTGAGTCCAAAGATGGACTATAATCAGTAAGCATAAGGTTCGTAGCAGGCAGGAGTATGTTCATACACCTTTAGGTATAAAGCTTGCTACTTGGCAAGTCAGTCGTGGATATTTCATATTGCATTGCATGTGAACGCAGCCAGGTGGAACAACCCAATTTCGCCTGCCTGCACCAGCTGAGTGACATGTAGCTAGAAGCTAAACAGCTAGCATGCATGCTTGAATGCTAGCCAGCTAGCAAAGCTAGCCGTTTAGCCAGATGGATAAATTGTTTAACCTTATTCCCGACCGGCTAGCAAGTCGGCTAATCCCCTCAAAAGACACCAAATGCCTGACAACGGAAAAATATAAACAGTTCCGCCCTTAACACAAGCCAAGGGTTTCATACAGGTTCAGTGTAAACAGTTAACACGTTAGCAGGTTTGTGGTACCTTTGTCTCCCTGATGTCCTGCTTTCCTCCTTCAGGGTACCACTGGACGCGGACAAATCCCCTGCCGAGCGGCCGACTCCGGGTGTCCGCAGCGCTCTCGGTATCCGAACTACACGGGACCCGTCCGCCTCCTCCCACGCCGCCTCCACCTCCACCACCGCCGCCGCCTCTCCCTCCGCCATCGTCGAGGTCCGAGTCTGAATTAAAATCCTCCTCACCGTGTATCATGCGTACAAGGCCGAACCGAACGGAGCCGCGATACCGCCCGGAGACCAGGTCGTGGGAGAAGAGCAGCCGCTGGGAGCCGTCCGCCGTGGGAGAGAGCGCCATGGATGGAGGCTCTGAGCCCGGGCTGGCTGTGGGAGAGAGGGCCGGGGTCGGGGAGGATGCCGCTGTTGCGTCCGTTGTCGCCGCATCCGATGCTACGGGCTCCGCCATCTCTGCTGTTGTCAGGGAGTGATGCGGGAGCGCGAGGAGGACAGGGGAATGAAAAAACAGAAACCTGGAAGCAGGAAAGTGCACGTGTTTACGTCGGTGCGGAGGGCTACGTATCTAGCGCAGTGCGCGAGCATCATTGCACAGTTCCCTCCCTCGCCGCTAGGGTGCACTGTGTGCGCGTGCTTGCGTGCGTGTGTGCGAGTGTGTGAGTGTGTCATGCTGCCTTCAAGTGCTGTCCGGAATGTAGTGATTATGAAGTCCACGCACATGAATGACCCATCAGAGAAGTAAAAACGACTGGGAAAGTGGGGAAAGTGGGAATTTTCTGTGATTGCCGAGATGTGACGTTTAGGGTCCAGAGAGCATGGAAGCTGTGTCAACAACTGATGGTAAAAGTGATGTATATTAATGTTATATGCTGTTGTTTATCATCCCATGCAAATAATTCGTATTGTAGTGTGTTTCTATTTTCAGTCTTTGTTTAATTTGTTTGTCACACATTTTATACCAAGATTTTTACCAACTTTACTTTTGAGTAAAACATCAATCCCGATGCACATTCTCTCCACCTCATTCTACCCCTGCAGCATAGAGTAAGTCTGTGCCACTTGATTTCTAAAATAAAACATCAGCCACCAAAAGAAAAAATACTTTAGATAAAAGGTCTGTTTCTAACCAAAAGCACCTGAACGCGAATTTGGAAGTAGGAGTTTACGAGCAGCACTTGAAGGGGTTTTTATTTTCGGATCAATTTCTGCGTGTTGTTGGAAAAATGAATGCGCATCTCACAACCAAAACATAACATAACTGCTGAATGAGAGTTGATGGATGAGAGAGACAGCCATGCGATTGAAACAGTAGCCTACTGTCTGATTAGCCAGCCAAATAGGCCTAATTGATTAATTAATGGTATGAACCCAGCCTGAATCAAATCGCGCTGGTCTAATCTTACCTCGCATAAACCATTTTGTAATTTGCATCTGATTTGTCTAGCCTTAATGATAGGATACCAACTTGAAAATATTTCAAAAGATGGATTTTTTATGGGATCCCTTTCCTTCGATTTCGTTTTGTTGAGAAAATCAATTTAGCATTTATTCTAAATCCAAATTACATATAAGCAAATTACAGTCATGTAAACATAGCTGTTACCCGCTCAAATGACCAACTTTGTTTAATTTGTCATTTAAAAAAAGTGGACTGCATCTTGTCCGACAGATTCAGAAGCCGAGTTAGAGGATTGTCTATAAACCAAAATGGCCAGTTGAAATCCTTAATAGAGCTTATTTAACAGTGAAGGGAGTGATCAACAAACTCCTACCTACCCTGTAATCCTCTTATACAGATCTGGAAAAAAAATAAATAAATAAAGCGTGGAAAAAACGTGAACTCGACTTAAAGGGACAATTGACACTCAATGGAAAGTTTCCCTCAGATAAGTCACATGAAGAGTGGTAAGTAGCGTAGATGGGCTATAGGCAACAGTAGTTTAATAGCACGAAATCCTCAGTGTGACAGCGTTAACTGACATTGACATGAATGGTTGACCAGTGAGAATAGGCAGTATTTGGCTATATCTATTCTTAATCACTTAATTAAACCCTTAACTTATTCGATCTAGGCGTGTGACTTGATTGAAAACTGTTGATTCCTAAGTCAATGCTGGTTAACCGGTATGAAAAGCCTAACACATGATGTGTAAAATCCGAGTCTGCTGCGCGTCTGACGGTGGCACGACGAGGATAATTCTCAACACAAGGACGAATATCCCTCTTGACCCCGAGTAAATATGTTTATTGTTCAACCTATTCACCGAGAATGGAGGATTTGGTCATCCAGCCTGCTTCGGGATTATCAGCAACCGCCCCCATAAGCACCGCGGGTATAAATACCCAAAGTGCGCCACTCCAAACTCAGTCTTTACGCACCGCCTTTTTACGCACGGATCGAGCTTTTGGAGAGGCAGCGCGCTCTCGCCTACAAACAGAGACGCCCGTTCAAAATAAGCGAGCGAAAGCCAGTACTCTCCGGATCACCTCAAAACTCGTGGGAGAAAAGCCGGGATAACATGTCGGTGGTGAGCGCCTTGCCGTTCATGAGGCCGCTCCACATGCGCTCTCCGGTGGCGCGGGGCCGAAGACACACGCTGCCGGCCAGCGAGTTCCGCTCCCTCAGCCCGGAGGATGCCATCAGCGTGTTTGAGATTGAGAGAGAAGGTAAGCACATTAGATTTTTTTTTATATACATCTATGTCTCATTTACTGAACTTATATATTACTTGCTATTGTTTCTCTTCTTTACTCGGCTTGGAAAGTTGTTCTCCGCACTATTTTACAGTTTAAATAGACTTTTTAAAAGGAAAGAGGCAATGGAGTTCAGTCATTCAGTCTCCTGCAACATCAGACTCAGTTCTAGCATTCATATCAAGGTGATAAACGTGATAAAAACCTCCAGTCGGTGGTCATGATAGGGCAAAACAAATGTAAACAAAAGCTTACATTTTCAAAAAAGCATGAATTTATGCCTTATTTCCTCATAAGACAATATCCTTCATATGAATTACTGATGTATACTATTTGTGTCAGCCTAAATAGATGAGTAAACTCTTTTACCCAATTAAAAAGGAAGGTAAACTGAGTCCAGGTGGATTTACCCTCCACTCACTGCATGCCTGGTTATTATTCCACATGTTCTGAATCTGAATCTGAATGTTCCATATATCTGCTAGTCATTAGAAATACACATGGGTAACTTTCTACTCTCTTCCCTTTCATCCCAGCTTCATATTGTCTCTCTGTTGTTCTTCCTCCTCCGCCACAGCGTTCATCTCGGTGTCTGGAGAGTGTCCGCTCCATCTGGACGAGGTGCGTCACTTCCTCACCCTCTGCCCCGAGCTGTCCCTTGGCTGGTTCGAGGAGGGACGCCTGGTGGCTTTCATCATCGGCTCACTGTGGGACCAGGAGAGGCTTACGCTGGTGAGACACCTGGACAGAGATTTTTTTGAGTGTTCTTGAGCCAGAGCCAAACCTAGAAATTATCCAAATAATGGATAGACATCCAATGAGATTTCAACAGTTGCATTTGCTGAGGAAAGTGTACCTTAAAGCTACAAAAGGCAAGATTTTGATGTAAAAATACACCTGTCTAATCAGTCTTAATCACATTAAAGTGGGGCTGCAATAGAGAAGAGCGTCCCATCTCATCTAATTGAGACTGTAGATTTGTCCTATTCAAATGAAATTCTAGTGTCAGGTGTGTACATTTCTCTACGCATAGGATGCATCAGAACTTCAGAGCAAAATCCAAACTGTCTCCCAGACTAGCACTCCGTCCAGAGAAAGCTGGACTCACCAACATTAGGTCTTTACCTCTCTCGTCCCTGGTTGGTAAACTGTCCCTCTCTCTCTCGCTCCCAGGACGCCCTGACCCTCCACAAGCCCCACGGCACCACGGTCCACATCCACGTCCTGGCGGTGCACCGGACCTTCCGGCAGCAGGGGAAAGGCTCCATCCTGATGTGGCGCTACCTGCAGTACCTCCGCTGCCTGCCCTACGTCCGCCGCGCCGTGCTCATGTGCGAGGACTTCCTGGTGCCCTTCTACCAGAAGTCGGGCTTCAAGGTGCAGGGCCCCAGCGAGATCACGGTGGGGCCCCTCGCCTTCATCGAGATGCTCTACCACGTCAGAGGCCACGCCTTCATGCGCCGGAACAGCGGCTGTTGAGGACGGGAGGGACCGTGCCGGGACTGTGGGTCGGCCCTGTCGGCGGCGGTGGGACCCCCGCTGATGGAGGATAAGGGGGCGTGCGAGCAGCTCCGTTGTGTCTGTCACTGTGAATGTCACTGCTGCAGTAGGCAGTGAGGTGTGTGTTGTGTCTGATGCGTGAGCGTGTGTGTGTGTGTTGCAGAGGGCGGATGATCCTTGCAAGACAAGAGTCGCCTCTGCCAAACACACTCCCATCTGCCAAGAGCAACCGTTTGGAGGAGTGTGATGAAAAAAAACACCACAGTTACTGAATGAAATGATCTTTAGTGTAAACTGAGTAGTATAGAAAATATTAGAGCATGAGAAGTTCCTTAAAGAATGTAATGACTTGTTATTTGTTGTAATTTCAGTTTTTATTTTGTGTTTTGTATGAAACTTTCATTTGTTTTTCCATTTTATTTTTCTGTGAATGCGGGACATTTTGAAGGAAAATGAAATAGCAAATTGTGGTGAAAATATTAGATGATATCGTTACACCCCCATTTATCATAATCTTACTGTTCAATTTACATTTTCCACCGCTATGGTAATCATACTATTATATAGAAATATGCCGAAGTAAACGGTAAACCTTTACTATGACTGTGACTGTAGAATGAAACTATCTGCACAGGAGGGATATGAGCAAACTATGCTGTGTGTCAACTTGTAAAGTTAACCTCTACTTTGTCCTGTCTATCTCCATTAGCGGCTATGAGTTGTAAACATCTCAGGATTTACTGAAGCGTCTGTTTACTGCTCCACAATGCCTGTGCAAGCATTGTAAACATGTATCATGAGAGTGTGTCAAAGAGCACTTCATAGGCCATCATGTAGAATTGAATTGATTTGATGATCGACAATATGTATTTGGATCTCTTAAAGTTTATCCCTCCTTGATAGTTCTTTGTCGCCTTCTCCCTTGTAGACGATCACCACCTCTGCCTCCATAAGTCTTGAATCAAGACATATTTTTTTTTATAATGTTTTGTTCTGGAAAAAAAAATAAAGGTTTTTATTTTCTAGCATGTCCGCTTTTATGTCTTTTCATTCACAATCCATCATAAAAACCCATTTTAAAGGTTCTGAAAGTGACTAGAGGGGAGGTAATGGGCTTCTTGTTGAATTCACTCACAAAAGTTTAATTTGAAGTAATTCTCTCTTGAATTTACAACATATATTTCTCTATTGGGTTTTGAATGTTGAGAGTAGAGAAAATGTACTGAAATTCATGACCGACAACACAGATGTAGTGCCAGTTCTGAGCCTTAACAGTGTTCAGTGTGTCATTTGTCAAGTGACAGAGGACCAGGAAGAAATTAAACTTCTCAATGATGCACATTATTATTACTAGATTGACATTTATTGACATGATTGCTTTTACATACAAATATTTCATGTATATCATATAAAAACGGAAGCCACACAGAACAGTACTTTGACCATGGCCTGAAATTCATTTCAAACTTTCCCTTGTTATCCCAATAAATAGAAAAGGTGAATTCATTTGGTCCCAATGCAAACGCAGCGGTATACCTGCTGCATATAGTAATGATTGCGGGCACGGGTTGTTGTGGTTCAAATCAAAGACTCATATTCACATGCTCACATTTCCAAAGGCACTGTACAATAGTTTCCTAAGAAGAGGTGGGTGTCACTGTTAACATTTCGCCCACTTGTGAGGACGGATTCCTAATGTTCGAAACAAACGACCAAAAGACAGTCTAAATACAATGGTGTTTAAATAAAACTTTTTTAAAAGCATCCTGCTATCCAACATATAGCCCATCCTCCTTGTTTTCTTCACTCACCTGTGTCATCAACACCAGTGACTAAGCGAAACCCCCACAGACTAAGTCACATAATCCACCACGCAGTAATCAACTTTGCTTTCTTAGCAGCTGGGGTCAACACATGCCACAGTCCTTAACACAACAACAAACCGGATCCAGGAAACGTTTTGCGCCTGGGATCCACATTGAGAAACCGTTCACCCTGGGAGTCAGACATAGAACAGGAAAACATATTGCTACTCTTGTCGTGAAGGGAGGGACCCATCGGAGAACCAGTGATCCATTTTGGGTCAAGACCCCCTAACTTGAGCAACCAGTTGCCAGGTAAAGGCAAAAGAGCAATATGTACACAACAGGATTTTGACCATTTGGCTGTAGAAGGAAATCCTATATCTTGAGCATTTCTCTGGGATGGCAACAGTGCTGTTGAAAAAAAAACTCCTCTAGCTTGCATCGACTTTGGCGAGGAGAGCAGAAACAAGTGTATATCGTAAAAGATAGAGCCTCGTATACAGTATTTCACAAACATTTTTAGGCTCAGGTAAAACATAAGTGACATTTTGTGAATCTATGACCATTTCGACAAGGCACAGACACCACATTGATATTTGCTTTCAAACAAAGTCAAACGTACAGTACAAAAACAAACTTGCTTTGATATAACAAAAATGCCCGTTTAGTGAATTACTCCTGGAATAACTCAATATGCTGTTTTAATAAAGTCATTTCAGAGAAGTAAATCTAAAAAATAGTTTAGGCACAACTGTGATATGTGACAAATATGACCAATATGACCAATACAAATGTTATAATAGTAGTAAAAAACCTGTGTTTGGGGCAGTGACATACAGAAAATTAAGATTTAACACTCCTATCTGTGAAATGACTGTGGAACACAACATGCATATAAGCAGCTTGTGAAATTGCTTTGGTAGGTCAGAAATGTATTCAATATAATTCTATTATTTAATCACAAGCAGTATTCAAAAGTACCATGATGCAACTTGGTATAATGGCATAGTTTTTTTTAAGGCAGCTGTTGGTTTTAGATAGAACTCTTGCCTTAGTTGACCATTTTTCTTTGTCAAGTAGATATTTCACTCTACTTATTCCAGCCGCACAGCTAATACTTGGAACTCATTTCACACTTTCAGCATAACATTTAACTGCTCATATTGACATGCCAAGTACATACATATAAAAGAGTGAATATAAAAAAACAGCTTCTAAATGTGACCGCACTTCATGACTGTTAAAATACTGAGATGCTCCGGAACCAAATGACTTTTGTAGTGTTAAATACAGTGTTGCAGAAAACAAAAAGGGGCAAATAGGAGGCATCAATCATCAGATTATGAGTTGCATGATGACCCGTTGGTTTCTATGGCATCAGTCTTCCTTGTCAACTTCACCTTTCATCTTTCCTGGCAGGCGTTCATAGACTTCAAGTGAAAAGTAATTTTAGGCCAGGGGGGGCCAAAGCCTTGAAACTTCTTCAAGGCGTTTGGCTTCTTATTAATGAAGAGACTTTTCATGGACTCAAGAGACCAGACAGTCTCTCACTTTGAATCCCTTTTCCTTTAGGTCCTTCCGGCACCTTGCACGTTTTCCCTCCAGAGCACCTCTTCCTGCCCTCTGATTCTGAGGATCTGTTAGCCCATTAGCAAATTAACACGCTAGATAGTGCCAGACTAGGTTGAGGATTAAAAAGGTTGAGAAAAGTTTTACGGAAGTAAGCAAATCAGCAGGCTGACAAGGAACTGATGCGATTTCATTGGCGTGGACTCTGGTCAATTCCTTTGATGTTTGAATAATTAAAACAACATGTTTGCCACATTCTTAAAAGGCCATGGAGTTGACCTGGAAATCACTGACCTAGTCGCTAGCTAAAAGCTAGTGGATCACCAGCACGTAAGGTAGAGCCATCCAAGGCTTCATGGTTAGTGCACCACATGGTCAATGTCGTGGTCTATGTCGTACTTCTCGCAGAACTTGCTTGTGAAGGGCAAGCAGGTGAGGTGCTCCAGCCAGTGCCAGTTAATGGGGTAGATGTAAAACCAGACGATGAGGGAGGAGAACAGCCCTAGGTAGACCACCAGCGAGAGGCCGATGAGGACGCGTTTCCGGTACTTGTCGAACGTCCCGAAGGTGACGTAGGGCAGGAAGGCAAAGGAGAGCAGCAGGCCGCTGAGGAAGCCGAAGATGTGGGCGATGTTGTCGATCCACGGCAGCAGGCCGCACAGGAAGAGGAAGAGGACGATGCCCAGCAGCTTGTAAAAGGCCTTCCATGGCTTCTCCAGCATCTGCCAGCCCTGGAACAGCTCCACAAACAGGCAAGCGAGGAGGCCGAACTGAGACCCTGCTGGACCCACCTGGAGGGGGAGAGGGAGAGAACAACACAAGGGTTATAGACGGTCCCAGTATTCAACGGGACAGAGGCAGTCGCTCCGGTTTTAGTCCAGTGAGGAGCTGGACTCACCCACCTACAAGTGGGTGAGTGGGTCCGTACCCACCAGCCAAACTGTGTAGGCAGAAGACTCCATGACTGAGCACTAGACACCTGCATGACTAGCATTAGGCATATCAGAGGGGTACCGGGGGTAAAATGTACACATCCTGCTTACTGCCGACACAGGGCTTTTGGGTGACCTTTACATTAATTGTCAGCATCGTCGCTTGTTTATGCATTTGTCTGAAATCACATCATAGTCCACTCGCATCCTGAACAGTGGATACCAACTCCTCCTATCAGGTAGATGATACAGCGTCCTAGAGCAGGTTGAACAGATGGTGTAAGAACTCTTTTGTTCTCGTCCGTTCCCGTTTGTTCCCTGCACACTGCCATAGCAGAAGTAGTGTGCATCATCATTAATGTCTTTGGTGGAAAGGATGGGGTTCAGCAAAATGGATTGAAAGTGTTTGAAATCGTGACATTTGTGGGTAGCAGTGAAATGGATCGGTGGGTTCGAACGCAAATGCCAGAGAGGCCAATTCATTTATTGATTTCCCGTCAGCAGACTTGGAGCTTGGCCATGATGGCATCAAAATTGATCCGAATTTTATCTGCAAAAATATACCTCTGATCCTTTTGTCTGTTTATTTGAATGATTTATTGGTGATCACATTTGCGTATTGACTAAATATAGTACTGAATGTCCACACACACGCCGGTATGTCCATAGGGCCAAAGTGGCAGAGAATTAACCTGATTAGTAAATCTTGGCAACATGTTTACAAGACAGTATTTTAAGTAACATTATTTAACCTGACTCATAGTGACCATTATTAGAAGACCTAATCTCAAGCCAGGGCAATGTTACTGAAGGTTAATACATGGACGGAGGGTATCTAGCTCTGTTCATGATATCAGGGGGTGAAGCACACAGTCATTGCATTGTTGATTAGAAGAGTGGGGACATTTTTTGACTGTCCCTTGACAATTCTGAGGCAATCATGTAGCTTGATGAAGCTCAGATGTGGCACAAACGAACAAAAAAAAAAACTCTTGGTCTTGGTTTTATGGTTTTATGGTTTCTAGTTTTGGAGAAGTTGTTCATGCTGACAAAATGCAGACTGAACTGCCTAAGACCATGGGAACAGCAGATGTAAATTCTTGAACTGAGCATCATTCCCCTTGAGCTTCTCTGAACTTACTTTCTTTAGTTTTAGATCTAGTTCTGTGGCGGCACTACCAGCCTCTAAAGTCAGACACTAAAGGTGAGCAGATTAGAATGACGTCAGTGCTGCGTTGGGAGGCTTGGCCCGGTGAGAGGCAGATGGCTAATCTGTGAAGACATTAAACTCCCAAGAACAAGAAAAAGGGGGTGGAACCAGATGGACCCGAGGAACAGCACTCCACCTACACGCCCCCGACACGCAGGTGGACACATTCCTGACACGCTCTCCTAGATGGTATGTTTGGATCAAGGGACATGACACGCTACGGTCAGTCACCGTTGTCTGAGGTGGAAGAAGTCAGAACTTTAGGCACGGGCCAGTAAGAACGAATGTGAGGTGTAGTTTATGATTTCAGTTGAGAAAATGAGAAAAATGTTGAAATCACTACAATCTTAAATGATGTTAATAGACATAGAAACAAAAACCAAGAGGCTCGCCAGTGAAAGGATGGGTATAATCTAGTTGGGACCTTGTGGGAACTGAAGTCGCACAATACCAGGTGCTTCAATTAACACCAGCGCAGTTTCTTGTCAGTTCACGTTCCCGACCAATGCATTCCCAGAGAGGCCGACTGGGATGACGCCTCTTCATTCTAATCCCTCCTGGCAAGTGACACGTCTAATCTGCAAACACTTACACTTCCAGGTGACCAGTTTCACAGCTAGTAAAAGCCTTGTAAAACACGTCTTGTTAATACAGATTTAAATATCTGATCATAAAGGATCCAATTACAGCACTGAAAACCTTTTGCTTCTCCCCTGGCTGTACTTATTTCAATCTGTGTCTGCATTAACTTTTTCCTGTTTAATGATATGCATATTGTGGCTGGACTGCACCCAGGCGATGTAGGATTATGACTACAACGAGCGCCTGACAAACCCCTAATCGGATGTGAAAGATCTAATAGAGCTGCAAGCGACATCTAATTTTTGTGGCATGCAAGTGTCAAGTGTAACCAGGTCTCTGACCTTGCGTGCAAGTGATTTAATTAGAAGCATTAAATATGTCCATAAAGGTGCCCTCTTTATATTTCCTAGTTTAACTTTATTTTTAGTTAACCTTTCTTACAACTGTGTCTAGCAAGGAGACATTTGCCAAATCACATTCTACCCAAAGCTTGAGATTTATGACTTATTGGTTAGTAAATTATTTGAAATGTTAACAGTGGCGATTTTCCCTTCTATTCATCAGGGGGAGTGACATAGCTAAATGCGGTCAAAAATGACCCATGATTGCTTTATTCAAATTATGGTGCAATCAGAACAAAATAAACATCCTCATTACTGATTTAAAATTTTCACCTGCACTGAATAGCTTTCCAGAATCTTGGTAAAAAAAAAAAAATTACTCTATTCACTCTAAATTAAGAAAAAATAAAATGGAAACATTTAAATTCAACAGACATTATTAAGTAGTGACACTTAAATCCTTGATGCTTGAGCACTGTTACTGGAAAGGTCCTTTTCAATGAGTAGATGAAACGCCGAACTTTATGAATATTAAATGCTCAATGTCTTGAGTTTCAGTTGCGGTCTTCTCTCAGCAGAGCCTTAGGAAGAGAAACCGCATCGCTGATTGCTTCATTTCCACCCTCCTTTAGATCTACTATACGCGCAAAGGCATTGTTATTGCTCCAGTCACAGCTGATGCTTTAGTCATTTATTCCCAAGCCATAGGGGTCTCCTTAACTCAACGGTAAAGGGATAATCCGCTTAAACTGCCTCTTTAAGTGGCTTGACCGCCCTGTGTTGTGCCTCGCATGTGCTTCCCCTGGTTATTCCTGGTGTGTGAAAGCCTGCGAAGCGGTCGGCGCTAAGGAGAGCGGTAAGGGTGGGATTTCTGGCTCTCACGTCAAGGTGCGTCACGCTGGCAGGAAGACAGATGAGAGGAGAGCCGGCTCATGTCACGCCACACAAATGACAGATGGGAGCAATTGGGGTTAACTTATATAGGGGGTATACGCAAATATGGAGTTTATATTGGAGTTAACAGGATTAAGACTTGAACTACTATATCAAGAAGTAAAAAAGGCCCTTGAATTAAAAAAAAAATTATTTGTGAGAAAACCTTAAAAGTGGTTTAAAGTTTTTGTGCGTTCATAAGCGGTGTGTAAACTCAGGAGCATCATCAGACAAGTCTAGTCGATGCAATAATTGTCTTCATTAAAATAAATCAAATCCCATTAAGTACTGTGGCAGTGGCCTTTGTTAACCCACACAATGGCATTAGGCTAATCTCTTAAAGAGGAAAGAGGCACACTGAGGCGAAATGACGTGCCAATAAAAAGTAGGTAATCCAGACTCTGTGTTCTTTTTACACACTGGGCTATTTGCTCAGCTCAAGGTGTCGGGCCCAAGTTATTTGTTATTATAGTTGGGATTTGAGAACATTACACTCCCTCTTTTCCCCTTGGTGTCCTTGGTAAAAATACACACGCTACATTCAATTGAATTCTGCAGCAACACTGGAGGAGTGACATAATATGAGTCACTCACAGAGGGAAGCTCTGCTGAAGCTGGAGGGGGGAGAGATCAGCATCTCCTTGTGATGGCTTTTGAGAGCGTTTACAAACTGACATCACTTAGCCTACGTAGCTGTAGTTGACTCAGCAGCCATCCATTCTCTCTCTCTCTCTCACACGCATTTGCACACGCATGCGCACGCACGCACACACACACACACACACACACTCGTTTCCCAAGAGGATTGTTCCAACTTTCCATCAGCACATCCGACCAGAGATAACGGACTGGATTAACTAGGGTAACAATGCCCAGACAGCACACATCAAGCCAAGCCCAAGGGGTATGAAGATGAGGAAGTATGTGGGCGTGTGTGTGTGTGTGTGTGTGTGTGTGTGTGTGTGTGTGTGTGTGTGTGAGCCTACATCGTTTTGTGTATGGGTCCCAAGGTTGCATATCCTAGGTTGCCTTTCTCACTGTAACCTTATATTCAGTAAGATCTTTTGTCTGTTTGGCTGGTCAAAGTGTCTCAATCCATCTGTATCTGAAAAACATCTGTGTGCAACTTTCACTTTTTTGCCCAAGTGACCAAGTATAGGTTGAACAGAGATAGAGAGTGGTAAAACAGACTTATATTTACATGAAAATATTGCAAATTATGACTTTAACAGCAGCTGTCTTTATGGGATTCATATTTAGTGGGTCGGTATGGGCTTTTAACAGTATTTTCCATTGCACATTGTTCTATTTCCAACTTTTTTGCCAATAAATCTGACATCAAGGACACACTGGGATTGGAAGGTGTATTATAAACTCTAATTCAGATCAGCATTGTGTGGAATGTGTGTTTCAATCACAGAAAGCCACTGAGTCCAGTTCTTGGGGTACTACTTTACACTTACAGATACGAAAACTACACTGGGTAGACAAAGTGGAGTTTCTGCTGTCTAGTTTCTCCAAAGACTTGCAGAGTTAACAACTTGGGGTGGGGTGAGGTGGTGAGGCGGAAGTGGGTGGCAGGGTAGGGGGACCTTTCCCCTCCAGACGGGGCAGTCATTTCTGGTCCAATAATCCCCAGCAGGAGCTACCTTCCTCCAGTAAGCCGAGCTGAGCTGAGCCACTGACTGGAAGCCGCGAAGAAAGTAACTATGGTTACACCGGAATTGTCTAAATGTTTTTTGTTTTTTTTAATTGTTTGGGTTTTTTTTTAACCTCTCTATCCACTTCTTTAAATGTCGTCAATAAACTATTGCATCATGGGAGGTTAAGGCTGCCTTCCACTAGACCAGATTCTGCGGCTATGAGGTCACTAGATCACAGTTTTACTTGACTAACCTCGGCCCTTTGGCTGGGACGGCAGCTTTGGCTCTAATTAGTTCAAGGAATCTTAAAGCTTAAAATTTTGCAACCTTAATCAATCAAACTTCAGTATGCTGCACATTTTGTTTGTGCCAATCGCATCACATTTAAAGACAATTTGTGAGGATAAAGGAAGGATAAGGATAAATTGGACAACAGGAGCACAGGCCCATGCCTCACACCTCTCTCTCTCTCACCAGCTTACACCCCAGACACCTGACCAGCTCAGTGGAGATCAGCACTTCATGGTGGAGATCAGCATGGAGATCAGCATGGCGTGTGTGTTCGTGTGTTTAAGTGCTGAAGGAATGAGAAACAATTCAGCCCACTCTAATTGGCAACTCTGACAAAGGCTATTGCAGCCAAAACATGCTGGTTTTTAATATTAAATCTTTGTAAATTGTTCTTCAAGAGCAGATGAGTTTTTTCTTTCTTTATGTTGTTTTTGATTTGAGCTGCAAGGTTGCGTCACATTTTTTGCTCCAAGTATGAGTAATGCAGAACATTTAGAAGAATGTGGGATGATAAGCACGTTTTTATGTTTGTGAATGAGGCTGTGTGCTCATGTGCAAGTGTGTGTGTGTGTGTGTGTGTGTGTGTGTGTGCGTGTGTGTGCATGCACAAATAGAGGCCCGATAATTTCCATGATACAGTAAATATGGATGGAATTGAGGAATTGATGTTTAACAAAAGAATCCATAATTGTTTATTAAAACCCAAAAATCAGATTCCAGAAAAAATAAAAACAAAAAATAAATAAATAAATGATTGATTAGAAATAAAACAGACTTTATAGGGCCCTAATAAAGTCAAAGCTCACGACCTTTATGCATACACCTGCTGTATCTGTACACATTTTTGTGTGTGGTTATGTCTGTGTGCGTGCGTGCATATGTGTGTGCGTTCCTTTCCTTCAGTTAACCTGTGTGTGTGTGTGTGTGTGTTTGTGTGTGTTCATGCACGTATGCGTTGGTGTACACAACCCACCTCAGCTCTGTAGGGCAGGAACAGGGCGGAGGCCAGGTTTCCAGTGATGCCGCTGAGGATGTAAATGATGGAGATGCGGACCCAACCTGCCAGCTTCTCCAGGTCCCTCAGTATGGTCATCTGGAACACCACCGACACCAGGCAGTGCAGCAGCCTACACACACACACACACACACACACACACACACACACACACACACACACACAGGAGAGACAATAGTGAGTGGATGAGGCATCTGTCACTATGCTACTATTGTAACCCCTTCATAAAATCAAATATGTATACGCACAGGCACACATACACACACATTTGCATTTTTTTCATTAAGCTCTCTTGGCTTGGTTTGCTTAACAGGTAGACCCGAGGGATTTCCCATGTGCCTGGCGTTAGCACTAAGTATTCATGTGAGTGAACGGCTCACGAGCAACGAGGCCTCATTTAGAAATATTTTGTTAGGTTTATAAAATCCTGAAGGATGCCGACATGCTGGGACCAGATTTCTTTAGTAATCACTCATGGCAAATGTTTGAAACAGCTCATTGACTCAGTCTAATAGGCTTAATGTATTGTCACCGTATATTAAAAATTCTTTCCATGTAATTTAGCATTTAAAAAGTTACTCCCGGCTACATCTATACTTGAATGCCTGATTAAGCTGGAGCAGCCCATTTAAAGCTATCAGAAAAATGCCGGGGATGTTTAAACTGTGCCAAATCAGAAAGCAGACACAAACTAAATTGATAGTACCGTATACATTCGTCCTAAAATGTTTACTTTAAATAATAGAAAGTATATCAATTGTCTAAGGATGTTGTTGTGGGGAGCGTACCCAGCGTGGAGGAAGAGGGAGAGCCAGAGCCGGTAGAACTGGTCAGGAATGTCGGGGTTGAGGAAGGGCAGCAGGCCACACACATCATCCAGACAGTGGACCTGGACGAGAGGAATTTATGAGTTCAGAAAGATACTAACACACACACACACACACACACACACGCACGCACACTACCTGTGAGCAGAGCGTGGCCTCCTCATGGAAGTACCCATGCATGAAGGTGCAATACTCTCTGGTGGTGATCTCACATCTATAGGAGGGACAAGGAAAATGCAGTTCACCATACTGAGCCATACATAAGCATGTACAGTCGTTCCTGCATCTACACTGCAGGATTCTATAAACATTTTCTCTAGAGGATCTAGAGTAAAAAGTGGGACATGCAGTATATCACAGTCACATCTGTAGCTCCCATAGCCAATACACAACGGTGTTTCTCACCTGCCCTTGGTTCCTATGCAGCAAGGCCGTCCCTTGATTTTACAGTCTATGTGCCTGTAGCCTGTGTGGTTCCACTTCTGAGGGAAAGTACACACCTGCAGGAAGACAGATGAGGAGGGATAAAGCAGGCGTACGCTGAAAACAGTTGCTCTTTTTTCCTTTCCTAGACCTCCAACACAGAGGGTGACCGAGGAAAATTTGCGTGGAAAAGGTTTTTTTTTAAAATTCAAATAAAAGAATTGGACCATAGCCCGTTAATTAAATTTCCAAATTAGTAGCAGCGTTTCCTCACCGGCCACTGGGTGATGTCATCAGGCCATGTGTGAGGCTCTGCAGAGGCGGGCTCTTCACACATTCTGGTCCCAGCATGCAACACGGGGAGACAAAGGAACATAAGCTCATGAATGAGTGACTGATGTTTACTTCATTAACAAAATTTCACCCAAGTTGACAAGCCAGTGCGGGCAATTAATTGTCTTTTATATCCCTAATAAGCACTTTTAAAACAATAATACACTAATAGGCACTAATAAGACACTTCTTGTCTCTTGACAGTGTTTTACATGTCATTTGGTACAGAAATAACAGACACATCCCTGCCATGAACACTTAACTGGCTGTGGATCGAGTACAAAAACATATCGCTTGATGGCAAAAGGCTGTTTTTGCCAACCAAGATGGCCGTATTGCAGTGTAATGGACTACTAAGCAGAGGTGGAAATGCAACACTATACAGTATCATGTAATGTAATTCTATAACTGATGGATTGGAGTACTACTGAAGCAGAGCCGGTACCTGGGGTCCTGGTGGCAGACGGAGCCAGAGGATCTGACGATGTCCACGTTCTCATTGTTCCATTTCATAAAGGTGGCCAGCGTCTCCTACACACACACACATACACACACACACACACACGTCATGAAGGAATGGCAAAATAAGCAGAACAGTAATCCATGTATATATCCGGGGATAAATGGTATTCCATTTCTTAAAAGATAGCCAGCATCTTATAAACTCATAACAATATACAGCATGTGCATCAGTGTGTAGATATACCTTGATGTATAATTACGTGGGACATTGCACTTGACAATGATTAAGATGTGTGTGTGTGTGTGTGTGTGTTGGTGTGTGTGCCCACAGAAAGGGTAATTGAAAGGCTTTAAAGGGAGAGTGTGTAAAGAATGTGTGTTGGTGAACAGTTGTGAATAAGATTATACGCTTTAAACACTCACGTGCAAGCATGTGTTTGTGTGCGTATGTGTGTATGTTTATGCCTATATCTTTGCATGCATGTGTAGCCTGTATCTGTGGCTGTAGGCGTGTTCAAGTGCATAATGTTTATCTTTTGTACTTGGAACTCATTTTGGAAGGCGCTCCACTCCACGCCACCAGTACTGTGTCACTGTGGTAGGCATTTCTTTTCATTTCCACTTTTCCAATTGCAATTCGTTGTGTGTGTTTGATGAGAAGCTTGTGTAAAATAGGAAGCTAATCTACTAAAGCCTCGAGGTAGAGAGTAAACCACACACGGAGCAGTCGGAGCGGAGGGTCTGCACGCATCCGGAGTTGTCGTTCTGAACGCAGCAGCCGGACTCTCTCTCCAGGTCCTTGGCCCTCTGGATCAGACTGACTACCTGTCGGTCCTGACGGATGCAAGGCGAGAACTTGGCCCCCAGGTGGATCAGGTCATCCTGAAAAGGGGGAGGACAGTCAATGAAACGGCAAACCTGGCAACCCACACGTCTTGGTAAAAAGAGGAACTGAGAAGCCGGCCTTACATCGAAGTGGTTGCGGTTTTGTTTTTCGGCTTCGAGTTTTTGTGTGTTGCTGTTATATGTGTGTGTGTGTGTGTAAAACTGCTATGAAAGGACAAATGACGGCGTGACATTTTCCGGGAAGTAACTTTAACTGTAACTCACGAAGAGTCAGCAATATAGCAGTGAGGGCCGAGGGGAAGTTCCCAGCTTAGTGAGTAAGTGTGACCGATCTAAGTACAGTAAGTGAATAAGTGAGAAAGTCACTGGGTGGAATTTCTGAGCAAATGACCTTAACTAATGAAGGTTTAATCCTGGAAAAGGCCATGAGATCTCTTGCGTAATAACACAAAACACCAACACACACACACACACACACAGATATTTGTGTGCCAATGTAGGAGAGAGAGCTGGTATCCTTCAAACATCTATTATAGAATCTTGAATTAGAGCTTTGATCAGGCTCAAAAACTGAACTTGTGTACGGGAATCCCAAATACGGTCTGATATACGGTGATCTAGGTTTTTAGGGACTTGGACTCAGGCATTGAATCAAACCTCTGATGTGAATGGCCATCTGGTTAGATCAGCAACAAGCCACAGTCTCATACAGCAGCTCAACTGACACTCCTAACAGACTCACAGAGCTAGGACCAATCCAGAAGTTCTCCTGCTGGGTGTACTTGACGCTCTCATAGATGCCTTTGTTCTTCAGCACCTACAGAGGGCGACAGAGAGACACGGTTGGCAGTGGAACAGCCAAACAAATAATAACAAATAATATATATGTCAAAAGTACCAACAGATAGTGAAGGAGACACCAGCTCCAAAAAATTAGACAACTTTTGTCTTTTAAGTGCAACTTTTTGTTTATTGCGCTAGGTTCTTTAGGATAAAAAATGTAATTTCAAGATGGTGTCAAAATTTAATATGCGCCATACTCAGTAATAGAAGAACAGCATGTCTGCACTGAGCAGATCTTTAAGTGCATCCAAATAGAATTAACTAGATTCCACTTCTTGGCTCCCTTTGTATTTATCAAGTTTCCAAGATCCATTTCACAAAAAGCAATCAGAAGCCACTTTGGCACTGCAGATAAAAGGGATGTTTATATTCACTTGGTGTACCGTGAAATGCAACCGAGAGTGTCAAAGAAGAACATTTGAATAAAACCTCAATATTTCAAAAATGCAGATGATTCTACCCTCAAGAACAGAGCTATTTTGCAAGTAAAGGTCCTTAATGGGCTTTACTTTCATGCAAGCAATCATTTTCAAATGGTGGATATCTCATTTTGGAATGAAACTCAAAGTTTCACTCACCAGTTCAGAAGTAGAGTGCTGGGCAAACCCCACGGGGGCAAAGCCATAGGTGCAGCAGGCCAGCAGGGTGATGACTATATGGACAAAGGTGATCCAGTAGGTGAAGTAGGGCCTGAGAAACACAGCAGAGAACCTCAGTGGAAAACAAGTAAAACCCATGTTTGGTCCTTACATACGGTCAGTCCAGGGATCAAAAGCAAAGACCATGCTACAGAGAAAAAATGTGTTATTGATCCGTGATGTATATACGATGTGTTTTTATCTAACGCTGCGATTTGCTGCCGTTTTAATGTACTGTTTCTGTGTCGTTGGTGCTGCGGCCAAATTCCCTGCCGATTCCCTGATTGCGAGATGGAAGAATGCTTATGGAGAAACGGGAGTTGCTTTGAATGCCCATGTAAAGCCAGGGGAACAGAGCATAGCAGTGTACTTAATGCGTTACGCTCTTACGGACAAGCTATGCTGGTGATTAATGGGCGACGGCGGGGAGGCCTGCCGCTGAGAGAGACTGTATCGTAATTGAAATGTCACCGGTTCATTCCTCGCAATTGCTAATGGGGTCGCTCCCTGTTGAGCGGGACATTGAATCCCTACCTGCTCCTGGCCGCCGCTGCGCTCTGACCTTTCTGGGTGAACATGCACAAGTCTGTGTGTGCCTCAGAGGGACATGTGAAGAAACCAATTCCTATTTACATTGTGTGCAGCATGGCGATCGGGGGCTCTAAAGCAATGGTCCCAAACCGCGTGTCAGCGTGACCCGAGAGTCTGCGGGTTTTCACTCCAGCCAATCACTGCAGCAGCTGATTTCATTGATTAGTTCCTCCTCTCTGGCTTAGGCGTGTTAATCAGTGAAATCAGTTGCTGTAGTGATTGGCTGGAATGAAAACCTGCAGACTCTCGGCCCTCCACGGCTCTACACTAATTAATCTGAGCGTGTGTGTGTGTATAATCCCTGAGTGCCTCTATTCGCTCCCCACCTGTGGCTGTGGAAGTCGTCCAGCTGTTTCTGCACGTTGCTGCTGAGGCTGCGCCGGTAGTGGCGGTTCAGCCACTTGCCCACGACGCCCATGCCGTACTGGCGCTTATGCTTGTCGAAGGCGAAGTGCTTGACCTGGGAGGCGATGCGGCGGCCCCGGCGGGGATGGCTCTTTTCGGGCGCCGCCGTCGGAGTCCTGGGTGTTCGAGATACGTCCTTTCTGGGGGGAGGGAGGAAGGGAGGGAGATGGGATAGAGGAGGGGGGAGGCAAGGGGAATGGGAGAGAGAGAGTGGGAAAAAGAAGGGAAGGAGGCAGATAGAGGGAATAAGAGGAAGAAAAAAAGTGAAGGTGAACAAATGAACATGGCATAAACATGAAACAGGTTAGGGACAAATAAATGAATAGGACCAGAAAACGATAAAAAAAAAAAGTATGTCAGCCTGACAGATAGATCCAGGAGTTAAAGTCAACTTGTTTATGTTTCCCTCTTTGTCTCTGGGTTGTTACATTCTCCATTCAAAGGTTCTACTGGCATCAAACAGCTAAGCCTCATAACTGTCTGGCAGACCCAAAACCCCGTAGCTAAAAACGTTTTGGATTATATTTCTTGGCTTCAAAATGTTGTTCCAAGGGGCAAAATTTTGATGCCAAGACACATAATCCAAAACTATACAAGTGAAAAGATTATGATAACTGAATACTCTTACCAGGAGGCATTGAGAACTATGGGGGGGGGGGGGGGGTTCAGTGAATTCAGTTTGATGTCTCTCTAGATAGATGGAAGTCAGCTCTCTCTCCATCTTCATAGCTATTCTCTTTGTGGTTGTGCGTTTACTCACAGGCTCGGGAAGTGCTGCTCTGGCTCGCAGGGGGCAAAAGCAGCGGACATGGGGGGAGACTCGAACACATCATCGGCCATGGAGTACAACTCCTCATGGGCGTCCAGCTGGAAGAGAGGCGGCGATGGAGATGTACGAGGAAGAGGAGGGGCAGGAGGAAAAGAAGGGGAAAGCAGTAGTGAGTTAGCATAGGCTCCATTGGCCCTTTTGAGTGTTATCTGCAAAAATCCAAAAATCACCATCTCTTTTCTTAACACAAAGACATCCATCTCTATTAGTCCTCAATTCACACCAGTCTCCCAAAAATAAATCACCAAAAATAAAACACTACACTGATCATTGCCTCCCTTTATCCGTTTCCCCATCATCCACCTCCTCCATCGCTCTTTTCCCCTCAACTTTCCCTCTCTTCCTCTCAATCGTTTCCCCCTGCTGCTCCGCATATCAGGGACAGAGAACACAGAGTATCACAGAGTTAGAGGTGCAGAGAAAGAACCCAAAATAGCTGCCTGACATTTCCTGATCATTACCTATCTATTCATCTGCGTGAGTGATGGAGAGGAAGAACGTGAGTAAGAGTGAAAGAGAAAGAGCTATCCCTGTGGCTTGGCCTACTCTGTGGCTTGGCCTACTCACTATCAAAGACAATGGGGTGATATGGAAAAACATATACGGACAAAAAAAAAAAATCATATAGCAATTGGACAGACTTGCAAACGCAAATAGATTTTGCATTCTTTCAAATTGCAATGTGACTCCGGCTGGGGTGCAGAGGGGAGGTGAGGTGATAAGGACTGTGAGAGAAGTGAGGAAGTGATAGATGACACGAGGATAGAGAGGTTATCTGCTGCTGACCTGGCTGTAGAGGAGCGTCTCAGCATAAATTACAAAGCAAAGAGAAGGGATAGAAGGGGGAAAATATAGCCAAAAGGAATCAAAGCAAAAGAGAGAAATCGCTGCCTAGGCAAAAATGGAGGGGACAGAGAGAGAGCGGCTGCTGACCTTGCTGAAGAAGAGCGACTCGGACGTGTCCGCCGAGTCCACGGTGTCTTCGTCCAGCCAGCTGGGCCTGGCGAAGCTCCTCCTGGGGAAACTGCGGCCTGTCTGGGAGCCCACCAAGCCGCTGCGACCCTGGATCACACACACATACACACACACACACACACAGGGACATTAAACGTGTTTCTTACAGCAGTTGTGTCCTGCTCTAATCAAAACTAAGTAAAGTTAAACACATTAAAGAGAAAACAGTACAAGTATGCACGTGCACTTGCATCTTGGCTAAACATGCACACATTCCATGACTTTTCCCTGACTGAAGTTGGAGCGCTTGGAGATGATTTAAACATATTATTCCTTCCTGGTTTGATAATGTTGTTTTTCATCTTGTAAAGGAGAAAACACAGTCTGGTTTCCCCTATTGTTGGACTCGCTGTAGAGAACAACCACCAGAAAACCACCATCTAATGCAATGAATGTGAGAAACAAGTTGGAAATTCTGGTATATTCCTGTTAAGTGACCCATTTGTAAAATTCCCTTAGAGAGAATGCCCCAGAGAATTTATCAAATTACCTGACTTCCCCTTTCTGGAATACACTTCTCAAAAAGATCCCTGACACACACAAACAAACACAAACAAACACACACACACACACACACACACACACACACACACACACACACACACACACACACACACACACACACTGAGAGAGCTCCACCCGACACTCCACCCACCCTCAGCAGGTTGGACGCGGCTCGGATGCTCATGCGGGCGACGGACTCCCTCTTGCGTCGGGGGAAGCGGCTGTAGCCGGAGCGCTGGCTGGTGAAGGAGCAGAGGGAGGTGACCCCCGGGGTGACCGGCGCCCCCTGGGTGGCGTGGGGCGTCCTGGGCGGGCGGCCGTCCATATCGTCCGGGTAACGGAAGGCTCGTCCCCGCGCCAGGGGGTCCACAATCTACGGGAAGCAAGAGATTTAATTATGCTCAAACTGAACAAAAACAACATGACAACAGCAACAACGTTAACTCCGGCATTAACTCGGTTATCTTCTTCAAAGCAACTGTCGTAATCACTACATCTTACATGCAACCGTCCTCGCTACGGCTCACTGCCACTGCACCTCCGAGAGGAAAATTTCACAGGTAGTGAACAGAAGAGAAGAGAGAAAACATCAGTCACTCAGCACAACTTCACACTGATTAGAGACAGATGACAGCTCTACTCTAAGCCCTGCTGAGATGACGACACTGACACATCTACAGAGACATGCTTGACGTGTGTGTGTGTGTGTGTGTGTGTGTGTGTGTGTGTGTGTGTGTGTGCAAGATGTGAGAAGAAGAAAAAAATAACGGCTAGTTGTGAATTCTTACCAGTGGCCCTCCAGAGAACAACAGCAGACAGATACAGAGAGAGAAATGCAGAAGGTGAAAGTAAGGCAACGCAAGACGAAGGAGAGGAGGAAAACAGAAAATATAGCAAGATGGGAAAATATTTTCTATCTCCCCAGACAGACAGAAAAAAAAGCAGAGAGAGAGAGAGAGAGAGAGAGAGAGAGAGCGCGGCACAGAGGACAAAACGGCGGGTAGAGCTGTGTGTCGAGGAGTGAAGGGAGTGACTTTATTCAGCTGGGGCGCAGATGCTCCACTTCTGCCACCATGCCACCCTCTGCATTATTCATGCCAGACAGAGATTTCACTCTGTCGCAGCAGACTTCTTCACAACCTCCCATCTCCTTATTCTTTCCTTTTATTTCTCTCCTTCCCTAGAAGTCTCTCAATGTCATGAAGTGGCATGGGGGGGAAACAAGAGAAAGTTTCCATGGTTGTGGAACGGATGTTTTGGGCGAAAGGACTGAAATGACTGACCAATATTGAAGCTATTGTCGTCGCAAAGTTAGATTCAAGCTCTAAAGTGTTTGTTCAAATGTTTATATGCAAACATGCTGCATGAAATGGGAATTGCATATTTAAGGTTACTGTACCGAGATTTGTTTACAGGTTGTGTTACATATCCCATGCTGTTAAGACTTTGTTCTTATATTTTAAATGCTGGCTCAAGATCTGAGACAGTAGTAATGATGCACCATGAGCTTCTTTCATGCAGTCATACCTTGGTCATTAAATGTAGGTTAAAGGTCGTCTAAATGGCAGAAGTGAGCAAATATGTTTGGTATCTCCTCATGTGAGATTTAATCTAATTCTAGTCTAAATGACAGCAGTCTGGGCAGCCTAGCTTGGCTATCTTTTGAGATATGTGACATTCAATGATAACATGTACACGAGCATGACCACGCACGATCATTTTATTGATAACTATTTGGGCCAGTTTTGTCCACAATCACATTGTTACATTGCCCACAATCACCTGATTGAGGAAGTCACATATGCTATGTATGCTGCAGTCTGTGTGAAAAATGTAAATGTGCATATTAACGATCAATGTTTCTGCACATGTACATCTTACTATGCACAGGTGACAATCTGGACATTTCATGGTTAATATGCGTAGAAAATGCTACTCATTGTGGTGCAAGGCTCTTTCAGTCAATTGACCAGGACATACAGTGTGTCTTATCTAACTTTTTTCTTTCTAATATTTTGGTCTATTTTTGCATACAGGAATATTTGGAATCAGGATACGAAGACGCTTATAAACAGCTTATGCTGAATAAAACCTTAATCGGGATATGAACTATTAGCTGGATTACTGTGTGTAGGTGATAGCGGGACAGCATACCTTGGGCATCTTGTGTGTGGCTGGTGAGTCCAGGCCCTGGTCTATGCTGGTGGCCATCTCAGGCTCTCTGTACTGGGGCTTGAGCTTGCCGTAGCGCTGGCTGCAGTGGCGCAGGCTCTTCCTCTGCCATGCCTGCTGCTTGGTCTCGCAGTCTTCCCCCACCCCGAACCACTGGGCCGTACCCCTTGAAGGAGAGAGAGAGAGAGAGGAGAGGCAGATGCTTTCACGTCAATAAATTCATGGGACCAGCCAGACGTGAGAGATTAACATTGGGAATTTATTTTAGCAGTGGATAAAGTGATATAGATTGATAAATATAAGCACTTGATATAAAGTATCAAGGTGGTTACACATGTTTTTTTTAAACTGAATGAAGTGTACACTACTTGTCAGGAAACTAGTTAGATGATATTTCTCACAGAGGTTTAGGATTTATACCTTGAAGCCAGAAAAGTCAATATCAGGGTTACTGATTGACCACTGCAGCAGGCAGAGGGTAATATACACCCACACACATCACTCGCGTTGCAATTCTTACCTCTATCCTCAAATCATCTCAGCACACACAAACACACAAATGCGCACACACAGATACACATACATGCATGAACAAAAACAGAAACATGCCTGTGCACACAAAACTGCACTCTGTCTTACCTGCGGATGCTCTGTGAGAGTGAAGTTTGTCTCCCAAACTTTGCCCTCCTATCCCGGGCGGAGAAGCTCCCGTCCCCGGCTCCGCTGACGCTCTCCGTCACGGGACTGGCCGCCTGCCCGCTCACACTTTTCTTCAGAGATGGAAGGAGCGGCTGAGCAGAGGAGAAAAGAAGTCACTGTACTGTACAGTAATTACAGGAACTTGTAGCTTGATAACGCAACTGCAGGACTGTTACAGGCATCTAGAGGCAGACGCAGAATCGAGTCGGGGGAGAAAAAAAGAAATGACTTTATAATTATAAGACTATTACAGTAATTTATCGGGTTATGCTACGGAGAATAAGCAGAATAAAAAAGGATTAATTATTGCAGGACCCTCGGAAACTCAGAAATGAACACAAAGGCTTGGCAGAACATAACAGAAGAAATTACTACCCAATTATAAGACTACCAAAGTAACTAATTAGGTAATTACTGTAATAGCTACAGAACTCCAGGTCAATGGTGAGACTCTTTAAAACCCAGTAACAAATGACAGTACTATTTGGATAATGTATACATTTAACATTGACGTGATCGTGTTCAGTCAATATTTTATACCGACGGGTGTTGCTGAAAGGACAATTCAAAGCAACACCTCTCCTTGTTCCCTTACACACCTGCTTGTACATGCGGTTTATTGTAACCTGCAGGCTAAGGAATCGTAGCCAGTTGTCTTATTCCATTATGCAAGGTGCAGTGGCTCCACTGAGAGTCCATTATCTGAGCCTGCAGTGACTCTGCAGTCGGCGGGGCTAATTGCCTTGTCATTCTGAGAGTTAATGGGGCTCTAAGCGAGCTCTAAGTGAGCCATATGTTCAGACTGTGGTTAAGCCAGCAGAGGGTCCGGGGGTACTGTGACTGCCTGCCCGCCACCATGGGGGCTTTAGCGGGGAAAATCCACCCTAAAATAGAATTCACATATAGAAATTTTGTGCACATGAGTCTCTCACCAAGCTTGACAGAAGAGAGCAACATTAATCTGTGATATCGTCAAGTGACACTTTCTGGGGCATCAGTAAATCATCTTAATGAATGGCTTTTTGGCTTTTTTCTGAAGGTGGGGAGCCTGTGCTCGGTGGAATCACTCTCTCTCCACACACACCCACGCATACAATTATGAATAATTAAGTATGCACACAAAAAATGGGTAATACCAAAAAAAAAGTACGCACACAAATGATTTGCATGTGAGTATGAAGAGGAAGCAAAGTAGACACACACATATACACACACACACACACACACAGCAGATTCCCTCCTAGTTTATGGTGATGACTTTTGACAAGCGGTGGTTGTGGGAAAGCTTCAAGCCTGATGGAGCAGTTCATTTCAGCTAAATAACCACTCAGTTTAGAGCAAACCTCCAGAAGGTTGTGCTGTCCAACAGGCCCAATGAGAACAAGAGTTGTCCGGTACAATAGGCAACTACTGAAACCAAAAATACTGTTTTATTCCATTCAATTCTATTCAGTTCACTTGAAATAAACGTGACTACTGTGCATTGTTCCCACTGTCCACTTTCTGTGCTGCATTCGCTACAGGCTGGAGTTGAAAGTATTTTCCTTTTTTTTTTTTTCCTGTGGTATTTTAATGATGCTATGTGTCTATTTATACACTGCTGGGACACTGGTTGTGATGGTGCATTGTAATCCTAGCAGGATAAGAATAATGTGACTGGGCTCATTACCGTCACATACCTGAATGGTCTGGTTTGCACTCTCTCTCAGTCTAGTGAGAGAATTGTCTGGCTAGAATCCCTTGCTGGTAATTTAGGCATTAAAGATAGCAAAAAAGGGAAATTAAATGACTAGTGACAGAGGCACATGCCTACAAATGCACATATAATTATAATATTTAGCAGATTACTTGATGTATGTAGGATAAAATCTGCTCCCTGGCAATGGTCGAGCTGAGCCACGCTAATTAGTATTTAAATGTGCCTATGCAGTGGAAACACCACAGTTAGTAGCCTGTGTGTACGCCATATTTCTGCTTCTTCTTTACTCTTTTGTATTGACAGAGCTCCAGTACGTGCCTGGGATTGTTTGTGCTATATCTGACTATTTACTAGAGTCAAACTCTACCACACTCAATAAAACTTTGACTACTTTGACTACCGTGTAGCTGAAATGCCACTGTTTGTAGTCTGAGCATGGGGCCCGCAGGGGGGAAATGTATGGCCTTGTGCCCACAAAATGCTAGGCAGCTGTCCCAAATGCCACCCTGCCCAAGCAAGTGACACGTATAGGGGGACAGAGGAGAGAGCATGCTACCCTCTTAACAGGCTTTCAACTCTTTTGGTGCCGTGGTACGAGTAGAAAGGGATGCATCTTGCCAGCAGCACCGTCTATTGATATGTTCATTGATAACATGTGTGATGTGTGTTTAAATTGTGGAGTATCAGTTTCATGAAAATGTACCCTGTAGCAGTGTGTCTGTCGATATGACATTGACCAGTATACTGTACATTTCTTTGTATATATTAAAGTTCACAAGTTCACATGCTAAACTCCATGCATTCTGTTTTTGAGGCGCTATTTTAGGCTCGGACTTCAGTTCCTTATTTTCAACTTCTTAAAAAACCTCACAAAGTTAATGTTTTTTATATGAGGAACTTGGATTGATCCGGTTGAAAAGGCGGGTGCCTGAATCATGTTCGCCCCCTGGGTTGAAACCCTGCCTAGGATCGCTTCCAAACTTTCACTCTACTGTGGATTGTTTTCATTTGCATCCCCTAAGGAATCAAATCATGTTTCCTAGAAAGGACACAAAACAACAGCGATTCGATATCCTTGGAGGGGTGAAAGAAAAGATTGCCATGTCTTTCTTGATGGTTCCCTCTTTCTGAACAAAGGCCAAGAATTATCTTTTTAACAAAGGGATGATATAAGGGTCAAGGTAGCGATCAGCATACCAGTTTAAAAAGGAAAGAGGATTTATTTATTGTCACCATTTTGTGACAAAAAGAGGTTGCAGAAAGACTATTTCCCATTGCTCTTCAGGAGGTTGGATGTCTGTGATTAACTATTCTTACCGTGAATTAATAATAAATGACAATAAATGCTGTTGTCATAGAGATTGAAGCCTGAGGTTCTCTATCTTGCCAAACTTTGAATTAACACACCCATGGGAAACCACTCTGCAAGCGAGGGCCCAGTCAGCATGATGAGGCATATTCGCAGCAGCGCTAGAAGTGGAAGCGGAGAGTCAGTGTGATGACACATCCGGAGGCCAGAGGGTGAAAAAGGGTCAGGCTACCTGTTTGGGAGGGTCGTGGGCGGTGGTCGTCTCTCGCTGGTCCTCGGGGGGAGGGATGGCTATGACCAGGCTGGGCGGCTTCTTGCTCTTCAGGCGGCTGTCCGATTGGCTGCCGTTGGGAGGCGGCTCCTCCCCCTCCCGTGACGCCATCCTGTCAGAGTTCTGGAGATGAGAAAATCGAATTAATTAAAATGATTAACAGTCATTTATGGTTTATTTTTAGCGCACAAAAGAAGGTTACAGGAAGTCTACAGGTAGCAAGAGAGCCCTGTTTCCTGTTAGGAAAAAGCAGTGTTGCCGTCTGTCTGCTTTTGCTATAGCAAACATTTAAGAAATATACAGTTTATGACAAATACTCATCCAGTCAAGAAGTCTACATTTCCCTATCTTTGTTGAATAAAAAAAAAGCTTTAAAAAACACATTTATGCATTATAAGATGTAAATCCAGTAATAACACAATGACCTCCAATGCTGCGGATATGGAGGAAATGTCCTGTCCCACACCCTTCCTGGTGAATCTGTGTCTGCTGTGTTCTCATATTCAATAACTACTTGTTTTAGAAAGGGCTTCCATGGAGAGATTTATCTATATACCTCATAGCAAAAATTAACGATATTCTGTAATTCACATTAAACACATCAGGCCAAAGCAGAAGTGGTTGGGCTGCAAGTGAAGACTACTTCTACAAAGAAGAACATATGTAGTAGATGCGATGAAAAACTCAAAACGTCAAGGTATTTCACTCCCAATCTTTTATAATCCAGGATTTCTAGACATCAAGTTAAAGTACTTTCCCCCTTTTCCCCTCATGAAAATGTATTTTACAAGCCTTATGGGATTATAAATGTTAATATTCTATTCTATAATAATCTCATAATATTTTTCTGCAGTAATCCTATAAGAGCTGTAGGATTACTGTTGGATATTTTTTGTATAGGTTGCCACACCATTTAGTGTTTTGTGACAGACAAATTAGTAATCACCCAACTGTGTGAGAAGCGTCACAGAGAATTACAAAGCCGAACATGAACTCACCAGCCCTGCTACATGTATGTGACCCAGGCCTATATGTGGCCTGGGTCACTGGGGCACGGTGGAAATACCATTTGACCACAAGCTTAATCCTCATCTCATTCACAAGCAATAAGATACAAGGCTAAACTAAACCCTACGGCACACAGCGCTAGGCTGTAGAAAGCAAAGTGTTCATGGGTAAAGTCTGTCTATGCTACATGTTAGTCGTGACCAATGGGTGCAGACCCTTCCCTCTCCTCTACAACCCAAACAATAACTAAAAGAGGAAACCACTGACCGTCTATCCAAACAAACAGGCCCTTTTAAACAAACAGCAGCAGCGGCTGGTTCCCTTCCAAGACAATCCAGTTGAAAACATAAATAAATAAAAAAAATCACAAATCCTTGCCAACTTACTTGATTTTTGATTACCTTTACAGGCGATTTCTTAAGTGATCCTTAAAAGGCTCGGCTTTCACTTAGATGAGGAATGATGTTATGTTGAGGATAGCAACCTTGTCTAGCTATACAGCTACACAGGGCCCAGGTCATTGATTTAAGCAGTATGGCATTTAATACATCTCCTTTTACACTTCAGGCTTTTAGAGGATGCTCTTTCCCAAAGTGACTCACTGTGAATACAAAATAAAATCAACAATCGTTAATTTCCATCACTGCCAATAGCCCTCTAATAATCAAGTGTATTAGTTGTGTGATTAGTTGCGAGTGCAGTGCCTAACCCAGAGACTTTAAAATAATTTAGGGGAATTTAGGGGAATAGTTAGTCATAGGACATGTGACTAACTAGCTAACTATTAGCAAACTGAAGATCAGGAATGAGAACTACAGTACCCAATATGCATACTTAGACTGATAGCACCTCACCGCACCAGCTGTTCAATACTTCAGAGTGACACCAGATCGATCAATACTAGTCTCAAATCATCATGCATCCTCTTGGTGGTGAGTAATCCATATCTTGGTCCTATGCTTGCACTGTCATCAGCCTGACACTCCTTACTACTGGTTGCACAAGCTTATTCTACTGTTGCATTCATCAGAAGTCGCTGTGGATGAGAGCATCAGCTAAATGCCTAAAATATAATGCTGACTCAACTATTAAAACGCATGTCATCATCAAAGTACCAGTAGACTGACTCATATCAGGGCTTTGTATCACACCGCCTCAACAAAGAGACAGTTCACAAGCAAGACATCATCTTAACTGAACTACAACACATGCATGCATTGCACACACACTCCAGACAAAACAAATGACATAACCCACACTCTCAGTCTTTTCAGTAGAGTTGATCTAATAGGACAGTTACTGTATTCTCATTACCGGTCTCTCGGCTCAGGGACGGAACAATGTTGCCAAGCTAACATATTTCCTTCTTCCAGTCTTTACCGATCACAGTCAACAGCAGGGCAACGACCAGCCAGTCTATTCTATTCTCGGAGCTCAGTACCTTTCATAGCATTACTGTGAGTATTTTCCACAAGGACCGAAGGCGCTGCAGCGTTATACCTATAGTTTCACAAGATCGGCCCACGCGTCCATTATATCGTCACGGTCCTGAAGCCTTGGGGTTGTTCTGGAGTTGCGGTTTATAAAATCAATGTTAAGGCCGCGGGTGTCAGCAGCAGGAATGGCAGCAGCACAGAAATTTGACACCAGCTCAGTCGATAGCCTAGTTTCCACTACAGGGCCAAGACAGGGCTGGACAGGGGTTTACTTATTGTCCGTGTCACTCACTTTGCCCCCCCCCCCCCAGAACAGCGTTTCTTTTTGCCAAGAGAGGTGATTCATCAAGGATATACTTTACAATAGTGCTTTCAATCAAGTGTGGTAAACATTTCAAGCCTGGGCCTGAAGCCTGATTCCGTCCTCTCGGGGCGGAGAGCGGCTATTGGCAATCTAGCCTGTGGTTTAGCGGAATAGTGGATCGGGGGAGGAGGCTCTGATGTGCTCCCGCGGGTCCGTTGCACACACCCACCCACTCTGATAATGAAATAGCCAGGAATTTGGCTAATGGACAGAGTGCTCAAGTGGCAGACAGACTGCTGCTGACCACAGTATATCAATGTGGACTGACTGTTGTTAGGAGCCACATAGGAAAGCAAATGGATTAGAGATTGTTTTGTTTTGGTAGTCTCGAGAGGGATGATAACACAGACTGATAGGAACCTATAGGCACTAAGCAAGGACCAGAAAAAACACACTGGCCACAATAGCTTTTAACTAGCATTTACCGATACATGAAGATATATTCTTCAAAGAAAAAAGGCATGTTTTCTAAGAACCCCACCCCACCCCACCCCACACACACACACACACACACACACACAGCAGGATATAGAGTATAGTGATGATCCCAGTCAACTCACTCTCATGTGTGTGTGTGTGTATGTGTGTATAAGTCTGTATGACCTCACTCTGAGTAAGACTACGTTATAGTGGGCTAAGTCTTATTCCGCTGAGCTAATTCAGTACAATTTTAGTGTGATTAGCTACATCACCAGAGCAGTGTTCCCCAAAATGATCATCATGCTGTTGATGAGTAAAAGGCTTCCCCCTACAAAAGGCAAGTTAGTAAATGACACTTAAATTAGACCTTTTTTTTTTTTTTACAGACTGTCAACACCGACAACAGGTAGAAGACCTTGAGAACGAATGGTATAGGGTTTTCCTCAGGGATCAATTTCTGCATAACACCAACGTGCATCATCCTCAGCCCCCCATGAAACAACAGCTTTCGAATTCTAAAGGGATTTTCAAGGTTTTGTTTGTGTGCTGCCTAGCTAAAGATGCTGACTTAACATTAGCCATGTCTGGAAGTGGTAGCAAGTCAGCAAGTAACCTCATAGCATAAGGGCATGTTTGCTTCATAAACACTGAACATTCCTGATCATTAACTGTCTGCGTACTGTCTCATGTATTAACAACATTATAATAGCTAAAAAAAAAAAGCTAAAAATGACAAATGGGTTTCAGGGGCAGCTACATATGTTATGTCCCAGTTGCGCTTCAGTAGCAAATGGATAACATGGGGCAGAAACCAAATCTCAAGGCAGTAGTCAACTCACTCATTCCAGTCACATCTCCCAGTGAGTGAGGCATGTCCAGAGTGACATCATCCATCGTTAATCTCATCAAGTGACATGGAAAACCGCCATTTCCCCACAAGTGTCCCTGCATGTCTTTGCCTCTCTGGGGTCCAATAAGTCACTGGCTCATCTAGCACGCTCCATGTTTGACCACTAATCAGTGTTGCAGCACTGGGACTTTGTGTGTGCAAATTAGCCACCTCCACCCCTTGTGTTCGGTGCCGTCATGTGTTCCTCTGAAGAGTGTGTCACCATGGTTCATGTGATCCTCTGAAGAGTGTGTCACCATGGTTCACCATCTTCCCCCCTGAGAGGCCTGGCCCCGGGTGTGTGTCGGTGTGTTTGTGTATACTCCTGCTTGCCTGATGCACCAGGAGGTCGGCGCTGCTAGCACCTCTTCAGCCTGGAGACGGGCAGAAATACACTCGCTCACTCAGAGCTGTCAGGGTTTGGTAGCCGACACAGCTAACAGGCTACAGATACACTCAGAACAAATAGCCTCTGGCTTACCAACACCATACATAACCCACAAGAAGGGGTGTGAGGGCGTTATCATGTTTCATTTTCGGTCACGCAGTTGACCTGCTGCGTTTGGGCCAAGCACACTCAACTGAGAAAAGGCAGAGGCAGCACTAGACCAGCATGTAAAATGAGGATGGCTGAGCAGACTTCACTACATTTACATTACATGAGCTTAACTGTACTTGTCCTTTGACAATATATGAAATCCAGTTGTCAACAAATTGTATTGATTAAATACGCCAAGACCAGTCATCTTATTACAACAAATTATTAGAGTAGTTTGTGGTGGTACACATGTTTCTGCCAGGGAGACTAAGATACAGCTAACGCTTCATACCCTCTTTGTGTAAAACACACAGTTTGAGACATCAAACACGCTCTATTCGAAAGCATTCAAACTTTCGCTCACACTGTGTATTTTAGGCATCTCTTCTCACATCTGAGCCAGGGGAAATCACACTGCGCGCCTCCACGCCAATAATGCCTGTTGTTGCTGCCTACTGAGCTGTTAAAATAGTGAGCCTAACCAATTTGTGGTTTTATGAGTGCCAAGTTAAGCCATTTTCCTACTTTTACATTTTAGCCATTTACCTGACACCGTTATCCAGAGCGATTTACGAAGTGTGCGGCAGTTGAGAAAGCTTCAATTCCTATTATTACATTGCAAGCAACCAAGAGTAACAACTACAAGAGTCGGAGTCATAGTGCCCTGACAATAGTCCTGTGACCACAGAATGCTCATGCAATAGAGAAGTGCCAGGAAAAGAAAAGAAACAATGAGAGCCAAAGACAGAGGTAGACAGGGATTTTTTTTTTTACAAGATCTGAGGAAATTCAAGCAAGTAGAGGAGGAAGATGTGGGAGTGGGGATCAGTGGGATATTTCTTAAAGAGACTACTTCTGACCAAGTGGTCAGAAGTGACTGGCTGATCTGTAGGGCTGGACCATGGCCCGGAGGTATGAGGGTTCGGTTTCCTTACAGCTTTATAAGGCAGCAGCCCCAGGGTTTGAATTTGATGAAGGCAGACAATAATGAATAATCCTAATCAATACACAGGCCCCCCATGTACTGTATATACTGTAGGTAAGTAATGAGAAAGGGTTTCATTTATCATTTGGCCCAAATGTATTCCACTCAAAACCTATCAATATGCACAGGGTTATATTACTATGGAGGCAAAATAATGATTATTTGGTGCCAAATGCTTGGGAAAAAATTTGTCACCCACTTCTGATTTCTAATTTTCAAATGTTTGCGAATTTGAGGCGGCGAGTGTCAGACACGCCTTACCGCACGCTTGCTCTTGCAAACTGATGCAAGGTTGCGTAGGCCCACTAACTAGCAGCTGCATGTTACTATGGACACTGGTGATAACAGGATCTGATTAAAAAATGTGTTAAAATAATTATTGAGGTTGTGTTTGACAAGTCTGTATCTAAACCAAATTAATATACAGATATACAATAACCACATTATAAAAGCAACAGTGACCTTAAATCAGTAGGTTATCACACAATATGTCACTTGGTGTCACTTGGCTTTTTGCATTGTGAAGGGCAACATTTACACAATGTTGCACAACAACCTGCTTGTCAGTGTAATATTGGTACACAATCCTATTGAATTGCTAGACATTTTGAGAGTCTATCATCTTACTGTGTGTTTCCACAGCAGAAAAGACTGCTGTTGCGGCCGATGCCGTTGCTGTTGATCTGCTGTTGGGTATTATTCCGAAATTCTTGGAGGCCAAATGAGGAACTGGCCGTCAGATGATTGCCTCATCACCTCCTCTTATGACCATCCGCCAAGTTCTATATACATCTTCCCGAGTAGATCCTAGAAAGGAGAGATACACAAAACCGTAAGAATGTTTATGGGTGAACCCCAAAGTGCTCAGTGTGAAATCAAAGGACATCAGCAAGGGTCTGCTTAGTAGAGCTCTGCTCTCCTTTAACTCTCCAGGCAATGTAGGCTATTAATTTTTTCTGTCTGCCTACAATTGTGTCAATTTTATGTTAATTGTATATTGAAATGTTTAGGTAATATATTTAAATTCAACAGAGAATGCAGCCTAAGGGTGGGGGACTTAAAATTAGCACAAGACACTGCTTCTCGCTTTGAATGGCAACTTCTTTATTAAAAAGTTCTCCATTCAATTCATCTAACCTTATTTTTTATTAATGTCATCCATTCTTTTTTTTTTTAATTAAGAAATACATTCTTAACTTAGTAGGGGGGCAGAGCAAGCCATAGGCTACAAAGTCTTATCATCCTATATGACAGGTATTCATGCATAATTATCTTTTTAATTGTGTGCTCAAAAAACAACAGAATGGCCACATTTCTGCACGGACACAGAGTGCTATCTAAACTCAAAGCTAATTTCACACATTACTCACATGCCTTCATAAAAATAGTGCGATTAAGATTATGAAGATATTGGAGCGAGGGGGAACAGGAGGTGAATAATGGTGGGCATTGTAATTATTTCACTAAAAGCTGCAGTGACACAGGAGACGGCATGGCAGCACTGGACTGAGAGGACAAATGATGTGCAAAAAGTGGACCGTCTTCACATAATGTCCTCACACTGATTTCATGTCTGGCACAGTCAGTAAGTGTGTGGACAACCAATTTGTATGTGGGACTTTCCCACACTGACAGTGTGAGTCAGAGGAGATGAGGAGATGACAAAGATGTAATAATGTATCCCTCTGGTGTGAGCAGTGTATGAAGGCACTAAACCATCCGCTATTTCATACTGGGCTATGAATTCATCGTTCATTCCCAAACTTTGTGTGTCCCACATCTGTATTTAAACAAAGCACAACTCTGTATGGAATTCAAGTTAGTTTGACTATTCCCATGTTAGAGAACCTGATGAGTTCTACTAATCCAGCCTATCCATTTCAACAAACTGGACTGTTGACACTTCCATGCTGGAAATGATGGACCAGATAGTATTTAGTGTGAAAGGGCCATAGGTGAGACAGCGGTCAGCGAGCGCGCCTAGAGCTTTGGACGCAAAAATCGGCAAGTTGACTTGAGGATGAAGAGGCTGCTTTAAAACAAGCTTTTGCAGTAGCAGCATTATATACACTCACCGGCCACTTCATTAGGTACATCTGTTCAACTGCTTGTTAACACAAATATCTAATCAGCCAATCACGTGGCAGCAACTCAATGCATTTAGGCATGTAGACATGGTCAAGACGATCTGCTGAAGTTCAAACCAAGCATCAGAATGGGGAAGAAAGGTGATTTAAGTGACTTTGAACGTGGCATGGTTGTTGGTGCCAGACGGGCTGGTTTGAGTAATTCAGAAACTGCTGATCTACTGGGATTTTCACGCACAACCATCTCAGAGAATGGTCTGAAAAAGAGAAAATATCCAGTGAGCGGCAGTTCTCTGGGCGAAAACGCCTTGTTGATGGCAGAGGTCAGAGGAGAATGGCCAGACTGGTTTGAGCTGATAGAAAGGCAACAGTAACTCAGATAACCTCTTTACAACTGTGGTGAGCAGAGCAGCATCTCAGAATGCAACACGTCCAACCTTGAGGCGGATGTCACTTTGGTAGCCGGTTGACACTGAGCTGAAAGCTGATACCTACCCAGTATTAGTAAGGTGTACCTAATGAAGTGGCCGGTGAGTGTAAAGTTTACATAGAAATGTGTTGTGAATCTGTACCAATCTATGCATCTTTTATGGCAGCTTTGAAATGGCGATAAATTTCATACATCACCAGAGGATTTCAAAAGGTGGATGACGTGTTGTTTGATCAGCACTGATGATCTGCGAGTAGAGTACAAACTGTGAGCATGACTGAGCAGACACAGTGGAGCAACCGAAACTGCAAAGAAACTGCCCCCTCACTCTACTTCCAACCACAAAATCTCATGACGATGATGATGTCCAATTACGCTTCTTTGGCTGAAAATAGCGCCACATTTTCACGCCTCAAGCAACTCAGTCATTCCAGATGAAAGCCACTAGAAAACAGTTACTTAAGTTCTCTACCGAGAGATCTTGTGATACATTCGTGCATCAACCTCACTTTCAGGGAAGTACCCAACCATTCCAGAGACAGCTTAAAACGCACAGCACTATTTTCCAAGAGCCTACATGCCCAAACCTGCACAGCAAGAAGCTACTATTGCAAATGTCACTGCAAAAGCCTCGCTCCCGGTCCAAGAGAGTCCCTCGCAATCCTCAAGATGTGACCTAAATATCTGATTCATACATATTACCACACACCAAACAAGAGGTGGAATGTAAGATTGCTGCTCAGATACAAAGTCTGTCAGGTTTTTCAGTTTGTCATGGGCGCTACGACATGTCTGTGCATGCATGTGTGCATGTGTAACATTGTGCCACCCAAAATAGCTAACTTCTTAAAGGTTTTGGCGGAGAAATCCCTGTCAACTGACCCAGCCTGGCTGTTGGAGCTGAGAAAGACACAGCGGCCTACTCTCTCTCTCTCTCTCTGACACACAGAACTGCACAGCCAGACAGAATATGAGTAATGACATTTTGTCCCCTCCTGGAACAACGCTCGAGAAACACAGAAGAAAAAGAGCTTTTTAGACGGCACAGTGAACGTAAAAGGTCACCGCAAACTGCTCTCGGAACAATTAGGCGCTTCTGTAGAAAAACCAAAGCATCCCCTAAAGATCCTTTTAAGGTTTATGAGACTTCGGCTTGCAGAGCGTTTCCTGCGCGTACCATCAAATCCTCTGAGATGATGCATCAGGCAGTGTGGAATGAGGGTTGGCATGGCGGTGCAGGAATGAATCCCTGCAGCCTGGCCGGCCGCTTTAATACTCCTGACACTGAAGTAGGTTGCTACGTGAGAGGAGAGGAGCACAACACTTTCTGGGCGTGTTGCAGCGCGGCAGCTGAGGACAGATAAAAATCATGAAAGGAAAGCCCCAGGAAGGAAGCCTGATTCTCACACTCTGTGAGAGAAGACTGGAAGTGAAGGCGAGCAGACTAGCCCAGGGCTTTCTAAACTTTTTCATATCAAATTAGATGGACAAGATTTTTGTTGTTAGAAATTATCAAAGCAGAAATGCAGGTCTGGCCCACTGTTGGTGGGGAGCTAGCAGTGAAGAGACTGAACACTTTGATCAGAATAAACACTCTGATACCTTCTGTCAGTCAGCAAAATGAAGCAACACTGCAATTAAACCGCTCCACAGTTTTCTGAGGACAGCCTGGAAACCCGTCAAGGACCCCTGGAGATCACTAGAGCCTACTTTGAGAACCACTGGAGAGGCCCATCAAAACTGCAGCTGTTTGAATCCAGTGAATCCAGCTGGAAAAACAAACAGCTCTGTGGGCATTGAGGAGACCGGGCTTCCCAAGATGAACCCTGTGTGTTCTTGTTTAAATCCAGAAAGTGTCTCTTTTGCCAGTTACGGCGAAGCACGGCCCTTTGGCTCGACTGGTGTTTCCGTGTAGCCGCACGATGTGAACTTTCTGATTTGCTCTGGGTCACGGCTCTCGTTGACACGGCCCGTTAGCTCAGCGGCAGGTGCGCTGGTGGTGCAACAGACATGCCAGTTCAACCGTGCAGAGGCAGGTGCTGTGTGGGTCAGAGCCGGGTGCATTACATAAATACAGCTTCCTGTGCTTACATAGAATGCACTTCCTCTTCTTCAGTGGAAATTCAGTGGAATGCAAGCACCATACACTAATTCTCCATTCCCTGCTTCTTGCTGTATGCAGACCATAGATCAGACCATACAGGAACTTGCTTTCATGGCAATGAAAGAATGTAGTAATTGAGTTTGTATCAATCTAGCATAGCACTGGAATTGGTTTATAGGCCCTACCAGTAGAGGGAATATAGAGACCGTTTCTGTTTCAGCTAAAATATTTAACCTCCTGTAAACTAATAAACACCTCTTACACATCCTACAATAAAGTAGAGGAGTAGTATGCAAATATCACAGCAAAACTGTAAATCCCTATATGGGTTATGACAGAAACTCCCTAGGCAATATAAAATACCATAAAGTATGAAAAGGTCACTATAAAACATTAAGTACCACAGACACTTTAGAAGTCCCTTTAGGAATATTAAAGTGATTTTTCATCAGGGAAACAACATAATTGCTCATTATTATGCTATGATTGTCATCTTAAAGCAGTTACTGAAAGGGCGCTGAAATGTCACTGACAGGGCCAGAGAGTTACAGTAATACTGCCTTTGTACACAGTCTCACGTGATCCAATTATCTCACACAAGAGTTGGCTTTGACTGACAATGAGTGACTTGTTAGTAAATGTCTCCCATGTTCTCTCATGTTGACCTTCATGCGGGTGTGTGGAATAACAGCCTGCTCTTCCACTTTGAATTTGCTTCTAGTCATCTCATAAAAAAAAAAAAATACCATTCACAAGATCTGCGGAATTGGCAAGGAGAGGAGAAAATGTTGCGGCTATGCAGGACTAGAAATGCTGACCTAGATTTTCACTGACTGACAGTCTACACTATTTAGAAATTAACTGTCAAGAGTCCATTACTGTAATGAGTTGGCTAACGCAGCAGTTGCCAAACTTTTTCATGCCTAGAGCTCAAGAGATAAATTAGACCACAGACTCTCATTTGATAAGATTTCAACGTGAGAAACACCATCTGAGAAGAGCTGGCAGATATAATGTAGTGCAGACTTATGTAACTGTCTGCAGTAGGTGGAGAGGTAACAGCAGGGACAGGGAACACGAACACAACAGGCATTGTTATACATTTTGTCACTGTGCTAACTTCTACGTAGTGAAATGAAACTTCATTGGAGTCCCATTGGAACCCGCTCAGTGACCTCTGGAGGTACCCGGACCCTATTTTGCGAACCGCTAGGCTTAAATATATACATATAATTCAATTTAAGAACGTACACAAGAACTTGAACTTCTCATTTCTGTCTATTGGGAACGCAGAAAGTCCGTTACAGTAGATTCCTGATTGAAATCCAAAATTGAAATTAAAACGCACCACATGTTGTCAACACTCCCTCCCACATTCTTTTGAAAAAAAATGGGAGGGGTGTATGAGACACTGAATGAGATTGTCAGGAAATTGATTAATATAATTAAGTTTACAAAAGATAATAGAGTTGGAAAATATTATAACTTTGCGATGAATATTGGTATTTCTCCCGGCGGGCGGAACAACAAAGGGCTTGCTGGAGCATGCTTTCAGCGGCTCGTCTGTATGGAAACGTTGCGAGCTAACAGTAAAAATGCCATTACATTATTATTTGTCCTTTTCCAAGCTTAGGCTGAAGTCCAGACCTTTACTCAAACACCGCTTTACCACAGTATCTGCATATCATTTGAAGCCATTTCACTTTAGTTTGTCTCCATTTTAAAAACTCGATAATGACCGTTGACCCAAACACTACGCTCACTTTTAATTACATTAGCGTTACAAAAAAATGAAAGTAACGTTAGAAAAGGCTTAACGTCATGCCACTCACCTCCAAGAGCTAACTCGGTTACGGTTCATTAACGGCAGATATTTCGGTCCGACAGGCTACAGTAATGTACTCTCCAGTGCGTTGCTCACTACTTCCCTCTTTTTCTCCTCCAACATCCTTGACTGCAGCTCCTCAGAGGAGGAGGAGGAGGAGGAGGAGGAGGAGGCGGAGGAGGAGGAGGAGGAGGCGGAGTTAACGACCTACCTGACCCGCAGAGGAGCAGTGGTAGTCCGGTCCAACCCCTCCGCCTGGCCCGGTGTGCTTCACAAAAACTATGGAGCCCAGTTGTGTTTAGTCAATGATTAACGCCATTATGAAAATGTCTTGATGCCCATGCCCACTTCCTGTTTAGTCCGTAGGTTTGACCCATAGGCCATAAGAAGCCTACAATAATTGTATTTTAAAAGTTGTGTTGGTTTACATTTTATTACCATGCACCTTCTATCAGTTTGATGCTATTTAGCCCTACAATTAAGACTTGAGTCTATAAAGACTAGGTTTAGCTCAAAAAGGGGGTTAAATTATTCCACAAATGGCATCTTAATAGCCTTTTGCACATATTGTATTGCTTTTGGTATATTCTCATACAGAACTTTTTCATTCGTTTTTCTTCAATAAGTAGCCTACTACTGCAGCTATTTTGAACATCCTCTTAATACATTTCTACTTAGCATGCTCTAGTGCTGATATTGTAGGTTGTGTATGCTTATATAACCGTCATTTTGCTATGTTCCTATTTATATTCTGTTTTTCTTTGCTGTATCTTATTACTGGACTAACAGCCCACTTTCCTCCACGTTGATCATTAGTCTCATCTCATCTTCAGAAGGTGGTAAACTGAGTTCAGGTGCCATTCACTGCCTCCCTGCTGAGCTTCACTGATATGAATACATACTTATGCCTCAGCCTGAATAAACTATTTTGAATAATTTGCACATTCCCTGTCATTATTTGGTAAAATAACTGCTTGTTCCAAATGCATTAATGTATAGCCTAAAGCAGTAGATGGCCTGAGGAAATCCAAAAGAAATGTCTAATTCTCTAGTTTACACTGTTATCCCCCCACCAATGTAGGCTGCTCTAAATTAAAAGATCTCCAACAATAGTCAGGAAAGTAAACAAAGTAAAAATTTAATCAGATGAGGGCCTGTGGTCTAATGCACATCTATTTTAGGAACAGTTTGGCTAGTGGCCTGAAGAAAATGCATCAATTAAAGAACGCTGGTTAGGGAAGTGATCTTGGGGAGCAGTTTTATCATCGATTCCAGCTGGCCATCTAGTGGCTCAAGACACATGAACTGAAAACACATTGATTATTTTAACCTTTTATTAATAGAATCTGACTGGCAAATTATTTACCAACCATTACAATCATTACAGAAAATCACATTTGTTTAAAATCACTATAAATCAAGGAAATATATCCAGGGTTCCCACACTCACTTGGACATCACACTGAATAACATGTCACTTAAAGAAAAACCTTGTTTTGGGGTCACACATGATATTGGTCAGTACTGGACATCACAGAGGCCTGATGTTTTACTCCTTGTTAAGTCAAAGCATCCTGGTGAACAGTTGAGGCATATTGATGAATTTTAATAATAAAAAAAAACAAGGTTTCAAGGCCATCCATTCATTTTCAAAGGTCTTGTATTATTCTTCCTCAAACCCACAAACTTTCAAGGATTGTCAAGGCCCATGGGAACCCCGTATATCTTCACATTATCACACAAATATGCTAAAACAAAACAGCTTAGTCCGTACATGTTGATAACACACATGCTATGTCTACAACGGAAATCATCAACAGATCGAGTGTCTGGAAATACAGAAATTAAATGTCACGAGCCTTGTGTGAGAACATTCTCTATTAGTTAAGACTAGGGGAAGACGACTTCCTCAGGCACATATTTATCCCACGGATCATCTTTACAGTTCACAATGAGGCTTCAGATTACAGCTCCCCCTTTTCATCGCGGTGTAATCACAAAATCTAACAAAATTTAATACAGCTGGTTCTGTTGCCTCTTGTCATAAATTTCTGTTTACCAACTCTATTTCCAATTTTAGGTTTTTGCCAATGTAAAACTGTAATTACAGAAATGAGGGAGCTGTGATTGAAAGAGTTATGTAGTTTGCGAATGTTTCAGCCATGTTTGAATCAGAATAATACAGTAAAGCCTGAATAATTCAGTAGGATCGGAGCATCTCAGCAGGATTAACAGCAGATGCATACAAAATACTTTTTTTTTTTTTTTTTTTTTTTTTTTTTTTTTTTTTTACATCTTTTGACCAAAAAAAAAAAAAAAAAAAAAAAAATTCAATCCATCCGGGAAATTGGCTGGTGTGATCTCTCTTAATAATAATTAAGCCCCACACAGCAGGGAGGGAGGATTCTCATGCGCACATATGTGGCCGTATCAAGCACTTGAGTATCAGAAATTCAGGCTGCTCCTCTTCAGAGGGGCTTTTTACACACTTGACATTATACTTCACCTCGCACCATAATCATAATATAATCATATCATAATAATAGTAATAATAAGAATTCAAAAAGCTTTCTCTGCTCTGTCTCTCACTCACATACACGCACGCACACACACAGTCTCTCGCTCAAACGCATGCGAACAAACACACCAGCGCAACCGTTCATGGTCACTGCTAAACAGAGAGCCATCATACATGATGAGAAATCCTGGGATTGAACCAATTTTCTCAACGACTGAGAAATGTTAAAAACACATCATCCCCAAAGTGCTTAATTATGTATTCAGTCTTTGAATGCCCCAAAATCATTAGACCCTCTCACATGCTTCGTCTCTCAATGGTCCTCTCAGCTCAGTCTCTACGCATGGAGTACGATATAAAGCGTTACACATTGAAACCTACACACTGATAATTGTTAAGCAGATTAGTCCAGTAGAATGATTTATTTTATAGCAACATGAGTGAGAGAGAGAGAGAGAGAGAGAGGGAGAGGGAGAGAGAAGAAGAGAGAGAGAGGGAGGGAGAGAGAGAAAAGGCAGATCTGGGTTTCCCCTTCAGAACATAGCTACCGCAAATGGCAGGTTTGGGACTAGGCTGACACTGCCAGTCCATGCCGATCTTAAGATCTTGATACGTGGGCAACACTTTGATGCAATGTAGGTCAGTGATTTCGTTTAAGGGGTAATAAGTAAGATTTTTCATTGGGGGAGGTGGGAAATGAGTAACTCCACCCACATGGAAAGTCAGGCAGGCAGAGGAGAGTCAAGAAATAATGAGAACATTTAAAATTAGTATTAGATATCACTTTCAGTCCTGGTTTCCATTCCTCCCAAACTATTTTTCTTTTTAGGTGCTTGTTATCATCTCCTGAACCAGTTCTTTCTCCTGCTTACAGCCCATTCTGTTTACATTGCTCCAAAATGTTGCCCACGTACCACGGCCTTTAGGGAGGCTGACCCCCAGTGAGCACCCAGGGTCAACTTCGCCACAGAGAGAGAAGAGAGAGGAGAGCAGGGCAAAATCGACCCTTCTGATTGGCGGACGGCGGCTGATGGCTGGGTTAGTATTATTAGCGCTCTGCCTATCCGTGTGGGGTTGAAGGGCAACAGCCGGGGTTCAGGGGTCAGGGGTCAGGGGTCAGGGGTCAGCTCACAGTTTGGACTGCAGAGGCTTCAGGTACTTGTGGTAGGACTCGTGAACCTGGGGAGGGAAGAAGAGTGGGGGAGCAAGTGTTAAGCTAACAAAAGTTTGAGGAGTGTCCTGATGCGGTACACCCCAACCACCTAGTACTCAAAGCAAGTTAAAGAATTGTTTGCCACTACTATCATGTAGCCCAGGTCGGACCCTGACTGACCTCAGTGCGGTTGAGGGGGGAGCGGCGGGCCCACTCGAACATGTTCTCATAGACGTTCCCGTCGTATCGTCCCAGGACGGACTGCAGCATGGCGTCTTGGTAGTTGAAGGCGTCCACCAGCGGCACGGCGTTGGGCCTCAGCTGAGACAGCAGCTCCTTGATACGAACGGAGACCTGCAGCACCTGGGGCACACTCAGCAGACCGGCCTGCGGGAAAACGAGAGAGATGGAGAGATGTGGATGAAAATGTGCCGCTGGGACACACTCAACCGCCCAGGCAGGGAGAAAGAGAACGGAGAGGCATTAGGTTTGCCTTGGCAAGTCCAAAAACCATCTGGTGCAAACTGTGGTCCTGATTTATACCCATCTTCAGACTCAAAAATGAGGCGTGAAGTCTCACATTTCTTTTTTTTTTTTTAAGTGAAAGCTCATTTAATAAGCCAAAATTTAATTTCAAGAGCTAAATATAAAACCAAAAAAAAAAAATATCAAAAGGACACAAGCTCGGTTGCCACACAGTATTTCTTATTCATTTACAAAAAAAGCCACTTCAACGAAAGACCTCAAAGTCATGATCATGAATAGTATCTGACACACAAAGCCCCCGTTTTGTTAGCTGGGAGACAAAGACGGCATTCAGTCCAATCTGTAACGCGGTTGAGCGGCTGGTTTTTCATACGGAAGTGGTCACTGAGGCCGACAGGCTGCACCGTATGGGGAACATGCAAATCACTGGGCAGCTTTGCAGAATCTTTACAGAGAAACAATTGCATGTGGGATTTTTAGCCTGAAGGACCAGAATTCAGCTGACTGGCATAAACCTCATGATGACTCGAGCCTTATTTGTTCCCTTACACATAGCCTTGGATCAACATTGTTCTTCATCAATACGTTTGCTCACAGCTCTGAATGAGCACCGCTCTTTGCACATCTAGATTGCCTTCTTACTCATGCCATCTGTATGTGCCAGTCAAGTGTGTCAGGTGAATAAACTATTGTACAAGCTTAGTAGTTCTTCTAGAAGCCTTCAAATAGAGTCCACTCTAACAAATTCCTTAGTTTTTAATATGGCCATGTACACATGCAGTCAGTGGGACACACACACACACACACACACACACACACACACAGGCCCATACACCTAACACACAGAGACAGAAGGCCAACAAACACACACCTGAACCTGCAAAGTCTGCAAATCTGCCATAGTTTTCCATTCCCCCCTACCCCCTGCCCCAATACACAGCTGACTATACATAGATGTTGTACTGTGCCATACAAAAACAAGTCAGCTTTAGCTCTCCATTTATATCATCTCCTGCAAGGTATTTAAGGACTCTAGCTTCAGATCAAAGGGCATGCATTGCCTGTACCCACGTGTTTGTGCACCGAGTAAACCTGTTCTGTTGATTCTTCTGCCGTTGCCCTATAAACTTTAACGTTAGGTAATGTTATTACATTATTAATGTTGTGGTATTTAAGAGAGATTAGTGGAATTTTTTAACCAATAACAGTGTCGTAATTCTTCAGTGCATTGAACTGAACACATGCGCCGTGGGTCTGTACAGGATCTGTGCTTGTTTCATTTCTGATCATTACTCTTACCTGTAGGAAGTGCCCAGAGTTCTGTGCGATGCCATGCAGGGCGTAGAGCAGAGCCAGGGTCGACAGCACTGAGTGTACCGCCGTGTCGCCGATCTCGGCCAGCTTGGCGGCGAACAGCTTCACCACAACGTAGTGACAGTGGGCCTGGAGACGAGGAACAGCAGGGACGGGCAAATGGACGAGAGAGAGAGAGAGAGAGAGAGATTCAGAGGGACGTGTGATGGGGAAAAACGGGATAAAAACACAGTGAGGATGAGTAGGATTGGAGTTCGACTTCTAGCAGCTACAGAACAACGCACTGGGCCTGGGACCTCATTTATATACACAAGCATGCGGCGCATAAAGTTTGAGCTTACCAAGCCAAAGGTGTGATTTGTGAGCTGTAAAAAGCTGTCAGTATATCTAATGAGCTAAAAATATCTTGATACCAAAATCAGTGGTATATAAGGAATGAACATCATATTAATCATTTTTAAATCATGTTCTTTGACATGATCGCATGATGGAATCAAGGATAGTGGTTTAATTAAAACTTCTATTGAAGCCCCTGAAGAGTGGGGGAAGATAAAATGTGAGGATTAAGCTTTGAGAGAGACTGAAATAAAATTCTCTCCATACACAGATACTGCATCTGTGTATGGAGAGAATTTTATTTCACACTCAATATTTCAGGCATGGGTTATCACTGGCCTTAGGACAATATTCAAGGATTGTCAGAGTTGGCCATGGGCCAATACAGCCACTTTTTTAACACTGCCTCCTGGGCTAAGGTTAGGTTTAACTTGTTTTAAAAATGCAAATGCATGCATGCACACACACTCACAAAACTGAACTTACATCTGATGCTCTGACCAGTTCGATGGCGCTGTAGTTCCAGGCGTCCTCCTGGCTCTTCCTGTGCTGCAACTCCTGCTGGATGCTCTTAGCTGCCAGCTCTACCAGTCTACAAAGAGAAACACAACCCCCGTTATCCAAAGGTGTTATTAGTAGAACGACCGCATTCAAAAGATAACACACTCATACCTGCCAGCTTAACCAATGTGCACGCAAACCTATCATCATCTTTGACGTTGTGCTTTCAGGGCAATGGTGGCTATCTGTTTACTTAAAAACACAATAGCACCTATTGGTCGCCCTTCAAATCTGTAAGTGCTCTTAGGCAGTGAAATATGTCATTTCATTTCATCAATTTCATCTAGATTTTCTGAAGGAGATATTGCAGGAATAAACATGCTGAGGGAGTAGGAGAAATGATCGCAACCACACACTCCTCCCTTGCCTTTCATCTCTCTGGTGTCCGACTTGGCGGGCCACATTATGTCGCCCTCCACCAGACCGGCTTAGCCCCTAAACTGTCTGTGCTGCCAAACGGATTTAGATGCGACTAAGGCCTGACAGTATGCAGGGATGATCAGGACAGCACAAAAAAAGTCAGAATCTAAGTAGGACGAAGGCAGGAAAATAGCCGACAGCGGAGTACAGCAGATTCACCCTGGACAACATCAGATCAGACTGGAAGGGAGACCATACAAACCACAGTTCGAGTAAAAGCAAGCCTAAAAATATCATTTTTAAAAGTGTTTTCAAAGGAGGAGGATACCGAGTTGGCAGGTTGCTCCAGAGCCTTGGGGCCTTGTGGAGAAAGCTGATCACTCTTAGTCTTCATGCTAGACTGTGGAACAACTAAAGGAGATTTTTCTACTCTTGTCTCCTCTTCTTCATTCACTCATTCCTCTGTTGTTTACGTGGCCGTCCAGTTTGCCGACCTCCACCCCGCACACCTAAACGCACCACATGCCAGCAGAGTTACTTGTCTCTTACTTGGCAGCCCGTAGTTTGTAGACCTCCACCAGGCTGGCCAGGTCGTTGATGTTGACCACGGTTGGCCTGGCGGAGACGGGCTGGGGCTGGACCCTCCGCTGCTCTGCTTCATTCAGGTACGACACAATACCGCTCAGCTGCTGGCCTGCCTGAGCCTGCCGATAGCTCTTCACCAGGTATCTGCGTGTACAAAGTAAGGACACACACACACACACACACACACATATACACACACACACACACGGGAAGGGTTATACATGCAAAGAGACAGAGTGAGAGGCAGTGAGATACTGAGGAAAAAATCCATCCTTGGATACACTTACAGTGTTATACATCATCAATTTGTGGTGTTAAATGTATTCTAGGACGAAACCCGCCTCTTCTGCTTCTACCTCTGTTAGTGATACCCTACATTTCCAAAAATGCTTTTCGACAACCCCCCAGAGAATGGACAATCAATCAAAGGTGGGCATATGAGCATGTAAAATATGGTTAGCTAATCAACTATCTTGTGAACATTGGGCCGTGTCTATGTTTGTGGCCACGCCCCTCACTCAAAACACAACATGTCTTGTGGCTGCATTGTATTGTGGTCCATTGAAGCTACTGTCAGTGGAGGAATACGGTATCTCTGCTTCTTCTACAATAGATTTCTCCCTGTATGATTGTTGAAAAAAACAAATGAGTCTAGAAAGAAGCTCTTGCTCTTTGATTCTAAGGGACTGACACCAAAACCTGACGTTTACCACTGATGTTTTAGATTGTTGAAAAACTTTATGCCATCAAACTCCATTGTAGTTGCACTGTAAGTATCTTGACATGACATCATATCGTCTATGGTTGGCCAGTTATTCACAGAATAAAAAAAATACACCACCAAACAACAAAATGGGCCCAGAAATGCAAGATAAATCACCAATAGCTGTTTTTTTTACCAGTGTTAAAGTGTTTTAGGGTGGATTTTTCCCTTAAGCAAGGCATACATTTACACACAAACAGTAAACATGTTTAGTAAAAACACTCAACAGTGTATGCCGGCCAAGCGCACACACTCCCATATGGGCATGCATAAAACTAATAACACATAAGACATAACACACACTACGCTTATTTCCATGCTGATCTAGTCCTTTTAAACCCATTTTTCACAAACACCAAGTCTGAGCAAGGTTTCATATATCACCCTAATCATTCCCATTCAACTATTGCCGTGTTTCTCACACCCTTGCCCCTTGCGTGTGTGCTACATGTTCAGGTAGGAGCTCTTACATTTCCAGAGCTGTTCAACTAGACATCTTTGCCGAGGAAATTGTATCCCTTTGAAGAACAAAATATCACACAACAGGTTTCTGAAACTCTAGACGTTTGACCTTGGTAGTATTCAAGGTGCAAAACCATAATAGCTATCACTGTACATCATTTGGTGTGCAATGTCAACCGTGTTTGTTTTTGCTGAGGGAGGAGTGCGGGTGTGTCCCCTGCATTTGTGGCATGCTAGGTCTGCCGAGTGGGAGCATGTGTTTATGTCTGTATGCGTCTGTCTCTATTTGTCTCTGTCTTTCAATCTGTTTCTCTGTCTGGCGCTCTTTGTGTCTGTAGCAAGGTGTGTTACAAGAGTGATGAGTGAATAAGCAAGTGTGTGTCTGTGTGTATATGTGCATGAGTGAGAACATCCTACATATTATAACGCTTACGTAGCTGTGTGTGCATGTTTGCATTTGAGTGTGAGCGCTCATGTGTGAGTTTGTGTTTCCGTGTGTTAGGACGCAAACACTGCTGTTTGTGTTATAGCTGTGTGTGTGTATGTTTCTGTGTGATGAGGTACCTGGCAGTCTGCAGCATCATGACGGTGTTCTCTCCCTCATAGGTGCACGTGGGGGTGAAGGTGACGTAGATGTCTGGCAGGGCGCTGCTGCACGAGAAGCCGTGGCCGCCACACGACATGCGGCACACCTCGATGCCGGCGGTGGCTGCCCATGTGGTGAAGGCCTTCAGACCCGCAGACAGCGCATGGAGCTGGGTAAGGGGAGGGCAAACGTAGTGAACACTGCGAACATGGCTTTCTGCAAGCTCTTACCCTGAGTGTACACATGAGATTTCCAAAGAAAAACTGTGATCCAGAAGCCCAATAATGTCTCTGTGCAAAGTTGCAGAGGCAAAACACAGTAACCCCCATGCATGAACACCTGAGACGTACAAATCCCAGTCAACTATGCACATGAGCGCATTAGAGACGTAACAATACCATCAACTAACGTTTCAGTTCAATACACGATACTGGGTTAACGGTTCGATATTACAAAATCTGAATGAGACAATCTGACAAATCCATGGCACAGCATGTTGCTAGTGTTACCTGTCATTAAAAGGCAAGACTCTCCATACTTTCCTTGTCTTATCAGTTGTATTTTTGCTATTATCTTCCTTAATTGGAAACCCAAAATGCTTAAACCAACAAAATGCTTAAACAGACTTACTTACATCTTGTCGCCTACTTCATCTACACAGTAGTAATTGGGTCATCACCCCAAGCTAAAACGTGATAGCCCTGTGTTCTCTAGTATTCAAACAATGCAAAACAAAAAGAAAAAGAGTGTTTCTTAGATATTAGACCGCAGCTGAAATGGCAAACTTTTTTTCAACTCCATGATGCATATTGTCAAATTTTGGGTCGCCAGATTTCGTATTGTCAAATTTTGTTTCACAAACTTTCGTTACATCCCTATAAGCTAACCTGTTGTACTACGCTTTCCACATATACATCATTGAAAAAGTTGTATATACTCATAATGTAGGTTTTCTAGGAGTGCAAATTCTTAGGCAGCTGCCTTGTGTTTCCCAGTCTACCTTAGAAATCAGCTCCTTGGCCACGACAGGTGTGCTACAATAGTTGGGCAGGTCTATACGCCTAACTGTAACATGAAATGTAGCCAGTGATAGCCGTGATGCAGTATCTTCCTAGGTCTGGACTAAGTGTATAATATGTTGAGATGTAGAGTGGTTATAATGACATATTCCACATTAAACTGGATAACAAATGAATTACCATGACAAAATGGTGCCACCAACACAGATAACAAAGAGTGTGTAATCTGTTGTCTGTCAGCAAGCCACATAGATAGTGGGATCAAAGTCTGTACTGTCAGTATGAAGCCCTTCTGTTCATTAGTCCCAGCTCAGACAGTTCGCTGAAATATAAGTGTGTGTAGCCTACTAATTGCAGTCAGTTAATCAGTCACAGACCCAGTCACAACACAGATCCGCGAGTTAGTTAGTATGACTGAGCGAATTCCCGTCTTGTCAGCCAGTCAAGTCAGTCAATATGCATCATCATCAGCCAGTCGGTAGTTCAGCCTCATTCAGGCAGCGGTCTCACACAAGTGAGCGCATGTATGTCTGTTCAGTACCTCGGGCAGCTCACTGAAGTCCCCCTGGCTGATGTCTCCGGTGATGCGGTGGTAGGTCGTGTTCATGTACTGGCCCACAAAGTGAAAGGCGTAGGCCGTAGCCAGCAGGGGGAACAGCTTGTACTGCTGGGCTTGGTAGTCCAGGATCTGGGGCTCTGGCTCTCTGCAGGACAGGAGAACACAGGTCTTTCAGAGTTTTCACCAACAGCTTTTGAGCAGTAAGGGTTGTACTTTCACTTGATATCCATGGATGTGATCAGGAATCAATCTTTCCAGAAGAATTAGTTGGAAGTGTGATAACCCAAGCTTGTACCTGGGTTGCGTCAAAGCCCCTGACGTTGGCCGTTGAGACTTGAACTTGTGAATTACCCAATAAATAACAATTGAAAAATAACTTCATTTTATTTATCTCAAAGCTGTTTTTTAATTGGCTAAAATTAAATCCCCTTCCTGAAGCTTCCACACACAAGACAAGTGACTCCTATCCAGTCAGTCTGTTATGAGAACAAAAGTGAAACTTGTGTTTCTATGCTCCAAACTGATAATTATGATAATTATAATTATATGTTTCTATAGATTCATGCATTTTATGGAAATAGTTAGTGTTGATATATGTTTCCATTTTCCATATCTGAATATAGACTACATCTAGAATATAAAATTCCAATAATTTTACAACATTGTCTATTTTTCAATTTTTATAAAGGGCTCCTTAAATATTCTGGGGTGCACCTCAAGTTTTGGAGGTTGGGAACAAGTTAATTTAGAGCCCTGTACAGGCATGTTTGTTTGGTTGAGCATGCATAAGCATGAGTGCCTGCGTGTGTGTTTGACTTTGTGCAATGTTTGTGTAGCTGTTTGCTTGACTGTCTCTGTGTTTGTGTAGCTGTTTGTTTGACCGTCTCTGTGTGTTTGTGTTAATGACTAACCCTGGACGGATTTCAGACTGGTGCCGGACGGAGCTGTAGCGGATGGCGATGGTGCAGGACTTGGAGAGGGCGCGGGCCGACTCGCCTACGATCATGGAGCGGATGAAGACCATGGTGCCGTAGGTCAACTTGGAACTAGGAGGCTTCGCATAGCTGCCGTCTGGCTCCACCTAGTGGACAAAATAAACAAAACACAGTCAATCTGACTGCAGCTGCTTGAGGTGCCAGAGTACAAGTCGCACCTTAAGCAAACACACAGGCATACAGTATACATAGTGCACACTGATCTCACAAACACATACAGGGCAGATGAACTGGAAATTCATATAGCAAAAAAAAAAAAGAGCAGCACACTGTTAACTACACTGATAGCAATGCGCTCACAGAGAACCAAACCTACAGGACATAGAAGACGTCTGATACACATGCTTCATTAGTTCAATAAACAAAAACTTCAAATCAAATGAATCTAATAAGTTACCAAAACCCATAGAAGCACCTCGTTCTTATCTACTCAAATAATAATAGCACGTTACCTGGGCATATTTCATCAGCATGTTCTCACGTGGGATTCGCACGTTCTCTAGTTTCAGGAAGCCGTTGTCAACTTCATGAAAGCCAAACTTGGGGCCGATGTCTCCAACCACAATCCCTGAGAGCGAGAGACAGAGAGAGAGAGAGACAGAGAGAGAGAGAGAGAGAGAGGAAGATGAGTAATGGCAGAGAGATAGGAAAAGTGAGGCAGAGACAAAGGGAGCGACAGAAAGATAAATGAGGGCTGACTTTTCCACCAAAACCACATCCAGAGGGAGAAATAATCAAAGACAACCACAGGGCAGCGGTTACCTGGCAGTGCTTCATGGGTGCTCATGTTGCGGATGGGTACGATGAAGGCGTGCAGACCGTGGCAATTCCCCAGAGTGTGAAGCTGGGCTAGGACTATCGCATGGTTGGATGTCTTTCCAACTGGAGAGGGAGGGAGAAGGTAAAAAGTGGTTATCATGATTAATAATCGTGATCACAATCTTAAGCAAAATAATCAGGATTATAATTGTTGCCATAATTGTGCAAGCCTATTGCAGAGTGAGGGTACTTACGCCCTCCAGGCCACCATTTGATGGAGCTGACCGTGGGACTGTTCAAGACAAACTCCTGTGTGGCTGGGTCGTATGTGGCGGTGGTCTCCAGCCCTCTGAGGTGGGTGCCTAGAGGAAAGGGAACACATCAAGGCCCACCAAACACACACACACACACACACACACACACACAGTGTACACAATAGCAAGGCAGAAAGCAGGTTATTACTCATTCTAAAGCTGCAGTGGTTTAGCCCATAAACGTTTTTGACAAATCTGACAAATGGTGTCATCCATTCATGCATAAAATAGTATCTGAATTCATTACAGTGAAATATATGAATCCAAAGCAGTGACACTTTTCAATTAGAGTTTGAAAATGAAGGAGGAAAGTAGTGTCCCTTGCAGGTGTTTGACAGATCTAAAAACCAATGTAAACTGCATCATATTTTTTAAGACAATCCATTTTGCACTGTTCCTAGTACACATCACTTGCTTGACCAACTGGGCATTTGCATCTACTCCAAACAAAATGGGGCCCGAGGGGGAGTGAGAATGGGTTTCCTAATCTGTATTCATTCTGAAAGGCCTATTTCAGATGGAATGTGTGTTGGATCCGGTTCTGGCTGCAGGCCAGAAACGGATCCAACACCGAGCTCAAGGGAACATATTTCATATAAAAATCTAGAAAGATTTTTAGTAAAGCGGCATTTTGCTGGCCAACTGAACATTTGAGTCAGCTGAGTCAAAACAAAATGCGGACAAAAGGGGGCAGGGAGGGAAAGAGAGGGGGTTAGTCTTTAGAGGACGACCTGACACAGCCTGGTGGCCGGCAGCGTGACGGCTGGTGGCAGAGCCCATTCCAGAGGCTGGACATGCAACGTCATGCTGCGCTGATCAAAGTCACGATTTCTGACTGCTGATTTCTACCTGAAAACTTCCAAACCAAGTTTCATGCAGTGTATGTCACCTGGCTACAGGAGATATCAGACAAATTATCAGACCACAGAAAAAGTAGACCAATATTGATAACCCCAATTGATCTTCAGATGTCAATGGCACATTCTTAGAAATTTAACCCCCAATCTGTTTTTGCAGTATGGCGCCACCTGTCGAAACGCTATCACACCACTTCATGCAAAACGGTGCTGAGATTGGGACTGCTGGTCTGTTCAGTTTACCGTGGCCCATCTCAGTCTGCGCGTAGGTGCCGATGATCTCCAGATTCCAGGCCGCCATGAAGAAACGGTCCATCTGCTCTGGGGTGGCCTGGTTGAGCAGTGTGGGCAGGAACATCCCTAGATGGATATCCAGGGGCGCCGACCGGTCACGGTGTACACAGCTGGGCCAGGGAGCACAGGGCAAATGGAAAAGAAAAGTAGGAGGAGGAACAGTACGAGGGGAGGTAATGGGGAGATGGCAGGAAGGAGATAGGTGGGGGATTTTTGATGGAAGCCCTCACAGGGAAGGGTTGAGCCAACGGAACCACAGATGAAGAGTGAAGTTTGGGTTAAATTTAAAGAAATGAAAAGATGACAGGGATGACAGGAAATAATTGATATTGTTCACATCAGGGAGGTTGAAGGAATAGATAGATATAGATGGAGGTTGTGCAAGCATACAGTGGAGAAACAAGTGGAAAAAAACAAAACAAACTTGTGACCATGTCATGCAAAGTGATTGCAAAGTGCTGATTTTGAACACCTTTCATAAATTGGCTTGAATCAGAAATGGGTGATTATATTCAATTATTCATCCATAATGACCTCATTATGTTTGTGATAGTCTCTGTTCATGTCCCACATGCTACAACACATTCATTTTTTTCCAATAATCTTTCAATAATATAAAAAACATTGTTGACTGATATATAGATCATTATTGAATTAAATTTGGGGAAAGCAACACCTGCTTTCAGGAAATTAAAGAATTAAAAAGGTCTAAAATCAAAACCCGCCAAGAACCAGATGACAGTAAAATTTGTGTTTGGCTGATAAGTCAATAAGGGTCACCTGCCACACCGGCCAGTAACTTTTTGAGACGATAACATTTGAAAGCCCCCATTATACCTCTTCTCAAACTTTGTCCCTGCTGACCACTGTACACTCTGTCTGACCGTGAGTCAATCAAGTCAAAGCAAAAGCAATGGCTCTGTATCAAACAGGTTCCTGAATGGCTGCATGTTACGCTGCCTTGACACAGAGCGGTAGCACCTAAATTAATGCAATTCACAAATGCAAATTTTCCAATAAAGAAACCTAATTTCATTGCTCTGATCAGTGAACTCAAACAATACATAAACACTATTTCAGAAAGTACTAATAAAAACTGTATCAACCCCCTAGCATAATGCTGTTCATTCTATACTATTGTTGCATTTGATGTCTTGTATACTTATTGCTGTTCAATAACCCCCACCTCCCCCCTTAACATTATTCCCATATAGCAACACATAGCAGGTGTAAGGCCACCAAAAACCAAAAAAAAAGAACACATATTGGATGTTTCACGCAGGGCATGCTTCTACACAAACTAGCATTGAAAACTGGTAGGGACATATTTCTATAAAAAAATATATATATTATTTTGGCCGGTAAAAATTATTCTTGGCAGGTACAGTAATTTTTTTAGTTTACCAGTTCTTGGCAGGTGAGCTAAAAAGTTGATTTCAGACACTGGTGTGCCAACCTCATCCATGCTAATTTACCAGCGGCTACTGGCTCCAAGCCTGGAAGAATGTATTAAGCATAATAGCTTTTGAAATGAAATATATTATATATATTATGAGAGAGCGTGAATGAGGCAGTTAGTCAAGGGCATATCAGGTCATGACAGACGAGGCTCAAGGTCCTTGGCCCAGTGTTGGCCCAAAAACACAGGTAAACAAAATGCAATTAGTAAGCCCAGGGCCATCAGTCCTAAGAATGCAACACGGTCATGGACAGATGGGACGGATATCCATAATAATGTCCACTTGGCTGTGTCATAGCAATGCAACAAAAGCACACATTGCTGGCTTGGCCTACATTCTCTCTCTCACCACAGATTTCTCGGCCTCTCGGATAACAAAGGGATATTCAGGAGCTGGAACTCGATCTCTTTATAGGCTCCCAGACTGCATGTTTTTGCAGCACAGCTTGTATCTTGTCTTCCTTTTGAGACAAGATTAGGATGAACAGGAGAAAAAGCTTTGTCCTGACCAGTTTCATCTAGCCATTCGGGCATATGACTGTCTACCAATTCAACCTCTTTCCCACACATTGACTTTTGGGGACTAAACTTTCTAATGTCTGAACCAATGAAGAAGGTAATTTGCTAATTTGTTAAGAGTAGCTCAGATTTAGAAATGTCAGCGTTGGAAAGAAATTAAGACACAGAAATCGAAATACACACATGCTTCATTAGTTACTAACCAGTGACTTTCATTACATAAAGGAGGAAGGAGAGAGTTGTGAGAAGGGAAGCAGTAGAACTAACACCTAAACTACACACAGCATGTGTAACATAGGTGTATCTGAACTTGTTGCAGCCTAGTTGCAGCATTTTAAGCTGCTATACCAGTTCCGTTCTTGTGCCGTGGCGGTCTACTGGTTGTGTTGTGCCTATCTATGTTTTACCTATGGGTAAGTAGGGCTGGGTGATATGGCCACAAAAAAAACAACTGCATGATACAATTAAGCAATTAACATCCTATCATGCTCTGTGGCATGTATAAAAATGCTGAGCAGGCCCAGTTGACCTCGATTTCGGATAAAGATGGCAAGAGGAAAAGATCCAAGTGACTTTGAACGAGGGTTCATTATTGGGGCACGGATGGCAGGAGCTTCAGTCACAAAGACTGCTTAACTGGCTAGTGTTTCAATAGGAACAGTGACTAAAGGGACATCTGCATTTAGATCTATGGGAAAGGCATCAGTAAACGGGGTCAGAAATTGTGGTCGAAAGCGCACATTCGATGACCGTGATGCTCGTGCATTAGTGCGATATGTAAGGAAAAACAGAAGAGCAACTCTTCTTCAGGTGACTGAGAATGTCAATGCAGGACGTGATCAGACTGTCAGCAAGAACAGTCCGTCGACAACTGCATAGAGAGGGATAGATTTGCATAGTCTGAGAAAAACAGAAGCCATGCACATCTCAAAAGTTGCGGCTCTGATCTGGCTCCGTTTCAGATCCGGCAGCGTGCTGCGTGAGCAGCCAGTGGTAAATGGCTGAAGTAAATGGCTGCGTATCTGAACGGACATAACAGAAACACATCTGGGGTAGCTGAGCCTTAACTAATGTTGGTGGTTAGAGTTCTTGTAATAAATACGAGCTGAAATTTTTGATACCTTGTCTCTGCACAATGTTTAGGCTTCAGCATTGAGATTAAGGCTATGAAAAGCTATAATGAGGAACCAACGCATCCTGAGGCTAACCTGAGGCAAACTATTGTGGCAGTAATGTTAGTAATTCAGCTACAGCTACTGAGCAACTACCGTCTCTTGCTAGAACAAAGTAAAATGTATACACACTCGAAGCAAACAAGTAAGTACTTTCATGTTTCTAAATGATTGATATCTGTCAAACACCTACAAGAAATCACAAAAGCCTACTCTTAGGAACTTAGAAGTAGAAGTATTTGAACAGCTTTCCACACCTGTTCAAATAGGCCTACTTTTCCTCCCCCAAATTGTGGAATTTGTGTATTATTTTGGCTAAACATGTAAAAACACAAATGGCATTTTATAGCGTGAGAATGTGTTTGGAGGCACTGAACAACGAAACAGCGAGTAAGTTAAAGGCTAAGTCCAGGACTGACCGTGTCCCATCTCAGTTTGGGCGTAGGTGCCCAGGACCTGGAAGGACTCTGCCAGAGGGACCCATTTCTTGAACTGCTGGGGGTCGCACTGGCTGTACAGGGTTGGGATGAACATGACGAAGTGCAGACCCAAGGCCTCATGACAGTTGCCCCGAAACAAACTGGATGAAGGGAAGGTATGAGATACAGTACTGAACTTAAATCCAGGCTTTGCCTATTTTCTATTTAACAACTTTAGAGTGGCTCAAAACGTTCTTCAGTGTTCTCTAATTTACCTAAATGCTTTGGTGTCAGACAGAAGTGTGAAACAGGGCGATTGACATTTGCCTACTTGTCAACCCACAGTCCAGCGAGGTCTGTTACCCTGAGCCCTTCGGCAGGTGAATAGTTTCAGCGCTGGGCATGAGGTCATTGTCCCCATCTGGAACATTGCCAGAGTTTGACACATCCCCAAAGATGGCACCGATGTGCTCATCAGTTGTTTTTTTTTCTCTCTCTCTCTCTCTCTCTCAATAGCACTAGTTCAATTTCTGCCTCTCTGAAGTTCTTCTTTTTCACTTTTTTCCATGCCATCTCAGTCCAGATGTAATATTTCTGCTTTCCTGAAGCATAATAAGACTAGTAAAGGTAAGGGTTACTGAATGGTGAGTGACGGTGAGGGAAACTAAGTGAACAGCTCACGCACTGCAGAGATTTCTGCATTCAAAACCACAGGAGCGGACTGAGGCTGTGTTTTTGCTGTTGTTTGAAGGCCCTCCTACCACAGTGTCGTACCCTGACATGCCCATGACACTCGCCCCCAAAAAACTTGCACTTGCAGTCCGCAAACTATGCAGTGACTTGTTAGCCTGGGAGCTACCTAGCATTAGCATCCGGGTGCTTTACCTTTTGTTTGTTATTCTATCTTGACTAGATAGCCTTCTAGCTCACCAATAGCAATAATAAGTGGCTTGTAAATTACATTTATACCATTACTGAATATATTAGCTAACCTCGCTGGAGAAATTTAATTTCATGTTTTCTAATTCATCAATTTGTTATCATGCTCCTCCGCGCAGCTTGTAGAAAGAACGTTGGAAAAAAGGTCCGTTCCAATTGGCAATTTTATTACTAAGCGGTTGGGTGTTCCGGTAAATGCATGTAATCCACCACAAAATCGCAGTGGGCATGTGTTTGAGGAGGGGCCAAGCATTGTATCTATTTTTACTGGTTGTTGTAATAACAACACGGATCGATAGCGGTCAGCATTGAACCAGAAAATACATGCAGACCCTTTAAGATCTAAGAACGCACGTCCCATTTAAGAGTGGTATTCATCAAAATATGCATGTGAATACAATTGATAAAGGCCCTGTGTTTATTGACACACAACTGTGTCAGGGACGTGCTGTAGCCTAAAAGATAAGATGAAGGCAGTAAAAAATGTTTTATTGGTTTCAGTAAAAAACAGAGCAGCAAAATCCCACAGCGAGAATGATCCTATAATAAACACCCAACTCTTTATATGATATCAATTTCTTGAAGAAATGAAGTGACAAATCAAATGATCTGGACAGTATCTGAACTTGGTTTACACAGCAGTTCATCACTTTACCATCCCTCTTAATTTCATAATACCTTCTAGTCATTTAGATTAGGGTTGGACTGGACCTTATTACAGCATGTACAGTAAAGTGGCTCACTACTCTTCACTACTCTTGGCTAATAAGCTAACATACATTCATCCATCTTATACCTGAATGTTAAGATCTTATTCATAAGTGAACAAACACATACAGATGTAGATTCATGAGTCCAGGCGACATTTGACATAACTTCCCAAAATACACTACTGTATGTACGCATTTGTGTCTGATGCAAAAGGCGCTCTGCATAAACACTGGATAAAAGCATCATGCTGCCCAGTACAGCTACAGTAAGTACAGTCAGTAAGAGCAATGCCTTGGTTCAGGGTGCTGACACCAGATGCACAAACTAGTTCACTTCACTACACAAGACCTTTGATAAACTTTCAACAATGCGGCGGATTTATTATCAGACTAAAATATTTAAATTAGATAGCTTACACAGTTTGGTTTTCCCAAATCAGCTTTGTGTTAAGATCATCTTACATATTTTATCAAGCATGCAAGCTTTAGAGAGCAAAGATCTTGCATACCCTCTGACACAGTTTCAATGGTGACCTTTGCTCTGCATAGCAGAGTAGCTGTGTCATGCTGTGTTTCATGACTGGCTCGTTGTGGAAACGATCGCTGGATGGATAAGAAACCTAAAGCCCGGTTTTGTTCACTACAAGGCCAAACATAGCTAACCAGAACTTGGGACAAGTTATTATTTATGTAACTCACTTTATTCAAGGACAAAATTAATGTGATTCTTTGCATTTTGTTATCATCAGAGGCTATTTCTCAGCTAGGCTAGTTTCAAATTTACAAAACATGTTATTGAACTTGTGCCATGAACATGTGAATTGGTCCAGACCATGGCCCATCTGTGGAAAGAGGCTAATCACTGTCCCTGTAAATACACGTGGGAGGACAGAGCATTGTAAATGCCCCCTTTATTTGAGATCAACTGCCATAGTTATTGGATATGCTGATATCATAGTACACCATGGGCAGACCTAAGCCCTTTCTGGACAGGATCAGTACTGCAGGACAGTGTTGTTTAGTACATTGCACATCAGTGATTTTAATTAATGATTGAGATTTCTGCAGAGACGTAGTATCATTCCCTCTAGATAGGTTGAAGTAGAAGAAACACCTGTATCTCTCGGAAAAAAAACTGTCTTGAAAGATAACAGGTAGTACATTAGCATGGGAAAGCAGGTTGCTATGATGTTTCAACCTGGTGAAAGGGGAAAACTATGGGCCACCACCTACAAGAATGATTAGCCAGCTGTAATGATTTAACAACTGAATTATGTAAGCCTATAAGAATGGATGATAAACTTCTCACGATGTTGAATAAAAAATAACAACTTAAACCAAGGTGTGAGTGATGAAATGTGAGAGGGTAACATGAATGAAACTGTTCTAGTACAACAGTTAGGAATGCAATGCAGCCAAGTTTTTTGTTGATGTCAATACTATACATTTAATCGATAAGTCTAGGCACTTAATTGTGACGTAATTTTCTTTTCACAGGAACTCTGACAGCCACATTGTTCTGTTCTTCAGCGGTTTCCATTTGGGCAATGGTCAAAGCTCCAAAAGCTACAAAATTTGATTGTAGCTCCATTGATTGTTAAAAAAATTAAACAAATCATGAATTTTTGGAAATTTGAGGAGGGTTGTTTTTGCTACAGTCATCCGGCTGTGCACAGTTTATGTGAATGTCATGAGTTTTGTTTGTTTTTCTGTAGACTTTGTTTGCTCAGGGTCAGCTTTTTAATATTTGACACAAATGCACTTAGGTGATACATGTGAGTTCATGTTTTACGCCAAACCAAACATTGCAATGTCAAGCACGAACAACAAAGTACAAAGTAGTTATGTTTCTCCATAGCAATTGGAGGTTGTGATCACAAAATGACTTGGGTGATGAAAAGCCTTCATTTTCCTTGTTGGTGGCATCAGAATTCAGTCTGAAAAATTGCCGTCCATCCCTGATTTCTAAATCACAATGTCTCAAAGAGTATTTACAACCTGAAAGCTGAGGTTAACTGTGTTTTCAAATGGGAAGTGTGCATCTACCGTCTTTCTCATATGGCATGAATAAAACATTATACCCTTTTTGTATCCACCTTACCTCTCATAACAGTGGATTTCCACAGTCTGTGAGGCTGTACTTCCTGAGCCTTGGAATCAGATGAATCTATTTGGATCTATGCAGGCCATTTTCACACCAAATACAATCCCGAGTTGACTGGTGGCCTCACATGCCCATTCATCTACCACTCCAGTTCTGTCTCTTGTGTCTTCCACATACCTCTTATAGCAGTAGATCTCGTCAGGGTCTGCAATGCCATATTCTCTGAGCTTCAGGATCATCTGGGCACTTTTTTTGACGGCCAGGTCATAGCGCTCGCTGCGGGACATGAAGTTTGGGTCCTCATGTTGAAAGTCTGGGTCATTGATGACCAGCGACTCTACAATAGATATTGGAAATCAATTCAGAAATGTATCTTTTGATCCATACGACTCTTGCCAGCAAAGACACATGGTGGTGAATGGAGTTAAGTAAGCAATAGCGTTGGGTATCAAGAACCGGTTCCAAATCAGAACTGGTTCCAAACTGTCAAGAACTGTGGATTCGTTAAGAAACAAAACAAACATGACACTTATGTGAAAGAGTACCCAGTAGGCATAAATTGGTTCACTGAACCAAATAACAGTGGCTTTTATGTGATGTTATTTTGGTTAAGTAAACATTACAAAAGGCAATGTTTTTGGATTGACAATTATCCAAAATTCATACAAGAAAAACAAGCATTCTGACATAATTACTCAATTCCAATCAGAGTCGTCCTATCTTGGCCTAACGTTAGTTAGAACCGATGCGTTTTATTCTCTTGCACTGAGAGCAGGTTTAACTAAACTCCATTCAAAAACCTGGCAACTTGCCTTGCTTACTGGCTAACCCCTATACCTGGCAGAACATGACTTAAGACATTAAACGAATAGTGAATGTCTACTGGTAAATTCGGCGTACATTTGATCCAACAAACAGCTTTTATTTCAATTGCATTTCAGCTTTCAGAAATGGTTCACGTGTACGCAACTGCCCACTACGTTTTGTTTTGGCAGAAGAATGTTGTGGGAATAACAAGCGAACCAGCTGGTTGAAATGTTATTGAAGCACGAGATGCTTGGTGGATTGTACTTATGCCGACTTCAGCAGTGTAATGTTCTAGCAGGTATGTATGTCTACTGATAGCAGGAACACCTTAAACTGACAGGTTTTTAATGGAGTTTGGCGCAGCATTCTCTCTAAGCAAGACGAGAACGACACCCATCGCAGCTAAATGTTAGCTAGCTGCTCTAGCCAGCGTTGCTTGTTGGCGAACGTTAGCTAATCACAGCATTGTTTGGGAACTCGTTTTTTTGGTTTTCATCACCATATTCTCTTCACAAATATTCATCAAAGCTATCTCTTGTCGACATTAAAGGTGGCAATAGCACAGAACACTAGTCGGGCAAGGAGGACATTTCAAACTCACCAATTTCTCGCCTCCTTCGGGTCTTTTCAGGTCCACCGTCCAAAATGTGGGTGAGCTTCTCGACGTCAAAAGTGGCACTTTGCCGCTCTTTTAAAATGTCAGGATTCATCGCTCTACGTGCCAGACCAAAAGCACCGTTTAACCTGGATGGATACGATGGGAACGGTATTATACAACGTCCCGAGCCCTCAGCCTGCCCAAGGGTTTAGATGTCAACTTCCTCGGAGGTGTCGAGAGGCGGGACCTGGGGTAATCACGTGACACCTACCGGAAGTACCGAGCCTTCCCTGCTCACAAGGAAGAGCACCAACTCTAAGCCAAACTTTTGTTAACATTATTCATTCCTTTTTCAGATTTTGTACCGCTTTTGTCCGAGTGTCTTTTTGGACATTTTGAGGATGCTGCCTGCAGCTGCGGTCTTTCATTTCCCCTGGGAAGTGAACTCCGGTGCAGTGCAGGAAGGAGAGTCAGTGAGAACATTTGGCAGGTGGGTTGTTGTGTGTGTGTGTGTGTGTGTGTGTGTGTGTGTGTGTGTGTGTGTGTGTGTGTGTGTGTGTGTGTGTGTGTGTGTGTGTGTGGCTCAGGCTCCCTGTGTGTCCCGTTGGCATCACCATTATCATCAGTCATCATCAGGTGTTGTCTATTTGTCATATCTATGTTCTGCCATTTGTGGTGTGAATTGGATTTGCTTGATGCAACACAACTTCAGACTTGTCTGAAAATAAATTAAGCTACTATTATTATTATAACTGACATCATTATCGTCATCGCTCACCAGTGTATGGACATTAAACCTCTTGTTCAATCTTCCAGACTGGTGTGCTATCAGCCTGAAGAGTCCAGGGCTACGCTGTCAGCCCAGCATGCTTCAGCACAGCACCAAGTGCTCGTCCACACCTTGTTTGTGGAGCCCTTTGACCCCATAATTGGAGCCCAGTATATAGTTCTGGGTGAGATTGAAAATATGGAGGGTAAGGACCAGTTGATGTTTTCTGAGCTGTTATAACTCGGTCGTATTACATATTTTGTGGAATCATTTATCAAGATCCCCAATAGGAGTTGCATATCTTTCTTGGGTCCACATATCAAATAGTCAAAATGAGACACCTTCAAACAATGAGCAGTAAACTGAAAGACCGATTGTCACTGGACGTACAAATATTTTAAATATGACAAATATAAAAATTGTAATTTTAAGATTTTGTCAAGATTCTAGCAGTATAAAATAATGTATTTTTGGACTCTGTATTTTGCTTCTTGAATTCTACTAGAACTTGTAATCATACCTGTTGTTTAAATCACCAGTGTTTTGATTCTCCTAGTTAAGTTACATGCTGTTAGGGCAAAGCCTTTAAATTAGACCTAGCCACAGTCTTGCATGTGAATATTCACTTAATTTCACTCATATTCATTTAATTAAATCTTGATTATCAGGCTCTTTTACATACATCCAGGGACTCTTGTCATGTGGGAACCTAAGAAACAAGCCAGCGATGAATTTTGGGTTCTAGTCTACATCTTAAAAAAAACAGGCTACTGTATAGAATAGTTGCTGTACATTCCTATACCACTATCACCCACCTTATTTTGTTTTTCCTCACCTGTAACAGGGGTTGGTGTGATGGTCCGTGCCCGCGTTCTGAACTGTGTTGATGGGGTAAATCTCGCACTTCTACAGAAAGCCATCAATGAACAGAGGAGCTTCTTCAAAGAGAGGGAGAGCAAAGAGGCTGACGGTCCACCAACCTGACCAGGGTCTGCACTCATTTCCCAGACTGCTTATTGATAAATGGACAGGTCTACAGCACTGGCTCTTAACCTGTGTGCCAAGGTGCATTCGAGTGTTGTTGTTAGCTTTTGTTCAACAAGAGCAACAAACCCTCGACCGTAGCATTTTTCTACCCTTTGTCAGTCCTGGGGTTACAGGCTTTTGCAATTCAAGCCCCATTCACAATCAAGTTTGATGTTTGGTCAATGGAGAATTGATAGCAGATGTTTCATAATGTGCCATGATGCATTTCTATGTATGTGGTGCATTTCTCAGGCTTATCTCTCACATGTCAAGACTTCCAAAATGACACAGTTTTTCAATGATGCTATTTAATTTGGTGGGAAGCTATCATGCACACATTCTGATATACTTGTGTGGTCTGTATATATGCATATATGCATAAGGAGTTAGCTAGTAATGTTTTCTTACTATGGATTAAAACCAATATATTCCACTGACAGTATCAGTAAAATGGCAAAAGTTGAAAAGTTGAGAAATATAGATTCTGAATCCTATATGTGCAACTAGCATTTTCATATTGTTCATGTGCACTGTGTGGAGTAATGCCCATTGTTCGTCATATGAGATCATATGACATATCATATGATGTATAGGGAACACACCCTCTTCCTCCTGACACACTTGTGGTGAGTGTCAGGTGTATGAAATGGGTCAGAAGAATAACTACTTAGCTCTGGTTAATTTCAGCCAAATGGTGTGATTTATGAGTGTTCCTTATAACAGGGTCGAATACAGTATTATTTTCTTTAATAAAGCTTGAAAGACAAATAAACTGTCTACTATAAACCTACCTGCTTCTATATTCTATTTTACTGACTTTACACAGCATTGAAAGTGAGGGAGTCCACACACTGTAACCATATAATTTAAATTTATTGATATTTGTTTCTTCATAAAGTATTAAACAAGATTGAGTTTAAAGTGAACAGTGACAAGGAGAACCCATGAATAATACAGTAGGAATCAATCTTGGTAAATAGCATTGCACCATGTCCCAATATCCCTAATAAAACAAAGAATATCAAGGATAAACAAAATATCACAAACCTGTATTTATATTTTCTTTTTTTTAAATTAAATCAAAAAATACATTTTCCCACATCAGACATGTTTGGTAAACAAAAGCAACTCAGCAGCAATCTTTTTGGCTACACAGTAAGCTTTGCAGGAGAGTTAGACTTAACCTGAGTCAAAAATGTACATTATATTTAATGTATTGGATTTTATTTCATGAGGTTTGTACAGCATATCTCATTGTTATTGTCATTACAAGTAATAGTATAATTTGGTATCTCATTAATCACCCCAGAGACCAGATAACTCTTAAGTATGCTGTAAACACATCTAGTGTCTTGAGTATCTATGAGAAGTGTACATAGGAGTGTAACCACTATCTTTAGAAGAGGCAGGCAGCATCGACAAGCCTGACAGCGGGTCTTTCTTGGAGCGATCCAAAGCCTGTTTGTAGTTGATCTTCTCCTTTGTGATTGGGTCTATAATCTCCTTGGCGTAGTTTGTGTCGGCCTGCAGCTCCCTCATCATTGTGCTGTCAATCATTTTGGCCCCGATGGCGTCAAAGATGTTTACTCGGCTGTTGGTGTTGGGGTTGACCAGCCCTCCTGTCAGGTGCTGCGCCTCCATGTAACGAATGGCAGTTTCCTTGGGCATCCAGCCTTTCTGAACAGCCTCTCCCACGGACAACCGTTCCTTGGTCATGGGATCCTCAACACCAGTGAAGGCCTTCTGTGCGTTGAGCAGCCTCTGTAGTTGAGTTGCGTCAATGAGGCCTCTATCTGCTGCCTTGTGGACTGAGTATTTCTGTTTGTTGCTGATATCAATGATGCCTCCTGTTGCTGCCTGAGCTTCGAGAAGCCTTTGGGCTGTGGTGGTGTCGATCAGTTTACGCATGGTGGCACTGCGTATTGTAAAGCAGGTGTCAGTGTTTGTATCCATTATTCCAGCAATTGGGTGAATTTCAGTAGAAGTAGGGGGGTTAGAGGGGGCCGATTTCACAGATGTGGTGGACTTTGGGATGATTGAGTTAAATTGTGGTTGCTTCTTATTGTCACCTGCAACCAGCAGGGCAAACTCTGAGATGGGCATTTTGCCATCTTTGTACTTTTGTAGGTCATACTTAGTCAGCCTGCCATCCTTCAGGGCATTTTTGATGGAGTACTGCTTGCCGCTCTTGCGATCCTGGAGTACAGTTGTCTCACCATCAGGTCCCATGGAGGTTATCTCTTCCCAATCACACTCCAGCTCCTGCAGATGAATGTATTGTTGACGGTCAATGAGGCCCTGCAGCAAGGCCTCATAAGGAGACATGTCCTTGCCTGTATCTGGATCCAAAATGGTGATTTTAGTGGAGACATTGGTCTCTTTGGTCCTAGTCTCTGCATTTTCCTCTTTCTGCTTTCCCAGCTGAAGCTCCCGGATGGTGCTGTCTCGCAAGTGAATCTTGTCCTTCTCATCCAGGATCTCTCTCTCCAGACGCTGGATGTCAGATTCCATCTTAAGGCTCCTCTGCCTGCTCATCTGCGTTCTCTCACTCATCAGCCTGCTGTGCTGCTGGAATGACAGGCTTATGTCATGTCTCTCAGACTCCAGGGTCTTAAGCTCACGATTGAGGTTGTCCCTCTCCCTTTGTAAGGCATCTCTGTTCAAAGTGAGGCTGGTCTCCTCTCTTGAAGAGCTGGACTTGGTAGTCTGCAGAAAATTGATTTTGTCAGAGAGACGTTTGATTTCATCCTCCAGGTCCTGCCTGGCAAATTTCTCCTGGGATACCTGTTCCCTCAGGCGATCCCTCTCTGCTTCCACAGCCTGATCTTTCTCAACACGGACCACCTCCTTGTACACTGTCTTCTCCACAGACTTCTCTCGCTGTAGGATCTCAAGCTTGACATTGGTGTTGCGGATGTCTCTCTGGAGACGGAGGACGTCGTTGGTTTCCTTGTCGATGTCTGACCGAAGACCATTTGTCATCCTCTCCAGTTTTGGGTCTCTCTCAACCTTCAGTACCTCCTCAACAACAATACTCTCCTCAACAGGAGGTGGAGCATTTTCCAGCTGTTTGATGCGCAGCCTGATCTCTCTGAGTTCAGACTCCACTAGAATCTTCTTTTGGTGCTCATCACTCTCTCTGAGGATCTTCTCTTTATCCTCCACCTTGGTTCTTAGCTGTTGCAACTCTAGCTCTATCTGGCGCCGGGACTTCACTTCATCATCAAGGTTTCTGCCGAGCCTCTCATGCTCAACTACCTGCCTTGGGTCCTTCTGTAGACGCAACACCTCCTGCACAACCACTTTCTCCTCAGGTTTCTGCCTCTCCAACAGGATGTATTTGTTTTGCAAGTCGAACACCATCTCCTCAGTGGTGCGCCGCAGCTGTGCCTCCTCCCGCACATCTCTTCTCAAGCGGTCAGCTTCTTTCTCCAAGAGTGGATCATCTTCATACTTGATGACATCCCTGGTGACAAGCTTGGTCTCTACTTTGGACTTTTCAGCCTTCCATTCATCTCTCTCTTTCCTTAGTAGTCTCAGCTGGTCCTGGATGGAGTTATAAGTGCTGTGTAGATGGTTCACCTGATCATTTAGCCTCTGAATCTCTCTCTCATTTTCAGGGCTCCTTTCCTCCTTCACCACCTCTTGGAGGACTTCCTTCAGCTCTATTCTGGGCTTCTCAGAACGGAGGACATTCACATCAGACGTGACCAGGGTGATGTCACTGTCCAGATCAGAGCGCTGCTTGCTGGAGTCTTGTATGTCTTTCTTTAGACGCATTATCTCCACCTCCGTGTTCGGGTCTATCCGGTAGATCTCATTAACTATTTCCTTTACCTCAATTCTTGGTTTCCAGTCTTGCACTTCACGGTAGCGACTGTGGAGTTCCGTAAGCTCTCTGACCAAAGTGTTGTTTTCAATCCTCTCTTCCTCAAGGCCTGATCGAATCTTCTTAGATTCATTGATGAGGTCAGGGTCTTGTTCAATCTTTTTCACCTCCTTGGTGATGATCTTAGGCTGGATATTTGGAATGATCCTCTCCAGCGCATTAATCTGGCTCCTTGTCTGGAAGATTTCATCATTGATGAGCTTGCTCTTGTTGCTCTCGTCAGAAATTTCTGTCTCGAATGTTCGTACTGCGCTCAGCATCACTGGATCCTTTTCCACTTTCACCACTTCCTTCTTAACCACCCTCTCTTTGATGGGGGGCCTCTTCTGCTGAAGAATTGTGACTTCTGTCTTCATGTGAATGGTCTCCCCATCTCTCACTCGAACGTCATCTTTTATCCTTGCTATTTCATCTTTCAACTTTGCCGCCTCTACATCTAGCTGAGGATCCCTCTCGAACTCTGTCACCTCTCTGGTCACTAGTTTGGGTGTGGTGTTTTTTAGGGTGTCCTCCAGGATTGTGATTTTCTTGTTAAGAACTTCGACCTCACCCTGGGTGGTGCTGCGCTTCAGGGCCTCTTCATGCATTTTGTTCTGAAGATCCGCCAAATCACTCTCCAGTTTAGGGTCACGGTAGTACTGCAGCACTTCTTTTTCCTCAACACGCTCCACTCCCCTACGGCTCTTCAGTGACAGCATCCTTTCTTTGAACGTTCTCAGGTCTGTTTCGGTGTGAGCAACCCTCTCCTTCTCATCCTCCAAATCTTTCTTCAGACTATTTATCTCAGAGAAAGTCCTTTGCTGGCTTTCGAGCTGCACTTGTTGCTGCGCCACCACGTGAACTTTCTCTTCATTCTGCAGTGGGAAAAGTAAATGAATGAATGCCAAAATTAATTGTTATTAAATTATTTTGTATGTTATTCTTTTGTGTTAATGTAAACATGTTATTAAGTTTAACATAGACTGAAGAAGAAGGTTATTCATGCCCTGTCCTCTTACTTGTGCAATTAGATTCTTAGCCAAGCCCATCTGATTGAGGCGCTGGTTATTTTCCGCTGATGTCTCAGCATAACGGTTTACCAGAGCCTTTTCCTGTAATAAAAGAGACACACAACAATACAACAATTCATCAACCATCTTGATCTTTTAATGACTTTGATTTATTTGTTAAAACATAAGAATGTAAATGTTACCTGCTTCTGAACAGCATCGGCAAGTGTGGGGATATGAGGCTTCTTTGCAACAGTGGCTCCAGCATCATCTAGGGTACTGTTGTATTTATCAACACTGGCGTCATACTCCTGCAGATGTGATAAATAATTGAGTTAAGTTTTCTAGTTTGACCATCAATCAATCAATCAATCAATCAATCAATCAATCAATCAATCAATCAAACAATCAATCAAAAACCAATCAATCAATCAATCAATAATTAAATACATAATTTAATTAATTAATTAATTAATTAATTAATTCAATCATTCATTCATTCATTAAAGATTCATTCTTGGACTATTTCCAAATTATTTAACAAGGGGGAGTTAATCTCAAGATTTCCCTTAATAGGGGGTATGCATGTGATCATTTGAGCTGACACTGGGAATGCCTTTTTCTTTTTATAGCCCCTCTAATCACCTTCTTGCCCTACTACTGTATAGAATGTATAGTAATCCATATGAGTCTTACATTAAGCAAATTCTGCAGGTCTTGAGACAGGTCCACCACTCTGTCCATGTCATCGCCCTTCCTCTTCAGGTCATCCATCACCCTCTACGGTAAAAATGTATCACAGAAGTTAAGCAGTGAAAAGTATTGATATCGCATTGTATCATTTTCCTACACTCGTGGATTTCTACAGATTTACATAGAGCTTAACATCACATTTAATAAACCAAATAGTATCATTAGCCAGCCGTCAGCCAGCAGACAAACAGATTGACAGAGGAGTGGAATGCTCTGGTTGTCCTGAAAAAGAAAAGATAAGGTACCATCCACTATTCTCCTCATGACACTTGGAATGGACCATCTTACCTCTTGGGAGCTCTGCTTGGCATTGACCTGAGATAGATCATCAGTGGAGTTCATCTGGTTTTTAGGCAGATTGTCCAGGAAGGAATTCAGGGATTTGCTTGTGCTCTGGAACTCCTGGTTTTTAGCCGTAGCTTCTTGCAAGAGGTTTTCTCTGAGAGGATGCAGCAATATGATAGGAAATGTAAAATTTGACATTGCAAAAATCTGCATAGTGACATAACCTGACATTTTTTACCAAATATAATATAATGGTTCTTTATTTTAATTAAGGCATGGGTTATATTTTAGATCAACAAAGGGGCTGCCATCCCCTGTCATTGCAAGTCAAATCACCCCCTGACCCTTACCTTACAAATCTGTTGATGTTTTACAATTAATAAAATATCGCTAAATCATGTTTTACATAGGTCCCTGCTTCCCACCCAGTCCAAATAACATTAGCATTTGAAATGGATTAAATGACCTCAATCCAACTGATTGATCCTGAACTGACTGATTGATCATCTGGCGTAACAGATGTCCGTGAGAGTGCAAAACCTCATTTGGCTTTCTACCCAAGCTAAAGTAAATCCCCAAAGTGGTTGAAATGATTGGTCTGATTCGCACCTCTCCTTCAGCTGGTTGGTAACGTTTGCGTAGCGGTTCTGCAGCTCCTTGACCTGGGTTCCCTGGCGTCGGATGTCGGGACAGTACTCGTGGTAGCCCTGCTGGAGAGAGCTGCACAGCTGCTCTGTGGTCTCCAGGTCCTGACCCAGCTTCTTCATGTCATCCTGGGCCCCTGCCACAGTCTTACGCAGGCTCTGGATGGAGCAAAGAAAACATGCAGGTTGAAATCTATCGGAGTCAGAGTCACTTTAATCTCCAAGCACATTACATGTACAGGATTTCGTCTTGGTGACATTGGTGCAGATGCTTACTGACAACTTATTTCACTTTCTTATCTACACTTGACTACTTTGAGTTTGTGTCCAAAGAGCCCAATAGAATAATTCAAACAGGATTGCAATCTCAGGATCAAGTTGTTGAATAAATCTTTTGCCTTTTATGGAGTAGGGTTAAGTTTTTGAAAGGATGTGAAATTGCAAGTTCCTCACCTGAATCTCTTGAGCTTGGGTCGGGATAGCATTTGGGGAATCAGGGATTGGACCGTCTTCACTCAGCTTCTTCTCAAAACCAGAGACGATGCCGTCCACCTTCTTAATCTGACTCTCCAGGTTGAGAGATGCGTTAGCTCTGAGGAAAAGGCAGGGGATGAATGAAGTGACAGTTTGTGTGGTTGTCATTTTTATTACATGTTTACTGAGATTTTTCAATGCAGTTGCAGATGAGAAGTACTCAAACTCAATTCCCATCGACCCACCCACCTCTCTTACATCAAGATCTGTTGTATGAGGGGATACTCAGGATAAACATGTACGCAATGGCTATATCCAGTCATGCCCACACAAAACATAGGCTTACTTCTTGGTGTAGAGGTCGGCGAGGGCGCTGATGCCATCGTGCTTGTTGTTGGCGGCGCTGAGTTTGAGTGGCAGAGCGGAGGAGGTGGCGCTGGGGTCTTTGGACAGCAGCGGCTGCAGGTCAGCCTGGGCCGCTGCCTTCTTCTGCTCTAGAGCCTTCAGCGCCTTGGCTGCTTTCTGCAGGAGACACATATAGATAGTATGTAGTTACACCAATATATGCGTTTTATTAAAAGCATGTAACGCAATGGAGAGTTTTAGTGTCATGTGATCGTCCAAATGCTGTTTCAGAGGCTTTTCCACTCATAATAAAGTTATGGGGGATACTTTTTTTTTTTTGGCATGAAAATGATAGCAGTACATTTCCCATGGTGTTATCTAGTAGAAATTACACATTATAATTACAAATACTTACTCATTATTACCAGAAATTACCAGTTACTTCCTGATAATTTCTATGTAATTACACAGTAATTACCATGTAATTTGTGTACCATAATGTAAAGTGCTACCATGATGTTTATTGCACGTGGAATTGATGTTTTGTTAATGAAGGGCCAAAATAAAATTCTTAAATTAAAACCTATGCCTTCTATCTTGTTTAACATTTGATACTACTGTAAAAATGTTGTAAACATCATATAGATTTGTTTTTTGTCTTCTCAATCATTTCTGTGAATTCAACCAAACTGCTAAGGCTATTTTCAATATCATTGCCTACACATTTTCCCTAAACCTAAAGAGCTAACAAAGAGAATTCTTGCAAAAAACAGTATCTCTGCAGTGATCTTGTGATCTTGATTCGTGTCTCTCACCTCCTGCTCCTTCAGCCTGTTGGCCAGATCTGTGGCCGGGTCGCTGCGGTTCAGTGGGGTTCTCAGGCGGCTCAGGACGTCCTGCTCCGCCTGGGCCAGGTCTCCGTCCAGCTGGTCCAGCTCATCAGCCAGGGCGGCCACTTTGGGACTCAGCGGGGCAGCGGACACTGGGGCTGATAGAGGAAACAGGACAATTGATTGATTGATTGATTGATCGATTATGGCCTTAAGATAAATTTCTACTTTTGCAATTGGTAGAAAGTAATTGCCTTGGTTTATGAAAGGAATTAATGATATTGTAGGGTTTTAGGGGCGACTTACAATTATCTGATAGATAGATTGATAGATTGGTAATGACCTGCTTGTTGGGCCCTGGAGACGTCTGTGTTGTGATTCTTCAGGGACGCTAACAGAGCAGCTCTTCTCTTCTTGATGTCTGCCAGTTCACCACCCAGCCTAATCAATTAAAAGCAGAGAGAGAGAGAGAGAGAGAGAGAGAGAGAGAGAGAGAGAGAGAGAGAGAAAATAAATAAATGCTATACATATCTGCACACAGTTAAATTGAAGTCATTAAAGTCACATAGTGAGATAGTGCTGCATTACTCACAGGTCCACTTTGTCAATGGCCTCTGGGTCAGGCGGCGGGATCTGGAAGCAAACTCCTGGGAAGGTTTTGGTTGCCCCATCACTGGAAACAACATCCCAGTTCTCAATGTCTGAGTTAGCTTTCAGGGTGAACCTGTCCCCTCTTGACAGAGACTCCTAGAGAAAAATAACAAGAATAAAAAAATAATGATAATTCCAAACATGACCCAAAGCATACTGTAGAAACATGAAGTTACTCTGGTGGGTTTTGTAATGTGATTTTGCTTGCGAGAGTTAAGTGTAGAGTATAAGAGTATAAAGCCCAGTGCCAGCAGTCTCTCTAATAAAAGTTAAAAGTAATAAAAGTTGCGTTGTCGGTCCTTATGCTTTACTAAGCTACTTGTGATCACCAGGCTCACAAACTGATTTTTCTACTATTGCTTTTATTGCAAGACGCTCCACAGCAAAATCATACTTTTACTACAACACTATGCCAGTGTTGATATCAGTCCACACCCATCGGGGTTAATGTAAAACTTTTGAACAGCTGCCCCACAGCCATATCAGCTCTATGAGCAGACAAACAACTCTCCAATCAACTCAAAATAATTAACTTTTACCGAAAAATCAACCCTTATTAACACTAGATTATTTCTGTGTATGGATGAGAATGCCTAAACTGTAAAATCTCAATTGTAGACATTTTACAGCCTCAGCCTCTCCTTGTCCTATCCACCACAGTAAAAGGTTAAAGGTTAGGAAGCTGCACCTTGTCTGTCTCCCAGTCGCAGAGGGACTCCACTGTGATGGGTCTACTGGGCGCGAGGCGGCGGAGCTTCAGGGGGGCGATGGTGGTGCTGCGCTTCCTCAGGTCAGCCAGCAGCTGCTCACTGCGCTGCACAGCCTTGTCCTCCGCCTGCGGGAAAGAGAGAGGGAGACACATCTTATGAACACGGGAACAAATCCTCTTCTTATCCTGGATTATGATGAAATCACAATTTGGATCAAACATGTTTTTACCTTTAATAACACTTTTTTTTTCTTCTCAGAACCCCAGTGCAATGTTTTCTAGATCTGTGTATATTTCTGTTCATTTATTTATTTATTTTTTCCAATACTGACTTCCATAGCTTACCATTAGTGCAATCAGTCAGGCTCCAATAGAGAACCATGAGCATACTGTATAGATAAGAAACCTATTTCCATTTTTTATATACTACTTATACTTTTTATGTACTGCTTATACTTGCATACTACTTTTAAATACTACTTCTAAAAGAGGCCTCTTCCCTAAATGTCTACTTCTATACTACTTTCTATACATTTTGTGCTGTTGTATCTTTAATGCGACCTACAGGAGCAACCCACCAAGTCAAATCCCTTGTGTGCAAACCTACTTGGCCAGAAAAACTCATTCTGATTGTGATGTCTGTTACACAGTTATAATCCCTGTGAGCTCCCATGTACCTCGAGCTGCAGCAGTGTCTCTGAGTTGCTCTTCCTGCTGACAGCCTTGGGGTCCAGGCTGCTGTTGAGTTTGGTCAGCGTCTCTGACAGCTGCTCTGTGTCCATTTGGTACTGGAAATGGGATATTAAACATATGAAAGCATTAGGATGTTTTGTTTGTATTATTTGTGATTTTCAGTGACTGGGATATTTCTGGCATTAGTTGTTAAGGATACAGATTGTAAAAACAAATAATGTATACACATGTACAAATGTATGAATTACAGTATATATACATACAAACAAAAGCACACACAAAATGACACACTTAAGTCACTGACTCACACACTTAAGTCACTGACTCACACACACATTGTGATAAAGACAGATTGCGGTGTATTATATGACCACAAAACCACAAATGCAACAAAGAATGCCTGAATAAGTAACTAGTTTAATAACAGACAAGCAAAGCCAGTCCTATAATGTTGAATAGGGTTTAATGTTTAAAGGCTATATGGGAGTTAATCACACTGTTTTTGAACAGATGAAAGAAGTATTTCACCTTTTTGAAATCCTCCACATTGTCCAGATGCGTCTCTTGACAAATGCAGAGATTGAGGAATTTCTGCCACTCGTTCCGGGCGGCATCTCTCTGAGCCTGGGAATGGAAAGAATTAAACATTAGTATAGAGCCAATACTGGAAGCCTGGATCTGAATGCCATTCAAAATGTAACTTTAACTGAAAAATAATGTTTCGGCTCCCTAAGGCCGACGAGACAACATGGGGCCTTCAGCGTCATCCTGTCTGAGGATTGTTTCACGTTTCAAGAGTTTGCTATTCACACAGTAGGAGGAAGAACGACAGGATTTATAAAAGTTGATGAGACGTAGGGGATTTGTTCGTTTTGGCCTTTTAAGATTTGCATCTTCTAGGTAAAGACAGCCATGTACCTGTATTGTGGTGCTGGCAGGGTGCTTCAGGTCTATGAGTCGGTCTCCGTCGTCCTGGAGTTTGTTCACCTCGGTCTCATGGGACAGCAGGCTGTTGTTCTTGAAGTTCTGATTGAAGTCAAATCAAAGTGGGATCAGTAATGCCTTTTCATCCCAATACAGAGCAAACATCTGAATCTGAATCATTTTGGTCAAGCAACACCAACCCTTTCTATTCCGATAGCTACCCACAAGTTCAATCTATCTGGAACTATGACCTGCTGCACCAAACATCTACCATTCAGCTAAGCAAATATTCACCTGGTCATGGGAATTATTTAGACTTCTAAAATCGCAGGAATATCATCTTTTACTGCCACAACTGTCATCAACCTGCGAGCCCTGACCTCATACTGCCTGCGGACATCAGGCGGGTCCACCATGCGGTCGCTCCAGTCCTGCCTCTTGATCTTCTCCTGCTCTTCTCCCAGGAAGCCCAGCTCCTTGTTGCAGCCCTGCATGTAGTCGTACAGGCTGCTCAGGTAGTGGCGACGCCACTTGGAGTTGTCCTGGGAAGAAAGAAAATAGGACAGTGTAAAGCTTGAGAGGTCCTGAATATAGACGTATCAAAGCTGCAACCTCAGGGACACTTGAAGGCAACGAAGTGACAAGACATTCCTTAAAGATTTCACAATAAATGTCCATCTACAGTCTTTATAGTCAAGACTTTTTTTCAGCATAAAACTCAAGAATAAGCAATAAAAACTTTGCTATTAAATGTGAACACCACTTCATTTAATAGTTATGGTCACAACTCACCAGCAGGTTGTTGTATTGCTTCTTGATCGCTGTATATTTCTCCTAAAAGACAAGATCACCAGAATTTCCATGACTGACATCATCATAACACATTTGCCAAATATGACAGCAACACTTCCTATAAGACACTAGGGACTTTTTTTCATTTAGAGCAAACTGAGTAACGAGGACAAGCGGGACATTAAAACTTGAAGTGAAGTGAAGACAGCCCAAAACAGACTGGATGTCTTTCCACATGGCCAGTATAGACGTCCCGGAGCGTTAGGTCACCTTGCTGCCAGCGGAGCTGACGTTGAGCTGGGAGCTGTAGGCCTCGATCTCCTTGTGGAGGATGTTGTGGGCAGCGATCTGCTTCTTCAGATCATCCATGGTGGGGCCGTACTCCTCCGTGTTCACCTCTTTCTGAGAACGCACACACCAGAGGGAGACCGTTAAAGGTATGAATACACACACACACACACACACACACACACACACACACACACACACACACACACACACAAAAACGGCAAGAGGGTCCTACAGGGTGAGGAACTTCCCGCGCCATTGACTTGTTTAACTCTAGTTCATGTGTTTCATTATAGGGCAGTCAGGAGTGTATTGTTGAGGCTGTTTATTTTACTGCTGTTCTATGGATGGATGATGATGTTCTTATTATTTTTATGATTGATTGATTGATTGATTGATTGATTGATTGATTGATTGATTGACAACTATACACAGATTGTTAGTAGAAATAACTAAGAAAAAGGGCTGTGTTTATGTCTGTAATATAGCACGAAGCAGTTATGACTTATGTACTGTGAGTAGATCAGTAATGCAATTGGACATCTTATGTCATGATGAGTTTTAGCTGTTAGAATAACATCAAACCAGTTTAATTTCCTCAAAAAAGGGGGCACAGTTGTCTCCGCTGCTTTTGAAATACCTATAAATAACAAACGTAACACCACTAGTCGGGTCACACGACCATATGAACGTCACGCTGACTTATGAGACAAACTGGTTATCACATCAAACATGGCATATGCCACTTGGTGGACACTTTTATCCAAAGCACCTTACAAAACAATGAGTGTATGTTTTCAATATGGGAATCTGTCTTGTTCCCCAGTCATCAGTCCTAATAGTCCAATCCAGTATTTCACAGTCTAAGCATTGTTAAGCCTACTGGCCCAGATGTTTAGGCAGTTTTAGTATACATACCTGCTTCTGGTTGATAACAGGAGCCCAGTCGATTCGGGGCATCAGCGACACGTCGTCCACCTGCTCATAGACGTCCCGGTAGAAGGCACAGTCCTTCAGCCAGCGCTCATGGAGGTGGCTCACACTGCAGTCACCAGAGGACAGACAAGAAAAAAATACATCTGTTAGTATTAGTGTTAGCTTTAGGTTGGAGAATGGATGATAAAATACAGGTATTGGTAATCATTGGTTAATATCCGGAGCTGCTCTGTTCATAGTGGCTGGGAAACTGACTTTGTGGACTTGGCAATGTTTGTCTTAATTTTTACATCCAAAGGAGCTTAAAGGAAGCTTTTGCCAGCTCTCTGCACAGGTCACTCCTGATTCTCGTGGATTTATACTGTACACAGACTCACTCGTTCTCTATGTCCCGGCCCTGCGGGTGTTTGAGCTTCTTGGCCTTGTCGACGTCCAGGAAGAGGTCCTTCAGCAGGCCCTCGGCCTCGCCCAGCCGGTCAGAGATCTCGTTCTGGTGCTGGAAGGGCAGCTCTTGCTTTTCGTTCTCGGCATCCTGGAGAAACAAATCAAACAGATTCGGGGAGTTCAAGAGGAGGCGAGAGAGACAGTTGTGCTGCACGTGAAAAGCGATGAAGCGGGCTGGGATGAGAGGACGTTCGTGCTTGTGTGTGTACGTATGTGTGCGAAACTCTCACCACGGCCAGCAGTTCCTCAGCCCTGAGGACGTCTTTCTCCACCTGGTCGGCATTCTGCTGCATCCGGACGATCAGCAAGGCCAGGCTGCTGGCCTGGGTCCTGCAGGGGGGGAAGAGCAGGGGGTCAGAAGGTGTTTGATAGAGGTTAAGTCTCAGTTTAAGCTGAGGAGGACGGAAACGGTCTGATGTGAAGGCTGACTTTGAACAAATGCTTTGGCAGCCTCGAAGCAGAACATTAAGTCTGGGCCCTAAACTTTAAATGCTGAACTTCAGAAAGATGCACAACCAAAACGACTGGGAAGAGACCGAACAGGGAAGATTTGTCTTTTTTTTCCCCATCATCAGTTTCTATATGAACTAATCGGGAAGACCAGGCAGACAATGCTGTAAGTGCTGTGACTGAGAATTTCACTGTCAGTTTCCCTGAGGAGAGTCTGAGTAGTTCTGAGGCCGTTGTGATGTGCATCTTTGTTTTTCCTGCATTCTTTTTTTCCCTTCGTTGTCTTTTTCCCACTGGTTCCCTTTTATCAACGATCAAACGCGTCACATGACAAGCCATCTTACAACCGAGCAACGAGCCCAAGGGCTTTCGGGTCGGCCTCGGGTCAAGTGTGAAGGTGGATCACTTCCCCAATCCGAGCCGCACCCTGAGCGTTCCCAAAACGCTCATCATTCCACACCGGCTGACTGTGTCTGTCACTCCCTCTCTGACTGTCTGTATTGTTCTCTGTCAGCGCCACTGTTTGCCAGCAAAAAGGTTCAGTGATGTTTCCGATGTACAAAAGAAGGAAGGGATTCTGCACGGAGGGACGAACCACACCCAAGAAACTAGGCCGATTTGTGGTTTTGGAATCAAAAGATGTGTTTTTTTTTTTTTTTTTATATGAATAAGGGTTAGAATGTAAATAAAAACAGAATAGAGTAGGATTGTATAGTTTGAGTAGGAAAGACTTTGATGAATGACAGACCATAACAAGTGCCAGTTTTCTGTGGTAGAGGCTTTGTGCCAACTGAGCCGGTTACAAAAACATAAATGGAAAGTGACTTTTTCATTGACAGATTACTGTGAATGCAAACTATTCAAACCATTTGCAAATGGGTGATAAATCAAATGAGTTTTCACAAGAGACAGTAATAAATTAACATTGCAAAGTGTGATTCATGCGACGTCTGCGGTCCATACAATCTGTCTCCCTTCATCTCAACATTATGCTTTGTCCTTGGTCCAAGTGAGCAAATACATTTGATACATGCCAAGTACACACAAGGGCAAAGCTTGCTGCAAAATGGCAGGTTCTCTGCAACCTAGTTACTCCTAAATAGTTTTCAGTTGTTGTTTTTTGCAGATCAGTGTCACTTTTGAATCTATTTTAACACTAGCACCGGCACAAACAAATCCTTAATTTACCCTAAAATCTGTTTCGCATCAGCTGGAGAAGGAAAGTGAAGCCACAGCCAAATAAAGAGAGAAACTGTCCTCAAAGACCTCCCTTCTCATTGGGTTTTTATTCATACAAGCAATAAAACATAATCTCCCCACTGAAATATCATCTGTTATTAAAAATGTACCAGTACAGACTCAGGTATTCATCATAAAAATCTTGCTCTTGTCCCCGGGTGTTTATTTTTCAGCGTGGCTTTTCCAACCTCATAATACTGAAAATGTATGACTTACACTTACTAAAAAATGTTGAAGAGCAACACTCAACCGAAGAATGTGGGTGAACCCAGTTAGTTACTTGAACTGCATACCAAACACTACCTCAAAGAGTGCAAAGTCACAGATGTCTCCTATGGGAGAAAATGAGCGAACGTAATACCTATGCTGGGAGATTTACGATGACTAAAACTTCCATAGTAGTTGTTAATGGTGGAATGACAGTGGAATGCAGTAGAGTGTGAGACACCCTGTTACTCATCGCTCAACGCATGGCTGACTGATGGACTCACTTAGCAGGGTGGTATTCTGGTTTTGCAGCAGATGGTGACAATGGCCTCCCTATTCCTGCTCACTCAGCAGGAGCGACAGGTATGTGCTGCACATGCACATGCACACACACACACACACACACACACACACAGAAACCTCAGGCACGAACAAGCATCATTCCTTAACATTTGAGATGTAGATTCACTTGTAAGCTTGTAGGCACAACCCTTATATGAGCCTGCAGCGTAACTTACATGTTCTGTGAGTGTATCTGCTGTAGGTGTATGCTGAGATGCCGAAATCAACCTGAACAGTGAATCTATTACCATATCATTGCTGTTCTGTCAAAAGATCACATCAGCTAAATATCACAGAAGCACAGCCTTGTTTTCAGATTGACCACCATGCATTTTTCAATTTATCCAATGGGGTTTTGAAAGGTTTTCATAAGACTAAAGGTCCCAGAGTTTTCTCAACCCATAGAGGAAGTGATGTAATCCTTCATCTTGAGTTAAAACATGAAAATCACCAAAAACTGGATTTACAAATTTTCCACACGACAACAGCGTTATGAAACTGTAGATTGTATCATCATTCATCACCGTAGCAGATCCAACACAGGAGGTCAGTGAGTTTCTTGGAGGAGATTTGAGAACAACTGCTCACTCTACTGGCAAAGAAACCCACCTGAGAAAGAGATAGTGACCAGGATCCATAGAGACCCAAGTGAGAAAATATGGTCTGCATGCTTTCACCACCTTTTCAAACATCTTTGTATTTTAGTCTGTGTGTGACCTATAGGAGAGAGCACCAAGGTCAAGAGCGTTCAGTCTTATCAGTAGTAATACAACCCAGGTCTGATTATGGTACATCACCTGCTCCAGTGACAGGACAATCTTTTTTTTTCTTTGTCATCCAGTTTTGGTTTTGCTACATTTCCTACCTTTGAAGAAATTAAAACTATGTCTCACTATTACTACTGAGAACTGGATAGTAAGTAAGATAGTAAGTGATCAGGACGTCTATTCATACATGTATGTGTCTTCTTTGTATGCAGCATGTGTGCGTGTTCCCTATCTCTGATCTGGGGCGTATTCTCCCAGGGAGAGTGTTGATTTTCAGGGGGTGTCAGGAGTGTGTGAGCAGCGTGCGAGCGTTGAGTCCAGGTATTCAGGTGAGCAGAGATGCTGTAGATAGTACGGAGCTCTTCACAAGCAGCACTGGCTCAGAGCGTTGTGCTGGAAGGGTACATGTTCCTTTGAGAATACAGTACAGCCTTGTTTAGCTAAACCCTTTAAGAATGATTGCTACTTGTGTTAAATATCAGTAAATGAGTCAACAATGTGAGCACACTGATTGTTGTGTTTCTCTATACTTTTCTTTTCTTTTTTCTGACCATAGATTGCAGTTTTGGTTCTACAAACATTTCTCGGAGGCAGAGCTGCTATTGGTTGAGGTAAACCTCAGTGGGCGGAGCCAAAGAACCACCGTTTTTCAGCGTGCAAGTTAGCTAACTGGCAAACTTGAATGACAAAGAAGGACGTCTGGTCAAAATATAAATAAAATGTAAATAGCAATCATTTTTTTCATTAATTCATTACTATGCAGGCTAGCTAACTAGCTTACCTACATAGCTATAGGCTAGTATGGCTAGCTTGAACTTGGAAGGTCAGCTAAGCTAACTAGCTGTTTTTTCAGTTAGTAGCAGAACGCTATAGGCTTCATAATATTAGCTTCCTCCTCTCTTACCCCTTGCCTTTTTCACTGGGCTTCAGTCTAACATTACTTACTCTATTATTTTACTTCAACATTACCAGAAGAAAATAGTGGTTCTTTGGCTCCGCCCATTGAGGTTTAACTCAACCAAGCAGATTATTTCTGCCTCCTCTGCCTCTGAGAAATGTTTGTAGAACTAAAACTATAATATGCTTTATGAACATTTACAGAGAATTCAAAGAAGTTGACCTTGAATGCTGGGAAGTTGCTCCAGTCTACCGTCATCAACCGGGGACTAATGAGTCATTATCAAATCGCTGTGTCGCCAAACAACACAAGCTGTGATGTAACTGACAGACAGCACCCGCAGAACAAGATGGCTGCCTCTGTAACCCACGGGCGACAGTGCTTAGACATCACGTCACCTGCCCCTATCCACCATACCAGCACCCACATGCTCTCTCTCTCTCACACACGCACACCCCACCCTTCTGAAATGCTAAGACTCCGTCAGCTGAATGAAAATACAACACTGTAAGGCACTGCGCTCCACCTTTCCATGTTAATGCAAATCAAAAACCACGCTTTTAACTTTTCTTTGCATTCGGTGTAGCCTGCAGCACCACTTGTCTACATTGTGACTGGGGCCAACAGTAGATGTCAGTCTATAAAAGTAAAGGTGTAAATCCAACAAAACCATACGTGGCTTCATCAGTTACTTTGATGCTGACGTTCCCTTTAAATGCCCCGTTCACACCAGACTGCATGGTTGGGAGCCATCGCCCACATAACAGCGAGAAACCCTCATCACACCTCAGCAGTTAGACAACATGTGCAGGGCGGGAGCAAGGTGAAACCACCGGCTGGTCACCATCTCCCTCTAGCTCTGAAACCACAGGATTTTGCTGGGGCCAAACAGATTAAACTATTAACACATGAGGTATGGATTTGGTGATTCAAATAACATCACTCCAGGTTCTCTCTAATCGCTGACTGGTCTCGTCACAGATGTTGAGTTACATTAATGAAATCTAGACATCTTGAGACCAGACGTCTTTTTTATGTCTGGTCTCAAGCAGGACCTGCCCTGCCCTGCCCTCATCACACCCCACTTCAGACAAGAAGAACAGGGCAGGGTGAAACTGAAACACCTTCCCTCTTTATCTGCAATTAAGCTCAATAATCTAGTGTTTACTGGGGCTGAAAATTCACTAGACATTCAGTGAATCCAAGGTGATTATGACACTTCAGCATATTTTTGGTTGTCATGCCTTTTAATGAATTCCTCCAATAAAGAGTGACTAACAAAATCTTACTGTAAGAAGTCCTGCATGATGAGTGAACGCGACAAGTCTGTTTGCACACAATGGGAGACATATGAAAGTATGTAAATATTTGCTCTTAAGAAAACTACTTTCAGTCTTGCTGCACACTAATTCGCAAAATTTCCAGTAGTCTGTAAATCGGCACACCTCAAAGAAAGCTTTTTTTTTTTGTAGTTTCACGCTCACTATAGCTATAAATCAGGTTACGAGCACTTCGACCTGTCTCTCCAACAGCAGTCACCTTTCTTGCCAAGTTGTATTAGTGTCACTCATTCCTGCATTATAAACAGTTGCCAGAGCTGACAGCGCCCCGGGACACAGAGCAGGCTCACGGAATGCAAACAGCATGATCGTCATTTGATTTTTAAAGACTGGCCCTTTAGCGGACTGGAGATTGTCTTGTTTTTTTCTCATTGGATAATAATCACTAATCAGAATGTGTTTCTTGACCAGGGACATTTCTCTTACTTTGGAACATCGACGCTAATTTGCCATATGACATGACAACTTTATCCTCTTTCCCGATCAGATACAAGAGGATTCTCCGAGTCTCAGTTATAGTCCCGAACACACAGATTTCAGCGGCTCCAACACACAGTCTGACCTCATGTTTACAAAGTAAACCTGACCTCAGGCCCTGTAACACGCTGGCAAGCCTCTCCGTAAGCCGGAGCCATGATCCCAGGGGATTAACCTGACATAACTCAACACCTGAATGCACTGAGAGGAAAGTCCCTGAGCAAATTCACATCAAATCTCTTCAAAAATGAATGAAGCAAGAGGGAATCATGCAGAACACACACACACACACACATAGAGAGGGAGAGAGAAAGAGAAAGAGGCCAACGACAGTCACACGAAATATGACACAGTTCTCGGCTTGGGACCGAGAGGAGGGGGGAACATGACCGAGATAGCACACACACACACACACACACACACACAAAAACACTCACTTGCTGATCTTGCCGGAGACCTTCAGCGTACTCTCCTTACTGTCCTTTTTCTTAAACATCCTGGAGGTTGTGTGTGTGTGGGGGTCGAGCCGAGGTCCCACAGAACACACTCACTGTCTCTCTCTCTCTCTTACACACACTCCTTCTTCGTCTCTGTCTTCCTCACCCTCTGGCTCCCGCTCTGCCTCTCCTCTCTCTTTGCTCTCTGGACACACACACTCTCCCCACCTTCTTGTCTTCGGTCGGTGTGTGTGTGTGTGTGTGTGTGTGTGCGTCGCTCACGTCAGCGCTAGTGTTAACAGTAGAGCAGCTTCTCCACCCCTCACCCCACCCACACACACACACCACCAGCGGGCCCCTCCCAGACAGGTAACAGGTGTGTCACCGCCCAGACATCCACCTTGTAGAGGAGGACCGGACCGACCTGTTCCACGCACTCCTCCTTCCCTTCCCTTCTCTTCTCCTCTCCCTCCCTCCTTCCTTTTGTCCTGCCTGGCCCCCGGTCACACACTTAGGCCCTCACATGGAGCAGAGGCCCTTTAATTAGCACAGATGTGGAATTTCCAAGGGTCTGGATGGATATTAAGGGGGACATTGAATAAAAAAGGCAATGAACAAAAATGTGCATGGTACCCCATCATTCACTTATATGGGAAACATCATAATCACAGACTAATGGCATTAATAGCTATCATTGTAATTTGTAGGGGGGGATGAGTTGAAACTGCAGGATAACTCAAAACCTTATGAACAGATTTCCATGAAATTAAGTGGACAGATAGGCTTTTTTGGTGGTCATCCGCATTTCTGCTATTTGATAATTATCGTTTTTTTGCCATAACTATGAAACTAACGGAGATACAGACTTGATTCCAAATGCTAATGGTATGTTCACAGGGTCAAGAAATCATTTGAACTTAAAATTGAAGTGATAGGAATGAGTGTTTTGCTTATCCACAACTTTACACTGGTTCTGTCCCGCAATGAACCCCCAGTCAGGACCTTGATAAACCTTAATTACTTTACAGACACATCCACAGCCAACAAATCAAAAATTGGAGAAGGGCCAAAAAAAGATAGTCCACTACATAATGCCTCCATACACAGCCGTGATTGGAGACAGCTCCATACGTCGCATCCGTGCCAAAGCCAGAGACGTGCGAGCCGTTCAGGATAAGGGCGTCTCTCTGTAGCATATCAACAAAGGGAGAGCATGGCGAGGAATGCAGCGGGGCAGCTTTCATTGCAACAGACTGGAGAGGGGAGCAGAGCGGGGAGCACACATTTTTGATAAGCCCGGTCATACGGTGTTTCTGGGTGCGTCCGCTTGTCAGGCATGGGAGATTTTGATTTTAGATGGCAAAAGATGCTCTCTCTGTTATCGGAGGAGATATTTGGGAAGCATATTCAGCTAGAATGCAAACAGCCTAAAGTGAAACCTCAGCTTTAAACAGTATCAATGCCATCAAGGCTGATATTTCTGCCTTCAACTCCTGCCAAGTAACCTGTGGCTGTGAAGCTGCGAGGAAGTGATCTGCTTCTGTTTCCTGACTGAATATTTTTTGGGGGGAGGGAAGATGTACTGATCCTGTTTAAATGTCAGAAGAGAAACCTCTCACTTATTGACTGCATTGACAAAAGCAGTTTGTGTGATATACTTTCTCTCATGGGTTCTTCTTCCTCGGGGGCAGCAGTAGCCTGAAGGTTTGAACCAAGCTTGGAACGGGAGCATCACTGGTTCAATTCAATCAATAATTGATAAGAATCAGGGGGCAGGGGGAAGGGAATGAGAAACGCTCTCCCTTTCTTTAATAATGACTCTTGAAATACCCATTGAGCAAGGCACTGAACCCCCAGCTGCTCCTCCTTTAGATAAAACATGTGTGAAACATTACATAGAAACACCTGTAAATCTAGATCTAAGGTTGCACCCAGGTTCATGAGGGCTTTACAGGTCAGAGATGTAACTGGAGGACAAACCTCACTGGGCTTTAAGTGATCAGCAAAATCTTACAGTTGGGTTTTATGGCCCAGTATTTAGAGATGAGGGCGAGGTAAACATGGCGAGAAATGATCCTCATGCTGCCATATTCCTAACAGCAACAAGAGTAAGGGTGTGTCAGATTGTCTCATTCACTGTACACACAACAGATATAAACACAGGATGGTTGCCTGGTTCATAATAAATCTGATGTGACAAAACCTAGAAGCTTGTACTTTCCCCCCCCTTTTTTTAAAGTGCTGTTTAATTCACATAAGAATGTAATGGGTGTCAACAGAAAATAAGCTGTTTTCATCAGCCTGTGTGGTTTTAGCAAAGGAATGGTATACAAATCTTTCAACAACATTCATGAGCAACTCATTCAGCTGTAAGTAAGCGGTACTGTACATGTTATCACCACCGTCTCTTTAAGTCTCATCCTGCAGATGGCTATTTATCTGTTTGGAGTGACAAGGAATGTGAAGAGCGAAGAGCGATGACAGGCTGCAGATAAGACATCAGGCAGGGAGGCCATGAACAGGGGGGGAGGGACAGCCAATTCATTATTATTAAAAAGATACTTGTGATATTGTGTTGTTGAAATGTAGCGCCAAGTCTCGCCGGATGCCCGCCAGTGTTAAAGTAACAAAACACACCTATGCGACTCATTCATTCCTATGTAAATGCATATACAGCAAGTAAAGCCAAACACACTCACACCCTGCTGAGGCATCCTATGCACTCCTCGCACATCCACACCCAAAACAGAACTACACACACACACACACACACATTAACTTGTGCCGCTAACAAATCACTTTTTATGTTGTATAAGGATTTGCTTCCTTGATTTAATGATTTTAAAAATACATCTAACAAAATTGAGGATGGCAGTTTCCATTTGAGAAGTGAATGAAGGAGGGTAAGGTCAAGGATGGAATAAAAAAAAAGACAAGATACAAGCAATGTTTGGTGCAAATGTGTTTTTAATTAAGAGGCCTGGAAACCAAATCAAATCATACATTCTTATCAGTCATTTCATCGCTGTTTCAGTTCACCCTCTCTCTCATTTTCCAATATTACTTATGAGTAATAAATCATTTCCCAGGCCTTTCGAGGTAAAGTGCGTGGAAGTACTCCAGCACGCCCGACTTAACCCTGTTTAACACAGAACACTGGAGGAGGGAAGAAAATAAAAAAAAAAAAATTAGTAAAGCTTACATTAAGAGTGTGTAGTGGGTAGGTGTGACACTGAAACAGTCCTCCAGCTAGCGTATAACCAGTTATCACAGGCGAATGAGGTCAGTTGAGGATCTTCAGAAACAGGTGGCTTTGGTGTGGGGATACGACTGAAGAGGCGATTCACATTACTGACTGCCGAACCGTTTTTCAACAGCAGCGGATCACAAAAGTTTGTATTTCCTTGCACTTCCATATTCCTACAGAGACTCTTGTTGATAATGACCTTATTGACCTTTTGTACAATTGATGACAATGGACAAACAGGCTTGGTGGCATGGTGAATGGAAAGCTACTAAAGACTCTCGCCCAATGGCTGTCTATGTGTTCTGTGGCATAATGATGGATATGCCTCGGCTCAAATGTAAATAATGCATCAAAAGGAAAATATTACATATCTAACGTACTGTGCCTGCGATCATACTTTTCCTCCAACCTCAGTGTTGATATAATCGGCTCCTCGGCCAGTAGCGCCCTTGTAGATTGCACTTCCATGTGAAATTTAAGACCGATAGATAACTGGGAGTGCCTTGAAATCCTTCCATTTAGACAGTTGGACACCATTAGTATCATGATGCTCAGAAGTTCAAGCAGTTGGAGCGTTGTCTGACATGATAGCAAGTGTTGTGCCAATGGGTAGATTATTCCTCAACTTGAGAACTGTTGTGGATGATATTGTTATTTTCTACAGTTTAAAAGAACATTGGACAGTCCAGGTAAAGAACAAAAAAAAAAAATTCACACTGGGACTTGAGTGTTGGTAATGAGGTCATGTGACGGCATGGCTTTGTCGTGCGCCATCCTGTCCCTGCGCTTGTTAGTCTTCTGACACTATCATGATTGATAAAACGCATGGGCCAGGCTTTCTCCAACTACAGGCCAGGACTCAAAACGGATCGCAGGCTTATTTCTGGTGGTTCCCCACATTACATGAGCACTACTGTGTTTTATTAATCAAAGTGGGACCAAAGACGAGACTGCACTCACTAAATCAGGATGCTGGGTTTCAAAAGGTTCAAGAACCTTAACAGATAATTGAAACCTCTCTCATATACACACACACAAAAATGGAGACTTAATTACATGAAGGCGCTTACATATGTTGGAAAGAAAAATTAAAAAGCTAACAATTATGCCAAACTGGCTTAGTTTAATTTAACAGAATTATGAGATTGAATTTGGCTGTGTAAGCCAAAAGAACAAGGCATAGAAACCTGTAAAACTTGAAGGTCATAGAGCCATCTCCATAGCTCAGATGGAGGAGGGAGCCAGTATGCTAGGAGCCCATGCAGCCTGATGTTATTACTAACGATGGCAGTTAGACTTGGGTCATATTGCTACTTGAAACGGATTCAATTACTTTTCTAAGATCTTGCCTGGAAGATTGGACCCAATCTGACTGCCTCAAAATTGCCAACTCCGCCCATCTTGCACGTTAGGCAGTGAAAAGCAAACGCTAAAAGTAACTGAAGTGATTCTAACAACTGACCCAAGTCTGGTTGTTTGCGGTGGGACTGAGGGCCTTGTGGTCTTCCTCTGCAGGCCTTGCCAAAGCCCGGGGCTCGATTTAGCTGCCAAAGCCAAAGATGCCCTTGATGTAGCCGGTCAGGCCGCCCTTGCCCTTCTGCTCCACCTTGTCGTCCAGGGGCGGGAAGGCCACGTGGTTGAGCGCGAGGTCGAAGAACAGGGGCTTGCAGGGGATCGGCTGGAAGTCAGGGGGGAACTGGACCAGATTGGGCTGCTTGCCCACCAGGGCGGGGTCAAGCCGGAAGGTCTCCAGGCGGTCGCAGAGGCGCTGCAGGGAGGGGAAGGAGTGAGAAGGAGAGAGGGTAAAGGACAAACACCATCACATCAATATATCAGCCACTTCTCTGAATTACGCGAGAAGGAACTGGCTTCCTGCTTCTAGTTGCTCAAGTTGCAAAGGCCTTGAACGCCCAGGGCAACAATTAACTCTGCGGATGTCTGCAGACTGTACTGTCTTATCTTTTACACTGATGTAGTTAGTTTATTGTCTTGTATTCAAAGATATTTGTCCATGTCTGTTAAAGCGTGTTCTGATGTTTCTTTTAACAGCAGCAGCACAAGACAAATTTCCCCTAGAGGGACAATAGAGTTCATCTTATCTTAGTGGTGTGGAGGCACCAAAACTGTCAACTGATTCCCACTGGCTGTAATGAGGTTCTAAATTTGTACTTATTTTTACCAAGGACCATCATGATGTTTTTGTCCTCTTACCGTGTTGTCTTTCACCTGTTGCTGGGAGGGAACTTCAGCCGTCTCATCAGTGTCTAAAACAAACAAATGAACGCATAACCTCAGGGTCACTCACACACTCAAAACAAGCAGAACAGTAAAAAAAACAGAGCTGAAGTCTAAACATTCAGCTCAGTTCAGGTTCAAGTGTGCTCTCACCCAAAATGGCAGCAGCCTGAAGGGAATATTTCTCGGCGTTGACCTCAGCGATGAGTTCCTGAACATCAGGGAGATCCTGTAGGAGGCACAGGCACAACAGTTAAGTCAGTGGTGAAGTACAGACACCAGCACATGGTCACCAACACTGCTTTGATCCCATATCATTCAGGCAAGTTTCAAACTGTTCAATTCCCAAATACAGTTAAATAGAGAATCTTAATGCATGAATGTATGTGAAATTCGAAGAAGTAGAGAGCATGTAAGGTGCTGTTTGTGTGTAGATGATCAACCTTGAGACTGTTGTTGAGGCTCTTGGCCTTAGACTGGACCTCCCTGGCGTACTTCAGCACCCTCTCATACAACACCAGCGCCTCGCTCCACTTCTTCACCAGCACATAGGACTGGGCTATGAAGAAACACCTATGAGGGGGAACAGAGGGACGGGACAAAACATGAATCAAGATTTTTTTTTTTTTTTAAAGAAGGGAGGAGAGCAGGGACAAGGGGACAGATAGAGAAGATGCTAGTCTGTTTTTCAGAGAACTGAAGAGTCAATAGTCATAATCTAGAGAAATAAGAGATTACAAGAGGATAGCAGTGATGAGAGGAATACAGTGTGTGCATGTGTGACATGCTAACAGTTGGCAGCATTGAACATGCTGATTGTCTGAACAGCTAACTTGGCGCTACATTTCAGTAGTCACTGGTAGAGATGGTGCTTTATGCAGCCTTAAGAGTCCAATCATTATCACTATTTGAATCCTGTATGTAGCAGTTGATTGGGCGATGCAGATAAAGCATTTAAAATATGTGCGCGCCTGACCTGTAGGCCTTGTAGACCAGCATCTTGAGGGCCACCTCCTTCTGGAAGGTGTGGTCTTCCTCCAGACCCTGCAGGGTGGACAGCTCAGCCAGACTCTGGAGAGATGGAGGTTAGAGAGAGAGAGAGAGAGGTGGGAGAGGAAGAGAGGAGAAAGGAAAAGAAAGGAGAATGTAAAGATACACCTATGATAGTGAAACGAGTGAGACATTCACCCAAATCCTGCTTGAAAGTTACAGTTTGTTACACTGTGACAAGGAGGTGACAGAGTCCGCCAAACGAGGTGAAGTTCTCAGCCTTTACTGTTGAGACAGATCATACATCAACACAGATCAGCTCATCACACTTAGGAGCTGCTGTGAACCTGTGAATGAGAGGCTGTGACTAAGAGCAGATTCCTACTGAAGCGTTTATTAAACTAACCACTGCCACGTGCCACCATTATGGATGGAGTATTTTAGACTGAGGTGCAAAACTCATTAAACTTTGCTATGACATGAGCTTGGAATTATAAGGTTCTGTCTGCCTTTTTTTAGTCAAGTTATCCACATATTCATGATCTTCCAAATCTCAGACCTCCACTCCATGCAGACAGAACCTTCTAATTCAAAGGTCATGATATATCTATTGACCGGACAATTTTGTTCTGTCAGGTGTGTGTGTGTGTGTGTGTGTACCTGCAGGATGATGTCATAGAGGCGGATGAGGTCCTGTGGGCGGGGGCCCCTCTTGTTCTCGTCGGCCTGGGGTTCCTTCAGCTTGGCCTGCAGTGTGTGGGCCATGCTCTCGTTCCTCTTCACCACCGTACACAGCTTGATGTAGGTCAGGTAACTGGGAGAGAGAACAGCAAGGACTGAATTATTCACTTATTAAAGAAACCTCAGGGAGGAATAGTAGGGGAGGGGAAGAGTCTGCAAATAACTAAAAGCCAAATGTGTATTCAGTGTTATCACAGGCGAGAACCTATGTCTGTGGATGATGCGAAACGTATCGAAAGAGTTACTGCAAAAACAATTTAAAAAAACCAAACAGTTTTCTCTGCAAGATTTCTTGATCCATGCTTCAAGTGCAATCATAACCCAACACTTCTTGATGTGGTTGACTATTTTTTTACCTGTGCAGGAACTGCAGGTTGGACACCTTGCTACTGTCTGCATCAGAGCCCCTCTCTCTCTGCTTCTGCAAGAACAAGCAACATAAAAAAAAAACAATCTTCACATTCCTGTTTGTCAGCACTCATGACTATGAATCCGTCTGTAACTCAAAGTGTCACCAAAAAAGATAAGTCAACCCTATAACCCATACATCTCAACTCCAAAACTTAAATGCATCAACTCTTCTGGCCTCAGCCTCGCTCCTCTTACCGCCTCGGTCTTGAGTTCCTCTCTCACGGCCTGGATGGTGTCTCTGCACTCGGCCAGCAGGGTCTCATACAGATGCTCTTTGGTCTCCTCGTTAGCTGCCTGCACAACACAAACGCAAAATAAATCCCATTACTTGATGAATATTTGTGTTAATACAAAATGCTAGCTACCATTTCTAACTGCATTTACGCAATTTCTTTATATTTTGTACTCAGATTAGCACAACAAGAGTGACAAAATCATGATGTGATCAGTGCTTTATGTACAGCATATCTGCAATTTTGTCACTGACATGAACTGACAGACGACTGATGACTGGATTATATGAGCAACAGAGACAGCGATTCAGGTGCTGAATCTCTTTTTTCTCTCTCTCTCTCTTTTTTTTTTTTTTTTTTTTTAAACAGCAAACCTGAACTGTAGTCTCTGTTAACTGTTGAAGTTAGCAGATAAGACAAAATTGGGCATATTTACAGGGTCTCAATAATGTCCCCTGTATTGAGTGGTTGGACAAACAAAGGGGAAAAAATGAATTATTCAACTTTAGTTCAAACCAGACTCTCACATACTACATTAAATCAAATACCTGTGCTCAAAAACCTCTAAGCTTGTAGACACAATGGTCTGATTAGTTGAACCAGACTGTCGCTACACTTTCCACCCATTTAAAGCGACACTTTACACTAATAAAAGTCAATCATGCAGACACGATTAAACATTTCACCCTTTTTAAAAAGATACAACCGAGAGCAAAACATAAAGCAGGAATGTGATTGTGTCCGAGCGGCGGAGCCAGAGCTATGCAGCTGAGCAGGTTGCAGATGCATTCCTGTATACAGCACATCGGCAGTCAGAGGCTCTAGAGTTACACAGCTCAGGTCTGAATGAGAGGATTGTTCTTTACATCTCATATACTTTTCTTCCATCCACACTCTCACAATAGGCCTGTGTTGCCCTACTGTAATCCAGTTTATGGGGTGCAATATGGCAACATTAAATATCGCTATGTGCAAAATATATAAATACACAGGAGAAATGTCAGCCACTGCATGCGAGGAGAGGGAATGTTATCAAGTTTGGATGATGCAGCTCATGCATGAGTCAGTCAAAACGATGTAATATTTTGATAATGACACTGCTGATGTTGTCACATCTTCAAAAGGGGCAGAAAACTCTTAGGCAATAACACCGTGGAGAACAAGAGGAGGAATGTTACGAGAAAATTCCACGTAATGATGATTAATTAACAGGCAGGTTATAAGACATCTCTCACCCACCCAGAGGGTTGCTGTTATTAAGTGCCACATAAACTCATGCCAAAACCCTGGCAACGCCTAGTGCGACTGGCTCAACCTGCTGAGCATCTTCTGTTGCTCAGAGGGAGGGCTGGATGGATAGACCGATTAGAGGAGGGAAGAGCAGAGAAGTCTCCAACCGGGCCGATCTGTGGCCCAATAAGGCGTTTCCTGTCCCCAAAGGCCAGAAACTGATGATCATGTGTAACGCACAAGGAGGCTTCAACACTTACTGGATCATCCTCTGACTTTCTACTTTATAATCCAAGCGAAGTGGCAACCAAGTCTGCCCTTTTGCTGCTTTTATGTTTTTACTGCATCACTTGCAACGATAGTTAATGAGGGAATTATTGTATATTGCGCGTTAAGGCCTGCAGATGATAAAATACAGAAGGGTATATAAAAATGTTCATGTATGGGACATGCATGTGCATTTTTTGGGAAGAAGCTTCAAAGTGGCTTCCCAAACAAAGTCCGTCTCACCCACCAGTAGCTTAACAATGGCCTGAAACGCTACAGGTGAGCGCCACAAAAGGAACTGAAAGGCATTTAGCGATGCTGATGCTAATCTGTCCACAGAGACCTGCTGGGTGTAGTCCCGTATTCATGTGTGGGCTGAAATGCACAGAATGCAGTCATGCGATGTGAGGGGCTGCATGCCAGAGCCCTGAGTAGCTGTGGGTGTGACAGGTGTGTCTGCAGGGTGAGGCGAGCCTTCAGGCGCAGGAAACCAGGAGGGATCGGCATTATGGCAGTGGGGGGCCACAGCTGACTAATGTGGACAGTGTCACCTACTGCAAGTTTAAGGAAGTGCGCAATTTAAGTTACTACTGTTGTGAGGAAGAGGTGAAATGAGATGAGAACATTTTACCCCGTAAAACTGAAAATTTGGCGACACCTTGAGTCCCTTAGTGGTAGTGTTTTACATAACTACATACATACTTCTTTCATCTCTTTGTGACTTCAACTTGTTGAGGGCAAGGCAGCGACTGACCTGAGCGATGGTGGCCTCATTGTCTGCCAGACCCAGCAGGAAGATGCGGGCCTTGTCGATCTTGACCGGCACCGTGCGCCCCCGCCACTCCACCTCGCTCATGGTGGCCGCCTGCTTGGCTCTCGTCCGGGTGATCAGGGTCTACGAAAAAAAAAAAAAGTATGCATTATGAAACAGTGTTTTATGTAACATTATGGATTTTCCAATAAACAAGCACCAAGGCATACAGGACAAAAGTGTAAAATGTGTTTTAACATCCAATATCTTTGGATTTCACCAACTACAAAAGACAACTTTTATAAAATCAAGAGCGCATTTCTGCCCATAATTTACAAAGGTTAGGTCCTTTTTTTTTTTTTTTTAAACCAAATACACATACGCATAAAATGAAGTGCATTTAATTTATATTTAGAGCCAGCACGAAATGTAGCCTACTAGCCTACATACAGCTGATATTTCACAGAACCTTCCTCACGATGTCTTGGTTTTGTCTCAGCGTGTGCTTCCCATTTGAGTGACACATGCTACTGCATTCTATGCGGAAAGCACTTAAAAGTGTTTTTTTCTGGACTGCGAGGACTTGTACTATAATTTAAAATTCAAAATGCTTTCAATTCCTCAGTTCAGAATGTTCACCTCTAGCTTCTCAGCCATCATGCCTCCACCCCCTCCAGTCAGTCTCATCTGCATCAGGTCATTGATGGCATTCTGATCACCTGCAATCAGGAGGCGGGAAACAGTCACATATCATATACTGTATGTGTGTGTGTGTGTTCTGTGGGACATGTGCTGTATGCATGCTTGTGTGAGAACAGAATGGCTGTGAATGATTTACTGCAATGTTGATGGGATTCGGTTTGGGTTTGTAATGCTTACCAATGTTGTAAGCACAGTAGCGGATGTTGGGCGATATCTCCTCCACGCGCTGATGATACAGCACCGCCAGCTCCTCGGTGAAAGCACTGGCCAGTTTCTCATAGATGGTCCTGACAGACAGACAGGGCATTGACTGGCAAAGAATCTAATTTTGGTGTTGTGTGTGCTTGTCAACTGTTTGTGAATTAAAGACAATATTGGCATCAAGACAAGGTAAACTGACAGATGTGAGGTCGAGCTGTCCTTGTGCCATGTGTCAGTACACTCTCTACAGCCCTATTAATAAACAGGATAATAATAATAATCAATTTTTATATTGCTTTTTTTTCCCCCCAAGAACAGAATTTACAAGACTGATTTACAGAAAAGGGGATTTAAAAAACAAAAGCCATCCTATGTGCATTAAATCTCTTCAAAACATACAATACATTGGTGACTAAATATACAACGGGGCCAACTTCATATTCCTACACCGTATTAATAAAATCCACACCAGCCGAGAAAATGAAGTAATGTCAAAACTCACTTGCACTTGTTGAAGGCCTCCATGGCAGGCTTCCACTCCTGCAGCTCAAACTCCACCATGCCAGACAGGTAGGCAGTGTAGGCCTACAGTCAACAACATCAACCTCTGGTTAGTGGGCGTCTTAAGAATAAGGAGAGAAACTCGGGCTAAAATCACTGCCCCATGTCCCTTCAGTTGGATCCAGACCCTTCTAGGTTGAGCTGCATCAAATCCAGGTAATTAAGACTGGATTAATTAGTTTTGTCCATTACTCTACACGCTCCTTGGAATACAGTCATATATGTACATACAGTATATTAGGTTCTGTATATCGACAACGTCAATGATTTTGCTTCACTAGAGGGCACACAGTGACGGGTGACAAGAAGAATGGGATGGGACATGGGATGACATGACAAAAGTTGCGAACCCTGTTTGAACCTGTGATGTTGTTATCACATGGTATGCCACTTATTCCGTGCAGCCGCCAAGACAGTACTCTGAAATCAATTTAAAGGTGACCTCTCTCCTGTGTACCTGTGCCTCCAGTTTGGTCTTGGCGTCCACACAGGGGCTCTCGCACAGCTTCTCCAGCCTAACGCCGTGCTTGGCGGCCTTGCGCAGTCGGGCCAGCAGGTGGAAGCGCTTGCGGGGCTCGGTATTGGCCTCCTGCTTCAGCTGCATGGCGTAGCTCCACGCCCGCTCCGCCTCCATCAGAACAAGCAACAGGTACCTGAGACAGAGGGAGGTAGAGGTAGTCGCATCAGTTACGTACAATTTTACACTGTGTTTACACAATGTTTTTAGGCATTCCGGAGACATTCTTATCCAGAGCGATGTACAATGGGCACAACCAAGCAACCAGTAATAAGGAGCGGACTGCCAAAATGTGTCCAGGCAGTAATCTAAGTGGAAAACAACTGTCTCCCTTTGGGAATATTTGTTTGGCATCAACACACTAAGTAAAAATAGAGCAACAATAGTTATAATACTAAGTAGTAACAAAGAACAGCAAGATAGAGAATGAAGAGTGAAAAACACTTTTTTGACATGTTGAAATTCAGCCCCAACCCCATTTTCTTAGCAAGGCACTTGCCACATTATAACTAACCATTTTAGGCTGGCAGTATCCATTCATTTCTATGAGAAACACTAATGAACCATTTTTCAGCTAAACTGTAGTAGGTGCCTGTTCAAAAACCTTTTCTGACATATTGTGGTGAAGTGCCTGCTGAAGAAAACAACCCAAAATTCTAATACTTAAATAGTAAAGCATCCAATTAAGAATTTTGGAAGACTACTTGACTGTCAACTCTATTACATCTCCATTTGAATCCCATTTTAGGCCAATTTTGACCTAACCGGTCAAATTAGCAGACCAAAGCTGGCAGGCTAGGTTTCTTTGAAAATAGGCCATCACGGAGTCTCCATTCCCTTCTGACTCCATAATTGTCCATAACATCAGCCATAACATTATTGTGGTAGAATGCCCCGCCCAGCCTACTGACACCATCCACTGCTCACCTATTGTCAGAAAGCATTTCGACAGTAATTTTCTTCCCAGTGAACTTGTGTCTGTTGCCCATCTTGAAGCCCAGCGTCTTGCGCAGACGACGCAGTCGGCGGGAGCAGTATCCCCTGGAAGTAGTGATACAGACATGATTACATTACAATTCACAGATTTATTTCCAGTATGTTCCTTTATAAAAGTACTCTCCTAAAATTATCCACATCTTTATCCTCCTTTCAATTATGGCTGGTTCATCATCCGTATAGAATTTTTATTTGGGCCTATCTGAAACAGCTGAAATGCTGATACTGATAGATTGTAAAGAACACCCCAATACTTTTGGGAAAACACATTAGTTTCCGGTGGGTTTTAGTCCAGTGAAACAGGAGCACATACGTTTCACGTGAAGCACATGGCAATAGCCTCCTCCAAGCATAGTGCTTGTTCTTGAGGTACTAACCAAGAATTTTGGTCTGCTCGATAAAAAGCATGAATATTTGACAGACACTGATGAATGTTGAAGGCCCTCCCAAATCATCCAAGACCTTTGAAAATGTTCTGGACTGTCGTGACCGTTTTGACTGTTAAACAGCTTCAAGTTCTGCACTTCTAAGCATACAAAGATGGACCCTACACCCAGATAAGTCTCTGTGGCCATGGGGTCCACACAGTGGGGTAATGAGGCTCCGGAGGCAGCAGTCCTCACCACTGGACCATCTGTAGCCACAGCTCACCTGTATCTCTGGTAGTCTCCGTGCCTGAGGCCATGCTGCTGCTGGGAATCCTTGATGATCTGCAAAACTGCAATTCATTGTTAAGGGACAACCTTGGCTACAACTTGTTCATCACAGATATGGGACTCCAGGGGAAGTTTGTTATTCATAAAAGTGTGCTGTCACGGCATTTGATGGATAGATGGATACAGTACGAGTACACTGCTGTGACATATATTGCAGGTAACGGCAATGTAGCTAGAAAAACTCGCTGGTGACAACAGCTGGCAAAAGCTTTTAGCAGGGGAGTGAGCAAATGAACATGTGTATCGCTATACAAATCAATTCATATCCTGACTGCAACAATTAATGAACATTTCTTTGACAAACTACATAGGTTAACCCGCTTTTCATAATTGCTACCGACAGGGTAAGCCTGCTACACTATGACACGTAGCCTAAGTTAGCTATCCTCTAAGCTAGCTCGCTAATGTTAGCTAGCGTTCAGCCACTGTCGTTGGGGCAAAGACGCCAACTACCGCACACCGGGGCTGAGCGTACAGTCTGTTTTTGAGAAGGATACTTTCCAGTCCAACTCCTCCGTCCGTTGAATTTTCTTTATTTTCGTCCATTTTGGCTAATTTCGCCTCGTTTTGCTTGTCTGCGGCCATGTCCAAATGCTAACAGCAGAGCAGTACACATGCCCTGGAAGAGAAGCCAGGGACCAATGACTGTAGAGGGAGGGGCTTATGTATACCTACGCTCGCGAGATTTTGACCCATCATCGTCAGATATAAAAACATTTGCGACTAGCGCCCCTGCTGTTGGTCTCCTAAAGAAAATCTCCAATCATTCCAAGTATTTTCCCATTGAGAAATACACAATTTGGGAAAGGGAATGGGGTCCTTACCATGTTTCCATTGAGTATTTTTATAACTTATTTCCCATAGAAAATTCAAGCTTTCTCACAGAACTTTGAAAGCAGCACCAGAGGGAGACAGGACGAGTTTTCCCAAAGATACTGGAAGAGCTTTGCCACGTCATTCCTCTCTACTCCCTACTCCATTCTGGCATGATTCATTGAATTATACTTGCACAGGGAAATCACTATAATTAGAATTTAACCTCTGCCATCATCCCAATCCATCACCCTCTAAAATGACATAATACAGAACTCAAAGACATAATAAACTGCACTGTCCCACACATTATTTTGAAGGACTATCTTGCTTTGCTTCTGGAATCACATTACAGATTCTTATATTGCTTACCTCCCTATTCAAAACCAGTCATACTTGTTTCAAAATAGAAAGTGTGGGATGATTTGAAGCACAAGTGTCATTCATAATCAACTGTAATCCACAACAGCTACCGTGAAGCACAAAGACCATCACCACAAAAAAATTAAAATATTAAAAAGTGAGATATTTTAATGGGAAACATATACTTTGAGATATTCTTTGCAAAAACAGACAAAAAAAAAAGAGACACCAAACTAGACATCTTTCCCCATCCTCCACCTATACGACCAGCACCCTATTTAACACTGCAGAGTACAGACGGTGACGTAGTCCTTATCACATATTATACACATTACATAGTTCAGATGTTGTCAGCAGCAGAAATGTATCTGCTGAGGAAGTTCTTGATCTCGGAGATGTGCATGGTCTCCTTGATGGTGGTGTCTCTGCTGCGGACCTGCAGGAGGCCGCTCTCCAGCGTGTTCTCACTGATCACCACAGTGAAGAGAACTCCCATCTCATCATACCTGGAACACACACACACCACACACACACACACACACACACACACACACACACACACACACACACACACACACACACACACACACACACACACACACACAAAATGAGCCCACAGGAAGAGGAACTTCCCTAATTTGCTCCTAATGAGCAATCTACTTGCCACAGAGCCAATCTATGTAATTGTTTTGAACGCTTAGAGAGGATTTTTAATCAGTGTAGCATCAAAACACTGAGCAGCACTTTACTTGGCGTTCAGCAGCTCCATGGATGTTGGCATGGTTTCCAGATATCCAGGCCATGCAGAGATCCTATCCTCCAGGAACTCCTGCAGCAGGCCTTCACAAACCTACAAATGAAGTAATCGCTCATTATTCCACCTGGAGAAATGCCCACACAATCAAAAACGTTAGTTTAATTGAATAACTTTGTGCTGACTCTATTGCATTCACTTGAATGTTTGTTTTCTGCACAGCACTTGTATTAAGTTTTTAGATATGTGTATTCACATGGAGTTAAGGAAGAAGAAATTAATGTAACATTATCATCAGGGCCGGTGCTCCCTATAGGCTGAATAGGCAAATGCCTAGGGCCTCACAACTGCCTAGGGCCTCATGCAGCCCTTTTTTTTTTTTTTTTTTCTACAGTCGAAAAAAAAAAAAGCAGTTCTTATTGGATAAATGACGTGCCAGTGATCATAAAACCAATCAAAGCACTGATTCTGCGGAACCATTGCTGTGGCATTTCAAATAATTGTGCATTTACACTAATTTAGTTGCTTCATATGCATATAAGTGGTAGCAGCTGCAGTTAACACTACTAGCTATAGACATTAGTTCCCTTGCTATGCAGTGTAGGCTAATATAACAGGAGCTTTGTTTAGCTAGACAGCAAAATATTCAATCAGTCACTAAATTTAGTCCAGGGAAGTTGGGCTGGAAGTCTTTTATGAGATAGTAACGAAAATAGATGCAAATTTGAGATGGTTCTTGGCAGTTGAAAGTTGAATGACAGGTTTAACTGAGTTGTACTATTGTGTTTTTTGACTGCATGTGGAGGTCAAATGCAGCATTGTTCAATGAGATGTAATTGCAATTTAAGTTGTAATGGTAAAATTAGTTTTCTGTTAATATTTTACTGGATTCTACAGTCTCAGAACTTTGTCCATGAAAATGCTAAGTTCATTTAGGCTAGTTGTAGAGAAGGTACAGTATGTAATGATTTCCAATTTAGAGTAGTATTATGTACAGTCAGTGGAATTTCTATTTTTGCTCTCCTGTCTGTTATTTTCTGATATTTTAATGTTGACACATATGCTACATTTCATAGGAACAATGTTGAAACTCTTAGGCAGAACTGAGGCAACAGAACCACAAGCCACAAGGACAGAGGACTCAGACAGCAATAGTGAGCCGGACAAAAAAGTGCCAGTATCGGTCAAGATAAGTGACATCACCGTTCTTCTGTTAACACTTCTAAAGCCACTGCAGTCTTGAAAGTCCTCATTTTAAACTCATGTCCACACAAGAGGAGAGAGCCACATTCACCTTTGTATTTATTACATTTTATTTTGATATTCATGTGCTATATCTTATAATAGCTAACAAAAATACAGTGCTTAAACACACATTTTTTACTCAGTCTTTATTGCTTGATGGTGGGGAGGATTCGTCTCAAAATGGGGCCTCCACAGAAAATTTTGCCTAGGGCCTCCAGCAGTTTAGAGCCGGCCCTGATTATCATTTATGTGTTCAGTCAACACAAGCTTCTCTTACCTGTCTCAGCTCCATATTGGCTCCCCTGCCCATGTCCAAAGCCACCTTGACTGGAGCCAACACGGGATGCAGCTTCAGAACCTGAAATCAACGGTGAACCAAACTCAGTGGGAGTAATGCATCATCTAGGAAGACCCTTAAGAAGAATCACAATAAATGAGAAGTAAATGAGAAGGTCATAATTTCCCTGCTAACAGAACTGTTCTATATACAGGCACAGTTGGTATGGATCGTCACCTTTCTCTGCTGCAGTCTCTGCTTGCTGTCTTCTCTCTTCAGCTGCTGTAGTGAGTTGTACAGATAGGCCTTCACACCACGGTCCATGTTGCCGGTTACAGAGACAATGTGAGGAACCACTGACTTCCGCCCATCCCGACACTGAAGCATGTTGAGAAGGACATAGGTGCTGCTCAGTGGGACTCAAAAACAATGCAACTGCCTGACAATGAATATCAGAACGGGTCATTTCACCTTTGACTTTGTGTTTACATGTCAGCTTGTTAGCTAGCTAACTATCACTGTCTTGTCGTAAACACATCTGGTTTGCGCACTACTTAACTTATCTAGTTGAAGCTAGCATTAGCAGTGGCCAGTAGTTTCATGTTAGCATTAACAGCAGTTGCTTTGCTACATTAACAAGCCTAATTAGTTAGCCTGCTGGCTAGTTAGCTGGCTAACAAAGACAAAAATTAACATAACAAACAACCTTATCAGACTATTCACTTTTCATTCAGCGTTACAGAATGGACCTACTCTGACACCATCACAATCTTTTTTAACACATCTCTATTTTTCCAGCCTGGTTGTTATATATTTAGGTGTTATTTGGATATAGTCATTTCTCCAGTGGACCTCCATGACGGCACCAGCTGTGGTTGCTAGAGGTACGATGCAACTGCAAAGCCTCTATAACCTCAAACCTACTTCTCAGCAATGGCTGCTTAACAGCTGTAGTGCAACAATGGCGGATGCAGATGCATCACCAAAAACACATCCACATTAAAACACTGAGCTGAGCGTGCATGCTGACCTGCAGTTTGTTGCGGACTCCTCTGTGCGCGTCCAGCAGCTCAGTGTCTCCTCGGCTCAGCAGCGTCTCCAGCGGCTCCTGTCCCCACGGGAAACTGTAGAGGATCCTCACACCGCGGGACGCCCCCGCTGCCAGCTCGTCCTCTGGGATGTCACTGCTGCTGAAGTCTGAGGGACCCAAGGCAAACTGTAGAAGGAAGGATGGATGGATGGATGCATGCATTGACGGATGGACACCGGGATAGAAGGGTGGATTGATGAAGGGAGATGATATAGTGGAAGAAGGAGGGATGACATGATTTAATTTACTGAAGTTATGCTGATGTAACTTTAATTTTAAATAACCACAATAACAACCAAAGATGGGAACCAATACTTTAGGACTGAGGCTCAAGACAATAACCTGCTGCTTATTAGATGTGGAAAGCCAACAGAAACAGGACCACAACCCATTCTGTGTTCCAGCTACTGATGCACAATATTGATACTAATACTTAGGATTTGGTCAGTTTAAATACAATGAAAGACTTTCTCTGACATGTAACTTGATTTATAGACCAATTCCTTGTTTAGGAAGCTGACTGAAACCCTCAAAGAAAAGATTGCAGCCTAATTATGCAGAAATTGAAGAAGTCAGTATTTTGATACAGAGCAGGGATGCATAGAAGCATAGTTCACTGATGTTAATTACCAAAAAAAAAAAAGGATCTGTGTTGCTTTAAAAGGAGACTTTTTGTGTCATAGATCTGGAGCAGGATTTTTGAGATATTTCTGTGGAGACGCTGCCTCACACACTGACCTTCCTCCACCACTGCAGCCTCTGTCGTGCCCAGTGGTCCAGCCACTGGGGGGAGGTATGGGGGGAGCAGAACCACACCAGAGACGTCTGGGTGACTTCAGCTGGGCTGGCAGAGACAGATACTTTATTATATAACAGTTAGCTATTACTTTAATGTTTACCAATTCACAGGGTTTGATGCAACGATCACTTGTGTCATTTAGATGTGATAATATTACATTTTATTCATACAGAAAATGGTGTAAAGTATGATAGAGGTTATTGTTTTAACCTATTGCTGAAGCCATGTCCAGTAAATATGAATTTGATGTTGATCTGGTCAAATTAAGATGATAATTGAATGGAATCCATTCTGTAGCCATTACCACAGACTTTGTTTCTATCATGTTTTCTATCAAAGTTTCTATCATGTATTGTTCTTGAGTTATTGTGTCTACACACAGACAGACAGACAGAGACACAGACAGACACCATGACAACATAACGTCCTGTATACCATGTGCCAGGGTGGAGGGACAGAAAAAGGTTGAAGCAGATTAGAACAACAGATAGTAGAAGAAGCCTCACCAACCGGAGCCATCTGAGGGCTGGAAGCACAGACCGGTCTCAGCCAGGCCGAAGGGCAACTTTCTGTTCACCAGCTCCATTGAGGGGACGTACTGCTCCAAGGCACCTGGGACAACACAAAGCACAACACATGTAAATATTAAATATGGTTTGATGTCACCCCCCCCCCCCCCCCCCCAAAAAAGGGGATATGATACGTGCCATCAATCATGTTAACAAATGTATGGCCATCCCCTTTCATCCCTCTTCAAATTGTGACTTACAGCACACATGTGAAACCATAGCATAATAATCCTATGTGCCTACTGTGAATGTTTCTAACTTCTGACATGTGGTGTATACAGGTCTCTACCTTGCAGAAAGCTTGTTCTCAAAGATGCCGAGCTCTGAAGAAGCAGCTGCACCTTCTGGATGAGCTGGTCCTTGCTCAGCTCTTTCAGGTCAAGTACTCGGTTTAAACTCTCCATATCAACCATCTTCAGCTGCCCGTCTCCATCCACAGCTCTGTCCTTGCTGCAGTTCAGGCTGCTCATCCCAAACACCTGAGCTCTGGACCGGGTTACAGAGAGCCACCACTGGTCCAGGAGGTTTTCCCTCAGCTCCATGCCCAGGGGCCCATAGCTGCAGCTCATCCCACGCTGAAATGAGTCTGTGTGAGTCTGGCCGGGCGAGATGTAGTACCTGTCGGTGCAGAGCTGTAGTAATGTCCCGGCCTGGTCACAATACTCTTTGGTAGCTCCTGCCGTACTACAGCGTCGCCTGACGTGCTGCAAAGCCAGCGCCACCCCGCATTGTGAGCTTTGTAGTGTGGGTTCACGCCTCGTTAGGAAGCGTCTGACACAGTAGGATAACATATCTACAAGTCGTTTATCCGTGAGTGAAAGACACAGCTCCACACGGGTCAATCCAAAGATTGCCTATTTAAAGATGACTGACGCAATAGTAAAAACATGGCCCGCCTCCTGCTCTGCAAATGTGGGTATTATGGTTTTGACCATACGGTATTAACCCTGACGAATGCGTTGTCTGTAACACTAGGTCGACTCTGGTAACTTTTTCTTTAACTTCACTAAGCGAAAACTGGTCTGCGAAGTTCTGTGGTACCCAAAAATAGTGGCAGAGTGAGTGGTCGCTTCTTTTCCCTCCTCTCCACTAAAGCGCTTGACTGATAGCTCTCTTTAGCTAGCAGACTGCTCCTAGCTAGCTAATCTTCTTGCGAGCCGGCCAGTACGCCTGTCGTTACATGTAACGTTACAAGACATTACACTCGCCTGACAACGCAGCCAAGAGTAATGTCCACAACTATGACACTTTAACACCGCAATGGACAGTTCATTTGGCATTAGGCAAACTTGAAAACATGACAACTGAACCCGGAACTCAAAACCTATACTTCCGGGTTACGATCGATTTTTTTCTGTGAAATATGCCTTTTCAATACCCAAAATATATATGTAAAAAAAATCATTTTTGGGATTGAGCAACAATTTAAGTACGTATCTTATCATTTCTCATAATGGCTTTTTTTTTTTTTTTTTCTCAAAACGCACTATATGTAGTCTCACAACATGCCTGCTTTACAGTTCACATTATAACAGTCTAGAGCTCTGAGTAAATACTGTCTATTAGGTTGCATACGGCAGCGGTTCCCAAAGTGCGGTGCAGGGACCTCCAGGGGTCCTTGAGTAGCCTGGTAAGACCATCCTGGTCACGTGACCTCACATTCTAGCGAAACAGAATGTGGGGTCACGTGATCAGGATGGTCTTACCAGGCTAGTCCTTGAGCACATCCCCAACAAAATGTGGAATGGTTTAATTTCAGTATTGTTTCATTTCTTGGTCAGCTCAATACCAGATGGAATGCATGTCTTTTTCCATCATAGGTTTCACACACTCCATCTCCCCACCAACAGTAAGCCTGACGTGTTTCTGCTCTAAATTGTATAACATCAAAAATTGCTTTTAGAACTGGGTCCCTGGCCTATGCGGTTTCGGCTGCCAAGATCCACATCAAAAAGTCAAATTCCAGCAATTCTTCCAACCCAAACTTCCCACAGTGACAAAAGGACACAAGATTTCCATTTTCTTCTTTTATTTAAAGGGCCATGCAAGCCCTTTATATATGATCTTCATAACATCACTTTAAACATACCACAAACTCAAAACATTGCATTACCTAGTAAAAATAAATTACTGAGGAATGTAACAAATAAAAACAGTCAAGGAAAAGTGCAGCAATTATAGTTGCACTACAGGAGACCTGTCTACGGCTCCTTTTAATGCTCTGGGTTTACTGAATACTTCCAACCCTGCTGTAAGCAAAAAAAAAAGTTAAACAGTACAAAGGATAATAATAATAATAATAATAATAATAATCATACTGTAAGATATCAAGACAAGAGAAACAAAAATCAAGTTGGTTCCGTATATTGTGCGTATATCATATCTACTGTGGGAAGGGCGGTGGCATGGGGTAGGGCACCATCGGTGGCGGGGGTGGAGGCTGCTGGGCCTGTGGTGGTGGTGGCTGAGGGTTGAAAGGGAACGGCGGGTGGTTCATGCCGTTCTGAGCGGCCCTCTGCACGCCCCCGAACTGAGGGGGGCCCTGGAAGCCCTGGTTACCAAAGGCACCCACCTGGTTTGCGGGAGCACCGAAATTACCCTGTCCGTTGCTGTTGCTATAGTTGTTGTTGCCATAGCTACCACTAGAGCTACCACTGTTGCCTCCATAGCTTCCGCCATTTTGGGCCTTATTGCCGCCAAAGGCACCCTTCGGTCCGCTGCCGAACCCCCTATCGTTGTCCCTGTCCCTGTAGCTACTACCACCAAAGTTATTGCTCCTCCCACCCCCGGAATACCTATCCCGACGGTCGTCCTTGTAGCCACCTCTTCCCCCCCTTCCTCGACCTGTGTGAGAAGAAAGAAAAGAGAGAGAGGGAGAGAGAGAGAGAGGGAGGGAGGGGAGAGTGGAAATGGGTTCACATGGTTACCACATTGATATGACAACTGAAACAACAAATGAACCGACAACAAAACGACAGTGATACTAAAACATTGAGAAGGTCAAGGTTACATAATTCCAATGTTGAAAATGCATCAAAACCCTCTAAGAAATCCACGATAAAGAGACATCGCATCAGATTTGACCTATAAATCTAATCAACAGTGGACTTGACGAACCCCCAACCTCAGCCTTGTTCATCTAGTCTAAGAATGAAATCCCTCATTAGATACTAAGTAATGCATTGTATCTGCCTCATAAACGTTGGAGAGATATGATGGGGAAAAAAACAATCCTTATTAATGTAAACAAATAACTCAGTTTACCTCCTCTGTCCTCTGCCATCTGGATCAGCTTAGGGTTAATGGCCTGGTTGGCCTCGCGGAGCACAGAGATCAGGTCGCTGGCCTGTTTCATGTTGTTGGGGGTGAAGAAGGTGTAGGCCGTGCCCGTTTTTTGACTGCGGGCCGTGCGTCCAATGCGGTGGATATAATCCTCGGAGGAGTTAGGGTAGTCATAATTGATGACAAATTTCACATCCTCCACATCTGTGAAAGTGTTGCAGTGTGGCAAAACAAAAGGAGGCGGCCACATGGGATTTTGCACACCACAACAGCCAGATCAAAGGGACAACAAGTTAGCAACACTGGAGGCTAGGGGGAGGAAGTGGTCATTAGGCTGCGGAGGAAATGCGTTAAACAACATAGTAAAGAGTACGTACACAACTACTCCATGGGAATACTACTGTGGGAAGAGAGAAACGATGCACACTCCAATTGCTTACCATAATCAAAAAAGATCCAAACGACATTCACCCTCCCTTTTCTTACCAAGGGAGAAGAAAAAAAAATAGATTTGAAGTCTTACCATAAAGGAGTATGCATTCACTAGTCCTTTCCCAATGCAGCGAAATCCCCCACAAATTGTCAAGTGACATCCAGGAGCTTCTACGCAGTTGGGCCACTATATGCACTGGGGCCTCCTCATGTGCCAATATAGGACCGTTCAGTGGTACATTTCTGCAGGTCCTTTTTTCCCAGTACACTCTCATAAGAAGCTTGATATTAAAGGCCGCACTGCACGTCTTGCCAAGACCGAATAGACCAAGTACTAATTTGACAGGAGCCCCGAAAAAAGAAAATGAAAAAGGCCCAAGTATTGATCCCTGTGGCACCCCTCAGAGAGCACAGTACAACCCCCCTCCCCCCCTTCCCTCATCAGTCTCGTCAAGGCAAGATCTTCCCAGAAGCCAGTGTTCACTTGAGAAAATGTCTCTCGTTGGCAGGTCTCGACATGACTTTAAAACGCAGGCGAGGGAGGAACTTTGGTTTGAGCTGTCTCACTCTCTTTCTCCTCTCACTAGATGTCCCCACAACCCCTTAAACGCATGTGCCAGGTCTCCCCAATTTCAATGACAAATAAAAGGGATTTAAAACTGCTCTCTCCATTTCAAGAAAACCAGCGCTTTGAGGGGGGAAAAAAAACAACAACGGAAAGCTTAGACAGGCTCGCAAACACCCATGCTATTTGGTACAAGCTCCGACAGGTAACAATTGTTCCAAATCTCAAACAAGTGACTTGCAATACAGTGCTCTCTAACACAACAGCATGCAAGGCAAAAGTCACAGCATCAAGCATATCTTTTTTTTACGTTTGAGTTGGAAACAGCTGGCTGGCTGGATGGCATTGGTCGGGTAAAATCCATGGACAGAGAACAGATGTGTGTGTAAACAACTTATCAGAGACAAAGGCTTAGCCACACCGCCTTTTGAAGATCACTGGCACACAAGAGCTTTCACCTCTCTAGGCCCACTGGGTGGCAAGCCAGTGGAGCACTTCCAATATGTCCTCCTTCTCCCTCTCGAGGCCTGGGACTGTCATGCCTAGCGCCTGCCACAAAGACTCCACCTTTAGGTGAGAAAAACTCAGAAAATGCATAGAAAAGTTAAAGAAAGCAAAAGCACTTTCTTTAAAAAAAGTGTAACATTGAAGAGATATATAGTGGGGCTAATCAAAGGCATACTGACCTAGGCCACGGGAGGCCACGTCGGTAGCGATGAGGATGGGGGCCTTGCCATATTTGAACTCTGAAGGGAGGGGGATAGGATTTAGTTTGATTACAGAGCACAGTGTATAATGACAATGCCAGATCCCTGAGGTGAATGTTGTATTAAAACATAGCTTGCAATGTGATTAATTAAATCTTACCATTGAGGACCCAATCCCTCTCTTGCTGGCTCTTGTCTCCATGAATGCCCATTGCTGGCCACCTGTGAGACAAAAATAAACTTTATTTGTATAACACTTTTCTAAAAAAAAAGAGTTTGTTTTCAAAGTGCTTTAGTTGCTTTAGCTTCAGTGGCCTGTAGTAGTTAGGGATCTAGGTCGGGTTTCTTCAGGAAGGGTTGGACTCTTACGTATTTAAAACAGGATGGAAAGAAGCCAGTGGCCAGTGAGCTGTTGATGATAGACAGAATGGAAGGGCTAACAATGTCTAAGAGACAAGTGGAAGGTTTCATCTCCCTACCATTCTTTTCCACGAATGGTAGGGAGATAGGATGCAAAGTGGGCAAATTGAGCCGAGATTACAGGAGATATAGATAGATCATTGGTAGTGGTACAGATTTGTAGCCTTATATTCAACTTTCTGGGTGAAGAATTGCAGGAATTCTTCACACATTAGTGAGGATGGTTCTAGAGAGAAACTGGGAGAGCGGTTGATGACAGAATTGATTAAACATTAAACATGCTGACATTAAACAGCATCCCAGGGTTATGATGACTCTTGAAGATAAGATTAGAGAAGAAAGACGCTCTAGCTTCCTTAACCACTACCTGACATTTTAACATTTGTTTTCTCAAAATTTCATGGACTTGTACAGGTGGAGCTGAAAAGAGTGACTAGTTCCTCTGTGCCCATATGCAGTGGGGGAGAATTCATTATCTGGGTGCTGGGAGATCCTATGAAGGCCTCTGAGAAATACAGAAGCAGTGGCTGAGGCAAGGAAGCAAGAGCGCACAGGTGAACAAAGGGTAGGAGTGGACTGATACAGAGGCTGGTCAAAAACAATAGCCCTGTGGTCAGACACGCAGATATTTATCATTTCAAGTGAGTGGGGAAAGGCCAAAAGACAGAACTAAATCAAGAGTATGACCTTTAGACATTAACTGATTGAACGAGGTGGAATGATTCAAATTTTTTTTGGGGGGGGGGAGGGGGGTCGTCAAAGCAGTGGGGTCTTGCCCTTAACCAGGAAGCAGAGTGATTCAAAGGAGAAGAAGGAACGAGGAGAGATGGGTGAACACTTAAAATCATTACTGTGGATCACTGCTACACCACCACCAGAGATTCTAGGCTAGTGGAAGTGGACAAAATGGACTCAGTAATCTTAAAGAACTTGAGCTTGAACAAAATATTCTATGCATGTGACCAAAGTAACATTAATAAGTATGAATTTGCAATGGAAAAGTTCTGTATTCATTTGGTATAAATGTGAGCCTCACGTCTGAAAAAAGGAAACATGGGGTTGGGATGAAATAGAGGACCCTTACCCATCTCTTCTCATCCTCCGGGTAAGCTCATCACAGCGCCTTTTGGTCTCCACAAAAATAATGGTCTTGTTCTCCTTCTCGCTCATGATCTCCTCCAGCAAACGGATCAGTCTGAAGGGGAGGAGAAAAGGTCAAGAGGAAGACTGAGACAAAAGTTCATCCAATTTAAAAAACAAAACAAAAAAAACAAAAACAACTTTACATCAGCAACAGACAGTACCTTGATTCGACAGATTCAAGATTCAGTAAATAATGAAGGTATTGAATATTATTCAACAACTGATGCTACAACATTGTGAGCGAAACAATGTACAGTGAGAGTTGGGAGCCATGTACTCACTTGTCCTCCTTCTCCATGTCATTGCAGACATCAACTATCTGCAGGATGTTGTGGTTGGCGCTGAGCTGCAGCGCTCCGATGTTGATCTGGACGTAGTCCTTCAGGAAGTCCTCAGCCAGCTGGCGAACCTCCTTAGGCCAGGTAGCGCTCCACATCAGGGTCTGACGGTCTGGCTGGGAGGAGACAGAAAGGGCAGCAACACCCAAGCTGTCATTCAAGCCAATGTTTGGGTTTTTTGCAGCTTCAAGGTACATTTAAGACTCACACTTAGCTGTTAAAAATGATTGTTCCACGTGTCACAAACTTGCACTGTAGCAATGTTAGCAATGTACTCTAATGTAATAATTATCTCCCATGTGTAAGGAAATAACAAAGCTGCTACATACCCGGATTTGGTCCACTATCTTGCGGATCTGGGGCTCAAATCCCATGTCCAGCATGCGGTCAGCTTCATCCAGCACCAGGTAGGTGCAACGCCGCAAGTTAGTCTTACCGCACTCTAGGAAGTCAATGAGACGACCTGGGGTAGCGATGCAAATCTCGACACCTTAAACAAAACCAGAAAACACACACACGCAATATGGGATAAGTAAAATAAACTGAAAAGGACAATTGCAGAGTATCAAAACAAAAAGAGGAAAAAAGTTCTTCCAAAACAAATACCCTACGGCAAAGGAATAGTCAAAGTGCATTAAGCAAAGACACTAGTCACATGTGCAAAATTAAGCATACCTCTCTCAAGGTCCCTGATCTGGGGTCCTTTGGGTGCTCCACCATAGATGCAGGTGCTCTTGAGGCGGGAGGCCCTGCCGTATTCAGCGGCCACTTGTTGCACCTGCTGGGCCAGTTCACGGGTCGGCGCCAGCACCAGGCACTGAGGGAAGACATACAATTTGTAAAAGGGAAACGAGTGCACCACATGCAAGAAGTACAGATTTATTTAAGTAAAAACACAAAGTCTCAGTCACATTGTATCCTTCACATCAAAGAAATGGATTATGTATGGATAACAAGAATAATAAAATGAGCAGTAACAACAACTTCACGTGTCCATCAAGTCATATGGGACCTTCCACAGAGCCATACAACTTGGCAACAATCAAGAAAGAATGGTCCATGCAGACAGGGATCACATGAGTAAATATTTAGTCATATTACAAAGTACTTACAATAGGTCCATCTCCATGCTCCAGGAATGGCTGATGTTGGATGTGCACAATTGCAGGCAGCAGGTACTAAAAAAGAAAAATAAAAGATCCATAATAGGTCAAGATCCACAATGGGCTACAGACCTGTTTCTAGTGGGTTTGCACATGGCAGAAGTGGTATTATGTCTAAATGGCCCTGGGGGAAAAAATTTACTCCATCCAAGTGCCAGGTAGAAAAAGTTTGAAGAACCCTTAGTCAAAAGCACTTTACTTACTGCAAGGGTTTTCCCGGACCCGGTTTGAGCGATGCCAACCATGTCTTTGCCGCTAAGTGCAAGTGGCCACCCCTGAGACTGAATTGGAGTTGGTTCGGTCCAGTTCTGTTTGACGATAACATCCATGACGTAGCCTGAAGGACAAATTAGATATGCCAGTTAAAACATTCAAAGTCAAAATTAAAATAATCCACAATCTTTTGGCGGTGAAACATTAATTTCAACTCACTTGGGAAAGTGGCTTCATGGAATTTCATAATTGGCTTGGGGCAATCTCTGCCCTTCACTGTCACTTCTTTACTTCTGCGGTACTGCTCAACCTCTTGCTGGAATTGGAAGAAGGTATACAAATTAATAACTGTAAACACACACACACACACACACACACACACACACACACACACACACAACAGTGCACACAAGCACAAGAAGCATTCAGGTCTTACAATTGCTCTGCGAGTGACATCGGGGTGCTCCTGGTAGAAGTTCTTCTGAAACTTTGGAAGCTCGTCAAGGTTCCAGTGTTTCTTTCGCAGCCTCTCACCGGGGTTGCCAAACTTTCCTGGAGGAGGTCCACCCCTACTGCCTCCACCGCCGCCACCAAAACGAGGTGGTCCTCCACCATACCTTGTGTAAAAAAGAGGGCAACATAATGTAACGCACAGCCAGAAATGAGATGACATAGTAAAGAACACTGCCTCACAAACCATATGTACCCCTTTCTAGATTGAATCCCTCTCTTCTGCAGCCCTCCTCTCATCTTACCCATTGTCTCCATGAAGCAAAACACTGAGGGGAAGATGCTGCATAACATTTGTATGAGCTTAAGACAGTTCAATCACTATTGTGAATGAGAACAACTCTCTTCCACAGCCAGAAGCCAGAGAACTAAAGTTCGAACCTGTGTGTTATCATCAAGAGTTAAAACCTGGAACTGACTCCAATAAATTGACTTTGTGAACTCTGAATATTTATTTGAGCTTTTACATCCACTGATCATCTCTAGCATTTTAGCGTGATGACTGACATGACTCTTATTTCTAGTTAGAGAGAAACATTCATGTTCTCAAGACCAAAACTGACTGGATCATGCAAACGTCACGCCAACCTCAGTTAATAAAATTCTGGCAGTCAATTCTGTGGCCTTGTTTATCGGCAAAGGTACATGCCTGGCAGAACAGAAGGTTTGCAAATCGTTAGGGTGTTATGGTTAATCCGCATACAGATGAACCATCAAGCAGCACATGACTAACTAACTAGATTTTTTAGATTTGTCTCACATTGCTCGGTATCGCCCACCACATTACATTCTGGCGTAAAAAGACTGAGGGGATAACAAGCGAATCAACTCTAAAAGTTGCCTTTTTATTGAAATAAGTGCTGCTCGGCGTATTGGGAGCATGCCGAATTGAAAAGAGGCTTCGGAGGATTCAGAAGAGGTCTTGAGCAATATTTCATAAGCCGTGTATCGTTTGCCAATAAACAAAGCATCATTAAACTGTCAGATTATTGAATAGAGTTTGGCGTTAAGTCCTCTCCATACAAGAGAAACGAACGTCTCGTTGCTACGTTTCCCACCAGTGCAATGTAAATGTCAATACCAATTGAAATCCAGTATTCAAGACACTAATGATGCTAGAGAAATGTTCAGGGATGCACATCCGCAAGTTTTCCTCTGCGTCACATGGCTAGATCGGGAGGCAGGCATACAAACTAGTATGCACAGCCACCGACATAGCTGCCATTTTAATTCTAACCGGCAGAGAAACTGAAAACATTTTAGATACTCCAGGAAAGCCTAACCGCATCAAAACACTTACTTGCAGTTTTCAATCAACGACAGTAGTTCATTGCCACCATATGGCTGCATCAACAATTTAATAATTGTCTTTGTTTTGCAAATCAAAGCGATATCGCCAGAACAGCTAGCTTGGTAGGCTACAGCGGCCGTTAGCTCTTTAGCTTAGCTAACGTTAGCTGACGACCTAGAATCGACACTTGACTTACCCCCTATCTCTGCCACGATCTCTGTCGGAAAACCCAGGCATTGTGAAGCAGACTGTCGTGGCAAAAAAGTCAGCTGGTTAGAAAACGTTCTGTCGGTCAATACAAAAGACAGACACTCTAACTACCAAAATCTGCACCCAGAAAATAAAAAGAAAATGCCGGCAGACAAAAGTCTGGCGAAGCGGATGTGAGGTCAGACAAGGCGGTTCACATTGTTGTATCAATGCGCGTCATACCGTACTACTTTATGCCGGCTTTTGGCCACTAATGGAAATATTAATATGGCATGTGGATGAACATGAGATGTCGTAGTGTAGTACATCATCGATTATATCAACTGTACACGCATACATCTATGGTAGAGATGGTAAAATCCTTCCATGTTCATGTCAGACGTCACTATTTAGCTAAATTCAGCTCAGTTTATTTCCAATACCAATGCAGCCTAACCAACATGGAATTAATCAATAATTTTACCCTTATAATATTTTGCACTTCTACTCCTCTGTTATTATTGGGGCACATAAACAAGAGAATGTCATAGAAAACTGAGACAGACTGAAGGCAGCAACTACATTACATTTTTAAAATATTAGAATATAAAGGCAGAAAGCAGTAAATACAAAGTTCCAACAATTTGCCACTGTTTCCTAACATTGTTGTAGTTGCTGCAATTTTTGACACTAAAACTGAGGTTTAGGCTTAAGATATTAGAATGAAAACATTTATACACAAAACAGATAACCTTTGTAGGGCAGAAGTACTTTTGAGCTTTTCAGACATGAAAGAGAAAGTGCATTTCTGTCTCAGCCTCAACTATGACAGTGACTTCCTATTGTTTCTCTTTTTTCTTTTCTCTATTGGTTGATTTCTTATATTTTTTGATTTTCCATTTGCCAGTAAGAGGCCACTGAACCTTGTGCTTGATAACCTCTGATTAGTGAAGTGACCACAGCTCAAAGGTCATCAATCATCAATCATCAAGCAGATCTAGAAGGAGGAACAAGGAGAATCACTTGTTCGTATAATTACATTTGACTTCCTCTTTCTCTGCACTTCCCTTTTTCATGCAGACTGTCCAGTCTGTCTGCCTCACACACACATTATATACACACATTGAAATACTGAATTATTAGAGGTGGAGTAAAGAACAGCTAAGACAAGTCAAGTGCCAAAAAAAAAATAATTTATTGGACATTAATAGCAAGAATAAGTGTACAGTAATGTCAGACGAGCTGTACAGTGAACTGGACGTCGTCAAGCAGGTCCACTTTGATCAGGATGAGAAGGAGGAAAGGACGGTGGACATCTATGTCAGCGCAGGCAGCCTGACAATGTATGACAACCCCTGGGTGGAGGAGATATCGCCTCCGAATATACCAGGCTCTGCAAGGAATCAACACCCAGGTGGGCCTGCAACAAGCATGAGATTACAACATGCTGTGCACATGTGAGCACATAGTCTTTCCTCTACACAGGGCTGATAGAGTTTGGGATTTTTCCATTAGTATTTATTGTTATATAGTAGTTATGGCAATAGTTATTTCAGTTTAGTTTTAGGTAGTTTTCAGTGTGGGTTTGGTAGTTTTACTTTAGTTTTTATTTGTTTTGTTTTGTTTTTTGTTTTTTGTTTTTTTTTGCAAATATTAGTTTTAGATTATTTTTTTGTATCAGTGCTATTTTTGGTATGGGTGGTATTTTTGAAAGGTATAATGACAGAAGTTCACAACATGTATTGTGTTTATGTTTACAACAGGTATTGTGTAATACAAGCAATAAAATCAATAATTTATTTTTTTTAATTTATTTGGATACATTTTTCAATTAGGCTACTGTTCAGTAAAAATAGACAAAAATTCTCTGCCAAAAAGTTATTCTCTTTTTTACCCTACACATGAACAAAAAGAGGAAAACTAAAAACATTTCATGTATATTCTTATTTTATTTTCATTAGTTTTAAAAGTAGACAAGGTAGTTTTAGTTCAGTTTTACTATTTTTTCAGTTTTTATTTTCACTTTCTGACCTAGTTTTCGTCTTATTTTTAGTTTACAGTAATAACCTTCACACACACACACACACACACACACACACACACACACACACACACACACAGACGTACATAGTTACTCTTCATCTCTCTCTGCCATCAAACAAAGCGCTCACACCTCAACCTCTCTAACTGTCTCTGATGTTGCCACTTCATTTTCAAAGCGTCCACAGTCACTCCAGTCACTGTAAGCTCAGAAAAGAGGAATCCTTTCCGAGCTGCTGCAGTGTTTCTGGGGCTGCTGTGTCTTCTCCTCCTGGCTGGGATCATCGGCCTGGGAGTCAAATGTGAGTTTTCCTCATTCAGTTTGCTGATGACTCCAATGTGTTGCTTGCAAACTGAGGACCGTTCTACATGCTATTTTCTAATAAACAAATGAGAATCTTTAGTCGCTGTTTGTTGTTCACGTCGGTACGACAGCCATTCAAGACAAAACCAGCTGGAGTGAGGAGAGAAACCGGCTCCAGTCTGAGAAAGACCAGTTAGAAGCCACTAACGGTCAGCTCATCCAAAAAACAGATGAATTGCTGAAGAAGCTTTGCAGTGAGTGAAATATCACCGCTTTGTTCTCAAGATTCTCATCTTTGTCCAAATTGAGATATTTAGTAGAATTCCTGTGTTAATTCAATGCATTGTGATAACATATTTGAATACTGAACTCTTTGACTGCTCTCTGGGTTGTGTTGTGCTGCATTGTTGTATTGCAATGTATGCTATAACCATGCCATTTTGTTTTGTCCATCAGAGAAACGCTGCTCCAGTGGCTGGAAGAAGTTGAACTGCAGTTGTTACTCTTTCTTCAAGTCAAAGAAAAACTGGGAGGACAGCAGACAGGAGTGTGACAACAAAGATGCACACCTGGCGATCATATCTAGCAAAGAGGAACAGGTGAGCTGGATTCAAATGGAAGCTTGTACACTGGTTTTTGATCTACCTCAGTTAACATCTCTTAACATCTCTTAACATCCCCCCCCCCCCCCCCAACACACACACACACTTGCTACTCATTTTCAACGACAGGGTCCCCAGTCTCACCAGTAGGACTGCGGGACTTTAGAAGATTGTCCTTTGCAGCAGTTGCAAAATGCATTCAGCTTCATTGCCAGCTGCCTCTGCTGAAGCCTCTCTACTCGAACCTCCATCCTCCTTCTTCTCCACACACCTGACCGTCTCCACCCTGTGGCCTCTGATGCCCTCCAGGACCTTCTTTCTGCTCCGAAGCTCCTCCAGCCTCTGCTCCTTTGCACCAAGCTCCGGCTTCAGTTCACCCCTCTGTCTTAGGCTTGCTCTTGGTGGAACCAACAACAGACCGGTAGATCTCCTCCAAAGACCTGGGAGAGCTTGCCGAGTCATACTGGCTCTTATCTCCTCCAATGATGCAGATCACAGGATCAGAGTTTCCAGTGGTGTCAATACCAAGCATGGTAGAGAGCTTGTTTGAATGCAATTATTCCTCAGAGAGACAGAGCTTGCTTCTGCATCCTTAGCTTAGAGGAATGAAGAGTTTGCATCAAATGCTGCTGGTTACAGTCTAACCAAAACATTTTACATTCAATGCATTCATACATACATATCATTCAAAAATCATTAAAATTCGAATTATTCAAAATGAGAACATAACGCATTACCACGTTTCATTCCTATTTCGCTTCCATAGGTTAAAATGTCTGAATAGGCTCTGGAATGGTAGTCATGTTTAAATCACGTTCTTATAAAAGACATATCATGTTATGATAATCTGATGTTACCACTAATCTATCTGTAATGTCACACCTGTGTTATCTCTAACTTGTATTCATTCCAGCTTGCATTATTTAAAATGTCTACACAACCCTGAGACTTACAGCCTCAAGAATAAGCTAGGTTCACCTGATGCTTATAATTTCCTTTCCTTTTAATTTCCATTTATTCATTTTATTCAGCACAAATCCCTCATGGATCACTGGCTCTGCACTTCTGGTCACTTCCAACTCTTCCCTCTGCAGCTCCCACCATACGCCACACTAGTCAGACGTACTGTACATATCTATAGAACATTGTCCTTGTACCATTTGTGTCAGCATGTAAGGTGCATGTACAGAAATTCATTACTGAGGTGAATGAGTAGCAATGAGTAATTAACAACAAATATTGTCAATCATTGTGAGTGAATCAAATGTCTGTCCATTTGAAACACAGGAATTTGTCATCAGTAGGGTTCTCCCTACTGATGACAAAGCCTGGATTGGTCTGACCCGACAAGATAAGGTTTGGACATGGGTGGATGGGACACCGCTGACCACAGACCGGTAAGAGGCTTATTAGCATTACTATTCCAGGACATTTACTAATGATTTATTTTACTGCGTTCAATGCTTCTGCATTGAGAAACAGTCTTTTTAATTTTTAATTTGTTACATTATGTATCTAGTGCTAGTAACCATTGCTTTTATTGGATTGGTTTGTCATTAAGTCGGGGAAGGGGGAGGGGGGGGGGGGGGGGGGCACAATACCACGTGATCTATGGGAAATGCAGTGCAAAAACAGCACAGCAATTATCATTTATTACCAAAGATGGATGCCACTAAAATAAAACATACAGATCTGTCAGATTACCATTTTTACAGTCTATGGTTAGAACATGCATTGATATATTTCGTTCTATCATGATGATAGTGTGTAATGCTTGTCTGAGTAGTTGTTGCTTGTCCCTGTAGGTACCGGTATAACCCACAGCCTGAGGATGACAGCAAATCACAGCCGAAAACAGAAGACTGTGCTGCGATAGCAAAATCACAGAATGAACCTCTGCATTGGGAAAACTGTGGGGAACGTAAAACCTGGATCTGTGAGAAAACAATTCAGTGAATACAACCAACCACCTTTGTCTCTTTCTGTGTGCTGTATGTCCTAATGACTGTTTTTTGCCTTAAATTGGCACACTGTCTGTAGTAAATCGCTTCACTAGGACATTTTGAACAATTGTGCTCCTTTATGAAATGAATGATGATATATAATGTGGTGAAAATGATAGCAAAAACAATAGTCAGGCATTATACAGGTTACAACAATCCTGTATTGCAGTGTCACATTTTATGAAAAACTTTATAGCACATATCACAATTTTGTTGTCTTTTCTGTGCACCTACATGGTTTTCCTGATCTACTCAATCTTATCCAGTATATATTCAGTGTTGCTTTTGGTAGATTTCAAATCATCAAATGTAATGGTTTTGAGCATGTGCAGCCCCACTAGTTAATCCCTTTGTGGTTGTAGCTTTCCACAGCCAAATGTTCAATCTTGAGACATTAACATTTAAGTGAAGTCTATAATTGGTGGTTAGACTGATCTAGTAATCTAGGAGCCACGGATCACACCTTGTTATGGTTGAGGATGAATCAGAGGTGGTAAGTGTTTCCCACCTCAGACAAGAGCCTCTCGTTGTATCTGACAAGCTCTTTAGCCTGAAAAGTGGAAGAGAGGCTGGTACAAAAACATTGCAGCAGTGAGGGTTTCTTCTAAGGTTCACCAGAAGAACTGAAAAGGCATAAGGTGGATTTGATGGAAAGTTACACAGATATCTTTAGTAATGGCCATTGAAACTCTGTGAAGTGAAGGAGAACTCCATAGAGGGATGGGGCTAAGGTCGGTCCAGGACGTACAGGGGGACAGGGATCAGTGTTTACGTGTGAAAGAGCGGTGAAATCGTATGCAATCCATCTGGTTGTGTTCAGTCGTAACTTTACAATCAGCTTGATCCAAACCCACTAGCTTGACTGTGGAATGTAGAAACTATAGAATAAAGTGCAGGGTTGCAAGTTCTTGGACTGATCTAGGAGCAGCAGATCACACCTTGTTTGGGTGTAAGGAGGAATCCAAAGTGCCTTTACTGCATTTATTTGATTTGCCAGTACAAGTACAGAGAAGCGATGTAAGCTGGTAACACTTAAGAATAAGCATCATTAATAAATGTTGAATTTATAATTTTTTCATACTTATTCATAACTATTCAATGGTTAACAAAGAGCTAGTTGAATATTATTTTGAAATTGTTACTCAATGAATAGTATAATCATATATAGTCAATTCTATTCAATGTCATAACTGTTCAGATTACTGTTCACAATTTATCTGTGGGTTTAATGCTAGAAATACTTTAATAAATATTATTTGTAAACATTAGAACTTGTTAAAATGTTGTTTAGACCATATAGTCATGCAGTCATGACCTTGTCTTTCTCTCTCTCTCTCCCTCTCTCTTTCCTTGTTTCCTTTTCTTATACCAGGTGATCTCTCTTTTTCTTCTTCTTCTCTTTCTCTTTCTAATATACTATCTTTGGTATCATCTGTCTTATGTTGACAGTGTCCTTTTGTGTGTGTGTGTTCTATATCTGTTGTATTCTATATCTGTTTTTTAACTAAAGTTTTTACAAAATTGCAAATTAGCTCAGGCTATAAATGTTATGATATGTGACATCAGACTATTTTCATTAAAATGCTTTATGTCTATGTATCTGTCCCTATTCAAATAATCATTGAAATGAAATGAAATAATAAAGTTACAAGGGAACTGTACAATACGTAGTAAAAGGTTAATGGGAGATTGGAAAAGAATGAACATTATTTGGTCCTATATTATGAAGTTAGAACTGATGGTAAGTAAATGGCACCTTAAATCTAGTAGAGAGTGTGCGTCTGTGTTTGTGTGTGTGTGTGTGTGTGTGTGTGTGTGTGTGTGTGCATGTTTGGGTGTGAATGTGTGTACATATCTGTGTCTTACAAAACTCTATAGCTATAGGCCTCAAAAGACCAAAGCATGTGTTACCGGCTGGCTGTTCCAGTTAGTAAAGACTAGTTTCTCTAATTGCACAGCATGACTGCTTCACACATCAAGCTATTAAAGGACAGTATTTAATCAATTTAACAGTATTCTTTTACCCATGTTTCAGCCAGTACAGGTTAAATGTCATTACAGTTCAGCTGAATCTCTTAGATAAAGGCATCTCCCCACATCACATTTCGTCCTGGTTCTTCTATATTCTTGTCTAGTGGGTTTTACGGAGGAGCCGCCTTTTCGCAGACCCAGAATCTGCGACTTTCGCACGTTTTGTCGTTCCAGCTGTTTTCCAAAGCGTAGAACCTGACTTCCGCACAGTCTTCTGTCGCGCCTAGGTAGTTGTTCGGCTCCCCGCGGCCCCAGTAGCTGAAAACCAAAGACGAGATTAAGGATTACAGCAGGCCAGTCTGGTCTCGTCTGATGTGGGATGACGTGAAAGTGAATGACAGGTTTATCTCAGCACTAGACAATGTTACCTAGTATTCAGCGGTGTGCCATCCACCCAGTTCCATATCCGCTCTCTGGAAGTGAGTCCAATCCAGTAATGCTGCCTGAAATTCCCCAAGAACTCCTGGCATGGAGGCACAAAAACTGTAACGGACTCTATCTGGATATCAGTGAATTTATTCATTTTGCCCCCTAGCCTCAGATGATGCTCACATACACACACACACACACACACACACACACACACACACACACACTCTTTCCTCCCACCTGTTCCTCTCTGCTGTTGATGATCACCAGGTCCGCTTGCTTGCTCAGACAGTCCTGCCTGCTCTCCTCCCAGCTCTTCTTCTCAGTGGAGAGGTAGTAAAGCCTGAAGCCAAGCTGCTGCCAATTTTTAGGGCAACTTTTCTCTGGAAAGAATATGTTAAAAAAAACTTTATGTGTCAAACATAAGAAACACGTCATGGCGAGAGTCCATGTCATTATAACTGAAGAGAGGTCTTCGCTACTTACTATCGAGGCAAACTCTGATGCGCAGATCATCTCTTTCCCACCGTAACTGGTCTCTCTCTTTAGTCAGGTTGTTGTAGAGGGTCTGTAACTGGTGTTTCTCTTTAGTCAGGTTGTTGTAGAGGGTCTGTAACTGGTCTCTCTCTTTAGTCAGGTTGTTGTAGAGGGTCTGTAACTGGTCTCTCTCTTTAGTCAGGTTGTTGTAGAGGGTCTGTAACTGGTGTTTCTCTTTAGTCAGGTTGTTGTAGAGGGTCTGTAACTGGTGTTTCTCTTTAGTCAGGTTGTTGTAGAGGGTCTGTAACTGGTGTTTCTCTTTAGTCAGGTTGTTGTAACGGGTCTGTAACTGGTCTCTCTCCTCAGTCAGGTTGTTGTAACGGGTCTGTAACTGGTGTTTCTCTTTAGTCAGGTTGTTGTAGAGGGTCTGTAACTGGTCTCTCTCTTTAGTCAGGTTGTTGTAACGGGTCTGTAACTGGTCTCTCTCCTCAGTCAAGTTGTTGTAGAGGGTCTGTAACTGGTGTTTCTCTTTAGTCAGGTTGTTGTAGAGGGTCTGTAACTGGTCTCTCTCCTCAGTCAGGTTGTTGTAGAGGGTCTGTAACTGGTCTCTCTCCTCAGTCAGGTTGTTGTAGAGGGTCTGTAACTGGTCTCTCTCCTCAGTCAAGTTGTTGTAGAGGGTCTGTAACTGGTCTCTCTCTTTAGTCAGGTTGTTGTAGAGGGTCTGTAACTGGTCTCTCTCCTCAGTCAGGTTGTTGTAGAGGGTCTGTAACTGGTCTCTCTCCTCAGTCAGGATGTTGTAACTGGTCCGTAACTGGTCTCTCTCTTCAGTCAAATTTGTGCAATTGTTCTGCAACTGGTCTCTCCCTGCAGTCATGTTGGCGGGGAGGAGAAGAGTAAATTATTTGTTCACAGAGGATGCAAAAATAGCAGCAATCTTTTTCCATAGACGTCCACACTTCTGTCACCTTGAGGCAGACTTCATATCAGATGCCCAGCGATATTTTTATCTATATTTATTTATTTAATACCAATGAAATGCTGATAAAAGCATGATCCATAATATAAAGATTTGATCCTATTTGAGGTTTTATGTTTAAAGCAATATTGCTCTTAGTTTTAACATGGGGGTTATTTGGCACTTCATGAAAACCAGAATATAAACTAATCACCAAGATCGGATGCAGCTGAACGAGTTTGTAGCGTTCTAATTTTTACTTCCCATTCATTTGAATGAGGCAAGAAAATAGCCTGAAAACTGACATTTTTCACGTTGGTGAACAGATTCAACAACAGATCCTGCTTTTAAGACAACAAAGCAGTCCTGGGTCCTTCATCCTTTACATTAAAATTTGTATTTCAAAATCAAACAGGAACTATCTCTCCTAAATGGTATTCCTCCGCTATGTTCTCTTCTATCAATAAAAATGCTATTTGGTGAAATTATGTTCTAAAACGTTGGACCAACAGTCAGTTGAAAATCACAGTAGCAGGATCTGTTGTTGAATCTGTTCACCGACGTGTTAAATGTCAGTTTTCAAGCTATTTTCTTGCCTCATTCAAATGAATGGGAAGTAAAAATCAGAACGCTATAAACTCGTCCAGCTGCATCCGATCTTGGTGCGTAGTTTATATTCTGGTTTTAATGGACAATAACCCCCATGTTAAAACTAAGTGCAATATTGCTTTAACTGTCTCAGATAAACAGTATGATGGTTCAAAAATAATTAACTGGTGTTGAGTTGGGTCTTAATATGTGACTTCTTATTGGTGGAGCTGACCACAGACTTGCATACCCAAAATGGCATCAAAGTGACAGGAACAAGCTACATTAGAATGGCTGAACACAGCGGTAGAAACTAGATGTAAGGCAGGATAAGATTAAAAAAATGAACTACAACATTATGAGGGTGTGCAAAGAAAACAGCAGTAGAACATACTGAGATAAAACACAAAATATGAAACATTTGCATCAGTCAATATGCTGGAAAAAGGTAACATGTATGCCAAAATTAACCAGTGTCCAAGATGCTTCACACTGATGGAGTGTATTACTTTTCCCATTCAAATTTCACATTCAGGTTTATGTCACGAGGGTAATTTACTTTTAAAGCTATTTCTCATTACTATAAGAACAGGCTGTTTTTTCCATGTGACTGGAAACTTGTTGCTCACTTTATTCAGGGTGTTATAAGTTCATTACTGGCTTCTCACTTTAATGGGGTTGCTGCATGTGGTTTTTGCTTTTTCCTGTTGATAAACTGAAAAGGAAATTAAGTTGACAGCACAGATGGTGGTTTATCACTCACTATCAAAATAAACTAATGAACTTTATCCTAAATGTTCAGAAGCCCATGTATGGACAGTATGTACTGTAAATCAGTAAGTATCAGTATCAGTAAGTTTGCCGTTAAGCTATCTGGGTACAGGGTGGAAGTAAATGACATTTACTCTCATTACTGTAATTGAGTAACTTTTTTGCATACCTGCACTTTTTTGAGTACGTTTTGAAGTCAGTCATTTAACTTTTTCCTAAAGCTGCTAGGTGTAGAAGATTTACTTTAATGTATCATTCTCAAATTCATTTTGATTTCACAGTTCGAACAATGACATGAATTTCCTAATCTTATTTTTAGAATACTCAGTATAGTCACAAAAAGGTCACATGTGAAAACCCACATGTGAATTCAAAGCACATGTGCTTTTTGGACACATGTTGGTTTTCAAACATGTGAAATTATTTCCCTTTCCCTATGTGAAAATGACATTTGCACCTGCGAATTTTCTCTTTGCCTATGAAATTAAGTTTTCACATGTGAAACAAATATTGTCATATGTAATGGCAGGTGAACATGTGAAAAAAAACACTTTACAACTATGAATTGAAATGTTCACATCTGAATTAAAAACTGTCACATGCGATGTCAGGATACAATGTGAAAAAAAAAAGTTAACATATGAAATACAACATGTGTCCAAAAAGCACATGTACTTTGAATTCACATGTGGGCTTTCACATGAGGGATAACACGTACAATATCACCTCTGTCCTCTTGTCCTTTTTACATTGCATGGGAAAGATCATATGTAACAATGTCTAATTTTGTTCAAAGTAACTCACCCAGGACAAGCGTCAACCACCTCCAATATTGTCATTTAAAAACCCAACATAACAAATTGCCCACATTTTTCATTTTACTTTCATGATTTTCTTTCACGACACAGAAACCAAACCAAATGTTTCCATCTGAAGCTCGACTCACTCACAGCAGGCAAAGCGCAGGGAGATGGTGAGAGTGGTTTGGAGGATGCACAGCAGCCCAAAGCTTAGGAGAACCGCTTGATACACTTTTCCACCTGCATAAGCAAAAAGGAAGTCACACATACACACACACACACACACTTGTGTACAGCTAAGTATACGTGACACACAGACAACTGTACATGGCGAGGCTGAGTAAACATGAACTCCTACAGCAACTGAATGGACGTTCAAAGGTATTACTCATATTCAAGAATACAAAATAGGATTCTGCTTACAACAGTGCAACACAGTGAACAAAGGGTTAAAAGGACTATAGAGAATAATACAAGATAGAAGTAAATAAAAGGGAGAAAATAAAATGAAGGAAGAAAAATAATAACAAAAAAAAAACATGACAACCCATACTTAAAGGAGGAAAAAAGAATATGTTTAGGATCACCGCATGTCTACATTGTGCTCACCTGATACTGTAGCTATAAATGACAGTGACTTTCTGTTGTGTGTTAAGGGAGATGAGGCGGTCATCTAGTGATTTCAATACATACTCACAGTAATACGGCTCGACGAGAAATCCATTCTAATGTTAAAGGTCCCATATCGTGAAAAACAGGATTCCCCTTGCCTCTGTGATTATAAAGGAGTTGGATGAGCTATCTAAACATGGTGAAAGTATCAAAACGCACGGTCGCCAACTAAATCCACACAATCCATATTAAAAAACCGAGTCTCTAAACGAGCCGTTTGGACTTCTGTATTTTTGTGGCGTCACAAAGGTTCGCTCATTATCATTTTTGTAAGAAATAATAGACTAACAAAATGTTTTTGCCATTGTTTTTTTACTGGAGAGTTTTCCCTACCTGTAGCTGCCGGTGCTGTAGTGTCTAACATTTCACTCTTGAAACGGTTAGCCAATCAGAACAGAGGGGTCGTTAATATTAATGAGCCTTAAAGACACAGCGACAGAAACAGCCTGTTCTTGGTAAGGCTCAGAGAGATGCTGGAAAATGTGTTAAAAAAAAAAAAAAAAAAAGTGTAAAAATGGATTGAGAGTGTTTTTGGTACATGACACCACACAAACAGCTTTGAATGGACCTCAAGACAGAAAATAAAACACTGGAAAGTGGAGAATATGGGACCTTTAAAAGTATTACAAGTGTTAAAAGGTGTATGTAAAAGTGGACATGATTGATCATGATGAAGTGAAAATAAATTAATTTCAACAACAAATACTTTATGATAGATGCATGTTACAGAGGCCTTTTAGCTCAGATGTTTATTCATACCTGAAAAATCGAATTTATGTACAGTAAATATTGCAGCCAAACCTATTTTCTGTGCCTTCACAGGTGTGAGAGACAGACAGACAGAGCTGTGGAAGTAGACACAACAGTAGGCAAAGAGAAAATGATTTCATAGAATGTTTTTCTCACAGATCCAGATATTATCTGCCATGCATCTTATATCATTCCATTGCCATAAAACAGGATATGTGTTCACAGTCTCTACACAGTCTTCTTCTTTTTCCCAAGGTGGTCCCATATTATCAGGTTGATTATTATACCAGTACCTACAGAGATAAACAACAACTGTCAGACAATCACCTAAATCATTGCCTTATAAAACTTTTTAAATCATTCAAATTGACTTAGTATAATTTTATTTCTCGAGCTTGGAATCATACGGTTCTATCTGAGTTTTTTTTTTTTTAATCAAAATTGAGTTATCTACATATTCATGACTTTTAATAAAGAACCTTTTGTGGTTAAATATTTAAAAAGACAGAAAGCACATAACAGTTTTGCCAGCTGGAACGTCACATTTTGATGCTCATTATCTCAGAGCTGAACCTTATAATTCCACGCTCACAATTTCTCATTTTGGTAGTAGTAGTATGTAAAGTATAGCATAGCACAGATAATCTCTTCCTCATCTGCGTTGTTCCCTCTGTTGTTTCTACTTTTGAAATATAGTTTGGAGGAAGGAGTGTGGTGAGAGTCAGTAAAATACAAATTTGAAAACGTCATACCCTGTGGTCAGTGGAGTTCCATCTACCCATTTCCAGGTCCCTTCTCTCTCTTCATCAGTCAGACCAATCCAGGCTCTCTTGTTTAATGAGGCGATAAATGTCTAAGTTTCAAATAGACAGACATTCAGTTTGCTACAAATAATAGAAAATTATAGGATTTGTTGACGGTAAGAAATGCATTAAAAAACACCAGCGTTATCCTTTAATTTTTCTCTACTGCCCTCCCAGCCACGTTGGATAAAAAAAGAGTGTAACAATATCACTATTCTTCATGAGGTGAGATACTAAAAATGAACAGAGATGACCATGTGAAAAACTCACCAATAGCGTAAAGATTTGCCATCTTTTTCTATAACTGCTGCAAAATGATATAAGGCTCAGTGGAATAAATATGTAATGAAATTTAGTGTGATTATGTAGGGAGAATAGTAGCAAGACAGTCTGACCTTTACTTATTATGAATATCCCCTAATATTCTCTTCATTTATTTCCTTTTATTTCTTACGTTGTTAATATTCTGTATCCATTATTCATGTTGTACACAGTGTACAGTGCATACACTTTCTAGGCAGCAGCTTTGTGTAATTGTGGACCCCTCTTCCTTTCTTTGATACATTTCAGAAAGCCAAACAAAAAAATGCATTGCTGTAAAATTACATATTTCCCTTCCATCTTTTAAATAAGGAATTAGTGTTTGATAAGAAGGACGATTAGTGGTTAGATTATTCAGGCTACAATAGGTGCAGGAAAAACAGAAGCTCTTGATTGTTTAATCCACCATTTGACTCGAGCTCACCTGTTCCTCTCTGCTAGATATGATCACCAGCAGTGCGCCTTTATTTTCACAGTCAATCCTGCTGTCTTTCCAGTTTTTCTTTTGGGTGGAGATGAAATAACAACTGTAGCCAAACTTCTGCCAGTTGTCAGGACAGCAAGCTTTCTCTGTTGGACAGCACAAAATGACACATCCTGAGTCACACTATACAACACCAGGACAAGATAAAACACAACACAACACAATACAGAGTGTTAGGGTGAAACATCACTGACAGGAGAAACATCACTTTCAGCTTTCAAATATGTTATCCCTCTGTCCCAGGGGCGTTCGGTTGTAATTACTATTCCTGTCTCTCATAGCGAGAAGCAAGAAAACAGAGCTTGTGACAGCACAAAAGCCCAGCTCCTCCTCGGACTGCAACCTTGTCGAGGTGGAGGGGTTTGCGTGTCCCTGCAACCCTGAGAGCTGTGCTGTCTGGAGCATCTGTCTCCTGGTAGGGTCGCCCATGACAAATCGGTCTCAGGGGAGAGGCCAGAGAAATAGCGGTTCAGAAAGACCCTTATGATGGCCAAGTATAAAAATGAGACAACCTCGCCCAGATTAGGGACACTGGGGCCCACTCATGGAGCCCCAGTGCCTGGGAGCAGTGCTTGTAGGCGAGCGCCTGGTGGCCGGGTGACCCCTGTAGCCCGGCCGGGCTCAGCCCTAAGCGGTGACGGGAGGCTGCTGCCTTGTGGGCCCACCACCTGCAGGGCAAAGAGTAGGTGTCATGGTGCCTTTGCCAATCAGGCAAGGGGTGAGAGCGGAGTAGGTCCAGGGTCTTGGATCCTGACAACCAAAACTGGCTCTTGGGATGCAGAACGTCCTCTCGCTGGAGGAGAATGAGCCGGAGCTTGTGCAGGAGGTTGGGAGATACCAACTACACATAGATGAGCTCACCTCAACACACAGCACCGATTGTGGAACCAAGCTCCTTGACGGAGGATGGTGCAAGGGCGTAGCGGACACAGGGTACGCGGGGGACACGTCCCACGCAGTTCCCGTATCTGTCCCCTCTGTCCCCCGCACTTTATTCCAAAATTCAGCGCTAATTCTGTGACAACTCACATTGTTAAAGTAGATAGTTTAAATCACCCGAAAAAAGGCACGCGCTGACACACCAGCACCAACTCCAGCCAATCTGCACTCGGTGGTGCACTCTAAGTGGGCGGGGTACGCACGTTACTCACGCCGCGTCTTTTGTTGTGATCACAGTAAGGATGCGTGTGCTCTGCAAGCGGGAAGGAAATGTAAGCCTCAAAGATATGACATATTTCTACTGAAAACTTACTAACTTTTTTGTGGTACGACTGTGTGTTATGTGTGTACGACAACCTAAATAGGAGACTGATTGCTCAGCAATGCATTGCGGCTAAGGAGAGGCGCAGAAACATGTTTGGGTGCTTCACTTAGGTTAGATCATGGCCATGAATATTATGCTCAACAAATAAGACGGGCTGTAGACTTTAGTTTGTGTAGCCTATATACTATGTTATGATGAATAGGCCTATAATACTGTGAGTTATTTGAAATCTGTTGATTTATGTTTGTGAAAATCGAATGGGAGAGGATCTTTCAATAAATCATTCAATAAAAATCGTCTTACTCCTGAACGATCTATCCCCCTCACTTCTGAAATTATGGCTACGCCCCTGGGATGGTGCCTCTCTTACTCCAGAGTTGCCCAAGGTGAGAGGTGTGGGAATACTCACAAGCCTGGTTGCCGCACAGTTGGAGTTAACCCTAACCCGGTGAATGAGAGGGTTGCCTCAATGTGACTTTGAGTTGCAGAGTGGAGGACTTTGACTGTTGTTTGTGCATACACACCTAACAACAGCTCAGAGTGCCTAACCTTCCTGGAGGCTGTGGGTGGGGTATTGGAAAAGGCCCCGTCTACGGACTCCATAGTTCTACTAGGGGACTTCAACACTCATGTGGGCAATAATGGGAAACCTTGAGGGGTACGACTGGGAGGAATGGCCTGCCTGATCTGAACCTGAATGGTGCTTTGTTGTTTCTGTGCAAGTCACGGACTGGCCATAACAAACACCATGTTCGAACATAGGGACGCTTATAAGTGTACATGGTACCAGAGCGTCCTTGGCCAGAGGTTGATCCCCCAGGAGGAGTTGGTGGAAGTTGCCAGGGAAAGAGAGGCCTGGACTGCACTGCTGGCCCTGTTGCCACTGCAACCCTGAAGGATCAGTGGCTTGAAAATGGATGGATGGACAAAAGCCCAGGGTGACTTCCCCAGGATAAAGGCTCCAAAAAAGTGCAAAATTTAAAAAACAAAATGGATTTTTGTGAGTTTGTGAGTACATTTTCAGATTCATTTGGAAGTGTTTGGCTGCAATGAATTCACAAAAATGCTCCCAAATGTTTCAATAGTGGCTGAAAATGAGAACACGAATAAACACAATGAAAATAAAGTGACAATATTTCACTCACCAATTAATTGCTTTTGTAATTCATCTCTTTCTTTGGTCAGGTTGTAGTTAGTGGCTCTTAATTGCTCTTCCTCATTCTCTAACTGGTTAATCTTTTGGGTCAGGTTGTTGTTACTGGTCTGTAACTGGTCTCTCTCACTGGTCAGGTTGTTGTAACTGGTCTGTAACTGGTCTTTCTCACTGGTCAGGTTAGCATTGTCCACCCGCAGCTGATTTCTCTCCTCGTTCCAGCTGGTTTTGTCCTGAATAACTGCCATGGCAGGTGAACGACATGTTGGGGGCTCATATATTTAACATTCACATCACTTATTTAGGTGATCTATAATAGCCATCATCAAACTGAAAACTCACATTGGACTCCCACACCGATGATCCCAGCCAGGAGGAGAAGACACAGCAGCCCCAGAAACACTGCAGCAGCTCGGAAAGGATTCCTCTTTTCTGAGCTTACAGTGACCGGAGTGACTGTGGGCACAAATGAACTGTGTTGGGGAAAGTTGCTTTTAAAAGTAATTAGTAAGGCACATTGTTACTAGTTATGGTACAAACTTACTCTTTATTAAACTTGTTAGAGTACTTTTGCATTCCCCACTTCAAAAGCATGTGATAGCAATATGACTTGCACTGCCAAGTGAACTGTCAATCATTGTTTTAAAATGCAATGCAGGATGACTGCTCTGTTTTTAAAACAGTAAGCCATTGTCATTTATATCAAGCAGACTTAGCTTGCGCTTTTTCAATTAGTGGCATGTTGTCTGCACAAGATGCTGTGAGATTTTCCCTTTTTTTTTTCTTTTTAAATATTTGCTCTCACAAAAATGGAACAATATGAACAAAAAGTAAAAATAACAACATTCTAATTTTAAAAAGTAACAAATAACTACAAAAACTGAAAAAGTGTGTTAAGTCACTATTTGCCACAAAAAAGTTAGATAGATAGATAGATAGATAGATGCATACTTTGGTGTTGACCCTCAGTAGTGTCCTGTAGTTTCGGTGGCGTACTCTCCTCCACCCATTGGTTGTCATAAATCCTCAGGCTGTCTGCGTTGTCATAGATGTCCACAGTCCTCTCCTCCTTCTCGCCTCCCTGAAATCTAACTTTCTTGGTGAGGTCTGGCTTGGCGTACACATCCTCAGACATCGCTGTATAATCACAGTGTTTTCTCACCACACTTCAGCTGCGTGTACCTGAATCAATTCAGATGTACTCTACTCTACTGTAGGGTGCTCTATTCTGCTCTGCTCAACACTACTCCAACTCACTGTATTTCAACGTTCAGGAAATAGAGAAGTAGCTAGAAATTTACAACTTAAGTAAAGGGAAGAATAGAAAATAGAGGAAGTCACAGGTACCTCTGGTCCAGACTCTCCCCGAGTCATTTTCCTTCTTTGAAAATATTTTTCAATATTGATCTGATTGAGGAAGCAAACATTCCGTGGTAAAAAGTTCATAGTAACGTTATCAGTCCACTCAGTGGATACTGACTAGCAGCTATACCTCGTGCTAATCTTGGAAACCCAGCTGTATTCCGAGTAAAGTTAATAACTGTTAGTTATTCTTTTCAGGAATTCAGCCGGCGAGAGACAGAGAGCGAGAGAGAGAGCGCGCGCAGCAATTAGGTGCTGAGCGAATCAATGCGTTAATAGTGCATAAATAGTGACAAAACAAACATTGTGGCGGTCAGTGCTGATATTGTGGCGGGCCGCCACAAAGTTGTCTATGTGTGGGAAACCCTGAACCATGAGTAGTGACATTATTGAATCAATTTGGTTAATATTTTTAAGCAACCAGGGTGTTGAGGCTACAGAGAAAAATGGCTATGCTCATCAACTGAATACAAGTCCACTCACTGCTTTCATTTAAAGAGATTTTTATGTAAAAATACATTCTTGCAGTGAGCAGCACTCTGTCCAGAGAAAGCTGGACTCACCAACATTAGATCTTTTCCTCTCTCATCCCTTTGGTTTCCTTTGGTATGAAGCATCACAGACCAGTTGGGTTTGTAAACATGAGCGCGCTGTGTGCAGTTTACTGATGTCACCTTTCAGGATTTCTGGTTATTGAAGTTCAATTTTTTCAAACTGTTTGTCTCACTGCCATTTGGAGCCGCCAACTTGTGAAGTTGCCTAGTGAAGCTTTAACTAAAACTGAGAGCACTTTAACAACAATAGATACACAGTAGAGCTTTCTCTAAAACCTTTAGTTGTGTCTTAACACACTCAACTACACTTAAGTGGCCAAGTGACACAAGCTGGCTAGTTTTAGATACCAGGGGAGGCTAAAGGGCATGGAAATTAATGGACAATGTGGCACAATGCAGTTCATTATTGGAATACCTTAAAAACTAGTATAACTGTTGAGGACAGTAAAAGCTGGGCTGTGTGTTGGTTAGTGCTGCTGTCTGAGTCTGTGGTTGGTCTGTGTGTCTGTGAGGATGGTTGCACAGCCTTAGCCCAAATGGGACGCTAGATGGCGTTGAGATTGGACATGTGAGTATGTGTATATTTAGTGTTGCTCTATGCGACTCCAAAAAGCACTAGAGCAGTTGTTTTTGAATCACAGTATATCATGCGGGGAAATTACATTGTAAATTATACAAAGGGGAAATTACCCAAATGTCAAACATCACATGTTGTATGCTTCCTTATTGAAAAAGGGTGGTAGCATCTGTGTGCACGTGTGTTGAATTCCACCAGCTGCGGCCACACTGATCCGTCGGATAACAGACAGAATTATTGATGGATAGATTTCGGTCCGTTGGGCTGTCCAAACACCTCAGCCGGAATACTTTGGTCTAGAAAACGAACCGAGCCAGTAGTTTAAGTTCCTAAAACAGGTACAACCACCGGTACTGCTCTGTATTTATTTTTTCAGAACCGGAAACGCATGTCGTCAAATTCACTCTCGGGAACAGCGTACGGGTGCGTTTTGGCCCAATGACCCCCTGGATATAGCCCAGATTTGTTTCCTCTGCCAAAAGACTCGGGGCCATCTCTTACTCAAAGACGCCCTCTAGAGGCCATCTTACGAAGTGACATCTCACTAAGCGTTACCTGACTGACTGACTGCCTGACTGACCTGAATGCTCGGCTGCACTGTGGGAAAAGGATCTTTTGGAACAGAGCTCTGACCAAAATCGAAATACCAGCAGGCACACACAGCTGCAGCGGTTAGCCAAGGTAAAAGTCACCTAAAAATATACATATCACCTGCCTCCATTTCCTGTTAACAAGTTAGTCACATACATGGGCAGTATGTCTGTTTCATAAGGTCTTACTCTGAGCGAAGAGCAGGCAGCACGTTCCGCTGATAACTTACCATTTGAAGATTTCAACAACACACTCTCTAGACTTTGGGGGTCTCAGGCAACATATTGTGCTGTAGACCAAACCGAACTGACAATACCGATGAATGTGATGGGTCAGCTTGGGGATATCTATGTCAACGTAGAGAGATACTCAGGTAATCATACCAACAGACAAAGGGCAAAAAAAAATAGAGAAAATATCGATGCAAATGAGGATGAAGAGGTCCACTCGCTGGAGCCAAACAGAACCGGAACTGCACTCTCAGGTAATGGACATGTATGGAAACAAATATATATGCATGCTGCATGCTCATAATAGGGAGTATATTACAAGTTCATGCACACACACACACACACACACACACACGGAATAGACTGTATATTCTAAAACAACTTGCTATTGGGAAAACAAATAAGTAATAAGAGTAAAATGACTTCTGTAAGAACCAATGTGGCGAGAGAGTTGAAGGGTGAGCGAGTAAAAAGTAGATGGAGAGAGAGAGGTTTCCTGTCCATTGTTGGTTTTAGCTAAAGTGCAGAAGAAAACCACATTGCCTGAATGAATGTCAGCAGTGTGAATTGTGGTGATTAAATGCATATCCGCCCTTATGCCCATGTATGCTTATACACTCAAACATGACAAATATTGCCCTCTACTTTCAGGTGCTGGAAATGTAAAGAAGAGATCCTGCAGAGCTGCTGCAGTGTGTCTGGGTCTGCTGTGTCTTCTCCTGCTGGCTGGGATCATTGGTCTGGTGGTCCAACGTACGTTTTCCTCATTTCATCCAGTGATGACTGACTGTTATATACAGCTTGAGAACAGCAATCAGAATCTGTAAATCTGCACCTTATGTAATTTTCAAAAACAGTGTCATAAAAGTTAGTCTCTATGTTCACAGGGGGCCTGGTGTGTGAATTCCTGAATGAGTTAGATTTATGAACATTACAGCTAATGACAACTAAAATAAGTAATTTGTCACAATATTTGTTTATCCACGGTTAACAGGCTTTAAAGACAAAACCAAGTGGGATGTGGAGAGAAACCAGCTATTGGCTAACTATAACAGCCTTACCACAGAGAGAGAGAACCTGAACAACAGTTACAACAATGTCACTGAAGAAAGAGACCAATGTAAGATGATCAGCCACAACCTGACTGAAGAGAGAGACCAGTTACAGACCAGTTATAACGACCTGACTGAAGAGAGAGACCAGTTACAGACCAGTTATAACGACCTGACTGAAGAGAGAGACCAGTTACAGACCAGTTATAACGACCTGACTGAAGAGAGAGACCAGTTACAGACCAGTTATAACGACCTGACTGAAGAGAGAGACCAGTTACAGACCAGTTATAACGACCTGACTGAAGAGAGAGACCAGTTACAGACAAATCACAAGAGGTTTGTAAATAAAGTTTGCAACCACCTCATGCTGACGGAAAACGGAGCGAGTCTTCTGGACAGTCGTATGGGTCAGTGAGATATTTTGTCCATGATGATTATTAAGTTATTAATGGTTTCACTGTAATTAATTGCAGTCAGAAAAAATAAATTAAATTCAACAAGGTCAACCATTGTCCTAAAACTTTAATATAGATAATATGCAGTTGATATTTATTACAACTGATTCTTAAAGCTAAATCTATTTATCTGTTTATATTTGAAGAGTTGCATTAAATACATCATCAATTCAAATATCTTCTGCATGTGATAGTGATTCCCCCGATAGTGAAGCAACTATCATGTCAAAGTTTCAGTAAAAAGCACTGGTTGTCTCCTTCAGCTTACATTTAAAAAATCAATTTGGGCTGTTGTTGTTTTGCTCTATTTATGTGTTATTGAGATATGTCATGGTGTGTTATAGAACAAATAATAGGTTGTCTGGAAGGTTGCAGTTGTTACTACATATCCACTGAGGAGAAGAACTGGGACCAGAGCAGACAGGACTGTCTGAGAAGAGGAGCGAACCTGGTGATCATCGACAGCACAGATAAACAGGTGATTGGGAGGGGAATCATAGCTCAAATAATCAAGGTCTGTACCCACATAATCATTCATGCCTGAAACCAAGTCTGTCTTCATCCTCTGTACAGAAATTCATTATTGACATGAGCAAGTGGGGATTTTGTCAGTTATTTTGGATTTAATAGAATGCCTCTTGATTTCAAATGCAGAACTTTGTCCAACGTTTCAACACCAATAAAAAGAGAGTTTGGATTGGTCTGACTGACCAAAAAAACACCTGGACTTGGGTAGATGGCACCACACTGACCTTATCAAGGTAAGAGATTTCACTATTTCCAGAAAGATTTTAAATACACCTGTCACAGCCCCGGTTCACCGCTAGATGGCACCATTTAACTGTTCATGTTCATGTTCATATCGTCATGCTGACGATAATTATGGTTTAACTGTTTCCACCTGTGTTTAATTTCCCTGTCCTTTGTCTTGGTTTGCTATTTCAGTTGGCTTCCCTCAGTTGCCCTTTGCTCAGTCTTGGAGTTATCCTGCTCCTGTGAGTTCTCCAGTCGTTTGACCTGAGATACTTGTTTGATTAAAAAGTTGGATTTTTGTTCTGCTGTTTTGATCACCAGCATTTTTGCAAGTAAAGACTCTTTTCAGTTTATTCTTTTGTCTTGAGTTTTGTGTCTCTGCACTCAGTCCATTATTACAGCAGGACTGAGCCACTCTAGGACCCAGCAGAGGCCGACCAGATTCGTTCTGCCCTGGCTGACCAGGGCACCATGCTTGGGGAGGACCAAAGACTGCTATAGGAATTCTCCCAGTCCCCACGGTCCAGACGCCGCATCAGAACCAAGCTCTTTCCCAGCCAGTGCATGACAGTCCAGCTCCCGCATCAGCTAGCTACAGTGAGCCATGCTTACCAGCCCCAGAGAGCTACAATGGCCATCCAAGCAAGTGTCTGGCTTTTCTCACTCAGTGATCATTGGCTTTTGAGCTACAACCATCAGTGTTCACCACAGACCGTGTCAAGGTGGCGTATGTCATCTCGCTTCTCTCGGGGAAGAGCTCTGCACTGAGCTACTGCAGCGTGAGAGAGCTAGACTGTCATTTGTCAATCCCATCAGAGCTTCTGCCAGGAGATGAGAAGGTATTTGATCACCCAGTGAGGCTCCCACTCCCACTGGCAGGGAAGACACTAAAAGACTCTTGAATCTGCGTCAGGGTCCTTAGAGCATTGCAGATTATACTATTGAGTTCTGCACACTGGCTGCTCAGAGTGGGTGAAATTCTGAGGCATTATTGTCAATGTTTATGAACTGCCTTTCTGACGACATAAAGGATGAGCTGGCCTCCAGAGACTTGAAGAGCGACCTGGAGCCGCTCATCACATTAGCCATTCGAGTTGACAACCGGATAAGAGAGAGATGCAGGGTGCAAAGACCCCTTCGTCCCACGCAGACCCCAGATCGCAGAGCCTTCCCCATTCTGATCAGTCCTGCAGTCACCCAAGTAACCTTGACCCCCTCAGCAACCTCAATTAAGGAGCCGATGCAGCTGGGGAGGACATGTCACATTCAAGACAAAAGAATAAACTGAAAAGACTCTGCTGGTGATCAAAACAGCAGAACAAAAATCCAACCTTTCTTAGATCAAAGAATATCTCAGGTCAAACAACTGGAGAACTCACAGGAGCAGGATAACTCCAAGACTGAGCAAAGGGCAACTGAGGGAAGCCAACTTAAATAGCAAACCAAGACAAGGACAGGAAACAGGTGAACACAGTAATCTAATTAAACATGGGTGACAACAGTTGAGCCATAATTATTTTTCAGCAAGAGGTCAGGGTCATGAACAGTTTAATGGTGCCATCTAGTGGTGAACCGGGGCCGTGATTAGACCAATGCCTCAGTCCATAATGCATGTCTCATTCCAGCCATCTTTTGCAATAGTATTATCATATAATGTATAATAGTTTTTATATGTTGGCAATGGTAATAGTCTCAATATGAAGGGCAATCTCTTTTTTCCTGCACTATTAGTATCTGTGATCTGGATGCAAACTGGAAAACTTTGAGAACCATGATTTGTGATGAGGTCTTACAAGCTGACGGTGACACTATACATGTATTTCATAGGTTCTGGGCAAAAGGCGAGCCTAATAGTTCAGATGAAGACTGTGTGGAATACAACCCTGGGCTGGGAGGCTGGAACGACGTAGCTTGTGATTTAGAGAGATTTTTCCTTTGTGAGAAGTTCATTTAGTTGTAGTCAGGAATGCTGTTTGAATGTGTTTGCTGTGCTGTGAATTAAACCATAGATTATTTTTTGCAATGATCTCTTCACTGCTCTAATTTACTGATCTCATTTGGCTATTATATTTTTTGCAACTGTCTTCTAATGTAGAGAGTGATGAAATCCAAGATACTTAATTCCACAGAATCAAATTTTGAATGGATCAGTACTAAAGGCATCAAAGGATAACACCTTGACTAGTGAAAGGAAACACTACAATGCATGAGGTGTATGAGAATGTGGTGTATGAGATTTTGCCCATATATATATACACTCTCCACACACTAATGAAAACGCACGTCCAGGAAAAATATTCACAAGGGTCTGTTCTTAAAACTCTTTCAAACTGGTGTTGGAGGAAAGGTCTACGACATCATTAAAGGAATCTACAACGAAAACAAATGTTGTGTTAAACTAGACAATACATTTTTTTTTTTAAATTTTTAGCCAGAACAGAGGGGTAAGACAAGGATACAATTTGAGCCCCACTCTATTTAACATTTACATCAACGAATTGGCAAGAAATTGAATGTCTGCTATATGCAGATGACCTTGTTAAACTATCACCTACTGAGCAAGGATTACAGCAAAACCTGTCCTTGCTTGAAAATTATTGTAAGGACTAGGGATTATCAATAAACCCAGACAAAACAAAACAACCAGATCTCAGAAAAGCAGATACCACTTCAGTCTTGGAGGGAGACTCACACACACCACCAACTACACCTACCTTGACGATAAGTTCATCTGGGCGGTTTGAGACGGCCATAAGGACGCTGACAGAAAAGGCACGCAAAACTTTTTATGCCATTAGAAAAACTCTTTACAAATTCAACCCCCCAATTAGAATCTGGCTGAAACTTTTTGATTCCATTATTCAACCAATTATTTTATATGGCAGTGAAATTTGGGGGTCGCTGCATAATTTAGACTGTAAAACTTTGGACAAAAGCCCGCCCGAAATTCTTCACCTTGAATTCACTAAAAGCATCCTAGGAGTTCACATATTGTCCCAAACTTAGCCTGCAGAGCAGAACTAGGAAGATTCCCCCTCCTACTGCCGATAGAAGAAGAGAGCCTGTAAAAAAAAAAACTGTTACCTCCAAAAAGCCTTACCTGTAAACACCAGAACCCAGAGAGTGACCCGTTAGCACGACTAGCTCAGAAACACCAGCTATATTCAGCTTTTCAACCCCCAACCACAAAATTAAAAGAAATTGTCATCTCCAACAAACATGTATATGACGAGTATTGGCAAAATAAAATTAAAGCAAACAGCAAATTACAATGTTATGACATTCTTAATAGAGATATCAAATTGGCAAAATATCTTATAATTAACAATTTGAAAAAAGGAAAGCATTAACAATGTATGGACTGAATGGCCACAGTCTTGCTATAGAGGGACACCACAGAGAGATACATATTTCCCTAAATTTGCTGAAAAAATACCACGATTCCATGATCTGTCACATGAAGAGAAAATCTGTATTCTTTTGGGAGAAAACATCCAAACAGTCCAAACAGCTGCAGACTTTGTCCTCGCCTGTCATCAGTTCAGAAACAGTGGCTCCTCCATGCCACGCAGCCTGTAAATCCTCTACATGATTTGTTAAATTTTCATCTCTTTCATTATTATATTTTATCACTGTTATCATTGATTATTATTTGAATTATCCTATCATTATATTTTGACCATTATTTTATTATATCTTTGTATGTTAAATTTATTTTATTGTTTCTACACAAACACAAACATTAAAAACTACTGACACTCACTGTGTGGTGAAGAGTCTGGGTATGGCAGCTGAATATGCAGCAACCCAGTGTCTACACTGTCCAGGTACTGACACACACACACACACACACACACACACACTGATACAAGGGGGAAGGGATTTTAATGTGATGCACTGAGGCCAAACACATTTCTGAGGATTTGGGTTAAAAGGAATAAATATGAGTAATGTATGTTGTATGTCTTAAAGAAACCCTCTGGGTCTGACAGTGTGCAAACTATAGAGAAGTAAAGAGGAGTTCAGGAGGGGCCTGAATGAGGTACTTTGGTGTGATCTCTAAAATATTAAATGATAATCTGTCTCAGTTACTTTTCAATGTGCATTCCTGTTTTGTATTCCTTTTAATGATATAAGGGCATATTTGAAATAAAAGTCATTTTCACAAAGTACATTTTCATTGTTCCTAAAAGTGTGTGTGCGTGCGTGCGTGCGTGCGTGCGTGCGTGCGTGCGTGCGTGCGTGCGTGCGTGCGTGCGTGCACAAGAGGCAGGGACTAAAAGCACCCTAATGGCTGCCTAATGGAGAGGGAAATTTGACTTTGTTTTGGTACCAAAACAAAAGACCAGTTACAGACCAGTTACAACAACCTGACCGAAGAGAGAGACACAGGATATGAAGCCATGACCAAAGACAGAAATTATCTTCAGAGGATGCTCCATGGTAATATCATGTCCTTTATTCCTGCTGGCCAATTTATTTTGGACTAGTGCAAGATTCCTCACTTGCTAGAATGTGAATGGGAACCTCATGGGGGAAACATGGCAATAGCAGGCAACTGGACCAGAATTTCCACCCCTAAACTTTGCTGCTGTTGAGAATAAACAGTGTTGCATTCTAATTATCAGTTCCTATCATTTGTTTCATGTTCTTGATTATGGTGGCTGTTGATGATCACTGCTATTTATGATAAAACTACTCTTAAAGGATAATGCCCCCCCTTTTTTTAAGTTTGTGCCAATGGTGTTGGTTGCCCCTCTCCTTACCATTCTTCCTGCTGGTGTCTGCACAGTCAGCATAGTTGGAGATATCAGGGCTGGTTTTCCTCCCTTCAGAAGAAGCCATTTGCTGCCATTCATTCTTCAAAGATTATTAAAGACAGAGAAAATCCATAACAGTAAACATGAAGCCTTAATGATTGGGGGAAATGTAAACTCGCTGCAGACTTCTGTCTGCGTCGTAAATGGGCTGTAACTCCTTTAAAGCGGCACTTAGCAACTTTACACTTTATTGACTACATGTGACGGTGGAAGGTAACTCTTGTTGGTCTTGACTGTATTGTTGTATAGACCACTGGGTGAAGTTTAGCAGCAGCTGAGAGAGAGAGAGAGAGAGAGAGAGAGGGAGAGAGAGAGAGACTGAGACTTTTATTTTTTTTTATTTCTTTATTTCTTTATTTTTATTAACAGAATCTTAATCTCTCAATATCTTGAAACCGCACATATTTTGATATTTCTCTCTTTGAATGTTATTGTATACTGTATATAAAATGTGTGTAACCTTATTACCAACAAACATTCATTCCTTCACATAGTTTATTGATCCTCACTCTGCAGTGGAGGCTCTGGGTTCAGGAGCTGAACACACAGCAACCCAGATCCCCCAGGGACTGACTCTCTCTCTCTCACACACACACACACACACACACACACACACACACACACCTAGATTGATATTCATCTTGATGCTTTGGCAATATTGTCTGTGAACTTTCATGCCAGTAAAGCACATTGAATTGAAAAAAAATTGAATTGAGAGAGAGAGAGAGAGAGAGAGAGAGAGAGAGAGAGAGAGAGAGAGAGAGAGAGAGAATGAATTATTGGACGAATAATCACAAATCAAGAGAAGAGGTCATTGTTCAGGTGGCTGGAGTCCTTGATGATTCTCTCTGGCTTGGTCTGCCTCGTAGACGTCCTGCAGGTTGGAGGGTGTACTGCCAGTGATGTATCCAGCCACACGTACCACTCTCTGCAGGGCCTTGCGGTGCTGCTGGATGCTGCTACCATACCAGGCGGTGATACTCCCTGTCAGGTTCCCATCAATAGTACAAGTGTAGAAGTTCCTGAGTATCTGGGTGGACACCCTGAACTTCCTCAGGCGCCTGAGGTGGTAAAGGCGTTGCTGTGCCTTCTTCACCAGAGTATCTATGTGTAGAGTCCATGTCAGGTTCTCTGTGATGTGGACACTGAGGTACCTCAAATAAGTAGCTTATATTAGTTGACTATAGTTATCACTTATGAATTAAAATACTGTGGTCGATGTAGTCCATTAAATCTATAACCACTTCTGTGAGAATCATATTGAGTTCTACTGCTCCGAGAGCCTGTCCCACAGTGCCTATGTACCAGAATCTCATGCAAACCAGTTCCTGCACTACGTGCTTCGACCCCTAAAAAACAAAACTAAACGCTCAGTCGTTGAACATTCCATTCCTTGATTGGACGTAGCTCAACAAAGTTCAATATGAAGTTTGTGATTGGATCGATCAAATGCACTTCAATTCACTGTCTGTCAATCAATAAAATGCATTAGTATTTCTGTTCCCTTGTTTTGTATTTTGTGGTAAGTTTGTCATTTTTAAATACATAAGACTAACGGTAACATTGAGTTGATTATCCTACAACCAGTACCACATTGTGCTGTGAACATATTTTTCCTGTACATGTACATTATAGTTTTATAATAAAAAGTAGAGTGCTGAATATTTTGAACAAGACCAATACACCAACAACCCAAAATCCTGTTCCTGTGTGAAGGTCCATATTAACTCTGCAAAGAGACGACCATGAAAATGTTCTGCAGGATGGAAGCTCTCACCACTGAAACTCAACAATCACCTTGGTTTCAAAACAGATATCTGCTGATGTAACCCTTTGAAGGACATACACATACATTTTGATAAAACTTCAACTTTATTGACATCACTGGGTTACATGTTATCTACTTAACATCATTTCATGGTCAAATATTTTGGGGTCAGGGTCAAAGCTCATTTAGGAGGTGGTTACTCCCAGTAACCACTGGCCCTCTTCACTTCCCACATTATCCTTATATCACTGTCCTGGTCTGCCCCACTACTGCACTGGTCTTCCTCATCATGGCTCTCACACTCTTCCTCACTACATGAAGAAGACCCTGACAGAATATCTTTCACAAACAATCTTTCTACTTTCTGCAGCACTAAATGTTTTCCTTGCCATAATTCCCTGCAATATTATACAGAACAGAAAAGACACTCAGAGCTGCAATTTTCCTGTATATTGTTTATTCCTCATAGGAATACATATAACATTAAGAGAGCCCCAGAGGGACAGTGGTCCCTGTGGGAAACCACCTATGTTTTCCCCCTTAAGGGAGGGTGGTTACTGGGTGAAACCACCTGTTTTTGTCTCTATAAAATCTATATTTATTAATTTTAACAATTATTTTTTGGTCATCACAATTCTTCAACATGTTTTCTACAATAAACAATACACAATAAACAAACATAGAAATTGCAAGAAAATAAACCTGGATCAAATGAGAACCCAACTGTGCAGAGAACTCGCAAACCGCATGTGGACCCAACTTCTGAGAGGAACTACAGACAGTACATCACTTGCTGTGTGTTACTTTTTTTTTCTTCTGGTGGGAAAAACTTTGAAGTTTCTAGCAATATATACAGTATGTTCCTAGTGCAAATGATAATGTGAGTTTGGGAGCAAGCCATGAATATGTGTTTCTCCCAGTAACCACTGTGCTTCAAAGGGTTAATATATTTTGCCAACCAGTGGTAAGTTGCCCAGTTGCCCAAAATTTTGAACATACCAGAATAATTTGGGAAACAAATTTTAATAGAAGCACTGGGTCCAATTTACTTAATTTTCTGTAGGCAAATAGTCAAACATTACATCATATATTATAAGCTATCACCTTAGTGCTCAGTGAGGCACAACATAACATTAATTCAGTAAAGAAAAGAGTGGGAAAACTCACATAACTCAGCAATACTTGTGTCAGGTGCTGAACTCTTTTGTGAGTATTTAGTTTAGTATATTATGTTTGTAAACTTTGAAGTTACATTGTGTTGTTACACTGCTGTAAGTACATTATGTATCAGGGAGATTTTCATCAGTAATATTGTGTGCTTAGAACACCTTTCCATAGGTCAATACACAGGTTAATACACTAGAAAAAGCCATTGTAAAGTGTCACCCAGGTTTATATTAACTGCATGGGTTGATGCACAGGTTTTTTTGTACTTGAAGATTAATAACTTCAGCAAAATCAAATTATTTTCCTAAAGTATCCTTCCTAAAGTAGATATGATAGCAGGTAAGATTAGAGTGAGCTAACTTGCGGCTTAAAACAGTGAAATGCAATAGGAATGAACAATTAAATAGTTAAAGATGTTTCCTGCATAAAAAATAGGGTAACTTAATACAAATTCCAAATATTCAGGTATGTGTTTTTTAATCATGTTTAGGTTATAGACTATATACAAGGATGAGAAATCTCTGTCATCAAAGTTTACTGGGGCCTGAGCTTCATCTGATGAATCATAATGCAGCTGACAGAATGCAGCAGAGTTCATAGAATTTAGAATGTCAGTGTCATAAAGGAAGATTCACCTGAAGACAGACTCAGACTCACAGTTTCATCTCTGATCGCTGTTCACCTGCAAATTGAGACAGAAAACTCACGTTGCATTCATTTGGAGAAACATCAACAACAACATCTGCCTTTTAGGAAGGAAACCATGGAGAGTGATTCACATCCTGGTAAGCCACATGTATTTTTAAGTTTATTATTTAACATAAAAAGATTAGTACAGAGGATTTTGCTGAACAGACAAACAAGAGACAGACAGTCAGGATAGACTAGTTGTTTGTGTTGAAGGATTTACATTTGTGTCTAGTACTTCCTTTGTTTCCTTAGATTTGTTGTTGAAACAAAACTATAATGAAAGGCATAAGATGAAGCTGTGATGAAGCATGTTGACCTTGAATGAAGCTACACCAGGTGGTCTTATGGTTATTTGTTTCATTAAGATGTTGCCATTGCATTTCTTTCAGCATCAATGCAAATGGTCGCTCGACTCAACGCCCTTAATGACGATCGCCATGAAAACATCAACTGCATGTTTGCGAAAGTCCTGAAGAAAGAGCGTTACGTTTATGTTGAAGCCTCTAGTTTCTCTGGAGGTCCTGCTGAGCTCGACTGTGACCTTTCACCTCAGTCTGCTGTTGGTCTCGGCTCCAAACCTGCTTCTGGATTTGAGAGCCTCAATATATGGGAACCAATAGCCAGCACAGCTTCACCAGCATACAAACTGCTCTTGGATATGGACAAAGGAGACCTTCCTCCCTCAAAGAAAGAGTCTCGTCTCATGATCAAGGAAAATACTGGAGCTTCCATCCACCCAGCTCAGCTTGTTGAGTCTCAGTCCAACCTGATCCGCCTTGTTGAGGCTCCAGTGACTGATGACATCAAACTCATTGAGAGACTGAGTCAGCTTCAGTGCTCCCCCTTTGGTTTTGACGATGACTACCACCTGGAGGCAGTTGGACAGAGATACCTCTATGCTCCCCCAGGTGACTCATCTGGATTTGTGGCTGACTGTTCACCCTGTGGATCCACTCTGGGCTGCCTGGATGAGTGGGAGCCACTAGTCAAATCTCACTGTGACTTGAAGAAGGAGGGATTTGGTGAGGAGCTCCTCTACACTTCATCACATCTCTCTAGATTTGTGCTGGACTGCTCCCCACAGCATGGGCCGACTCTGGACCATCTGGACAAATGGGAACCTGTTGTCAGCAGCACTGATTCTCACCTGATGCAGTTCCTCTCTCTCCTCCTGGAGGAGGGAATTGATCAAAAGCACATCCATGCTTCCTCATCAGTGAGTTCTACATTTATGGCTGCCTGCGCTGCACACCATGCCCCTACTCAGGATCATCTTGATGAATGGGAGCCAATCGTCAGAGCTGATTCTAAACTGATGCTGTTCCTCCAGGACTTGGAGAAGGAGGAAGAACAATGTCCTGAAAACTCTGTCATCGTCCTGCATCAACCTGAATGTTGTCCCACTGACAACCAGGCTGACCACCCTCCACCCACTCAGGAGGCTGAAGCTTCGTGTTCACCCACTCTTCTCCGTGTGTGTGAGGCTGTTGTTGACATCAAGGCATCTACCAGTTTCCTCCATGAGACCAAGGACACCAAGGATCTGTCCTGTCTGACCCTGGAAAACACACTTCCACCCGTCCAGCTGGTCGAACCTGCAGGACCTCAGAGTTCCAGTGCCAAAGACAATCTGTCTGAAAAACCAAAGAAGAAGAAGCATGGCTGCTTTTCTTGGCTGTCCCGCATATTCCAGAGGAAGAACAAGAAATGTGCAGCAGCAGAGACGCCGCTCCAACAGACCTGCCAAACAGGAGATGAGCCAAAGTCCTGCTTGACTGCCCTCTCACCTGCAGTCCACTTCTGAACTGCATTATTCAAATACATTTGTTTTTTGCACCCTACTGTTACAGTGTCTTTGCACATTTCTTCAAAATACACCTTTATTCATGCAGATGTGGGTAAGCTGTAGTCTAAATTGTAATGGAATTAGTAAGTATGTGTTGGCCATTAACATCTTTAGCTACCTCTATTACTAACAATATAATCAATATTTATTCTAACTGTGGCTGTTTTTTCACTGGGAGACCATTTTGCTTTAAATGTCACCTTATTTCTGTAAAAGAAAAAATACATTAAATTATTATTATTATTATATTATTATTCACTATGATGAAGGCTGATATTTGGCTATGAAGGACAAGTACAATAGTTTCTCTTTTGTTTTTTGTTTTGACTTTCCATGATTTAGATTTTTCTTCGGTTATGTCAAAATAGCACATACAGGCCAATGGAAATAAAGCATGGATATTGATAGACAAATACATAGATAATGAACTACAGATCCCAGACTGGACTGCAAGAGAGGGTCTTCTGCTATAGAGCTGGCTAGTCACAAGGTAATCCCAACATCATCAAGGTTCCAGAAATGTTTTGGCCTTTTTTTTTTTGTTTGTTTGTTTTTTGTAGCACTCACATTTCATCCGAGTTGAAAATATGGGGTCGCACACGATAGAGAGTTACTTTGTTAAATTGCTTATTTTATTTCATGATGGACATTTTCGGCCCTCTGGCCTTCGTCAGTGTCTAGTAACTAATAATTTTCCTCCATATATGGGGAGACTTGATTGTCACAGGTGTGTGGAAAAACACAGGTGATCTCATCATCATAACATGATCTTGTTACAACATACAGTAGAATAAAAAAAATAAGAAGCTCCAAAGTGTTTCATATATGCAGAAACAACTTTCAACATACCCTATATCATTTAAACATGGAGGATTTAATCCCAACATCAAGGATCAGGGGTCATAATCAACAGGGAAATGCTAGTAAAATATGAAACAAGTAAACTGTATTTTTTAAAAGTAATGTTGTCCATTCTATCAGTATCTTAGCAAGGACAACAAGAGATTGAGGAAGTCAGGGTCAGGAGGACAGCAGAGAGCAGCCACACCAACCAAACCCCAAATCCAGCAGGACACTGCACTATCCATGGCTTCACTAAAGCCTTTTTCTGTTTATTTCATGTTTGCAGCTGTTTGTGCTCAGTGTGATGGAGATCTTCCATCAAATTATAATAATGTAAAACAATTCCATTCCATTATAATACAGACGTATGTTAGACGATCTTTAATTTGATCAATTTAAGATTCAAGTTAACAACTGTATAGTGATGTGTACATTACAGGATTCTTCAATGCGAAGCATCTTGTAACTTGGCTTGTAACGCAGTAGAGTGTCCCAAATGCTGCCCAATTTGATCTGTAAGGTAAAACACATTGAACGTCCCTCCCCAGTTCAGCCCTGTATTACTTGGGCTCAGCCCCAAATGTATTCAAATCTTGGTGACACCCCTGGTTGGGACCGCCATGATCCGGCTGGCCAGACTGCCAGAACCTATTGGACAGTACAATGATGGAGGTCAAACAGATTAGGTCTCATATTCACATAGGAGTACTGATCTAAAAGCTGTTAGTCTTCTAGAATGAAGTCCGGGATGCGTTGCAACCTATTTTTAAACACCAATATATATCAGTTTACTTTTGTACAATTATCATAAACAAATGAGACCATGGTTGAGATTATTGGTACACTCCATCTCACACCAGTGGTTTGTTGATTTTTTGAGTGATTTTTTTGTCCTCAAAATTAAGACCATATTTCCCCTCCTGTCATAAAGAAGATGCTACTACTTGTTTTATTTATATTATTATGTATTTATATTATACTGGCGCTAAGTATTCATTATCAATAAGTACATTGTCCTCTTTTCTTGTAGAGTCACATTATTACATGCATATGAGGTGTGGCATTACACTTCTGTGTTGGAGACTAGCTGCACAGTGAGCTTCCTTCCTGCCTCAGGCTGTCCTTGAGATGTGGTTTACCCAAATGCTAACAGACAGATCAGGTCAGTCTAAGACAAACATCAGCTACAGAAGTCACAAGCAAACAGAGATACAGAAATGGCGAGGTTTGTCCGACGACATGAACCTGAAATAATGGAGGTCAAAGTAAACCTTCCTATGAAGTCAAGCGAGGATCATCTCATGAGGGCTAATTCTTTTGAGGGGCGTCAGGAGGCAGCCCAGAAACATGGTAAGGAAAATAAGGGAAGATAAATTGCGCAGAAAATCTTGCTTTTAATTATTACTAGGTCTTCAAAGAAAATGTCTAAATATTTTGAAGATTCACACACATCATTACATCATTACTTGACTGATGATGAAGCTCTGGTGTGTATGTCCAAACCAGTTTAAACGGGTGCTTTGAGACCCAGTTATGGCTAATTGTGGGAGTGGGCATTAGTTTCAAGATGATTTAGATTTATAAAACAGACAAATGGGTGCAGTGTTTTATAAATCTTGTCTTGTCTTGTCTTTAGAAAGGACTGCAAACAGATTTTTAGTCTTGAATCTACAGAGAGTAGTATACCTCAAATAGGTATACTAGCAAAAGTTAGTAAACCAAGACATACAAGAGCTCATTCCCACACGTAAGTAAGATGTGGTCATGACATACATACCAAGAGCTCGTTCCTACGTGTTAGTAAGTTGCAGCCACCACATACATCTCGTTGCTGTGTGTTAGTAACTCGTGACCCTAACCATTTCACCTACGAGTATGAATGACCCCGAGAAGTATGACAAAACTGATGAAAAAATATCTTTAATTGTCATGCATGTATATGTATAGGACAAGACTGTGAGAAGTCGTGATCATTTTGACGATTCATGAAAAGTAAATCAACACTACATCACATGTGCAGAAAACTCAAAGCAGGTGTTAGGCATCATCTGTCAATGGTAAAATACCTGACTGGCATCACTGATTGGGGTGAGGCCAGAAGTTTCAACCCAAAGAGAGCAGTGCAGCAGCATTTTTCTGGCCCATGTGATTTAGTATTGATGTCAATCGTAGGCTGCAGTATCACTATACTTCTCCCTTTAGGTAGTTTCTCCTCAGAACTACAACAGGAGTTTGGCTCAGTAGGTAAAGCATCATCAGCCTCTCGTGAAAGATTTTGAGTTTAAGTCCAGGCTTGTCCTTTCCCAAGTCATAAATCGTCAAAAGCAAGGGACATATTTTTCCATAGAAAGTTTGGCCAGTGTGAATAACTTCAGCAATGTGGTTGAAATGGTAAACTGGTAATGGTAAAGTCACAGGCCAACGCAAAATTGGCCATAACCAATCCACTGCATGTTCAATCGTCACAAAGCCTGTATTTTTGTTATTATATTATTAAAAACAATAATGATAATAATAGACTCCATTTGTATAAAATATAATTATTCTTGTATTAAATTAAATCAGTACCATTATTTGTATGTGTGTGTGATTTCTGCGTACAGGGGGAAGACTCTGGATAGTTGGTGTGAGCTTTGGGTTGCTGTGTATCCTACAAGCTGCTCTCAACGTCTCTCTGCGCCTCACTCTCTGTGAGTCAAAGAGTTGCTGTTCAACATCTGCTCATCAACCAGAAAGTAGAAACGGTTACCACTAGAGTGTGTATAAACTATGATCATTTGCTTTCCAAATCTGTTTCTCTAAATTTGTTCCAATCAGCAGTGTAGAGCACTTGATTAATAATAAAATTGCATATAATGGCTTATTGTAATTCTGCATTTTTGTGTTCAGCCTCACCCATAGTTGTCGTCCAACATTAAGTAACATTCATGATTATGATGAAGGCTATTTGTGCAGTGCTCTTTTTGAGTTCTTGTTTGTGCCACCAGTTGATTTGTAAAAAATTTGAGAACTGTGCACTTTTAGCTCAAGCAACCAAGGTGGGAAAAAATTGGCAAATTGCTTTTGGAATGCAGTCATAGTGCATCTGGACCTCAGTGTCACTCTCCATAGTGTAGGCTCAAATGAGAATTACATTGTCATTTGAGCACTTAATTCAGATTTAGGGCAGATATTGAGCGTCATTCTTTCTGCTCTCAGACAGTCCTGACAGTGTGACACCTGGTATAGAGACCGGGTGCAAAGCCCTGACTGAAGAGAGAGACCTGATGGAGAGGAAGCTGAATAATATTGGTGAGTGCTAGGATGAAATAGTTATTGTTTTATTTATTACATAAATTATTATTTTGATTGTTGCTTGTGTTCCATTTCATGAAAAGTAATGTTTTTTTCTAAGTGCCGTCTGGTAAGTGAATAATATTGGTGGGTGTGACACTGTAACCACTGCAGATTCCCCTTTCTGCGTTTCTGAGATTTTCTAAACATTTCCTCTTACGCGGGTGGGGCAACAGTGCAGCAGCAGTGCAGCTAGCATGTGAATTTACAGTAGAGGGTGTAATTAATTACTGAATAATATAATACCCTTTTTGTCCCATAGAAATTAATTTGTTCATTCACTCATTCATCTTCATTTATATTAACTGAGAACGGTTCTCCCCAAGCCAGTTGTACCATTTGAAGTTGTTTGATTACCTTTTGATTTTCCAGATTTCCATTGTCTTTTACTGAACTGTTAATATTCTTTCTTTTTTGTTATTCTTAACAGATCAGCATGCCCAACAAGGATGGTTGTATTTCAACCATAGTTTGTACTACGTTTCATCAACTAGGAATACCTGGAAAGGTAGTAGAGAAGACTGTCGGCAAAGAGGTGCAGACCTGGTGATTATCAACAGCAGAGAAGAACAGGTGTGTGAGAGAGAAAGAGGTAGTGACAGAGAGTGAACAAGTGTATGAAATGCAAGGTAAAGGAAAAATCAAACGTAACATAAATGTCATGTTTACATTTTACATGCAATCATTTATGTTGATTCCTGTTTGTTTCCATCTCTATCAACCAGGACTTCACAAGGCAATTCAAGAAGCTCATCTGGATTGGACTGACTGACAGCGAGACAGAAGGGATATGGAAATGGGTGGATGGGTCAACCCTGACCACAAGGTTCGCACATTACTTTTATATTTAAACTCAGTCAACCTCAATATTGAAATTAACCAGGTCTTAAAGGAATAGTTCACCTAAAAATGAAAATGTTGTCATTATTTACTCACCCTCATGCCAGTTGAAACACTGAAGATTGTATGCCAATACAAACTTTGCAGCAGCCGTATCCAAAACAACTGGAGAGAATAGAGATTGTTTCTTTAGAGTTCAAAAAAAAGCAAAAAAAGACCATAAAATCACTCAAAATAGCATAATCCAAGTGTTCTGAAGCCAAATGATTGCTCTGTGGGTCCTGAAGTCCAACATTTACCTCATTACCTCCTAGAATTTCTGTACTTGTTCTGCTCCACACCAACCATCGATACAGTAGAAAGCAGATGCTGCCTTCAAATGCAGTCAGAAACACTGGGGGACACTACCTGTAATTACAGGTAGAGCGCGGTTGAACAACCCTCAGTGATTCCCATACATAGGCTTTATCTGGGCGGCTGGCCAGGAACATTTAAAAAATAATAAAAAATTTAATCTGTCACATCACATTATAGAACTGGCTATACAACTGTCATTTTGTGATACACAGACCAGTAGACCAGTAGACCAGCAGCATTGCACTCAAACTGATGGAGCCTCCCGAAAACCAAAGTGAAACTTAAAATTCCAATTTGCTCCTAACTGGCATGCATTTGAAATAGTATTTGTAAACAGTAACTTGTCACTTTTTAATGATGTGTAAAACCACCCAACACTCAGTTAACGTGTGCAGTGCAGCGACTCGCATATTGCTCCTGTTCACCACTGGATTCAATGTAGGTGGGGACAAGTAATTAATCCATAATCCATGACAGGCCGTAACCCTAACACTAACCCATATATTGAAATTAAGTTACAACCGCTATGCTATTAATGAAATCAATCTGTCAGTGCCAACAAACCACTGTTTCCCCGCAAACATTTTAACGTTGAATAGATGTTGAGAGGACGGTCTGCACCAACGTTGAAAACCAGTGTAAATATGGCGGCGACAACATGAAAGTTGAGATGCTACCTGCATCATTTTGTGAATTCGGGAACTAAATATCTTTTTAATATCAGTTCAAAACAGTTTCCAAAGATGTTTTTATATTAATTTTTACCATGCCATAATATCACATTGTGAACATTTTGTGTTTGGGTTGACGTTGGCCACATCCTGTATGTTGCTGTCCATCAAATGCTTTGTGGGTTGTGTTCTTTGTAAAAAGCTGTATTCTTTGTTTTTGGGGTTTCAGGTACTGGGGCCCTGGAGAGCCTAACAGTGACAAAGGCAAAAATGAAGACTGTGTAGAGATCAGGTTCTTTAATCTGATAAACAGCTGGAATGATGAATCATGTGACATTCAAAACTTCTGGATCTGTGAAAAGACAGGTGCTCCATAACAACTACATACAAGACAGGAAGATAAGAAGCGTCCATCAGTTTCAGCTGAACTGTAAAGACAGCATTGAAACACTGGTTATTGTGGCTATTGGCAAAGTAGCTCATTATAGACATACATAGGCGTAAATGCATATGTGCATACAAACACACATTTGTGACTAGGTTTACTGCTCATTGAAAATCGTTTAAACGCTGTAATGTATTATCCTTACATCTATTATCCATACTTTTATTCACTGCTCAATAAATGTCTTTTTTCTCATTGGTCATTATCATAGGCATTTGTAAAAGGATAGATAAAATGTTGTCTATAATTTACAAAATTTTGAGAGTTGGGTTGTTTCAGATACAGTAGTGCAGAGATTTTCTAATTTGTATGATCTAATTTCACTCACCTGAATGTTTCCTCTTCTAATATTCATGATTGTCTCCCTTTCTCTTTTTCATTTTTTGTTTTGGTATGGTAGTTCCATTTTAGAAAAGTGCTAGAAAATAAGAATAGCTAATAGAATAGAATAGCTGGAATGACTGTTCTTGCTCCAATAAACAGCACTAGGCTTGTGGAAATAGAATTGATATCAGGCTTAGCTCAATTTACATAATTTGTATGCTGTATTGTGGTTCTAAGAAGAAGTATAGCATTATCAGTGCACCTGCATTTCATTTAAATTCCTCCATTCTGTGTTTTTATTTGTTTTTGTCCACTTGGTTGTAAATAACCCTGGAGCACCTGGAGTGTCCGATATGTCAAGAGTTTTTGCTTTTCTATAGTTTTTCTATCTATAGTTACTGTTCTGAGTGTTTTCTGTTTTCTATCAAGAAATCATACCCATTTCATGGATGAAGTCTGGATTTGGTTTTGTTTTTTATCAGACTGTACTATGTTAAACAGCAGAGACGTTTTTTTTTATTGCAAAAATTCAATTTACAAAACCTGATATGAACAAAAACATTGCATTCAAACGAATGAGACTGGTAATAACAAGAACTGTACAGGGGGAAACTACTTAATTATTAATTAAGAAATACTGATGGTAAGAAGTACTGTTAGCTGGGCGACAGTGTTTAGAGAGCGCCAGAATCACTTTGTTTTCCATGATGATTTATTATAGATATAATAAATGTTTGTATCATTTCCAGGCCATTTGCCCACTCTGACTATAAAGGAGGGCTTCTATCAAATAAGTAGCTTATATTAGTTGACTATAGTTATCAATTATGAATTATGTGGACGTCCAGTCAGTGCTGGTGGTCGATGTAGTCCATTAAAACTATAACCACTTCTGTGAGAATCATATTGAGTTCTACTGCTCAGAGAGCCTGTCCCACAGCGCCTACATGTACCAGAATCTCATGCAAACCTGTTGATTGATCACAGTTAATAGCAAGAATTATTAATGTTATTGCTGCTGCTGCTCATTCAGTTTGTGTGTAACCTTCCTCACTCTACAACTACTCCACTCTGGCAATTGCTTTAAATAAAAATGTGTCTATAGTTAACTCACAGGGTTACATAAGGGCTAAAATAGTGACGATTAGTGATTATATAGTGATGACATTATGTTGGCTATTAATAAAAATGCTAAATCATTGGTAAATGTACTGCTACAGTATAAATGGTGGGTCCTAGTGAAAGCCATTGAGAATCATTAAGTAAAACAAAATACCACAAATTGTACCCAAAATACCTCTTCTTTTATCAATTTTAAAGCACTTTGTGAAACTGCATAGACACGGGCTGTGTAAATCAAATGTATTATTATCATATTTATTTAGGTGGCCGGGTGATGGGCTGGAAGACAGCACATGCAGCTCTCTCACACAACCAGCGCAGCTTGTGTCCACAGGGGGCGTCATTCCAGCTGGCCAGCACTGGGTTGCGGTGATACATTTCCACACAGTCCTCTATGTTGTTGGGACCACCATGATCCGGCTGGCCAGACTGCCAGAACCTATTGGACAGTACAATGATGGAGGTCAAACAGATTAGGTCTCATATTCACATAGGAGTACTGATCTAAAAGCTGTTAGTCTTCTAGAATGAAATCCGGGGGACCATTGCAACCTATTGAGGTTCCTCAATTAAAGGTGCATTTGTGTAGCATTTTTAAACATCAATACATATCAGTTTACCTTGGTACAGTTATCATAAACAAATGAGACCATGGTTGAGATGATTGGTACCCTCCATCTCACACCAGTGGTTTTGTTAGTGCTAGTCCGCATTTCCCCTCCTGTCATAAAGAAGATGATACTACTTGTCCCCCCTCCCCCGTCACTCCACATGCGTTTGTTTTGAAGAAGCAAGAAGAAAGATAAGAGCCATGAATTGATAAGATCGGCCTTTCACTCGTTCCACCAGTTGCCATTGTGAGAAACTCTGCTTCAAAGCTTTGGTCTCCATTAGCGCTGGAAGAGCAGCGCCCTCCTCCTGTTTTGTGCCATAAAGCAATCTCCCTTTGTGCTGTAGATCAATACAACAGATTTTCATGTGGCTGGAGTGGCTGGTAGATGCTGCCAGTCCTGTCAGTGGTGGTCTCATTTGTTTACAGTAATTATACATTTCACTATTAATGTGGTATTAATGTGGCAGTTATATACTTGCAAAATTGTGGGTTTGAATCTGGTTTATGACCTTTGTTGCAAGTCATCTATTCTGTCATAACTGTCACTCTCCACAGCATACTAATCTGGAAAAATAAGTTGTAGGGCTCACTTCAGTCCAAAAGTATATTCAACTATAGCGGTGTTAGGCACATGTTTGTGGTAAGCTACATATAAAGGCTTTCACTAACATGTCAGGACTGGTGTGGTAATGATGACACTGGATATATACTATCAATAGTGTTAATTAAAGGATAGAACCTGCAGCCTGATCACATTGTTAGCACCAAACACTGTTAGAGATGGATCGTGTTACCTAAACCCATCTCTGGGTCACTGAAGCCTTATCTGACAAACATTTAGGTAGGATTGTCCTAAGGGCCTTACGGTGTGGTCAGGGCAGATCCATCCACCCATTTGAAGGTCCCAGCTCCCTCTGTGTCAGACAGACCAATCCAGAACAAGAGATCAACATCCCCATCCAGACGGTACAAGTTGTTCTGTTGAGATAATACAGTGTTAGTATAGCATTAGGAAAAGCTCTCCACCAACATCACCAATGGCCAGAATGACCCCCCCCACCCCCCATCCGCCATACACACACACACACACACACACACACACACACAGACACTCTTACTGTACCTGTTCCTGTCTGCTGTTGATGATCACCAGGTCAGCTCCTTTACTCAGACAGTCCTCTCTGCTGTCCTGCCAGGTCCTGGTCTCATTGGAGAGGAGGTAACATCTTGAGTTGATCTCCTTCCATCCTGCAGGACACCGCCGACCAAACACACAACCACTCGGCACTGAGGTGAGAGAAGAAAGAAACAGATTACACTCTGAGACCTTTGGATGGGAGGCTGTAAGTATGAATATAACTACAACTTTGACTATGGCCATAACAATAACTTCATAATGATAACAATAACTGCATAGCTGTATATCTGTTACTATAGCTATATAACTATATATGGCTTAAATCTCTTCTCCAGACCCATTTGTATAAAAAGGCCTTTTTACTTTTACTTGCATGTTTTATACTGAAGATTTATTTGATCATATTATCATTGCTATTCACGTTTTATCTTATTTTTACTTTCCCTCACTATTGTTGTTGTTTTGCCATGTTCTGTTGACTGCCTGTTTGTTAAGCACTTTGTAACTTCTGTTTTGAAAAGTGCAACATAAATAAAATGTATTAATATTATTATTAGTGGTAGTAGTAGTAGTAGTAGGAGGAGGAGTTGGAGTAGTAGTAGTAGTAGTAGTAGTAGTAGTAGTAGGAGTTGGAGTAGTAGTAGTAGTAGTAGTAGTAGTAGTAGTAGGAGTAGTAGTAGTAGTAGTAGTAGTAGTAGTAGTAGTTGTATTATAAAACCTTTAATGAGAACTATGTAATTATTACAACATAACTCTAACTGTAAATATCGGCTATTCATAGTATTCTGTTACATCACCACACGGCCATCTTGGAAGGAAAATAACAGGTGATTGTAATAAATTAACAGGTGATTCTAATCAAATGACAGCCACAGCCAATGAGCTGTGTATATGGCAAAGCGCCATATTGATAGTATGCATGTGACATCGTGGGAATACTATGAATAGGGAATCCCCTGCAACAGACTGCACATAATACAAATTTGAACCCAGGTTTGCGACATATGAAGCCAATCATGCAGCAGTCAGCCAAAAGAAAAATCCTCTGCAATTAATTGGACCTAAAGGAGACCAGAGCTTTCAGATAAACACACATCACCAAACAATGTGTATGGTGAGTCGATATAACACACTAGTGATTCAACCTACTGTATATCCAGTTCATGAAAGCTTTTACAGTCGCTGTTCTAAACAGCCGGTGTCTGCAAGGTCTTTGAAGTGATGCGATTTATATTTCTGGTTTGTTCGCATTGCACAGATACATTACCAGAACATGAAAGAAGAGCTCAAGTTGAGCTCAGGGGAGTGACAGCCCGACGACTCCTCACCTTCTTCCTTCAGCCTCTTTTTCAGCCTGTCCCTCTCCTCCTCCACCTGCCTCTTCATGTTGTTGAGTTGACTGATCCTGTCTTCAAGCAGGTTTTTCTCTCTGGTCAAGGCGTTGAAACTTTCTTGTAAGCTGTTGCACTCCGCTGTCATCTTTTTGTACCTGGTATTTAATTGCTCACAGTCGATCGGCAACTTATTGCCTGTAGAATGAGTTGTGTTGCAGTCCAAGCGGGACTCCTGACCTGAATGTACTGATAGACACAGAAGATTTAAGATTTTATTCAGGGGATTTTTTTTTCTTCTGGAATTTGTTTTGTTGCTTGCAAATTGTGAAGAGGAAGTTAAAAATAGGTCTGATTTGAGAGTGACAGCAAGGAGTCAAAACACACCAACATAGCGTGTGTATGTATTTGCAATGCTTTGGTGTTGTGTATGCAAGTTGGGAAGTGAATCTTACACAATGCCATATTTTCGAAATATATCACCATAGGAGAAGTGCAGTTTTACTTGGGCAGATTTGTTTAAAATGTATTATTGTTCAGTCCAGCATAAACTATGAGTTCACTGGGGTTTGTTGCCTTAAATTGTCTTTAAAATCTCCTGTGCTGTACATTGAAACACAAAAGACCATACTCACAAGTAAGGCGTAGAGAAACATTGAGAGCAGCTTGTAGGATACACAGCAGCCCAAAGCTTAGGAAAAACACCCTGCAGAGTCTTCTGTCTGTACAATCAACACACACAGACGTCCCACTGAGCACTAGACGTGATTTTGACGTGCCGTCTATGCTGTAGCTCTCATATAGCCCAGGATGTTTTTGGCTATGTCTAGCCAAGTTTTAGACCAAGCAATAATTACATTATTACATATTTAAACAATGCATATACAGCAGTAAATACTATCAAAAATCCATATATACAAGATGATGCTTTCTGATTTTTGTCATTTACCCCAGAAGACTAAACTTTCACTTTTAAAACCTACGTAACCTAAATTTAGCCTAGACGTCAATAACCATTTAGACGTCTTTTAAACAGTTAATCAACATAAAATTGCTCTAAAACACTTGATGATGTACAATTCCTATCTCAAACAATGCTGATTTGATTGAAGATATGATATATATGATATTGTGTGTATTACCTGTTTGAAGTCCATCCTCCTTGCTCCTCTGCCCACTGCTCTGTTCTCTCACAATCTGTCCATTGACATAATCAGCCATCCGCACTCTCTGCATAACTATCTGCCTTTATGTCTGCTGATCAGGTGTCAAGGGCGTCTAGCGCATCAACTGTGCTAACATCTATATGCGCTGTGTTTTCCTTCCTTTTATGTGTTTCTTTGTCAAGGGTGAGCTAACATGCTGATTACGTAGTTTGGTTTAGAGAAGCTGGTCAGGATGGAGTAAGAATCGATCTGTTGAAATAAGGAAAGGAAAAACACGAGGGTATCTTTCATGTTATGGAGTTGAATTCAACTCAAAACCTTTAATGTCACTTCTTCTTTTTTTCTTCCAGCTTTCCAGGCACAGTACAGTGTATACTTTCTCAAAAAGAACAATTGTCTTAAAAGTAATCTTCGTGCAGCCCTGAAAAAGAACATCACAGGCACAAACTAAAAGTTGGGATCTTTATTTCTGACTAGAATAGCATTAATGAGAGTGGTTCAAGATAAAGGTGAACAGTTTCTTTGTTACTCTATCCTGATGTTTTTTTCTCTTTGTGTGTGAACAGATGCATGGACTTATGTACAAAACATTCCAATAGTAATTCCTCCATAAATAAATTGTAATAATCTGTATAAACCAGGGTTCAAGTAAAGGAATTGCTTTGCTTGATCACCCAGATTGAAGTCCCACTTCAACCTTATTCACTCAAACCCTAACAGTGAATTGACCAAGGCCTATCAACCTAGCTTGTGCTCTTGAGCCTCATGTGGGGGAGTGACTCCTGTTTCAACTTGGTTCTTGTCCTGCAGCTAGACACAGTAAATGAGAACCTTTAGAAAACTTATTCTACCATAATTAGTCAGCTCCTTCACTCTTCTCATTCCCAAGCCCCCTTAAACCCTGTTGATAGTTTTATGCACAAGTCATTTTGGTCTGGGGACTTAGCATCCAGACTTGGTATGATTTGACCAGAATCAGAGGTTCTAAATGAGATATTCTGCCCCCCTTTTTATCATGTAGGGCAAAGGTTTTCAAAAGAAAAACATATTTATTCTCCTCCTCCTTATTCTTAACCTATCTATCTCTTGCATTCAAAGTTCTGTAATAACTAACAGATAACTGACAGAGTGCTCTGCTGCAATCGAAAAAAAGGCCCCAAACAGTCATTTCTAACCCTTCTTAAACTGTCCTGGCTCCGAATGTTACACACAAAAACTGTCTTCACACGAACATTATGCAAATGAGTTGCACACATACAGGCTACAAGAGTCATGTGCTTCACATTCACACATTATATTTCATCATTGACCTATATTTTTTCAGCTACAAGTGTATGTTTTCTCCCACAGCGTGTTTATTACAGTTCATGTTTATTACAGTTAAGTCTAATGTTGATTCTCCCTTATTCTCACTAATACTGTCAGCTGTATTGAAGAGGAGTGAATTTGACAGCAGCAGTGCAGGGAGCGTTTCAGGTCACATAGAGAGCATGCACCAGGCCTTGTAGCTGTCCCAGCAGGAGAGAAGAGAAGCCATTCTGAAGGAGGCCTGTTGCTTGTAGACTGAAAGCCTATTCTCTGTGATATCTGTGATATATAGGTGGTGAGGAGGGGCTGAGGCAGGGAAGAGAGTAGGGAAGTATCAGAGGTGGAGATTCAGGCTGGGGTGGTGGAGTCTGAGGCGCCAGCGGCTGCTCAGCTCCCACACCTTCCTGACCCCTTGCGATGTCGGCCCCTATACGGGCCATCTCACCCTCTATACAAAGTATGAATTCCTCTCGCTTCTGGTCCGCACGAGCAACCCTCTCTCTCATCTCCTTGATGGCCTGCTTCTTCCTTTCCCTCCTCATGTTGTTCTTTTCCCAGTTTGGCCCCCTCTGGGGTCCCTCGACGGCATCTCTCCACGCTATCTCAGGTGGGATGGAGGCAGTACGGGGTCCAGACCGGACCCATGCCCCATGAGTCCCACTTTCTCCAACAGAATGGAAAGAAAAGTAAAATACAGAAAGGTGCATAAATCTCAGTAGTGGTTTGACCCTTCGTAATAAAAAAAAATGAATAAACAAAAGACAGTTACAGTTACAGTTAGTTGAGACAAGTTTAGTCTCTTCCTTAAAGCACATCTGTATCATAAATGAAATACATTTTCACGGAAAACAAAATAAAATCCCATAGAAATAATATCAATGTACTCAGAAGCTCACTTCTCAAAGTGCATACCCACTAATTCCACATGTGAAACATCATCTCCCCTATACAAAGAGAAAATGACACATGTAACTGCACTCATTATTTTGACAAAAACTTTGATAAAATCATCAAATGGCACACATCACATTGAACATAGGTGATTTCAGGCTTTGCAAACGGGGTGTAAAGATATGAGGAGAGAGAGAAACCACATCATGTCACACATTGATTGCATAAGTTCCTCATAATATGAAACCGTGTGCAAATGTACCTGGTTTATGACAACACTTCCACAGCAGCTGTGCATCACCAAACGAGATCACAAGATAAGAGCCAGCACAGTGAATCATCACAGTAATCACATATAGACAGCATGAGCACTGTAACATTACACAGGCCAGCAGGCCAACCAGTGCCAATATGGCATCGCAAGCACCAGCAGCAGATCATTCAAAAAGGACAGCCAAGACATCACTTGGGCCTAGTCAGCCTGAAGGCTATAGGTCACAAACAGACAACAGACAGCTAACGAAATTGGCCGATAGTGATCTGAAGCGAAATGTTTATTTTTTGGACATTTTTGCTTTTATTAGACCGTTCCAAGTAGAGAGTGACTGGAAAGATTAGTAGAAAGAGAGGGATGACATGTGACAAAGGTTCTGGGTGTTACATCTGTCCCTGCGACTTCCCCGGACACGCCCTCCACTTCCACCTGTTGCCACTCCCCCAGTGGCTGTCTCCTTCTCTCTCGCTGTGTGTCTGTGAGTGTGTGATTGTCTGAGTGGAGACCGGTGCACTGGAGGCGGAGCAGAGCCCCACCAGCTGCATCTCGTCCCATAATCAAGACTCCTACAAATACTCAGCCCTGCCACATCCACGCTGCCAGATCGTAGCCTCTGCTCAGTCAGTCTATGCTTCTAGCCATTTTTGCCTATCGCTGTTCCTAGCCATTCTGCTAGCCTGTTTCCTAGACCTGACCCTGTCCTCTCTCCCTTGCAGTCCCGTCTGCCCTACTTCCCAGCTCCGCTACTCCTCAGCCCTGCTTCCCAGCCCTGGACCCCAGCTCTGCTCAGCTACTCCTTGGATTCTGCTCCGGATCTGCTCGGCTCAGCCCCCAGCTCTCCCTCTGCTCCCCCCCCCCCCCCCCCCCCAGCGTCCACTGCCAGCTGCCAGCCCGGCTCTCCACTCACCCAGCCATTTTCCCCAGCTCCGCTCAACTCCATGGCTCTCCATCCCAGTCCTCCCCCCTACCCTGCAATAAATACTCATCTTTAACCATAGTCCTGTCTCCTCGCCTCTGTGTCCTGCGCTTGGGTTCACCAGCTCAACTTGCCAGATTCGAACCAACACTCTTAGAAATCAGGGTTCCAAAAGAGTTTTTTAGGGTGGGGTAAGGATCTACCTAGAACCATTTGCCTCTAAAGAACCCCTTTTTAGTTGAAAATAATCCTCAAGAGTTCTTTGTTGGGCAAATAGTTATATCAAGAACCATTTTCAATAAGAACACTTTTTGGAAGAAATAGTTCTTCTGGGATCCCTCATAGCACTCGGACTCAGCACTCCATGTGCCATGGATGCATTACATTTTTTATTTTAATGTAACAAATACATAATTATATCAATTTCATCCAGGATTCAACTCTATATAGCTATAAGAGAATCCTCATTAGTATTCATCATGCCAGAGGGAACAAGAACACTGTAGCTCACGTGGGATTTGAACCTGCATCTCACAACACACAGGTTATGATGGTTTGGACCATTACACTATCAGCCTGTCCGATGCTTTCAAGCATGTAAGAGCAATATTTTGGTCAACACATTTCCTCTTCCACCAAGGAGGTGTGGCATGTAACCAATCAGAGGCTAATTTTGATCAGCTGTGTTTGTGTACTATGTGGCCACAAACTATTTTCAAAAGGAGGAAGTCAGATAAACAAGGTGAGCTCCATCTAACATCCCAATTCAAGCTTGAGTCTAGCAAAAGTGTTGTGTGTTGAAAGAGAACTATTTATTCATTTATTGATTTATTTAACCTGTAATTTGCTTCTTGTTTTTTTTTTTTTTTTTTTGTAGAAATGAGCTGTGCCCCATGGCCAACTACAGAGGTCTGTCAACTTCAACTGGTGTGCTATGGAGACTTTAATATGCAGCCGCTAACCATCTTTTTTTCTCCCTTTTCTGCATTGCAGGAGACTATATGGAGTCCCCAGATGAGGAGAGTTTGTGTGGACAGTTATGTTGCTGCTTTAGCTGCTCCTGAGCTTATTCACGATGTAATGAAGAGTGACAAAATTTTCCAAAAGATCGACAGAGCCACTCTGATCCAGTTGTCTCATCGTCAGAGAATGTCTCCACCTTGTTTGTCATTGCTCAGAGTTCATAATTATGTCTCAATAAAAGTGAGTTTGACTGTATTATTGGTAATTGCTGCGTACATTAAAAATGTATTTAAAAACTATAAAATATGAAAGGGATCTTGACAGAACCCAATATAAAGGTTCAAAGAGGAACCTGTAAAAAATAAAAGGATTGAGGTAGAACCCCCTGTAAGGGTTCCAAGTGGAATCATAGCAGAATGAACAGGGGTTCTGTGTAGAACCACCTGGTTAGAGTCTAGGTATAACCCCAGAGTTCTGTAATGAACCCTGATGGATGGTTCTTGTTAAAACCTCAGGGTTCTTACTAAATCCCTGGATCTACCCTGATGTAGTGATGGGAATTACAGCTCTTTGATGGGAGCTGGATCTTATGGCTCCGTTCCTTTCTGAGAGCCGTTCATCGTTCTTTTTTCTTTTCTTTTTTTTAGGGGGCGGGGGTTACTAGGTTTATCTGCGAAATAATCACTAGGATAATGATAGGGTAAGATTTGGATCAGATTCAAATTTAGACATCCCACCAATATAATTTAATTTCGTATGTGTGAACTAGGTTTAGCAGCACTAAATTACTCATATTACCAGACCTAATGTCAATGATCTGCATTGTAAACATTACACAAGGTGACGCCATATCCCTCTGCTTTGTCAGTGAATTTACTACTTTGAATTTACCCTGTATGAAATGTGTTATGTAAATAAAGTTGCCTTGCCTTGAAGGCAATTCATGCAACACTTAATATTAGAAAACTTTTTATTTGCTCAATAAAAAAAGACAAGTATAATGAACTTTTGTGCAAAACAGATTTTAGTGCAAATCAGATAGATAAACAATTATCTGAAAAACATTTCACACAAGAACATTTTTAAGAATAAATAGTAAAACAACTTATCAAAATAATAATACTTTGTGCAAAAGGCCCATACTACAGCCAACTTCTGCACAATATTTCAATATTATAAAAATAGAGAAAAATAAAATAGAGAAAAATACACAGATACTACTAGTATAAACCCTGCAATGGACTAGTGAACTGTCCTGGGGTGCATGGGCGGAAATTACGGGGGGGACAGGGGGGTCCGGACCCCCCCTTCCTGGGAAAATCAGAGAGTTGTCCCCCTCAATATATCATTGTAAACATAACTATATAATTTTAAATAATATAATAATATGCATTGAAAGCACTTGCTAATTATAGACACAAAACAATGCGTTTTTAAGTTTCTAAAGATTGCGCCCCCCCTCCCCCTCCCTCTCTCATATGCCTCACAGTGGTTTGGTCCACTGCCTACCTGACTCCCCGAACCCCCACACACACACATTAGCCCTCGGTACGAGTGTCTGTGGAGGATCTCTGGAAGTGTGTCAGTGGTGGCTGACCTCCAGTAAGTAGCTGCTTCACAAAGGTTAACTTAAAACAAAGGATGTGTCAGACATTTTTCTTTACTTCTACCACTCAATAGAATAAAACACATTCACAATTGTAATCAGACTACATTTTGTTCCGTTACCTCGCGGTTGAATCTTGTGTGTCAGCGTGTTGGTACGGAGCAGCCGCGTCTCCTAATGCATGTGTGTGTATGGAGGCAGGAGGTCTATTCACAATTAAAATCCTCATAACTCACTGAATTTTCGACCGATTTTCAAGCGGTTTGGTTTGTTACAAATGCCAGACATGTATTTATGATACAGGATACTTGGTTAAATTAAAATGCGGGTTTTCATACCAAAATTATGTTTTGTAGATGGTAACAGTAATATTTCTATAATATAATAGGCTATTTAAGATTAACTTACCCTACGTAATTAGGTTCTAAGTATATTCTTTTTTTCTTACTGCATGTAAAATGGCTGCCACTATGTCATTTTGTTTATAATTTTGGAAATAAATGAAGACTTAATTCTTAAAAAAGACCCTGAAGTAAGTTTCTGGCAGGCTTCATAGCGTTCTGGACTTTTACACATTGACAGCAAAACATTAGAGATCTGCTTTTTTATGCCTAAATCTAATTAGGCATATATTAGCTTTAGTTCAGTTAATGGGTGTTGCATCTCACCTACTACTGTAAATAACCTGCATGCTGTGTGTGTGTGTGTGTGTGTGTGTGTGTGTCTATTTGTCAGCCAGCCAGGTCAGTTAAAATGGCAGAGAAAAGAAAAACAGACATCCGATCATTTTTCAGTGCACCGAAACGCCCCCAGTAATATCAAAGGCAATTTGATAAAATCTTCATAAGAAAGGAATGAAGTGCTTATGGAAATGTTTCATAATGGACCTCTATATACATTTAATACAACAGTACTTTTGGCGGCACCTTTGGTGTCCCCTTCAGGAATTGCTCTTGAGAAATTTTTCTGTTTATTGTCCCCCCCAACAGTGAAATGAAATATCCGCCCTTGCTGGGGTGTGTACACCTGAGCTGCTTTGACAAAAACAGGAGATGAGCTCCTGGCCTATGAGCCACATCGGCTCAAACAAGGCTTACTTACTTGTAAACAATAACATAATAGGGTAGCGCAAAATAATATAACGTTAGTTTCTAAACAGATAAGATGGAGCCCTCTCCTCTCCTCTCCTCTCTCCTCTCATAAAAAAAATACAATTTCAGCAGCGGCGGTCATATTACAGCACCTTGCGAGGCAGCTGGATTCGTGAGATCATGATTACGCGAGACCATCTGGCGCGTCAGGTTAAGTGGATTTAGGGCAGGCAGTGAAATTTGGGTACAACAATAAAAAGAACGGCTCTCAAGTACGACTCGGTTCCCTTCGTTCGTACCAAAGAGCTGTTGAAAAGCATCGGATCGTTCGCGAACATCACATCACTACCCTGATGCTTCCTCCCGACTCCGACGCCTCCACCTCCTGGGCGACTGTGGTGAGGGGCAAGAAAAGGGTTTCCCTCCCTCTCTTTCACGACCCCTTGGGCGAACATGACATTTTGCCCCTGTCTAAGTCTTCGACTTGCTAGCGGAGCTGGAGGACAATTCACCTCCGCCCCCTCCTCCCACTTTCCCGGGCGACCTGGTCACCTCCACCGGCAGAAAACGTCCTGTCCACATCTCCGCCACTCCTCTCTCCCCTCAGTCTGTTGAACTCTCCGCTCTCCGCCATTCTTTACCGAAGGTGGACCATGCTGTGGACTCTGCTACTAGCCTGCCGGACAGCACTGCTGACCTCGTCTGCAACCCCGTCCCCGCTGCTGGTGGCTACTTCAATCCTCCTCCGGAGTTTCTCCTTGTGGGCGACTCCATTATTAGAACTGTAGCATTTCCCAGAGGCATTACTTACTGTTTCCCAGGTGCTAAAATCCTAGATATACTCGAGTATATTCCTGCCATCATTGAACGCCACTCTACCGTCCATACAGTACTAGTGCATGTCAGGTGCAAGCAATCAATTAAACTCCAACGAGACTATGAGCTCCTAGCAGTGACAATTGAAAGTATGGGAAAGGCTTGCATTTTCTCCGGTCCAATTCCATCTCTTAGACGAAGCTCTGAAATGTTTAGTCGTCTTTTTAGTATTGACCGATGGTTACTGAACTAATGTTCTACATGTGGCTACGAGTATATCAGCCACTTTGACTCCTTTTGGACTCGGAGAGACCTTTACAAAGGAGATAATCTCCATCCCAACAAAAAAGGAATAATGGTCCTTGCTGCTAATTTCATCTCCCATTTAACCTGCTCGAAGCAGGACTGACTCAGCTCTAATAATTATTCTCATTCTACTTCCTGCTTCCCTGCTGCGAGCTCACTGTCTCCTCATATCCCAACCTACATTAGTGATAGGCGCTGGCGCCCCCCCACTGCTCGCACACGCAATTGATCTAATCTTACACACATACCTGTTCTCTCTCAAGCCTCTGTCACTAACCTGAATCCCTGTAGCCCTAAATTCCTTAAGTTTGGTTTTATCAATATTAGATGTCTCAACTAACCCTAACCCTAAAGCTCTTTTAATCAATGATCTTATTAACGAACATAGTTTTAATTTATTTGCACTTTGTGAAACCTGGCTTAAACCAGAAGACTTCCTACTATTAAATGATGCTGCCCCACCAAATTACACCTACCATCACATTGCCCGTACCTCGTCCACATGTGGCGGTGTTGCACTCATCTTTGACTCCAACATCCATCTAAGCCCAAAAAATGTTTGTGGATTCACATCATTTGAGCTTCTGGTTATGTATTCCTCAACTCTATCAAATGGCTGCAGTGATTCAGGTCTCCCACCATTCTTTGTCATTACAGTGTACCGCCCACCTGGCCCCTATACTCAGTTTTTAATTGCGTTTTCAGAGTTTTTATCAGACACAAGCTGATAATAGATGAATTATTGGTGATTTTAATATTTACGTTAACAATCCATCTGACCCACTTAACAAGGCTTTTACCTCGCTTGTTGATACTTTTGATTTTATTCAATCTGTTCAGGAGCCCACCCACAACAAGGGCAACACCATTGACTTAGTTCTCACTCATGGGCTTACTATCTGTGACCTATCAGTCTCCTCATGCCCACCTTCTCTGACCGACCATTCCCTCATACAATTTAAAGTGGAACTAAATGTCCCCACTCCTGTGCGTGGTAACACCTACAGCAGCCGTCATATCAACACCTCTACCATCACTGCTCTTGCTGAGCAGTTGCCTATCAATCTCTCCTACCTGGGTTCTCTGGACAGTTCATTGTCACTGATCATTTTAGTAACATCCTTTCTAGCACCCTTGACTCAATAGCACCTCAAAAAATCAAAAGATGCACCCGGACTAAATCAATACCCTGGTTTTCTGACACTACCCGTGCCCTTAAACGTGTTTGCCGCAGGTTTGAACACAAATGGCGAACCACATTGCTTGCAATACATCGTGTAGCCTGGAATAATAGCTTGAAAACCTATAAAACTGCACTCTACTCAGCCAAAAAAGCCTATTTTTCACATCTGATAAATATCAATAATTCTAACTCCAGGTTTCTTTTTGACACTGTAGCTCAACTTACCAATAAACGTTTCCCTGGCCAGACCACCTCCTTCTCTCCTGATGATGTCTTAGACTAAAGTTAACGACATTAGAAACACAATCATAACTACCACCGCACCCTCTTCTCTTGTCCATAATATAGGTCATCATTCCACACCCACAAATCTCAACTACTCTCTCCGGCAATTTAGTTTAATCTCCCTAGAGACCCTTACCTCTGTCATTTATGTATCCAAACCCACCACTTGCCTTCTCAATCCGCTACCCACTAAACTTCTTAAAGAGTCATTCCCACTCTTGGGAAAATATGTCCTGGAAATCATCGAGTCACTTGTCACTGGCTCTGTTCCATTCGCCTTCAAGACAGCAGTCATTAAACCATTGCTTAAGAAACAGAATCTCGACCCTGCAATCCTCAGTAACTACAGGCCGATCTCCAATCTTCCCTTTATCTCAAAAGTATTAGAGAGAGTTGTAACTGGTCAACTTACAACCTATCTATCTAGTAACAGTCTTTTTGACCTATTTTAATCTGGTTTCCGTCAATTCCACTCCACATAAACTGCACTTGCTAGGGTAACAAATGATCTTTTGGTTGCTATTGACTCTGACCTTTCATCTGTGCTCCTTCTGCTTGATCTCAGTGCCGCCTTCGACACTATTGATCACAGCGTGCTTCTAGACCGTCTACAGAATTTCACTGGTATTCAAGGTTCAGCATTGTCATGGTTTCATTCATATCTATCTGACAGAACTCATTATGTCCTCCACAACAATAATCTGTCAGCTCCCTCCACTATTAAATCTGGTGTGCCTCAAGGTTCAATACTTGGTCCTCTACTCTTCTGTATATATATGTTACTACTTGCCGATATCATCCGTAAATATGGTGTTCAATTTCATTTCTACGCTGATGACACTCAGTTATACTTACCCTTGCAATCTGGCAACCATTCCCACCATCTACTCTCAAAGCCTGCCTATCTGACATTAAAAGCTGGATTTCCTCTAATTTTTTATTGTTGAACTCTGAAAAAACTGAACTGTTAATCTATGGTAAAATCCGAAACCAGACACCTATGGTTGTCTGGTTTCGGATTTTACCATAGAGCTTGATGACATCACTATCAACCAAAGCCCTACTGTCAGAAATCTTGGTGTTTTATTTGATCCCATACTGTCCTTTGAACCCCACATTAAGTCCATCACCAAGACTGCATTTCACCACCTCCGTAATATAGCTAGAATTAGACCAATCCTCTCCACTGCTGATGCCAAAACTCTGCTTACTTATCCATCCCCAGAATGCGCAAAAAATCAGCTGGCTGGCGAGCTTTCTCCCACCATGGTCCTTTCCACTGGAATAACCTTCCCACTTCCATCAGGACTGCCCCTTCATTGTCAACTTTTAAGAAACGACTCAAAACCCACCTTTTCTCACTCTCCTATAATCAGCCCTAAACCTCCTAATTTTTCTACTGTATTATTTTTGTGATTTTATTTTGTTACGTCTCCTTGATTCTTTTATTATTGTTTAATTGTTGTAAAGTGTACTGAGACACCCTGGTGTGATATTGCACTTTAAATAAACTTTGACTTGACTTTATAATCTGCCAGCTCACACTGCCGTTCATTCATGCCACTGCTCTTGACCCAAGTCGATGCAAATTCCTTCCACCACCCCAACCTCCTCCTGTTATTATCTGTTCCCAGGATGCTTGTGCAAGCTATCTCTGAATTATATCTGGTTTTATGTTGGTTTCATATTATTAATGATATGTCTACTATGCCTTGGGGGGTTTATTGCGCTCCCCGCAGAATCTCTCGCACGCTGCTTGGATTCATTGGGGATCCTCAAGAGCTGAGCTTTTCCGCCACATACAACTGTATAACCATTAGTGCTATAATGCTCCAAACTCCTTTGACATAAGTGTCTCTGACTGAACGGTTTTTCTGAGTTGGATAATTCTCAATGACTCTAGGGATGCTGCGTTCCTGGGCCTTCTCTATCTGTAGTATTCCCATATTTGAGGCTCTTGTCCATCATTGTGGTCCTCAGCCATTGCAAATTTCTTCCACTCGGCTAGCTAGCGTTAACCAATATGACGTTGAACACAGGCTTCACCCTCTAACATGCTCTATTGGCTTAACCACTCATCTAGTCGCCTCAGTGCACTGAAATGTGCATGCATGTGCTCAGCCAATCAGGATGAGCCTATGCCAAGGATGGCGTCGTCAGATTCAGCGATGGCAAAGTACTGCTGACCTGCCTGGACTGATCGCTGTAATGGACCCGCATGAGACTTGCTTCGAGTGCCCCGGTCCCGCCAACGCCGCTATAGCATCAGCAATCCGCCGGACTGCATTAACTGCAGGTCACAGTCTATGGCGAGGCGCTGGCAGTCCTGGGTTTTCCCAACGCTACGCGCGTTCCCCGGGATCTAGCTCCGGTGTGACGATAGTGAGGCGGAATCTGGCCTAGTGCCTGAGCAGGCAGTAGGGGGAAAACCGTCACATCAACCTATTGGAACTGACCAGGGTCATGCTGGTCCTGCACCTCTATTACAGGGGAAAGATGTGTCAGTGAGACCAACAACCGGTTGATAGTGGCCTAAATCAACAGACAGGGTTGCGTTCGATCCACAAGGGCCGCGGAGAACCTGTGGCAATGGGCCATGGAGCACCTCCGTTCTCTCAATGCGCTGCACATTCCAAGCCTGGAGAATACAGGGGCCGACCTCATGTTGAGGGGCGGGCCTCTGGAGGACAAATGGAGGTTACACCCCGACATTGTGGACCAGGTTTGGTCGCAATTTGGGAGGGCGGAGATGGACATGTTTGCCACAAGTCAAAACACCTACTGTACGCTATGGTTCTCTCTGTTTCCCTGGTTCTGTCTCTGTTTCTGTGGGTGGCCGCGTTTGGACACGCACCATGGCCAAGGAAGCTGTTGTATGCTTCCCTCCCCCTCCGTCTCTCAATCTGCAATCCAAATGTAAACAAAGGGTAGCCCCACCACATAAAACTAAAGCTTGCCTTTCATTTAATTTAATTTATTTCTTTATTTTTAAACAGGGACAGTGCACAGTAATTGATCCGAGGGTAATTGTGCCAGTGTTAGCCAAATGGCTAATTTTCAACTGTCGTCCCTGTGGCCAGAAGTGTGTTATTGGCCAGAAACTGTGCCTCAATGGGGTTGGACAAATGTTATCACTCTCAAATTGAATGATTGACCTCTAAATACAAGGAATAGCAGTTTGTAATAGCTAAAAATGAGTGTCAGATGTACATTGAAGCTGTGAAGGGTTTGTATTTTTTGTGAACAGGCTAGTCTCTTGAGTTAGGGTGGGTGCTTACGAGAGGGAGGGGAGCCCAATAGGACGTGTGTGCCCAGGGGCCCTGTGGTTGGTTAATGCAGCCCTGGGCATTACATCACTTTGTTGGAGACTAGCTGCACAACCAGCTTCCTTCCTGCCTCAATCTGGTCCGGAGATGAGATGATTCACCCAAATTCTGACAAACAGATGAGTTCAGTGTAAGAGAGTCAAACAACAGATACAGAAGTCACAAGCAAAGAGAGATGCAGAAATGGCGAGGTTTGTCCAACGAGATGAACTTGAAATAATGGAGGTCAACGAGGATCATCTCATGAGGGCTAATTCTGTTGAGGGGCGTCAGCAGGCCGCCCAGAAACATGGTAAGGAAAATATGGGAAGAGAAACTGAAGTTACATATTGTGCACAAAATCTTCCTTCTACTTATTTCTAGGTCTTCAAAGAAAATTGGTTAATATTTTGAAGATTCAATCTCATGAAGCTCTGGTAATTGATCCATTTGTTACTATAGAAGTCTTTTGAAAAAGCAATTTTAATTAGTATTTTTTTGTTGGATTTTAAGAAATTGATGATTGTATGTTTTACAATTAGCATTTGGCACCTGCACAGATGGGATCCAACAGATGCTGAACCCCTGCCTCTTTGCCAAGTATATATTTTGATTACGATCATTGTCACTTAAAACAGGATAGCAAGATGACGTACCCTACTTAAAAAGGGTACCCAACCCTCCATCCAAATGTCTTTGCATACTGCTTTTTTAATGTGAAATTTCAAAAAATGAAGTTGTTCTTGTGTCCTCACATGTGGCACTTCTAGGCAAATATAAATCAGTGTAAATCATTGCCTTCTGGTTTCCCTTCCAATGATTAGATTCCCTTGATACATTTTCTTTACACTGAAAGGCATACTTGAGCAGCTTAAGTGAAAATGGCATCACAAGCTGATTTTCCACATGTGAATGTTTGTTCTGCAGAGGGAAAACTTTACAGGCTGGTCTTGGTGAGCTTTGGGCTGCTGTGTGTTACACAAGCTGCTCTCAACATCTCTCTGCGTCTCATCTTGTGTAAGTGTCATTCTATTTTTATTTCCTTATGCTTGTTCACTGCCAAGAGCAACAGATATCTCAGTTCCTCAAACCCAGTAGGACTAATTCAAGAAAAGTGTTTTTGTCTTGAAATTTCTTTCAGATAATTCAGATGCGCAGAAGCTTGAGCTGTTGAAGATGGAGAGAGACCAGATAAAGACCAGTAACAACAGCCTGACTGAAGCAAAAGACCAGTTACAGACCAGTTACAACCGCCTGACTAAACAGAGAGACCAGTTACAGACCAGTTACAACCGCCTGACTAAACAGAGAGACCAGTTACAAATCCGTTGCAACGTCCTGACTGAAGAGAGAGACCAGTTACAGACCAGTAACAACATCCTGACTGAAGAGAGAGACCAGTTACAGACCAGTAACAACATCCTGACTGAAGAGAGAGACCAGTTACAGACCAGTTACAACATCCTGAAAGAGAGTTTATGTACCCAGAGTGAGTAACTCTGTTGACCAGAATAAGTAAAATGATGTCATTAAATGAAGGCAGTTCACATAGTTATTATTTTGTGTGTGAGTGTTTAACATACATGTTGTGTTGTATTGATTTGTTGCAGCACAAACATATCCACATTGTTGGATTGAATTTAACTCTAACTGGTACTACGTCTCCAATGAGAGGAAAACCTGGGAAGAGAGCAGACAGGACTGTCTGAGGAGAGGAGCTCATCTGGTGATCATCAACAGCAAAGAGGAGCAGGTGTGTGTGTGTGTGTGTGTGTGTATGTGTGTGTGCACACACATACTAGTACAACATCTGTTTTCCAATGTACATAGTCCACGAAAGTCACTATATGACTTGAATGATAAAACTGTACGTTTGGTAAGACAGTGGGCTGGCTTAAATACGCGTAGTACACGCAATAGTAAATGGGAATGTGGACTGGGGGTTCCTAACTTTGAATGGACATATATTGCTACGAGGCTCTGCCATCTATTAAATATGCTTAACAGTGATGGTCAATGTGTCAGAGAGCTTGCTAGAGCTTCTCTGTTCCTGGACCTACAGAGGCGCAAGGTCCCCGTGAGTCGGATCCTAGTTTCCTGGGCTTCAAGAGGAAACCCAGTGGAAAGCTGGACAGTCGCTCCCCTGGCTTCGGCGTGTGGTCGGACTGGCCCGACTTGAACGACCTATGTGGCTGGGCAAAAGTTACTCTGGAGTGGGTAGGGTCTAACTCCGAGGCGGTGAATGTCTCGGTGGAGGTTATATCTGACCCCAGTATCTCTGTGAGAGCGACTGTGAATGTCGGTGGAACAGAACATCAACTTCCACTAACAAATGCCCGAGGTCACCTCTTGAGGGCGCAACAACAGAGACAACGGCAACGCTGGACTGAGTTGAAACTTCAAGGGAAGCTAGCATGTCTCCCTGTTGCAGATCACTCTGTCTCCCACACAGTGTTCAAAAAGATGAGAGCATTGTCATCTTCACTGTAAAAGCAAGATTACAGGTTTTACCAACTAAGCTTAATCTTTCCATCTGGCTTCCTGACAGTCATGCTCCTCACTGTGAACACCATGGTCACGAACAGATAGCTGAAACCATGTCTCACATCTTAAATGGTTGCCATGTATACAGGGGCCTTTACATATGTAGGCACGACAGAATAGTGGATTTGATATCGAAAGATATCACATCTATTTTCAGGTCTTCTATAATGCTTTTTAAGCATTCTACTGTGAAGCCGAGCATGTTCAGTCTGTGTAGTGAGGATTCAGAAGTGTTCTCTAATATTACAGCTAACACCCCTGATGTTGTTGTTGTCAATGAAGATCTTAGAGAGGTGTTCGTTCTAGAGGTCGGCTGTACTTTTGACTACAGCCTAGAGGAAGCCTTTCTAACCAAGATGCTGAAATATCAACAGCTGGAGCAGACCATTTCACAGCTAGGCTACAAGTGTAAACTTTTAGTTTTCATGTTTGGCAGCCTGGGTCATGTGCACAAGCTAGTTGTGAGGGGCCTTCAGGTGGCTGGTCTCCCTAAGAGAAGGGCCAAGCAGTTAGCGAGGTATTGTTCAGTATCTGCTATCATTGGTAGCCGCTCAATATGGAGAAGGTGTTGCTTTTTATACCCATGAAGTGGATCCTGTCTGTTATCCTTCGACCTGCCACCGTTTTCATCCTGTGTGTATGCAACAATGTGGCTGCCAATTAGGCACTTATGTAACTGACTGACTCAATATCTGACTGCATTAATAGTGTTTATGTCCTTTGTATGCTTGTATTTATGTGGACATAAATAAATCTTTCATCTGTGTGTGTGTGTGTGTGTGTGTGTGTGTGTGTGTGTGTGGGGGGGGGGGGGGGGGGGGGGGGGGGGGGGGGGCGTTAAACCCTCTCTACCCTCCTTCAGTTCTTGCTATCATCACTTGAACCCTCTAATTACTTCTCCACAAACAGAAATTCCTGGCTGGACTAAACAAGAGGGTGTGGATTGGTCTGACAGACAGAGAGGAAGAAGGGACCTGGACATGGGTGGATGGATCACCTCCGACCACAGCGTAAGATCTGATCACATTTTTTCTGACAAATGAAAAGTGAGACTTCAAGAGTTACTGTAGCTATGGACGATGTCTTCACCACAGGGTTTGACTCCTTGTCCTCCTGTGTTTCAGGTACTGGGGACAGACGCAGCCTGACAATGGGGACAACGTCAGACAGTCCTCTGTTAGGACAGAGGACTGTGCTGAGCTGTACAATGATTATAGTCACCCTTTGAACAAATGGAATGACCTGCCATGTGACGTAAAGATCAGCTGGATCTGTGAGAAGGTGGTGTGACAGTTCCTCAATAATACAGCTTTGATAAAGCCCTTTGTTAAATATTTACCTACATATATCATTCTCATATTCTCATATAGCATAGTATAATGGCTGTAGAGAAATGAGACCACCGTGGTGAAAGCTGGTTTATTCTATGTGTTTACTCTGTGTGCCTGGAGTACGATTTGGAGCAAAATGTGCAGGACTGACTTATGGCACGAAGGAGGAGCCTGACCCAAACCAGAAGAGGACTGTCTCACTCTGCTTGTGTGTAGTATGGAAGCATTATATTATGTTGTATTATAGGTGAACAAATACATAAACAAGTCCAGATGCTGTCCAGTCCCATGGTGCCTAGCTAGGTGTGCAGCATCAACTGTTGCTGTAGTTGAAGTTCCTACAGTCCTGGGCCCTCATTTATCATATGCATATGTACAGAAATTGAATTGTTGGTAACTGAGGTTATGGCACACCACAAAGTACTTTCTGGAACACTCGATGGTAGATTAATAAACAAGCGAAAAAATACAGCCTGTCAGCAGGTGTGAGCTGCATTAAACTGTTTTATCAGCAGAGCAGTGGCAGAAATTTAAAAAAAACTTTGACCTGAATCCAAAATAATTATAGTCAACAAGAGGGACATTGCTGCAGCAGGCGGAGGACAGACTGAGACCAGCCTGTCCGATGTGGACCGGCCACTTTGGACCAAACACTTGCCTCCTGTCGTGATAAATAATTATCATTTGAATATATTTCTCTAAGCCTGCAGGTCCTCCCTGATGGAGAAGGTGGGGGCAGAGGTCCAATAATAAAACCGGCTTTGGAAAATAACATCTACTGAGTAGCCACTCATCACTTTCAGTTAAAACGTTGGTGCGCTGTCTGTTTTTTACGCACACAACAATCAATGTCTTATTGTTGCCTTTTATGATTGCCTATACCCTGAATTTTAACACCCATATTAATATTTAAAATGATGCCAATTAGTCGATTTAATCAGTATGCTTAAATGGACTAGATAATATAGTTGAACAATATGCACTGTTGAAATTGTTTATGAATGGTATAACATGCACTTTTAGTCTCAACTACTGAAGCCTAAGGAATTTTATATTAATAATTATGAAAAGGCCTATTCATTTGATTGTCTGTCCCTGTCGTTCTTGGTGGTCTTTCATTTTCAACCGCTTGGTGCTGTGGGTAAGCATGGGCAGGGCTGTGCTTAAATTCACGCATATTCTCAAGCATACCGGTAAGTACAGACTGATAAAATCCGACTCTTTGCTTGGAAATGGTCGTACGCATGGTTTACACACATATTTGTAGATATTTGTTGATAAACGAGGGCCCAGAAATAGTCAGAATAACCACATCATTCACCAGTGTATTGTCAAGAAGAATAGAGCCACTCTACTGTACAGCTACACTCCAGTAGGTTTGCTGTATTTCAGTATATAATAACATAGTAGTCTGGTTGCCAAAATGTTTCATTAGCATTGGTCAAATTCCAGCATCATTGGAGTTTTTGCTCATTTCCTGCATTCCCTTGCTGTTTTACATCACTGTACATCGTTTCCAGTGTTTTCATCACGTTATGAGATATTTGCTATTTTTCCTATATTTTACTTGTTTTTAAAAGTATATATTTTGAAATAAACGCAGTCTAAATATTACGAGTTAATCCCAGTAAAGAGTTTCACAAATGCATATCATGACTAAAATAAACAAGGATGATCACAAATGTGTTTTCCTGTCCACAAACAAACGCCATCCAACTTGAATAAATGTCAAACAATTCCATTTATAAATACCACCCAAATTGAATAAATGTCAAACAATTCCACATATATATTTAAAATTTAGAAGATTATTTTTTCCAAAGTTATATATTGCATTTGAAGTGCTTCATGTGCATATTTATGTTAAAAAACATCCATGAGTTTTTTTTTGCATTCATTTAGGCCTACAGGTTGTCAAATCTGCCTTCACATCACCTGACATGTGGATTCGGTTGCATTTGTTTGCGGATTTTTCAGATGATTCTGTGTCCCATAAAAAACAAGCTTTAATTTTACAGACTATAGCTGGCAGAAGCATCTTGCTTTAGTTTTCTGTTGACTGGAATGGGTTGTGACTGACAGAATGCAAGTCCTAACGATACCATTACATCACTGTGTTGGAGACTAGCTGCACAACCAGCTTCCTTCCTGCCTCAATCTGGTCCGGAGATGAGATGATTCACCCAAATTCTGACAGACAGATGAGTTCAGTGTAAGAGAGTCAAACAACAGATACAGAAGTCACAAGCAAAGAGAGATGCAGAAATGGCGAGGTTTGTCCGACAAGATGAACTTGAAATACTGGAGGTCAACGAGGATCATCTCATGAGGGCTAATTCTGTTGAGGGGCGTCAGCAGGCCGCCCAGAAACATGGTAAGGAAAATATGGGAAGAGAAACTGAAGTTACATATTGTGCACAAAATCTTGCTTTTACTTCTCTAGGTCTTCAAAGAAAATTGGTTAATATTTTGAAGATTCAATCTCATGAAGCTCTGGTAATTGATCCATTTGTTACTTTAGAAGGCTTTTGAAAAAGCTATTTTAATTTGTCATTTTTGTTGGATTTTGAGAAATTGATGATTGTATGTTTTACAATTAACATTTGGCACCTGCACAGATGGGATCCAACAGATGCTCAACGCCTGCCTCTTTGCCACTTATAAATTGTGTCTTAATGTATTTTTGTTTAAATATTCTGATTATGATCATAGTCACTTAGAACAGGATAGACAGCAAGATGATGTGCCCTACTTAAAAAGGGTACCCAACCCTCCATCAAAATTTCTTTACATACTGCTTTTTTAACCCATTAATGTCTGCGGTGGAAATGTAATATTTCCTTTGCAGTACTTAAAGTAGCTAAACTGAGCACAAATCTGTTGGATTGTTTAAAATCGGTGAAAGTATGAGGCCACAGTGCAAGTTTTTCTTAATATACTATTTTTAGTAGTTAGTCACAAGGGCTCTCTGATTTTATCAGTTTTCACAAAAACACTGTAAATATAGGTTCCCATGATCACATGTTCAAAAAAATGTTTGCACTTCGGGGCCAGATAGACCCAAGTAAAAATCAATTATAAAAAATTATTCTCCAATGTGTTTTCAGGGAGAAATGATGAAGTAGCTCCACACTCATGCGTTTGATCTTGTGTGAAATGCCATGATTTTTTGATTTTCAATACAAAACACCTCTTGAAAAATAGGTTAGGAATTTCAGATCGTCATAAGTTTTTTTTACACACATGATCTGGGCTCAGAATCATGGCATTTCACACAAGATCAAACGCATGAGTGTGGAGCTACTTTTCGCATCATTTCTCCCTGAAAACGCATTGGAGAATAATTTTTATAATTGATTTTTACTTGAGTCTATCTGGCCCCAAAGTGCAAAAAATGAACATGTGACCATGGGAACCTATATGTACAGTGTCTTTGTGGAAACTCATCAAATCAGAGAGCCCTTGTGACTAACTACTGAAAAGGGAATTGTAAGGGGAAAGTCGGGGTGCAAGGGGTTTTAACATACATACCTGACTCGCGCTGTGGTTTCTTGGCATGTCATTTAACTTTCTCTTTGCAGCCCCCGAGGGTTGTTTTCTTTTTGGCGGAGCCATACTGCATCATCACCAGTAACTCCACAGAATCAGTGCTTTTGATTGGTTTTATGATCACTGGCACATCATTTAAGAACTGTTTTGTTTTTTTTCGACTGTAGAAAAAAAAATAAAGGATGCGTGAGACCCTAGGCGTTTGTGAGGCCCTAGGCATTTGCCTATTCAGCCTATTGGGAGCGCCGGCCCTGCTGCTAACTAAAACAAAGTGGAGAGAGCAAATTACCCCCATATTGGCCTCTCTCCACTGGCTTCCTATCGTGTACAGAATTGATTTTAAAATTGTATGGCTGACTTTTAAATCTATTCATAGTTTGGCCCCAACGTATATCTCCGAACTTTTAACTCCCCTTGAACAACAACGCTCACTGAGATCCACTGGAAAAGCTCTGTTGTCAGTTCCAAAGTCCAGACTTAAGACCAAAGGAGACTGAGCTTTTGCAGTGAGGGCCCCCAAGTTGTGGAACGGCTTGCCCGAAACTATTAGAAGGGCCGAGTCTATCACTGCTTTTAAATCACAATTGAAAACATACTTTTTTAAACTTGCTTTTTCCTAATTGTTTTATTCTCCTTTTCTGTTGGCTTTTATTATTTGAATGTATTTTTATGCTATTTCTTGTATTTATTTTATGTCATTGTTTTAATCTTCTGGTGTTCAGCAACTTTGTTAAGAAAAGTGCTATATAAATACAATTATTATTATTATTCTATCTATCTATCTATCTATCTATCTATCTATCTATCTATCTATCTATCTATCTATCTATCTATCTATGTATGTACAAATATTTTTTAATAGAAATATGTATAAACAGACCTACATGCTATAGCTACATATTATTCATTAAGTACATTTTCCACAGCAGCCTGCTGTACTGTAGACTCACATTATTACATGCATGTATGAGCTGTGGCATTACATCACTGTGTTGGAGACTAACTGCAGTCAGGTTCCTCCCCGCCTTAGTGTGGTCTTGAGATGTGGTTTACCCAAATGCTGACAGAGTTCAGTCTAACAGAGTCAAACAACAGATGCAGAAGTCACAAGCAAAGAGAGATGATGAAATGGCGAGGTTTGTCCGACGAGATGAACTTGAAATAATGGAGGTCAACGAGGATCATCTCATGAGGGCTAATTCTGTTGAGGGGCGTCAGCAGGCCGCCCAGAAACATGGTAAGGAAAATATGGGAAGAGAAATTGAAGATTTCAGATTTCCTTGATATATTTTCTTTACACTGAAAGGCATACTTGAGCAGCCTAAGTGAAAACGGCATCACAAGCTGATTTCCCACATGTGAATGTTTGTTCTGCAGAGGGAAAACTTTACAGGCTGGTCTTGGTGAGCTTTGGGCTGCTGTGTGTTACACAAGCTGCTCTCAACATCTCTCTGCGTCTCATCTTGTGTAAGTGTCATTCTCTTTTCATTTCCTTATGCTTGTTCACTGCCAAGAGCAAGCGATACCTCAGTTCCTAGTAGGACTACTTCAAGGAACATGGTTTTCTCTTAAAATTTCATTCAGATAATTCAGATGCGCAGAAGCTTGAGCTGTTGAAGATGGAGAGAGACCAGATAAAGACCAGTAACAACATCCTGACTGAAGAGAGAGACCAGTTACAGACCAGTTACAACATCCTGAAAGAGAGTTTATGTACCCAGAGTGAGTAACTCTGTTGACCAGAATAAGTAAAATGATGTCATTAAATGAAGGCAGTTCACATAGTTATTATTTTGTGTGTGAGTGTTTAACATACATGTTGTGTTGTATTGATTTGTTGCAGCACAAACATATCCACATTGTTGGATTGAATTTAACTCTAACTGGTACTACGTCTTCAATGAGAGGAAAACCTGGGAAGAGAGCAGACAGGACTGTCTGAGGAGAGGAGCTCATCTGGTGATCATCAACAGCAAAGAGGAGCAGGTGTGTCTGCGTGTGTGTGTGCGTATGTGTGTGTGTGTGGGGCGTTAAACCCTCTCCACCCTCCTTCAGTTCTTCCTTTGATCACTTGAACCTTGCTTTTTTTAAAATTAACATCTAATTACTTCTCCACAAACAGAAATTCCTGGCTGGACTAAACAAGAGGGTGTGGATTGGTCTGACAGACAGAGAGGAAGAAGGGACCTGGACATGGGTGGATGGATCACCTCCGACCACAGCGTAAGATCTGATCACATTTTTTCTGACAAATGAAAAGTGAGACTTCAAGAGTTACTGTAGCTATGGACGATGTCTTCACCACAGGGTTTGACTCCTTGTCCTCCTGTGTTTCAGGTACTGGGGACGGACGCAGCCTGACAATGGGGACGGATTTTTAAAAGTTGGACCAGAGGACTGTGCTGAGCTAAACAATGATTATAGTGACCCTTTGAACAAATGGAATGACCTGCCATGTGACGTAAAGATCAGCTGGATCTGTGAGAAGGTGGTGTGACAGTTCCTCAATAATACAGCTTTGATAAAGCCCTTTGTTAAATATTTACCTAAACATATCATTCTCATATTCTCATATAGCATAGTATAATGGCTGTAGAGAAATGAGACCACCGTGGTGAAAGCTGGTTTATTCTATGTGTTTACTCTGTGTGTTCCAGGGTTAGGGTCATTCAATGTATTGTCAAGAAGAATAGATCCACTCGTTTGCTGTGGTAGGTTAATTGTGTAAAATCTATGGGGTCAGATTTGTCAAAAAAATAAATGCACAAAATATTTTCCTGTCCACAAACAAATGCCACCCAGTTTGAATAAATGTCAAACAATTCAACAAATAAATACCACTCAACTTGAATACATGTCAAACAATTCCATACATACTGTATATTTCCAAGTTGGAAGTTATATATTAATATCATAAAAATTGTATTTGAAGTGCTTCATGTGCATATTTACGTCAAAAACGTGAGTTTTTTGCATTTATTTATTGGTTGTCAAATCTGCATTCACAAATCTCGTGTGGATTCAGTTGCATTTGTTTACGGATTTCTCAGATGATTCTGGCCCCATAAAAAACAAACTTTGTTTTCCGTTTAATTTTTACAGACTATAGCTCGGGAGGCATTTTGCTTTGGTTTGCCCGTTGGCTTGAATGGGTTGTGATCACAGAACTTGAATAGATTAAGGGATTAATTAATGGATTAATGAATCCATTCAAGTTCTGTGGTTGTGATTGACAGAAGGCGGGTCCTATACTATACTAGGTACTATTTTTTTTTTCGTAAATAACTCAGAGTTTTGTGGGTGTGAAAAATTGACTCTGGTATTTTTTTCCATGTCCCCATTAATATACGATGAAGCCAAGGCAATTTGAGTACCTCTGATCTGAGATAGCACACATGGTTGAAAATGTGGTTGGGTTATGATAAGTTTCCACGGAGATGTTCTCATGGTTTCTCATGCTTTGGCGCCCCGCTGGTTTCACTTCCTTCAGTGCGGTGTTAGCTTGATGTCTTTTCTAGATGTCTTTTTCTAAACATTTTGAATACTTCCTCTTTGTCAAATTGTAATAGTTGTGTTCAATCCCTGACCATGGCAGGGAGAAGAAAAGCAGTGAAGGAAAGGCACAGAAAGAAATGAGGAGACAGAGTACTGATAGCACGATTGATGAGATGTTAATAGACCGGATAAATGGATCTGAAAGCGGCTTCATACATTTGAACTATGTAAAGCTGCACTAGGCAACTTCTCATGTTGGCGACTGAAAATGACAGCGAGAAAATTTGATTCAATACCCAGAAATCCTGTAAGGTGACATCAGTAAACTGCACACAACAGATATAGTCAAGTCAGAGTTTATTTGTATAGGCCTGAAAGTGATAATGTATTTCTTGATTTTGGTTACACCTTTGGTGATAAACGATCATTGTTTTGGTGTTTTGCACTCAATGTAGGCTCTGGCCCAACATAATAATAAAGACACTCACTGTAAACTAATCCTCTCTTGTATTTATTCCAAATAGGAAACATGCAGGAAACATAAAACGCATCACTTCCTGTGTGCCAGAGAAGTTTTCCCGGAAAAGAGGAACCCCCACATAGGTGCTTAGAAAAGCAAATATAAAAGTTTTGAACTGGCTACAGCTTGAATCACTATCAATTAGTGATAGAGAGTAGTAAAATTGACTTTTGTATATATGACAAACGTTGTGGATCATTACTTTAATTACAGTTACAGTCTCATAGGGCTTCACAGCACCCGCATTCTAAATTATATAAATTACAACAAGTGAAACCCCACCCCCCACCCCCCACCCCAACTTTAAACACTCAGTGAAAAACTCCCCTGATATAGGAAAAAAGAAATGGAAGAAACCTTGGGATGGGCAAGTCAGTCAATGAAAGGCTTCTAAGTCAAAACATACTTTATTAAACCTAAAATCAAAAAAGTGCACAAAAAAGCTACTCAAATTCAGCAACAAAAGTAGGCTAATTGTGATTCATTACTTCCAACTTTGCAGGTCCCCAAGAATCTGCACAGTTTGTAGATGGGGCAGAGTTCACAGCCTCTAGTATGAAGCAAAGAGACTGAATAGGGGAAGAATGACAAGTTGCGGAAAAATGAGGAAGAACAGAAGTACAATATTGTGCAAACTGACTAATGAGAAAGACAGAAAAGAAGACGCAGATCATAAATCGGTGCACTGCAAAGAAAACACTGTCACTAACTTTTCATTGCACTCCAGTGGGGGAAATATGGTGAGGTTTGTCCGTAAAGAGCAGTCTGGCATCACAGAGGAATATGCAAACGTCTCTGAGACTTCAGCCAACAGTGTTGGTACCTTAAAGAGGCGCTCCGCTGCAGTTAATGGTGAGACAGAAAGCCTAAAAATGTAACAATCATTTATATTTCAGTTTTAACCGTAACAGCAACATGGGTGATGATGAAAAAATCTGTCTTTTATAATTATTTTCCCAATGTTTTATGAATCAGGAATGGCAGGATATAATTTCAGAACTTCAAGGAAAAACCCTCTAAATAAAATCTAAAGAAAAATCAACTTTTAGTGTTTAAAAGTAAATGTGTATGTGTGCGCATATACCTTATTTTTATAGACTTGCTTTTATGCAATGTCTTTTATCCTGTTGTTTGTACCCTCTATTAATATTTTATCCTGTGGTGCCTTCTTGTTTTTACTTGTTTTCATTTATTTTTTAATTCTAATGTTTTATTATTATTAGTAACATTATTTGTATGTGTGTGTGATTTCTGCGTACAGGGGGAAGACTCTGGATAGTTGGTGTGAGCTTTGGGTTGCTGTGTATCCTACAAGCTGCTCTCAACGTCTCTCTGCGCCTCACTCTCTGTGAGTCAAATCAAGTTTTGTCTCTACTTACATCCAGTGTCCCCCTGACTTAGATTGCTATTCTACATCTGCTCATCATACGACCAGAAAGTAGAAACGGTTACCACTAGAGTGTGTATAAACTATGATCATTTGCTTTCCAAATCTGTTTCTCTAAATTTGTTCCAATCAGCAGTGTAGATCACTTGATTAATAATAAAATTGCATATAACGGCTTATTGTAATTCTGCGTTTTTGTGTTCAGCCTCACCCATAGTTGTCGTCCAACTCAGTAACATTCATGATTAGCAATTTCTGATACTCTATCCGGTTTGGATATTATTATTTTGTTATTATTAAGTTGTGGGAGGCCGACATTGAGAGCCAGAAATAACATTTGGGGAAGTTCAGAATCATAAAGTTTGAGAAAAAGGTCATGGTCAGGTGCACTGCTGGAGAATAACACCACACAGTCACAAGGAAGCTAACGTCATTCTCTAAGATGAAGTAGGAGAGGAAGGGACTTCCCAGTTTTGAGTTCTTGCTTCATGTTTTTAGCCTACTACCCGCCCGTCCTTTCCTTCTCGTTCTCCATCCCACTTATTCCCATTTTTCCAAATGTGTAGTAGGCAGAGGCCGACTGAAAACAGTGCAATTCAGCACTCTTTACCACTTTTTAGGCAGCTTGTCAAGGGTTGGATGAAAGCGTGATGTCATCTGCAAAGTGTGACAGGTTATTCCTCCCAAAGCTGGAAACCAGAGATGCAAGGCTCTAATCTGTGATGTTATCAAGAAACATTATGTGGAAGTGCTCAAATGAGAATGTAATTAGAGACTTTGAAGACACAGTGTGCATAAAGTGACAGAATACTCACAGATTGAGTCTTGGCTCTCATGGCTGCTAGCTTCGGGAAAGATTGGTTTGTATCCATCTATGATTAATGGATTGATGCAATATCTGAATTCTGTTTTAAAGTGAATTGTCCTTTTAACTGAGGACATGATCTGATTCTGGTACAAGTGAAGGTGACGTCTCTGCTCAAAATGTCAACCTAAGATAATCTACTGTAAGTGTCGCGCTGACAAAAAGGGTGTGTGTTCTTGTGCTTGGCATGCGGGTGAATTCACTTTTCCATGTCATTCTTTCTGCTCTCAGACAGTTCTGACAGTGTGACACCTGGTATAGAGACCGGGTGCAAAGCCCTGACTGAAGAGAGAGACCAGTTGGAGAGGAAGCTGAATAATATTGGTGAGTGCTATGAGGATGAAATTAGTTAGTTAGTTATTGTTTTTGCTGGAATTCTTTCTTTCTTTCTTTCTTACTTTTTCTCCCCTAAAAGTGTCTGCAGCTCAGAAACCGTAAGTCCTACAGCAACCATATTTGGCAGGTGGGCTCCTACGGCCCCCCACTACTCAGGCAAGGCAGCCCATGTATATTGGCCAGATGGTGGCGCTATAACAAGCAACTTTACGTTTTGGCCAATAACTTCTGAACCGTGTGTCGTAGACTGAACATTTTTGTGTCCATAGATTCTTTGGAAGGTGCCGAGTCCAACCCATATATCACTTTCAATGTCCACCATATTGTATTGTCTGCCATTTTGAATTCTTTATGAAACACTTTTTTCGCAACTCCTCCTAGGCCGTTCACATCCAATTCACATGAAACTTGGTGTGGAGAATCTTGGGACTGTCCTCTTTCAAAGTTGCATAAAGGTTATTGATAGGTTGGTTTGGCTTTTATCGACCAATAAACTTTTAACGAAACATGTCCTAACACTAAATTGGTCATAACTCATTAACCATTCATCTAATCAAGCCAAAGTTTGAAACACATGTTGACCAGTGTTGCTTGAACACGGTCTCAAAAGCATTTTGAGCTCTACCACTAGTGGGTGCTACAAATGCAAAAAGTTTATATCTCATAATTGACTGCATAGATTTTAATGAAATTTTTCACACGTGCTAGGATCATGTCCAAGTCGATCCAATAAATTTGGTCATGATTGATGAAAGTGGGCTTGGCTTATTGCATAATAACCAAATCTTCAGAGATATTAAAGTCAAAACTTCAAAAATTCATAAAAATTCAGCCGTATGTCCTAGAGAGCTGAAATTTTCAGAACATGTCGGCTGAAGTGAGATAAATCTTTCGTACACTGGTACCTACCCCCGATTCTGAAGTCGCCCCCCTCTGTTTATAGCAAAAACTGACTGTGATCCCACAGTGTTGTCCTCCTAAACCATATGTTACAGGAAAAAAACAACATGATTTTTGAAATCGTCATACCTTAAATTAGTAAACAGCCAAAAAATTTTAATGATATCTTGTAAACTGAGTGTACGGTAGATGGAAATGTGCATCTCCAAATAGTTTGATAAATTGACAATGTGATATGTTCAAGATAGTTTGATCAATCTTCATCAAACTAAAGACAAGTGATGTCTGGACTCTCAAGATGATGTCTGTAAAGCAATGTGTAAGTTGATTAATGTGGGGCACTAATACAGTAATAATATTCTTTCTGAGGCTTTCAATATGGGACTATCACCTATGACCTATTACTTGTCCCTTTGTTTTGTTTGAGTGGTTAAGCGCAGGTCTTTAGACCACAAGATTGTAAGTTCAAGTCCCTGATGAACTGTGACTGTTTCGAAGTTTCATGAGAAGTAAATCAACACTAAATCACACAGTGCAGAAAACTCAACTTGACATCATCTGTGAATGGCAAAACATCTAATTGGCATCACTGATTGGGGTGTGGCCAGATGTTTCAACCCACAGAGAGCAGTGCAGCAGCAGTTTTGTGGCCCATGTGACTTACTATTGTTTTATTCATTAGTGGAGAGCACTACAATGTTCTATAAAGTGATTAGCACAGTCAATCTGTCAATCATAGGCTGCAGTATCACAATACTTCTCCCTTTAGTTAGCCTCTCCTCAGTAGACCTGTGACAGGCATTTGGCTCAGTAGGTAAGGCATCAGCATTTCCTGTGGAAGGTTGTGGGTTCAAATCCAGGTCGTTAGTCATCATGAACAAGTCATGGAAAGTTTGGCCATTGTGAATAACTTCAACAATGTGGCTGCAATGAAAAGATTAACTTGACAGAAGTCACGGGCTGGTGTTAAGCTGTAACTAACAGACTGCATGTCCCATCTTCACAACATGTCAGTTTTTGTGTGTGTCTTTCTACCTTCTGTAATGTTTTGTCTATCTGTCTGTCTTTTCAAATTGTGCTTTGACCCCGCAATCGCCGCTTGCGGCTATATTTCTATTTTTGTATTCTTTTTTGTTATTGCTTGGGTTCCCTTTTCATTTCATGAGAGTAAAGATTGTTTTTCTAACATTTCCTCTTACGCTGGTGGAGTAACAGGGCAGCAGTGGTGCAGCCAGCATGTGAGAAGTGGAATTTATATAATAGAGGGTGTAATTAATTACTGAATAATATAAAATACCTCTTTTGTCCCATAAAAATTCATTTGTTCATTCACTAATTCATCTTCAGACAACGGTTCTCCCCAAGCCAGTTGTACCATTTGAAGTTTTTTTGTTTGATTACCTTTTCCAGATTTCCATTGTTACTTACTGAACTAGCCTAACTAACCGACAAGGATGGTTGTATTTTAGCTATAGTCTCTACTACGTTTCCTCAATTATGAATACCTGGAAAGGTAGTAGAGAAGACTGTCAGCAAAGAGGTGCAGACCTGGTGATTATCAACAGCAGAGAAGAACAGGTGTGTGTGTGTGTGTGTGTGTGTGTGTGTGCGTGCGTGCGTGCGTGCGTGCGTGTGTGTACGTGTGTGTGTGTGCGTGCGTGTGTGAGAGAGAGAGAGCGAGAGAGAGAGAACAAGTGGAGGATTGAGGGAAAATAAAACAACAAATTTACATTTTACATGTAATCACTTATGTTGATTCCTGTTTGTTTCCATCTCTATCAACCAGGACTTCACAAGACAATTCCAAAAGCGCATCTGGATTGGACTGACTGACAGCGAGACAGAAGGGATATGGAAATGGGTGGATGGGTCAGCGCTGACCACAAGGTTCTCACATTACTTTTGTATTTGAATTCAGTCAACTGGGTCTTAAGCTTCATACTGTCAAGGTACTCTAGTACCAGACCAGATGTCAGGTTTTTATGCTAGATTAATGAAATGAATCTGTGTCAGAGCCAACAAAAGACTGTTTCCGCAGACATTTTGACTTTGAGTAGATGTTGATAAAGACGGCCTGCAGCAACGTTGAAAACAGTGTAAATATGGCGGCACCAACATGAAAGTTGAGGCGACGCCTGTAGTCGTTCATAGCTGCTACCTGCGTCATTTTGTGAATTCGGGACCTAAATATTTTTCTGATACCAGTCCAAAACAGTTTCCAGAGATGTATTAACATGAATCTTTACCATGCCATAATATCATATTGTGATAATTTTGTGTTGTGTTTGGGTTGATGTTGGTCACATCCTGTATGTTGCTGTCCATCAAATGCTTCTTGTGCTGGGTTCTTTGTAAAAAGCTGTATTCTGTTTTTTGGGTTTCAGCTACTGGGTCCCTGGAGAGCCTAACAGCTACGAAGACAGAAATGAAGACTGTGTAGAGACCAGGTTCTTTAATCTGACAAACAGCTGGAATGATTTATTATGTGACAGGGAAAACTTCTGGATCTGCGAAAAGACAGCTGCTCCATAACCCATAACCCAGAATCCAAACCCACGACAACTACATACAAGACAGGGAGATAAGAAGCGTCCATCAGTTTCAGCTGAACTGTAAAGACAGCATTGAAACACTGGTTATTGCTGGCTATTGGCAAACTGCCTCATTATAGACATACATAGGCATAAAGGCATATGTGCATGCAAACACACATACACACATGCACACGCACATACATTTGGCACTATTCAGACCCCAGGAAGACTAGCTGGTGCCATGGGCATCAGCTAATGGGGATCCTTTTTAAATAAAAAAAAAATAAATAGGTTGACTGCCTCAGTATCATTGAAAATCATGAAAGCACTGTAATATATTATCCTTACATCTATTATATAGTATAAAGCATAGAATTTCTAAAAGGATAAAGTGTTGTCTGTAATTTCCAAAATGTTCAGAGTTGATGACTGTATGTTCTCTTTTTCATTTTGTTTCGGTATGGTCGTTCCATTTTTAGAAAAGAAAATAGCTAATATCCCACAGACAGTGTTTTGCTTGTTTCAGTTTGTTCTGTCTAGCATCTCTCAAGAACAGTGAAAAAGTGGGTTCTCACTTTGACTCAGGCCAAACCACAAATCATCCTCATCAGGCATTCACAGAATCTAAACCACTGGTTCCCAAAATACGGTTTGGCGGCCCCCATGTGTCCGTCAGGGGGTTTCCAGGTGCCTGGTTTCTAAACAAAGAGGAATACTTTGGTTTCACTAGACGTTCGCAGGAATGAGAGATTGTAACATTATACCGTAAGAATGACTACTCTGATCATCAAATGAACTGTCCCTACTATATAATCCAGTGCTAAATCATATCTAACAACAAAAACCTCCTCTGATGGGAGTCTCTGGGACAAGATGTTATCAAATGGGGGTCTGTGGCCTTTCCAAGTGGGAATCGTTGACCTGAAAACGTTTGTCTAGGTCTAAACAAGTGCTGTTACTTAACTGTACAGCAACTGGAATGGAGTCACTGTGTTGAACTGTGATCCCTCAATGGGCCAGACAGAGCATCTGGAATGGCTGTTCTTGCTCCAATAAACAGCACTAGGCTTGTGGACATAAAACTGATATCAAACGCTCATAGTAATCATACCGGTGTCAGTATGTTATCTTGAAAAAATTGTAAAAAACCAAGCTTTCGGTCAGCAGTTATTTTTGGATTGTTCTGGCTCTCGTGGACGCTTACACCGGCTTAGAAGGTAGTGCGTGTTTGAGGAAAAATAGTTCCTATCCAAATAGAACACAACTATTGACAGAAAACTCAATTTTTTCAAGATATCATACTGACACAGGTATGATTATACTGTGAGCGTCGTGTTTTGAAAAACAACGTTTATCATAGTTTTCAAAGACTGTCGTGTATGCCCCTAGGTTTCAATTGCAGTAGAGTAGGAGGGGGCTTCCCGGTGTTATCGGACGGGCGGAGCAGGCGGCTAGAGAAGTTATGGTTTCTACTAATAGGGATCATGACGGAAAACATGTTATTTGGGCCCAGGGTTCAAAATACCAAACTATTCCTTTAAGGAGGAATCTGTACTGAATTAAAATACAATTGTTAAAAGCATTTTCACAGTATATAGTGGATTCATAGCCATATAGGCCTTTAGATTCCATATATAGAGAGTTTGATTCCATGTTTAATGATTCCACTGAGCATATTGCCAGGATTTTTGTTTTTCTGTACAAATACAGGCAAATAAAGGCAAAATTGTTTACCTTTGGGTTGTTTGGGTTTTATGCTGGCTATCTCTGGCTGGCTTCACACAGCTACACCCACCCATCCCGTAGATCGGTACTGTTCAATTTACTTATTAAAACAAGCCTGTCTACCCACTTTCAACTACTCCTACCTGCCGGTCCCTCGTGTGGGATCATCATTACAATCACGTTTAACAGCCAAGCTTTGGTCAAACCCACAGAGCTACATTTTAAATTCCAATCAAGATCCCAAGGTTTCCAAACATGCCAAATATGTCATGCTACAGGGAAATGTGTATAAAATGATGCACATTTTTCCATTTGATGTAGGCTAATGGTGCAGCCATAAAAAAACGGCGTGGTCGGTGTGAATATTTCACTCAATAATAGCTAAAGCTTCAATGAAGCGTTGGAACGAGCAGAAAGAGAATACCTATGCGATTTACACATTTATTTAAGCCTGGAAGTAAAATGCACCGGATGTAATCAAGCTTGCAATGTAGGCTAACGTTAACTGTCTTGCTGTCTTTTCACCCGACCTCAGAAATGTTCTGGTGAAGTCAATAACGTTATGTGACATTATGCTCACTGGAACACATATTTCTAAATATGTGTCCAAGATTTGCGTTGATATTTCAGAATTAATTTACGCCTTTCCTGCCGTATCATGTAACACTATCAAACGGTAATGTTAGCTAGGAAGTGGTTGAATGCTAACGTTAGCTGTTGTCTAACGGCAGCTAATGGGTTATCAAATATGTTGTTTTACCTTGAAATATGGCCCGATGTCCCTCCGGATTTTCACTATCCATTGTCTTTTCAGTTGCTGATCAATCGGGAAGCGGTGAAATGATAACGATTTGTCAGATTCCCTACGTTTATACGACTTGCAACCTGGAACACAGCAGTATGACATTATACTTTTGATAACAGCATTTGAGCTTCCCACCCTGAGTGTGACGTCAGAGGAAAATGGCTGCCATGTGAAGATGGTGAATTGAGCCTCCCATAACAGGAACAGTTCAGTTTTCCATTATATCAAATTAATAGCTTCCTCAGCAAGAATTTATGTAAACTTCTATCAAACACAGTTCACATAGACAAGTGTCTAACTGGTTAGTTAGCTAAAGGTAGCCAAATTTAACAATGATAAGTAATTTCTACTGCCATCACCTGTATTTGTTCCTTACTGACAAGTAACATTTTGGTTAGTTTTCTCTGTCCACTCTTTTCAGGGTCACAGGGGGCTGCAGCCTATCCCAGCATGCATTGGGTGGTAAGCAGTTAAACACCCTGGACAGGTCACCAGTCCATCACAGGACTAACACAGATAGACAGTCAGTCACACTCACATAAACACCTGTGGGCAGTTTAGAGTCTCCAATCCACCTGACTTGTATGCCTGGAAGTTGGGAGGAAAGTGGAGGACCTGGATGAAACATGCAAACTCCACACGAGGGCTTCCCAGGGCCGCAGCAGGGCCGCAGCAGGGCCGCAGCAGGGCCGCAGCAGGGCCGCAGCAGGGCCGCAGCAGGGCCGAGATCTAAGTGGCCACTCGTATGCTGCTCTTATTCCACTGGCAGATGCTACTTCTCACTGGCAGCTGCCACCACTACAGTACACAACAATGTAACAGCATGCCATGTTGGGGTTGGGCTGTCGGTAGAGGGCGTGCTGAATGCCGCTGACTGGTGTGGCATCTGCTAGCAGAATATAGTGACATACCAATACCACACTGATAGTGGCATAATGGATACCCTCTGCATTTTAAAGCACAATGTTTACTAGTTGCAAGATGAGGCACTGAGCCCCACCATCAGCCTTTAAAAATATTTGATTGAAAGATCATACTTTTGTTCAAGTATGTGCTTAAGTACATTTTTAATATTTGCATATTACAGTAATTCAGTTATGCTTTTACACTACACTACAATTCAAAGCAAATATCATTTTTTTTACTCTAATTTAAGTTTATGACACCTGCAGATAAATTTGTTTTAAGAGCAAGAACTACCCACTTCAACTAAAGCTCAGACAATGAATTTCAGAATGGAAAAAATCTCCAATAAATCATTGTTGCAAACATTGGACATGGCTTGATTTTCATAAGGGTAGAAATATACAGATTTTTTAACAGTCTTATGTCATTCGTCCATACGTCCAATTTGACAAATCATGAGTGAACATGGAATGAGCTTGAAAATCTTCTTATTTTTGACTACCACTTACATAGTTTATGTAATATTAATATAACTAACTGCATGGGTATCAACTATCTATGGTACCATCTATGGTTATCACTGCGGCCTGAGGAAAGATATACACATGACAGTGAATTGCAGAGCCAGCAAGGAGTAAACCAATGAACATTTTATTTGCTGAGAGGTGTGGAGGGGCGGGATTGGTCAAAAATCTGTGATGGTTTCATTGGTTGGAATTTTTATGTCGCCTCCAGGTACACAATGATGTCACCACTAAAGATTTCCTAACAGGATTCTAATATAAAAATACAAGAAAATAATAATGTTTTCCTTTTTGTTTTTGGTATTTATTGTTATATACAGTAGTGGTATTTATTGTTATATACAGTAGTTATTATATATATATATATATATATATATATATATATATATATTATGACATGGAAAATTAGCTTTTTCTGCTTTCTGCTTTTTTTTCATTTCACTGTGACTTTAAAGGTTTTTGCACCAATAGACAGGCCTCTCACAACCTGACAGGAAAAGATAGGATCAGTCTTCAAGAACTGAGTAAAGATAAGACATGTGATAAAGCTGGAGTTGCTGTGACAAAATACATCTGTGTATATTGAAAAAAATGGAACAGTTAGATGACCATATTTGACAACACTGTGAAATCTCCTTACCTTCAAAACAACTGGATGAGTGAAAATGAACGTAAATTTATGTCAGCTTACAGAAAATGTTTCTAAGCTGCTACATTTTTGACATCTAATATCAAAAATAGCACTGATTTCTTGAAGAAGTTAGTTCCTCTGTGAAACATTAAAGAGGAAGCTTGAATAAAAGAGAGCGATGACCCATATAAGGAATGCATCCAGTATTACGTGCATTTTGTTCATGATTGCTTCCTGATCATGGATTCTTCTGAATCTTGAACACATCTGAACAGTAGAACTGCCTCTGTTGCATTTAGTGTGGAGAAAAATAAGCATACATTTAACTCATGATTCAGAGGAACTCTTGTGGTTTAGTGTCATCGATAAACTGGAAACAGAAAAAAATAATCTATTACTGTCATCAAGTTTTAGGTACATCCTTGGAAAAAAAAGTCTACCACCGAGTCAGCTACAGAGAGAAGATAATATGCAGCAATGAAGAGGAATTTAGATAAGAGGCTGACAAGATGCTGCATAGATTCAGAGGAAGGAGTTATGAAATTTGGCTTGATGAGGATGTGAAAGCGAATAAGAGAACAGATTCTTCAAATTCTCAAAGGCCAAGAATGTTCCCATTTAGCCGACTCCTCTCTCTATACCCTAGGATAGATAAATGTTTTGGTTTTTTTGTCTTTATCTTTGAATTTAGCGAAATAATTTCAAAGCAAGAACCCAAATAGGACTTTTCCCTTTGGGTTTTTAGTCAAAATCTAAAATAACAAGATGATATATATTTTTTTTAATTCCCTAGAGGAATAATAATTGGATCTTAAATACTTTTCACTGCAGATTTCCAAACTCACATACAAAAAAGTGTTTAATGTTTTCAAATTTTGTGTACACAAAGATTTTTCAGGAGTAGGAGTTGCTAATGATGTCACTGTAACTTAAAATATGGTTTCCATTTTAATGTTTACAACCAATACAAACCATTTACATCTTCAAAATACATTTAAGGGTCATATTTAACTGTCACATACTGTCAGCCCTCGTATCAAAAGCTCAGTCATACGACAAAGGAATGAAAAATATAAAACCACTGAATCTAAATACAAACAAAATGTCAACAGGTTCAACAGCAAAACTTGTTCAACAGCTTCAAATTGTTAGTTTTTGTTTGAGTTTTCACTATTTCTGCATGATGTCAGCAGGGTCTCCACGCTTCTCCCATATGTCAGCGATGTCAAGTTGGTTGCAGCTGAGCTTTTGGACAATATTGCCCATCCGCAGCCACTTATTAGCATTGTTCTGCTGTTCCAGCCAATGGACAGCAGGAGGGCAATGGCAATAGCTGTCTGAATGCAGAGTTACCGGAATAAGGGTTCTTGTTGCTGGCCTGTAACTGGTCTCTCTCTTTGTTCCAGGGTGCTGGTGCAGGCTTTTAACCGGTCTAATTCTCGAGTCAAGTTCTTGTTACTGGCCTGTAACCGCTTATTCTCTTCTTCCAGATGTTCCACTTTGCTTTTGCATATTTCAGAGAGACTGAGGTGACTTTCTTTGCCGTCTACACGTTGGGGAAAGGAGATTTGGAATCAGAGCATCTAAATAGAGAGCAATTCTTGTGAATGTTTAAAATGAAAAAAACACACTCACATTTGTCTGCCAGAGCTATGATGCCAGCCAGCAGGAGAAGACACAGCAGGCCCAGACACACGGCAGTAGCTCTGGACGGACCGAACCACTCTAAACACACTAAATCACACATTCACCTCATTTTCAGCTTCCATGGACCACAAACTTTTACCTCAGATTATTGTTGTGTGTCTACGTTCCTGTGTGTGTGTGTGTGTGTGTTCTTACTTAAACATCGAGGTCCAATCCGATTGCTGTGCCTGAGAGTTCCAACATCGGTGTAGCGGTCATCGTCGATGTCCCTTACCCTCACTGTAAATGACCACTGTCTTCTAACCTCTGCATTGACGTAGATTTCCTCTGACATCTTCAAACCGTCTGCTACTGTGCTGATGTTGCTGTGCGAAAATCCATCTGACTGCCTCGCTGCATCCGCTTCTTCTCTATTATCTACTGCAGATCTGTGGCTTTCAACAGTACATCATCTAAGGTGCATGATGAGCTGTAGGTGTGAAATTTGAACCACTGGTCTAACAGATGGGGATGTAAAACTACCTGTCAACTGAAGGAAGTAAAGCATAACCACTATTTCCTTACATGATTTTGAAAGTCTACCAACACATTTAGAAAGCTGAGAGATTTCAATTCTAAAACTTCTACCTTGGTAGTGTTAATAGGAGCCTACTATCACTCTATCACTAGTGTATGCTAAAGTGCCAATCTACCAGGAACACATGCATGATTTGAGTGTCTATGTATATCTAGAGGCACCAGTTTCAGCCATAATCCCTGACCAGCAGTTCTCAGGTGAGTTGGTGCCCTTGCAATATGCAAATGACGAGAGTAGCCTATTAGCACCAAAGTCATCTCTGTGCCTCCGGTAGATAGCTCTGTCTGGTGCACATGCTAATGCTTTAGCATACAGTATGTTAAGTAATTATAGCCGACTAGCATTATCCTAAAAGTGAGGAAATGAGAACCTGTGTCAGCTCTAACACTGGCTAATTTTAATGGCACACATGTAAACCTTCGAGAGGATGACAAAGCAATGTGTCGGTCAACAGGAATTGAAGTCAGACTTGCAGCATAATACCATAGCATTAGACGCTGCCATGTAGACAATGTGAAAGTGTTTATCCATCTGCTTTGGCTGTGTAATCCTGCAATGTTGACCAAAATGTTACACAGTGTGCGTATCAAGGATATAAAAGTGCCAATACACCTGACAGTTTTTTAGGGCAATGTAGGCTACACTCCCAATACCAACCAACTAACCATGTCAAAACACAGGATTAACATCTATTCAAGTGGTGCCTTGCAAAAAGACATTCTTGTGTGATTAAATAAAAAATGTAAAGGCAACTTCTTGATCGATCTTGATCATCATATTTGCCCAGACATGTATTTTCCCTGGTCATCTCTGCCTGAACAGTTGAACCAAAACAGAATCTGTCTGTCATTAAGAGCAGAATTCTCGCACACACGCACACACACACACACACACACACAATAATAAATAGGAGGGGATGGAATTATTTTTCTGTTATTTAATTTTTTTTATTTTTTTATTTATTTATTTATTTATTTATTTTTGTTACTTAATAATTTAATTGATGATTAATCTCTTGTTACATGCTTTGGCAATATTGTTTGTTTGTGAACTGTCATGCCAATAAAGCACCTTGAATTGAAAATTGAATTGAATTCTACTCCCAGTGACTCAACAATAAGTCCATTCCGTCTCCCACAGAAACTTTCTCCCTGAACACCCTCAGTTCATTTCAGCCACCAGTATCAACTGTGTTTGAGTGCTTTTATCTCTGTTCTGTAGTTGTGAGTTTGGTAGTTGGTTTTATTGTGTCGTTGTTTCTGCACTGTTGATTTGTCATCCAGTACCAAAACATCCATGGACTGGATTGAAGGAGAAAGGGTCATCTATAGACCCATCAGGGTATGTGAGCATTGTTTATTGCAGTTAAATTGTAAAGATTTTGAGCTGATGTATGTATGTAGCATAAGAGGCTTTTGAGTGACATTATCTCATTTACTTCAAAGGTACTGTTCAATGTGCCAGTGTACAGAGAGACTGTACAGCTCTGCTGGGAGTGGAAGTACTATGAAGTACAAGTAAGAACCACTTTTGTTTCCGCACAAAATAAAACACCTGACAAATTCTGGTAAAGTGTCTCCTATGATTATACACGAGAACATCTGATGTTTTCTATTGTCTTGAAGAAAAAAATGATGGTGCAGTTTTTGAGGCGTCAGCAACAAAAGCAGGTCCCATCTGAGCTGACAGCTGAGGACATGACTGACTGGCTGGTGGAGCAGGGCAAGAAATCTCTCAGGGAGCGGTGAGACTAACTGAGACACATACAGACAGTCCACCACTCAATTTATCATGAACTCTGCTAATGTTAAAGGAATAGTTCACCCAAAAACGAAAATTCAGTCATTATCTACTCACCCCCATGCCAGTAGAAAATCGGTTTAATGTTTGATGTCCACGTTAGTCTCTGTTCTGTATGTATTCTGCACAGTGTAATACATGCAGCGTTTATAGTTAAAAATGGCACATTTTATGGCATTTTTCATTATTATTATGACATCAAACATTAATATGGGTGCTCACTTATTGAATTTGACAATTAAATACAAAGTAATTGCTTTAAAACAGTATTTCTATTTTAAAATTTCACGCTTTTATTTGGAAGACTAAACGGCCAAACCGGAAGTCTTGTTTCTGGTAAAAAAAAGTCTTACCTGTCGATTTTCTGCTGGCATGGGGGTGAGTAGATAATGGCTGAATTTTCATTTTTGGGTTAATTAGTCCTTTAAGCTAGTCTGTTACTAATGAGAAGAAAATAGAGCAACAGTTAAGATGAACCTTCTGTTTTCTTTCCATTTGAAGATTGTGGAGGTTTGATCTCCAGAGTTTTGATGAAAGTGTCCAGCCTCTCCTCACGCTGGTAAGACCAAGATCATGAAAAGACTCAGTTTGGAGTAAATGATCACATAACACTAGATTGATCCTGTAAATATGTCAAATCTTAATGGTGCATCCCATTTCTTGTTTCAGATGTGGGAGGTGAACATCAGCATGAAACTGATGGTTATTGAGTTTTTAGCCCGAATCGTGCTCAACTCACCTGAAGCCAACAGTCCTTGTTTTCAGTAAGTCACAGTTATGAGATAAGATGAAACTTGAATGATTCCTGTGGGGAAATTGTGTCTTTTAAGAAAATGTGTATTTCAACTCATTTTGAGCGACTCTCATTGACAGAGACCCTCAGATCATCCGTCTGGCTGACAAAGCCATCAGGAGCTTGATGGAGAAGCAGCAGCCCAGCTCCAGCCTCCTCGGCCCCCAGGAAGTGGTGATGCGGGTTGTGCCCAAAGTCCTGCAGGGCTTCTGGATTAATCCGGCGAACCTCTTGTCCGTACCACCGCTGCAGCTCAGCGACTTGGCCGTCGGACTCACGAAGGCCGTTCAGGATAAGCTCTCCGCCTCTCTGACCTTCACGGACCATCAGGCCTCCTTCTCCCGCTCCATCCGGGATGAGAAGGTCCTTTCTATCCAGAACAAGGTCAGAGAGAAGTACACTCCAGACGTCCTGCTGGAGGAGTTGAAGCGCTTTGGGCCAGAGCTGCTGACCAGGATCGTTGACGTCACAGTGGGGGAAATCTGTGAGATGTTTGAACCACAGAAACACATGGAAATGTCTGAAGTGCTGACCACCAAAGAGGTAAGAAGACCTGTGCAGATGTATGATTGAGTAGCTGGATACTGAAGACACTGTATAGTAAAAAATATTTTTTCTAAAATTCAAATGGCTTCTCTCCCTCTTTAGGTGGAACTGGAAGAGAACACAACACCAAGCCCAGAAATGGACTCTGCTGTTGGTTCAGCTGCTCTGGTTCCTCTGACTCTCCCTACTGAAGCTCCCGTGTTTCCTCTGAGCCTCCCAACTGAAGCTCCTGTGGTTCCTGTGAGCCTCGCTACTGAAGCTCCCGTGTTTCCTCTGAGCCTCCCTACTGAAGCTCCTGTGGTTCCTGTGAGCCTCCGTACTGAAGCTCCTCTGGTTCCTCTGAGCCTCCCAACTGAAGCTCCTCTGGTTCCTCTGCGCCTCCCTACTGAAGCTCCTCTGGTTCCTGTGCGCCTCCCAACTGAAGCTCCTCTGGTTCCTGTGAGCCTCCCTACTGAAGCTCCTCTGGTTCCTCTGAGCCTCCCTACTGAAGCTCCTCTGGTTCCTCTGAGCCTCCCAACTGAAGCTCCTCTGGTTCCTCTGAGCCTCCCTACTGAAGCTCCTCTGGTTCCTCTGAGCCTCCCTACTGAAGCTCCTCTGGTTCCTGCGGGCCTCCCTACTGAAGCTCCTCTGGTTCCTGCGGGCCTCCCTACTGAAGCTCCTCTGGTTCCTGTGAGCCTCCCTACTGAAGCTCCTCTGGTTCCTCTGAGCCTCCCTACTGAAGCTCCTCTGGTTCCTCTGAGCCTCCCAACTGAAGCTCCTCTGGTTCCTCTGAGCCTCGCTACTGAAGCTGCTCTGGTTCCTCTGAGCCTCCCTACTGAAGCTCCTCTGGTTCCTCTGAGCCTCGCTACTGAAGCTCCTCTGGTTCCTCCGAGGCTCCGTACTGAAGCTCCTCTGGTTCCTCTGAGCCTCGCTACTGAAGCTCCTCTGGTTCCTCCAAGGCTCCGTACTGAAGCTCCTCTGGTTCCTCTGAGCCTCGCTACTGAAGCTCCTCTGGTTCCTCTGAGCCTCGCTACTGAAGCTGCTCTGGTTCCTCTGAGCCTCCCTACTGAAGCTCCTGTGGTTCCTCTGCGCCTCCCAAATGAAGCTCCTCTGGTTCCTCTGAGCCTCGCTACTGAAGCTCCTCTGGTTCCTCCGAGGCTCCGTACTGAAGCTCCTCTGGTTCCTCTGAGCCTCGCTACTGAAGCTCCTCTGGTTCCTCCAAGGCTCCGTACTGAAGCTCCTCTGGTTCCTCTGAGCCTCGCTACTGAAGCTCCTCTGGTTCCTCCGAGGCTCCGTACTGAAGCTCCTCTGGTTCCTCTGAGCCTCGCTACTGAAGCTCCTCTGGTTCCTCTGAGCCTCGCTACTGAAGCTGCTCTGGTTCCTCTGAGCCTCCCTACTGAAGCTCCTGTGGTTCCTCTGCGCCTCCCAAATGAAGCTCCTCTGGTTCCTCTGAGCCTCGCTACTGAAGCTCCTCTGGTTCCTCCGAGGCTCCGTACTGAAGCTCCTCTGGTTCCTCTGAGCCTCGCTACTGAAGCTCCTCTGGTTCCTCCAAGGCTCCGTACTGAAGCTCCTCTGGTTCCTCTGAGCCTCGCTACTGAAGCTCCTCTGGTTCCTCTGACCCTCGCTACTGAAGCTCCTCTGGTTCCTCTGACCCTCGCTACTGAAGCTCCTCTGGTTCCTCTGAGCCTCCGTACTGAAGTTCCTCTGGTTCCTCTGACCCTCGCTACTGAAACTCCTGCCATTACTCCAGTCCAGGAAGGCTTGACCAGCAGCCTGGAACAGAAGTTCCAGGCTGCTGGTGTTTGGAAAACAGCCAGTTCCAGAGTCTGGCTGTTTTCCAAACACCGAGGAAAACAGCCGAGGAAATAGAGAGGGACTGAAATAAATAAATTCAGTGTTGTATTGCAATCAGTCCATGTCAGTCAATTTTTTTTTCATTTACTGTGAATTGATGCATTGTAAAATTCAGAAATTATCATATAGGAATTGCATGCTACATATACATATACAGTCAACTCCAGAATTATTGTCACCCTTCATGAAAATGAGCAAAATTTATTGTATGAAATAAATAAAATTCTATTTTTTTTTTATTGATCCAGAATCCAGAAACTGTATTGCTTTCATCATTTCCTGTTTCACTGGGGTCAAAATATGAGGTTGCACACATATAAAATCCATTTGTCATCCATCACTTTGTGGAAAATCAAAGAGCTTTCAACTTGAGGAGACAGATAGTAAAATACCACTAAGCACAGTCAGGGCAATAATCAAAAAGTTTTAGAAATCTGGAACAGTTGCAAATTCACCAGGAGGAGGACGCATGTGCATATTGTCCCCATGAACAGGGAGGAAGATGGTGAGGGAGGCAAAGAGGAATCCAAGGATCCAGTCATTTCCATTCATTGGTTTGAGATGCAAGGTAAAACAGACAGGCTATTATGACTTTTAACGCCATTTGGCCCATGGGGCAAGACCAGCCTCAGAGGCAGGAAAAATAATCGATTGCGAAGGATTACCCAATCAGCAAATAGATCCCGCCCCATTCACTTTGATTGACAGATGGCTGAGACATTATAAAAAGAGACATTATGAAATGAAGTGTTATGAAATAAAAAGAGGAGCAATGAAAAAAGAAAAAGGTAAATAAAAGAACCACTTTGAAAAATGTAATTCTGAATAATATCATCATATAATTGAAAATGAAAGCCATTTGAAAAATAAAAAAAGTTTTTATGAAATAAAAATACAATTAAATATAGTAATGTTATTATGAAAACAATAATTATGAAATAATATTATTTAATAATTTTTAAATGAAAGGAAAACAATCAATTATTAATTTATTTCTGTATTTATTTATTTCACTGACACATATTTATTTCTTTAATTGTGACTATTTTGGTCCTCCACATAAACCCTCTCAGAACCGAGTATAAATCACGCTTTAAAAGACATTTCTGATGAACCAGCTGGTAGATTATCTACGGAAGCGTAATGCATTCACTTGAGAAAAAGAAATTTGCCCTGTTTTTCTGAATTAACGAGATAATTATCTCAGAAAAACAGAGCAGAATTTTTTTTTTTTAAATGCTCTGTTTTTCTGAATTAACGAGATAATTATCTCAGAAAAACAGAGCAGAATTTTTTTTTTTTAAATGCTCTGTTTTTCTGAATTAACGAGATAATTATCTCAGAAAAACAGAGCAGAATTTTTTTTTTTTAAAATGCTGTTTTTCTGAATTAACGAGATAATTATCTCGTTAATTCAGAAAAACAGAGCAGAATTTTTTTTTTCCATGAAAACTTTTCTCAGAATTCTGAGATAATTATCTCGTTAATTCAGAAAAACAGAGCAGAATTTTTTTTTTTCATGAAAACTTTTCTCAGAATTCTGAGATAATTATCTCGTTAATTCAGAAAAACAGGGCAATTTTTTTTTTCTCAAGTGAATGCATTACGCTTCCGTAATTATCGGCAGATTTCAGAGAAAAACAAGGTTTTTGGTATCCATAGTTCCTGACTCAGGGGAAGCATTTGTGAAAAAAGTTAAATATGGATTGTATGCTAATTCTACAATACTAACCCTAACCCTTTATTATTAAGACCACTTATGCAAATCACGTCAGTCGCAATTTTCCAATTACAATACCTGAGGCACAATTTAAGTACTGAGAGCGCGTGTCTACCAGGTGAAACGTGTGTGGCAAGTCGTTTCAATACTGCGCAGGTGAGAGAGCAGACTGAATTCCCCACTGTAGCTGAGCCAGAGGATGAGAAGAAGGCCTGACACAAGTTATGGCAGGACTCCTCTTCATCGATGCTATGTCACCCACAAGAAAACACATTTTGCCAAAGGCGTCAGTTGGGTATGAGTGTGGCACTCACCATTTTAATTATAGCAAAAGCAAAGGTCAAGCAGTGCCAGAAATGTAAGCCTATTTGAAATATATATGGGGGACAAAATCACATCTATGTTCCCTGTAAGCTGATAGTCTGGAGTCCTACGTCATCTGATTTATCACACTGACCAAATAATATCTTGTCATCAGTCATCCACTTTGTCCCCAGAAATGTAGTCGATAAGAGGGTTTAGAGGTGTTGGTGGCAAACTAGATCAGATGCAGGGACTTTGACATACCTTGGGGTTTAGTTAATTGACACGACATCAATTGCACGTTGGTGCTTTCTAAGATGATCATAAATAAATGTGCTTTGTAATAAATGCTCAGTGATACCGACACCATGTATGGCGCAAGTGTGCAGTCTGTCTGGAACGCACCCATCGAGAGGCACTTCCGGAAACAAAGAACGAGCGTATGTATGAGCGACCGTATCATCCAATCAGAGGAGACTTAAATTTTAAATGAGAGCCGACAGTTCCCTGTTCCTGAAAACCACTACACTATCAAAACTAACCCCAACAACTCGGGTCACGAAGGGGCTGTGGGCTGTACGAGGCTCTGCTGTAGCTAGTCGGTTGATTTTGAGCTCCAGCTGTTTCATGGGAACCCAAGAGGGAGAAAGAGGTAAGGCAGCCGAAACTCTCGGTTCTAGTCTGGGAAAAGCTAACGATACCGACACGTAACGTTACGATGTGTCTTGCTAACGTTACAGCTAACGCTAGCTGCCAGGTCACCTATTGCCTTCATATCCGCGAAACTGCCATTAGATGACCAGCACCCATACCAATATTTAAGAGATAACCGTAATTTAATCACGGAGTTTACAGTTTAACGTTTCCTGAACATGTTACGGTCAGCAAACGGACCGAGTTAGCAATGTTAGCTAGCCACTTCTGAGTAACTCAGCCGGTAAAGTTACAGTAAACAAAAGGTAGCTTTAGCAGAGGTAACAGACAGTCGTTAGGTTGCTTGCTGGTTTGTCATTCTGAATTGATACCTCATTTATCTCATTTCTTTTAAATTCAATGAATGTGACCAAAACTGGCAGTCGTTAGCTAACTCTCTCTCTCTCTCTCTCTCTCTCTCTCTCTCTCTCTCTGTGTGTATGTGTGTGTGTGTGTGTGAGGGAGCGAGAGGGTGTGTGTGTGTGTGTGTTGGCACTTATTCCCCGCTCAGTTTGCCGCGGACTGGCAGTGATGATTACATTATCGCCCAGATAAATTGTTTGCGTTGCTGGTGTGGTCTTGGTTTATGAATTAGTACCCAATACAAGTCACCAATAACTCTCTTGTTATAGTAGTAAAGCAATCTTCATATTGTAATGTTACATTGATGTGCACCATAAAAATGTATTCCAGATCAAATTAGTTAAACCGGGTTTTTTTTGTAAAGCCCCATTTGTGCATTGCTTCTGCACCTTGTACTGTCCTTTCATTGTTCTGTATTTTTCTGATTATGTAAGCCTACTTTCCATCCATTTAATTCCCCTTTTCTGTTCAGCCTGTACATAGGGCATATGTACACTGTTTCTTTTCCTCCTTGAATTCAAGCCAAATTTAGACTATTTCGGGGTCTTTTGGGCACAAACATGATTATTCCTTTCTTTTACAGATTGGGTAGATGTGGCGAATGACCTACTCAGCAAGTGTCACATAAACCTAAGACTGAGGAAGGTGACGGACTGCGATGCCAATGTTTTCATTGCCTTGTATGAGAACATCTTGGGGGAGAAAGTTCCAGGTAAGATCAAGCTACTGGACTTAAAGTTTTGAGCTTGAAATAGGAAACAAGCACATTTAAATTCTGATCATAACACAACCAGTCCTGAAGGTTAACAAGCTGTGAGGTTTTAGTCGAGATCACATTCCCCTGAGCGTGCTTAGTATGCCAGGAATGCTTCCTGACACCATCAAACCTGCTATCACAAGACTGTTTCTGTCGCTGAGCCCTTTCATGCGTTAAGTGATCATTACTGTGGTCTAAGTGTACAAGGAGGTGTTTGTGTGTTTTTGTTTTTTTGAACATGCATGTGTGCATTTAATTATGTTTTTGTGGTCACATGCGTGGCTTTGTTTATTCACATATTGTGTATGTGTGTGTTCAGATTATATTGCGGTCCCCTGCAGTCAAGAGGATGACGTCCATAACATTCAGTCCGTGATCGACTCACTGGCCCTGGATTACCTTCAGATCAGCCTCTCACACATCACAGGTAAGAAACACTGTTGTCGCTGTATATTTTCACTCCTAACAGCTAATTAATGAAGGGTAAGTATGCAGAGAAGAGTGAGGGAGTATGATTAACTACTACCAGTACACCTAGTCATACATAAACACTTTTACAGAGAGCCATTCACTGAGGATGAAAGAAAATCATATGATCTTGTCACAGATTAATACTTATTTCCCGAAGGACCACACAGAAACACAGAGCCAACACAAGCCCTCTCTAGTCTTCAGATACACTATAAAACAATGAAAAGGCCCTGGTCTTATTGAAGAACTCGGTGTTGAGTATTGAGTGTAATGATGGTGATGCCTGTGTGTTCACAGGGGAAAATATTGTCAGAGGGGACCAAGAGTCTATCAAGAACCTGCTGGAAATCTTCGATGGCCTGCTGGAGTATCTCAACGAGGAGATAAGTGAGGAGTCACAGAATGGAGGTAGGCATTTCATTTGTCACTTTCACCACCCTCAACTCGCAGTGCTTCTCATCAACTTTACAAGTAATATGCAAGTTTCCTTTTTTACAAAGGAGTTAAGGGAAATATATATTTGTGTTTTGTACAGCCAAAATTACTTTTATCTGTCAACTAGGGCTGGGAGGAAAGAAATCTGTACCATATCAATTTTTCAAATTCATCAATATTTTTTTTTTTTTTAGGCTTCAAAATGTATCAAAAAGTTTCAAAATAATATATTTTTAATGTGAGCTCTGATTTTCTGTTATGGGAACTCAACTTAGTATGTTTTAATTCTGTTTATAAAAGCTGATGCCATGTTAATGTAACATAAAAAATATTTGCTCTATTGTGCCATGAAATATGCTTTCAATCAACGTAAACGAGTATCGAAAAAGTATCAGAATGTGTATCAAATGTAAAGCATCAAAACTGGAATCGGTATTAAAACCTTTCCATTAATACCCAGTTCTACTCAACATTTAACCTGGCTTGCCTTACAGGCCTTTGTGCCCTTTTGCAGCCCGTTTCTCCTTTTTACTGACTGAGACACAATCGGTCCGTCCTTCGACATGAACTGGACATAATGTGTTCTAAACCCAGTTTAAGACCAGCCGGCGTAGGGCTTTACTGGGAACAGTCAGCGCTGTTGAATTGGCAGAACTGAGCGTGCCTTTGTGTCCATGCCTGGCTTGTCCCTCCGTTCACTGCCAAACAGCAATTAGTAGTTAATGACTGTGTCTGCACCTACAAACGATGTGCGTTTTTTAAATGGCCTAATGAAATGTCCTGGAGATAGACGACTGAGGGAGTTGGCATTGAGTATAATGGAGGCTATGAGTGGTTTGTTTACTGTGATAGGAATACAGAGCATTTTGAGCTGTTGTATCTGTAATGTGTATTGATTTGAGCTCTGATGAAATTGGTACAGTTTGGCTCGTATCTTCAGTTTCTCACGGTGACAAATCATGTAGCACTTCTGCTTTTGGCACTGGAGTTGCTGTGTGTGTGGCTGAGCTTACTTTTGTGGTTAAAAATGCAAGATGTCCTCAGTTTTTTTTCATCAGAATTTCTTATCTGTGAAATGGACAAATGAGGCTTTGAGGTTTGTTTCTGTGTTTTTGAACACAGTGTATTTTCAGTTGTTATGATTGATTGAAGGTCATCTTGAGTTTGTTCCTCTTTAAAATTCCATTGAGGTCATTACAATGTAATCAACCATTTTGCTCTTTGTCTTTCTGTCTTTCTTTCTCGCTTTGTTTTTTTCTTTCTTTCCTTATTTCTCTTTCTTTCCACCTCTCTTTCTTGGTATCCCTCTCCATTTGTACTATTCACGTCTTTCTCCATAAGAGCTGAATGACTTGCTCATTGAAGATGTCCCTTGTGGAAGCACAGAGCCAGTGGGCACCGAGGCCACCCAGCAGAAGGAGGCCGTGCTGGAGGGAGCGTCCCAGTCTTCCAGTGGCGAGTGAGTGTTCCTCTTACACATACTACCTATTTACTAAGAGACAGGGGATGACTTAACACAGTTTATGATGTGTCCACTTGTGAACTATTGATTTTAAAGCGGTAATCCAAGATTTTTTCTTTTCTCTTTTATTTTTGTTTTTGTTTTTTTATTTGATCTTGGGCACATCTTTGGTGCTAAGTGCTCATTGCTGTGGTGTTTTTGCACTGCACCTCCAAGAGGGTTAGGGTTAGGGTCCTAACCCACCTGTCTAGCTGCATCAACCCCATTGTTATATTTGACCAAATCACCCACTGGTAACAAATGATCATGCTCGCCGGAGATCCACTTGCTCCTCTACAAATCAAAAAATTAAGAAAAAGCAAAGCCAACTGCTATACCTCTTAGAATTAAATAAAAACCACATGAAAAAAAATGACAAAAATGACATGGTGACAGGCAACAGATAACTGCTGTTTGTGTTAGACTGTCCTTTAAACCAGAAGTTGCTGGCAGTGTCAGTTCTGTTCCACATGACTCTCACCACTCATCCTCAGTGCAGATCCTGACTGTACATCCTATTGACACAACAGCCAGCTAGGTAGCATTCCTCACGCTACTGTAAACATTAAAGGTTAATGGTTAGAGCTCAAACATAAGGACTCATGCAAGTCTCAGTGTTTTCCCTCGATAATTTTTTGTAGCTGTTGGTTTTCTGTCCCTGTTTTGGTTCAAGTGCAGATTGTGGTACCACTATTGTATATATTTGCACACTATAGATAAAAAAAAAAAACGAACCCCCAACTTTCAAGCAATGGAAATAATTTTCTTATTGCGGTGGTCCACCACTGTCGAGTGACTGAAGAACCACTGGTGCAGCATGTCTTGATGAGTATCGGCACCGCTGTAATCACAACCCAGTGAGTCAGTGTTGTGCAACTTTTACAAGGAACATCATTGCACTGCTTTTAACAGTGGTGATGCCATGACACTTCCCAATAATCACTTGTCAATCAAACAGTCTGGGCGGTACTGTGATGTTTTTCCTGTGCATCAGAGGATTTTTCAGGAAAGACCCACCGGACACCTGGTGTTTAGAACAGCAAATGGAAAAGCTTTCATGAACTGGGTGTAGGTTGAATCTTGTTGTTTTATATGAAAATGTCACTGATTAGCCTATATACTGTAAAGACAGACTTTGTATGGATGACTTTGGTAATTGGACTCTAGTTATAATTAGAGGCACCTGGGTGTCTTTGTGGATCAGTGGTCTAAGGTGTGTACTGTGTAATGCGACGTCCTGGGTCGAATCCATCCCAGGACATTGTTCACACGTCATCCCCCTCTCTCTCTACCCCAGTCTTTCCGGTCTCTCTCCACCTTCAACTTTCTAATAAAGGCAAAACATATATTTTTTTAAAAGTATTAGAGGTACATGTACAGTAATTTGATCTGTTTGTGTGAATTGTGAATTGGAGTTGGATCATATTGTGTCTTATCCTTCAGGTCTGGTGTCCAGTCCAGTAAACATTCCCTCCATTCCTGGAACGCAGAGGAGATGGGATCAACTAATGAGCTCATTGGGCTGGGAGACTCGGCACGCACATTCACAGCCAAACAAGAAGGTTAGACACACACACAAACCATCAACACAAACCAATGACATTGACTGTGTTTGGGCAAAACGTCCTGCGGTCTTTATGTACATCCGGTATTTCTTATTTGACGATGCAGCTTCAACAATAAATGATTACATTTATTGATGTTACACATCATCATCCTATGTGCCATAGCTAAATTGCAGGTACTACTGACATTGTAATTTCACATTAAATCGGAATCTGAATGGGCACAACCTTGTAGCATTAAGTTTTATTGGTTGCCAGATATGTCACTCAACTGAGGGTAGGCAGCATCATTACGTTGATAAGCAAACAGAATTTACCTGATGTAGAACAACATGAATTGAAAATTGAATTTGTTCTGTCTCGACAATGACAAGATGAATCAGAAAGAAAATGCTCCAATCACAATAACACCCGCCTCCTCAATAATGACGCTATCGCTGTAGGCAACATCTAAGAAAGCCTCCAGAGTCTTTGTGTCAAAGGATCTGGTCAGGACCAGGCAAACTGGGGATTTGAGTGTCTTGAAATTCCAGTGGGTGGGAGTTTTTGTTCCAAAAAGTATGTTTAAAGTACGTTTTAAAAGCCAGAAATCGCAGTATTTGGCCGAGTAATCATTGAGTCATTAGTACTGATCAACAACCCTATCAAACCCCCGCTGATATATTATTGTCATTTTGTGCTGTGGGGCTATTATTTCTTGCCTCGTTAAAGCCTAATTTAAAGATTGATAAATTGATTAAAGATTGTAACTTTTAAAAATTAATCTTTTCAAGGAGCATCTGTCCCTGCTCTAGCTTCAGACCTCGTCACCACCTCGGACCCTCTGGACCCTCAGGCCGCTCCACCGACCGAACCCCTGCACTCGGCCATCCCTCTGCAGCCCCCCCACCAGAGCACCACCCCCCACAGGCCCGACGCAGCCCCCCACTCGCCCAGCCACCCCCACCCAGCCGACGGCCTCAGCCACAGGCACTCAGAGGAGGAAGACGCCCCTGCCGCTGCAGAGGTAAGCTTGTAATATGATGAGGTTCACTCGCGAATGACATTGTTTTACAGTCATTACATGTTATTTGCATTCAATTTGAAAGGGCATGGAAATTATTAGCCTTCTTCCTAACGTCCTCAGAAGCAATGGGGTATATTACAGTAGTGCCAATAAATGGAACTTGAGCTTTTTGGCACATAATCAAATGTGTTGCTTCCATTTTGCTCTACCACACACACACACACACACACACACACCCTTCCCATTTCCATGTGATTCCAGGACACTACAGGAAGGATGAGCAACTGCTGATTCAGGCTGACTCATTCAAAATGTCTGAGACGAGGAGTCATTCTCTTTTTTCCTTTGTTTATGGAAAAGACTATTCTAAAGGTGAACTGACAAGCTTTAACAGTTCATTGATCCATAAAAGCTTATGGGTAGAATAAAAGAAAAGTCACCAGTGAAGGAAAAATAATACATCACGACAGTATGGATGGTAATTTTCAACTTTTCCTTCCTCTTTTCTTCCCACACTTTTTCTGTCCCTCCATCATGGTAAATAGTATGCAGGACATTACTGTATATCATCATGGTGCCATCTGTCTGTATGAGACCCATTGTTGTGAACACAATAAGTCAAGAATAATACATGATAGAAACTTCATACTTACACCACAAGTTCCCCATATAGAGTAGATGATCTGATTTGATTTTGGAGCACCATGCTGCATCAGTTTGTATATTAATGAGGAACAATGGCGGGGCGTTGCCTCTACTCCTAGAAGCGAGCTTGTGACCGGAAGGTCGTCGGTTCAATCCCCCAGACTGGCAGGATAAATCTGGGTGGGGAAAGTGAAAAGCAGCGCTTGCCCGTCCCTCATTACCACCACTGAGGTGCCCTTGAGCAAGGCCCTTAACCCCAACCGCTCCAGTGGAGCTGCTCAGTGGCCAGCAGATCAGACTGTGGTTGTACTGGGCAGCTTCCAGGTGTGAATGTGATCAGGGCATTCCTGAAAAAGAGAGCATTGCTCTCAGTGAAACTCCCCTGAATAAATAAAGGTGAAGAAAAAAAAAAATGTAAAGAAAAACTATCCTTGCACGTGTTTATCGCTGTCTTTAATCTCTATGGATTGGACGATGGACCGACTTGGCAGCACAGTCTTCAGGATTACTCACAGGCAGGTCCTGACATGCACAGAGTCTGCTGCTGTCTGGCTGCTGGCACACAGACGGCTTCACTTCCTCCAAACTCAAACTATCAAAAGTTTTCTATCCCATTTGTTTATAGATTTGTGTCTTCATTCTTTAGAGTGACTAGCACATACTTTGATCCCAGTGACCCTGTCAGCATATATGGTGCAATACATCTTGGTGGTGGTTTTTTGCACTTTTTCTCACTCTCACTGGTGATGTTAGCAAGTTGCTGATAAGTATATTTCCCTTAATCAGTGATTGAGTTTTAAATCGTGTACCCCTCCAATTAGTGTGAATGGCTCCTTTGCTCAGACTCTCTTTCTCTGTTTCTCTCTCTCTTTCAGAACTCTAGACAAGTGGCTGAGACGGTCCTTACCAATGGACTACAGTCTCCTGCTCCGTGCCGCTCTCCTGGTGAGTCAAAACACACATACCTTCACTCTGACTCAGTTGCTGGAGCCTCAAACCCGATGAGCGTTTTTTTATTGGAGATGAAAAAATGTCAAACTTACAGCTTTTAATGCCATGTCCTGCTTTATTTCCAGTTCAGAGTGAGAAGTCTGTGTCCAGTCAACAGAGAGCCAGGACAGAAGCGGAGAGGGAGACACTAGAGGTAGGGGAGCAACAAGCCATCATTCGTGTTCCTCATATTGCTGCTATTGCTGTTCAGCCTGACTTTTACTGTTGTCAATTTAAGGATTTAAGTTGCACTCATTGTAAGTTGGTCTGTATAAGAGCATCACTGAAATACCTGTAAATGTGCTTGATTCCTCTTGGTTGGCAACCACACCCAAAGCCTAGAAATGTTGAGTGGGTGAGAAACTATTTTAAACCTGCTGTTATTCAGTCTTTTGTTACTAAGAAATCTTTTCCAAACCACAGCATTAGCTTTTTTAATTCTTATTCGGGCGGCTTTTTGGTTCTTGCTGATTTCACTGCCATATTTCTCACTAGATTGAGATCGGCCACTGTAGCCATCCGTAAAATGGAGATTAGACTTAGTTATTTCAAGTGATAACTAGTACAAGGTAAATCTTGCTGTTTTACAGGGACTTGAATGTGTTATTCCCTGAAATGTACTTCATGTGCGGTTTTATTCTCCAGTTTTGTTGTTTATTCATCAGTCTATGTATATCCACCCTTCCATCCTGTCCCATGTATATATCCATGTCACTGATGGATGAGGAATGGATTAGTTTAACAGGGATTTGTTAACATGTTTGGACACGCAAATACCATTACATTCAAATGAAGAATCCTGTTGTCCTTTTTCTTTTATGATTTCCTGCTATTCTGTGGTGCCTTGTTCTGAGTTAACTTAAGTCACTGCTCTTTTCTCCACTCTCAGCCCACTAACGGGGGTCCCAGGAGGGTTTTGTTCCGCACCCAGCCAGACGTGCTCTTCCTCACCCTGCAAGATGAGACGGAGCCCACCGACCCCAGCCCACCGGACACCGAGGAGGAGGAAGAAGACGAGGAGGATCTGAGCTACACCCGAAGGCAACAGGACAGACGGACAGCTCACAGAGAGAGGAGAGGCCTCAGGTGAGACTGCCGGTCAGGCCTTTGGCTGCGTAGAAAGGTGCATCACAGTAATTTCCTTTGCAGCACACTAGGAAGCTATTATTATTCTCTCTTCTCAACCCATCTTACGACCTCCTTACTCCCCATCACGGTTTAAGAATTTCACCATGTTACGCTTATGAATGCGTTCATTCATATACTCCCCTGAGACAGATATACGTGTATGCATATCAACAGAGGGGTCAGAGTGCATGGTTGGCCAATTCATTTCAAATGGCAGCTTGCTTGCCTTCTTCCTGCTTCTGGTTAATCACGTCCCTGACTATCTGTGTGCCGTTTGTTCTCCTCTGTCCCAGCAGCAGCAGGACGGTGGAGGAGGGCTATGAGGAGCCTCTGTCTTATCGCAGGCAGAAGAACAGGCAGACGGAACAGGAGCTGCATGACATGTCAGAGAAACTGTCCCAACGACTTGAAGAGCTCGATCAGGTGTGTGTGTGTGTGTTCCTGTATCTGCTCTTAGCACATTGTCATTTGCATGTAGTAACCAAGAAGCAAATGTGATTTAGATTCTTTGTTTGTGGTGTGTATGATTTTATGCTTATAACTGTGTTTTTGTGTGTGTGATTTGTGCTTCCTGTAGATGCTGAAGCGAGCCCTGGGTGAAAGCGGAGAGTCCAGTGAGGTCAGAGAAGAGGACAAGCAGTCCCACCACAGCGACAGCATCATGGAGTGTCGCAGGACCCCCAGACCACACACAGGTACACACGCATTCTCTCTCAAACACACACTACACACACCCATTCCGTTTCAAGTGCTAATTGAATTGCAGCCTTAAGAAGTGTTCACATTTGGACACTTCAAGTTGCTGTAGTCACGGCACGATGGCAGAATTTCTGAACAGGAAAAATCTCAACATTGTCTCGCACATGACCGCTGTTGTTTCACCAGTCTGACTGGTCCTTACCACGTGAGTGTCTGAGAGTTTGCATAAAGATCCAGCCATTTGAACATTATGCAAATACCAGGTGCAGCTGAGGTAGTCTGAATGTGAACAAGCAGCTATTCTAAGTATCCACAGTAGACCATCGACTTGTTTCTACTAGTGCAATAATAGGGGCTGATATCGGGCTAAGGTGTACTGAATTCCATTTAACAGAAAGAATATTTTTTAAAACTCAAGTCTGTACAAAGATTTTTTTTCCCACTATTTTCTGTAGCACTGCCAAAATTGTTACTGTCAATAAGTGACTCGGATCAGTGCTCAGAATTTGATAAATACTCAAAAATTAGGTAGTATTAAAATGGTAACTTGTACTCATTTTCTTCTATTTGCTCCTTGACCTCTCTGTCAGGAACACCCCACCCTGAAGCCGCCCACCGGACGCGCTCCCTGTCCCCCTCCCCTCCACGAGCCCGTCGCTCCCTGCAGGGACAGCTAGATGGCGTCGCGACAGAGGTGCTGAGCCTGGACGATGGGAGACAAAGCAACCTCGCAGCCGCCGGCCGTACGCGGCGAGGAGAGCTACACCACAGACAGCGTCACAGAAAACACAGCGAGGTAGGAACAGTGGTGGACTTGTCGAAGGTTGAAGCATTGTTTTCTCTGGAGGTTTCCCTTTTAAATAATGGGAGATGCACATCAGATGCGTTTTAGGCTTCCTTGTTCACTTTTCATGAATTTGTTTTCAGTGAGTTTTTATGATGCCTTTTACTTTTTTTTTTCCAGTTACATTACATTCTTATTCAGGTCCGTTAAATAACTCAAAACTCATCAACAGGGTTTTTTTCCCGTGTGCAATAAATTCATCTCAATTACACAATTCATAAACTGCACATTGTTGTCAAAGTTAAAAAAATGATTTTATTCCTAAGAATGTTTAGATGAAGTTCATCTGTTGATGTGCCTGACTTTTTCCATCCATCAAGTTATTTGCCTGTAAAATTGAGTATGTAGGCGAAGTCATACTAAATCTTTCTTTCTCTCTTTCAGCATCTGGTGAGCAAGTCCTACGAGGAAGAGCTGAAAAGATACGAAAATAGAGAACGGGCAGACCTAGACGAGGAGCGCCTCAAAGCTCAGGAAGCTGTAAGTCTTAGCATGATCCCTCAAATTGGTTCCCATTTCCCTGCCCAGCTGTATTTAACGTTACACAAAATTGAGACATGAACAAGCACATTTTCTCAGAAAAGGGAGAAAAAGTACAATCCCAAGTTTTATTTTATTTCAAGAAAAGTGCTGTGTCATACATAACACAACATAAACTAGGATACATAAAAAAAAATGTATAAAACAAAAAATGAGTGCAGGAAAACATTTCTGCAGATTACATCATCAAGATTAAAAATAGAACTTGTGTGTCTTTGCTAAAATATTAGTAGCTTATATGAATGCTCTATTGCAAAGGAAGAAGGGGATTTCTCTATAGTGCAAATAAAACAACCTTACTCTAAAGTTTGTCTTACTGGCAAAATATCATTAACTACTGTTTTGCCAACAGGCAAACCACCTGAGGCAGTGAAAATGAACCAACTGCCTTCAGCTTGGATGAGGACAGGCAAAATGGATATATCAATGTAGATAACTGAATGTACAAAAGAACAAAATTATAATAAAGAACATTTGTTGGCTGTGACTGCTAGCCAATTTGCTCATGTTAATTATGTATCATGGCTTTTCGGTTTTGGTGGAATGGCACTTCTGACCTGCGTCTGTCTGTGTGCCAAGGAGCGGGAATACAGAGAGGCCATACTGAGGGACGTCCCCCGGACCCCCAGACAGTCCCCAGCTAAAGTGACACCCCAGCATCGGTCACCACGCACCAGACAAACCACACTAGGACGCAGACGGCAAGAGTCCCCCAGGAAAGCCCCACCAAGTAAGTTTAGACTTTTGCGTTTCCCATCTCGAGACCTTTCAGTAAAACAAAATTTTCCCATATCGAAAATGTCTTGCATTCATGCACACATGCATTACATACATACATGTATGTAGGGCTGCACAGTTTTACAACATTTACAAAATTCAAATAATAATTACTACTGAACGGAACCATAAGGAAAACTTTGCACAGAATCTGTCATCTGGTATAAAACATTATTTTCGAATGACAGATGATGATCTGTTAGGAACTAAAACGGTTTCACATTCAGACTCGGAAGAAGGATTTTCCATTCTTTTCCACTTTACTCATGGCTACATTTTTCCAAACCTTGTCTATGTAAGGTTTCTCCCTTTCCTTCCCACTGGAGTTGCCCGCTTCTCCATGTTAACTGTCATTTTGGTCACATGGTGCACATTCAAAGGTTGTGATAAACGATTAATCTTGCAGCCCTACATACATGTATGTATGTATGTGTCAAACATTAACCATGAGGTAGGTTTGTTTGTCTTCCTGTAACCTCTTGTACGTCAAGGTGGTCTAACGGGTTGGAAGCTGTTGCAGCATTCGATGTATAATACAGACAATTGTTACATTGCTCAGCTCTGTAACTGATGGTTGGACTCAGAGTCTGGAGACTTGGAAACACAGATTTTTTCAAGATGTGATGGCTGAGGCTCAGCATTTACAGACTCGTTGTTCAACGCGGGCAGTTTCTTTTTTTTTGGTCCGCGTTGCTTTAAGATTTTTATATTTCTAGCTTCCGGCTGGTTGGCCCACTTGCGGCGATACTCGCAGAAGTAGCAGCTCTGGTAGACGATGAAGTAGGGGCTTCGCGTGTGTTTGGTACAGCGGCATTTTCTGTTGCACTTCGGGCAGTGCTCCAACAGCTGCAGGATGGCCTTCTCGTCAATGATGTGCTGCACAGTTGGTCTATAATTAGGCAGAGAGGAAGATTTAGAGATTATAATGATGCAACGGTTGGATAGAGGATGGCTAGAGGGGGAAAAACATGAATTGTCACCATGGATACTTTTTACAGTGGATGTGAGAAGGTGGTTAAGTAAGGAACTTTGATAAATGACTATAGCACAGAGCTGTCTGCTAACAAGTTACCTCAAAGTATGCTGTATACATGGAACATTGAGGAAGCCAAATACTGTCAATGTTACTTGCTGACTTACCTCTCCATGTTCAGAGGACACATCTCATTCACATTAAAGGAGACATCCCTACGGGGTAGATTTACTTGAATGCCTGTGAATGAAGATCAGGGCTGTCATTAGTCACTGACATCTTTTCAGTTGGAAAGCAGGTATATAGAAACATTCAAAGAAAGGAATAAGCAATAGTACAGTATGCTGCCATGTCCATTTCTTAAAAGAGAATGGCAACTCAAATTCAGCTTGTTTTCTTTTCATTTTATACTTAAGAGAATAACAATTGTACATATGTTTATTTTAGTAATTTTCAAGGAGTGAACCCCCCCAGGAAAAAAAAAAAAAAATAAAATAAAAATCAGTTATCATACAAGAGTGGAGTCTTTGGTCTTGGACTGCTCCGTGCTATATTGGTAGCACCTGTATAGAAGTGGGCTTATGACCAGAAGGTCACTGGTTCAAATCCTCACACCAGCTGTGAAATCAATAACTATTATCCAAGTGAACTTGGCCAAAGCACTTAACTCCCATTTGCTGCTCAGTGGCCAACAGTAGTGCTGGGCAGCTCCCAGGACTGACTGTGATTATATAAATGAGAAGCAGTGTGGTGCTGAAAAAGGGCACACATGCTCAGGAAAACAATTCCCTGGATAAATAAAGGAAAGATCAACCCCTATGGATAATATTAGACTTCTCATTTGGTCAGACTATCAAGATGACAACCAACTGGTGTGATTCACTCACTCACCTTTGCTTCTGAAATGGCCTAGCCGTTTGCCCATTGATGTCCAGTTGTCTTGCAGGTGGAGGTTCACATACTGACTGGCGATATCTTTTGTTTCTGGTTGCTACAAAACACCAAACAACACAGACACATTCTCAACACTTGGTGGTAGGCAGTTCACTAGAACACCTGAACTAATATATATAGAACAGTGTTTGGAACATTTCTGATGAAAATAGCCACTTGTGAGCAGTAGTCAGTTTGTTCACATTTAACAAAGGTTGTGTGGTAAAATTCTGCTTTCCCTTTCAATCTCACCATTTAATAAAAGTTAATTACGGAGAATTAATAATTGATTTTATTTGCGTTAACAAAAGGCATGCAATCCCCTCCCAAGTCAGCCTTCCTTGTTGGTGTGCTCTTGTGAAATAGAGTTCATCTAACAGTATATTGATTTAAAGCCAAATCCTTAATCTAAATATTACCAAAGGATAGCTCTGGCACGGTCAAATTATTGGATTGGAGACGATGCTTCTCTCACCAGATCGACTGGGACTGTCTATGGCCAAACTGACACTGCTGTCAATGGGACTGTTTCTCTGAGCATACTCACCAGAGGAGGCACTGGCTCTGCAGAAGTTGGAAGCGCATCTTCACTCAGAGGAAGAATGGAGTCGAACTCTGTTTTTACCTGCAAGTAATTGCAAAGGGTAGAATACAAACATTTAATACCAGTAGTGTTGCAGTATTGTCACGAATCCCTCTCAAGTCACCTGCGTGTTGGCCGTGAATGCGCGCAATCCAGACATTCTTTTACACCCTTTAGAAAGCGCAAATGCAGCTTGCCTTTTGCAGCAGAGGTGGCTCAGATTCTGGGGAAGTTTAGATGTCATCTTCTTTCATTCAGGGGGTTGACCCAAACCCCATCTGGACCTGCCCGAAATTGTCGAAGCACTCCTGAGCAAAGTGGAAGTTGCGAACAAGGAGTGTAACACTCATTTGAATGGATGTACGAGGCTTAATGTCCAAGATACAGCTTCTTTGATTGAAACCGCATGTATCGGGCAAAAGCTGGGAGGGGATTGCAGCTAAATGAATGCGGGCTTCTCTCTATAGGAAAAGCCTGATATGACACATATCGAGTCTGTATGCTTGTCTCTGAAAGTGTCAGTCCAGTGAAGGTTCACATCACGTCCCTCCACCCCTTGCTTAAAGAAAACAAACCCCTCACTTCTATGCTCCTCTGCCCATTGTTTTGTCCAGAATGTTGACCGGCAGAGAAAATATAGGATACACCAAGCACCTACAAATGGCAAGTGTGGACCCACTTTGGGTTTTAGAAGAAAGATGGAAAACTTGAGAAGTGTGGCAATATGCAAGACTTGGCGAGCAGCAGTGAAATATACAGTACAAGTAGCAGCTCTGCACCGTCAAAATAGATTACTCATGACTTTGCATATGTACCGGGAGCGCACACCTCTGCCAGTGCTGAACAATTTTCCAACCTGCAAAGCTGCAGCCTCCGTAATTTTGTGTTTATGTCTCTTTTGTCTCCCGGTTTGATTTTCCATCCAAATAACATGTGAATGCAATGCTGTTAAGCAGCCAACTTTCCCACCGGTATGTGAACGCAGCATAGTAACTATGGCTAAAAAAAAACAATTATTGTCCAGTGTTGGAAATCCCAGATGTGGATGATCTGGATCACCACAAAAATCTAAAAGGGGGAGGAGGAACTGTGAATAAGTGATCAAGCAGTGCGTTCTTTGAAGCCAGCCCAAATACTTTATTAAGTTTAATTGCAGTGTCTATGCTACTTTAGCTAGCTAGTTAGCTTGCTACCTGTGGGTGCCTTCGAGAGATGACTGGATTATGAGGCCTTTGTGGATCTCTGTCTTTGAGTCAGACACACTCAAGACCGCTCAAACGATCAAATTTGTGTTCGCAATTTGACATGACCCACAAGCCATGTGACGTCGCATTATAAACATGCCATATCTGCATCACAAAATTAACATCAGCAAACATTACCTAGGTAGCCTCAAAGGGAACTACACATACCTGCACCAGCGATTGTGTTGCGGCATGCTGTTGAGGAAAGATAGAAGGGACAGCTGTTGTGTTTAGCCTCGCAGTTACAGGGATGTAATCCGTTTCTAAAAAATGATCACCGCGGACTCGCAAGCTGAACTGACGTTGCTGCAGAACTTCCAGCGGTGTGTTGACGTCGTAGGCAGGATGTCTACAGCAATCAGCCATAACTTGCACCGCTCCTGATCACGAATTGGCAAACGATGAAAAGCGCGATAAATAAACGTGTTTGTATAATTGGGGCAACCTGGAACCATGCACTTCATGGCCTATATTTTGCTTGAAACGAAATCTACTACAACGTTACAGTCTAGATTTTCTTTGTTTCATGCGAAGTTGTTGGTCAGTTTGCTAAACACATCACCATACCAAATGAGGCGTCACGTGACCTGCAGTGACTGAGCACCCTTCATTTGAAATGACGTTGGCGAAGAGAAAAATAGTCCGTCTATCAATGTGAAAACTAAGTGGAATATTGCGGTGTGTAGGTATTCTTCCATTTTGCTGTGCTTTTCATTTTTTCACCTTCAACAAATGAGATTACAATTAAGATGCTATCATAATGTGAAGATCACTTATGTACAATGTATTCTCACATAACTGATTTATGCCTAAAGATTCCTTATTGCAACCAGTGGCAAAACTATAGTAGCAATAAAATCTAAGTGTTTGCACTGTATTTAAGACCATGAACACCTGGGAAAATCAGAAATAGTGGTGACTACAAGACGTTAGCAGGGAGGGATGTAAACAGAGGCCCCCCAAAAAAGGAGTTCATTAAAATTACCAAAATTATATCACCATGGCTCAATTAACTTGTGAAAGTGCCTTTACGTCCCTGTAATTGCAGAAATCCCCCATTAGACCAAAGTCGAACCTCTAAAGGTTTTTTGAAAAGACGGGGTTGATAAATTGTGCATGAGTTAACAGTGCAGAACAGTTTTCCAAGCAGGACGTCAGAATTTCCGATACCACTAGAACGCAGCATAATGACAACACCGAGGAGATGGCGCAAGCGGGGAGAATGTACCCGGAAGTATATACGGCACATAATGTATACTAACACGGGCACGTATAGCAAACAATGAGGTATTATAGATCGCAAAGCTATCAAGCCAGGCAAAACGTGAACAAGAATCAAGCATGCAACTTACATGTTGCAGCTGCAGGCTCGGACCAACAACGGTGTCTGGTGTCGGGAGAGGGAGAGGCTGGAGCGGAGGGAGAGAGGGGACAGCCCCTTCCACCAGAACAAACCGCTTGGCGAAACCAAGGGCTCTCTCGTTGAAGTTCTTGAAGTGTTCCCGGGGGAAATGAGCGCTGCATATAAGGGTTTTTTCACTGATGACTCCAGTGTGACCGCGGCTCACCAAAAACGCGGTCCATCGCTCCAGTGCTTTCGCTGGGATATGAAAGAATGACACTTTGTTTTGGAGTTTATCTGTCGATGTGCATCCAGGGACCGCACAGGCGAGGGAGGAGGGCATGATGTGACAGGAGGATACGTGAGCACGGGATGCAGAGAAAGGAGACTAGACGGATAGCTAGATACGCAGAGATGTCGGTAACGACACAACAAAACACGGAGTGAATTCGGACTCCAGAGACCGACAAAGCGGGGACGTGACGACTGTGGGTCCGTATCATTTGCACGCCGCCGTACGCCAGCAGCGGACCAGATAGGCGGAGTACGCATACCGTTTAAATCTCGTCATAGCCGGCGAGGCGCCGGATCCCCCGAAAAAAATGACGTTCACTGTGTGGCTGGGCTGGTGGAGGACGTCTGTCTGGTCAAGCACATTAGTACCTAGATACGCTGGCTAACAGGTGTCTTACCTCTGAGTCTGTGTCTTCCTGGCCGTCAAAAAGTGACGGTACGGCTCCCTTCTTCAGCACCAGCTTACTTGCAAATCCCAGTGTCTTTTGATACCAGTTGCTGAAGTCCTGCTTACGGAAGTGCGCGCAGCAGATAAAGCTTGTAGGGGAGAGCGGGTGTCTGGTCCTTCCCTCCAACTGTGCCATCCACAGCAAACGAATATTTTCATCTCTGGGGAAAAAATATCCACTGTTGACACCCTGGCACCCAACGACAATGCATAACCGAGGCATTGAGGCGAGTGCGGCTAGCGTTAGCTGGCAGCTGGCTGAGCGTGCGCACTGGTTGGCTCCCGGTCGGGCGGTGACGTACCGACTGGGCAGTTTACAGTCGTTTTAAAATGGCTCCTCCCGGCGGTGGCCGGTAGACCTGCCTCTGAATCAGCGACAGAAGCAGGCCAACAACTAAAACAGAAACACACAACCAAAGCAGTAATATGGACAAATGCATCAAAACATTCAAAGTCCACTTATATAACCTTCTGTCTTCACTCATTAAAGGGTAACTCCGGTATTTTTCAACCTGGACCATATTTTCCCATCTTTTTGTGTCTAAGTGACTAAAGGGGACAACAATTTTTGAAATTGGTCCAGTATTGAGCGAGATCGCTTCAGCCGGCAGCCGCGAAACAGGCTGCAATGTAATCCGGCGGGGCAAATGCGCACCGTCAATGTACGTCCACTAAAAGTGCTTGTTTTTGCCACTGACAGGCTCAGATTGTTATTATAAGTGTCTGACAACGTTATGGAAAGGACCCTACTGATGCCAGGTCAACACAATAACTTTAGCTAATAACATTACCTCCACTCTGTCCGCAGCAGGTCTCTCCACTCTTGGAACAGCATTTTTCTTTAGGAAAAAGTGCTTTGGTATAGGATTTCTTCTCCTCTTTGACTGGCAGTAGTCATCCCGGTCAAAATGGTCACTGCAGACCCGATGGTCTGCACGGCGCAGTGTATGGACAGGAGTGTTAGCATCCATTTGTAGCACAACTAACCACAACTTCCGCGTGTCCCTATCCAACAAAGGTAGTCTATGAAAGCTGCGTGAAGTGTTGCGCGACATTTTGTTGGCACAATTCGGAAATGCGCAAACACGAACCATTGTTTTTTTTTTAAAAATATTTTAGATAACACTAAGCTACGATTTCTGTACTCCAACACAACAAACTCCTCCCGGCACTCCTCTCCAAGGAGGTTCTATATTAACTGGAAGATGAACGGAAAAATGGCCGCCCATTCATTTGAACTTAAGCTGCTCACCCAGCGCATACGCCAAAAAAGTTTTTTTCTTCCTGGTTTACTTCCGTGATGTGCGGCCCACGGTGCATGCGCAGTAGTGTCTGCTTACGTGAGCAGGTCGGGAGCGAGCGAGCTACAGATGGGAGCGCGGGAACGGACAGTTTGGTGGGGGAGGGGCGGCTGTGAGAGCAGAGCAGAGAGAGAAGGAATCTCCTACAGTTCATATTCGTCTGCCCCTCAATACTTAATGTTCATTCAGCGTCAACATGTAGATCTAATTTAGTTTTTTATTTGTAAATAACCTATTCAACTTTTGTAAGAGGATTTAGAAAGTTATGTACAAGATGGAGCTGTTATCTTCGACTCAAACTCAGGCGTACGTAATTAATCTAATCGAGTTAATCAAGTTACTTAACAGAACTAGGTAATGAAAATCATGAGTTGGCCCTGTATCCTTGTTCAAGCATTTACAGCACTTTGTCATGGTAGTTTGACAAGATGTCATCATACAGTTAGTTTATCTGTCAAAACTAAATGTCGACCTGGTTCACTTCCCTACACAGCAGCCACAAACGCTTCTGTTTAGAAACACAGTGTAACTCTGCCTGGTAGCTAGACTCAGAGTCACTACCATGCAAGCAGGTTAACCACACAGCACCATACAATACTGTCATGAAACTGAATTGGAAATCACGTACAGGACAAGTTATTTAAAATTGTTTATTTAAAAAAAAAAAAAAAAAGATGGGAAAATAGGGTCCAGGTTGAAAAATACCGGAGTTACCCTTTAAGATGAAGGAGCCCACAAGAAAGCCATGTAGATATTGATGATGAGTAAGGGCAATAATTAGATTGAGTGTATGTAAACATAGTTGGATCATAATCTTCTGGTTTCTGGTCTCCCCCTCTCCCCTCCAGTGAAGGTGAAGGAGAACGACCTGCTCCCGGTGCTCCTGGAGGAGCTGCCCCACCTCCACGTCTCCCCGCACACCCTGGGCCGCATGTGGGAGCGGCAGATGCAGCAGGTGGACCGCCTCCACGCCGCCTCCTCCTCTCACAGCCACCAGCGCCGCAACAAACTCTCCAGCCAGGTAGGATGACGGTCGGGACAAATGACTCAGTGGATGGATGGATTGATGGATGAATACCTAAAATAAAAGAAATACCTGTCTTCCAGGTGGAGGAAGCCCAGAGGAGACATGACCTGCTGGGAGAGATTGTCCGCAAGGAACAGGAGCACAACAGGCGTCTGGTGAGCCTCAACACACACACACACATATATACTGTACATGCTCAAAAGATCCCTTAATGTCTAGCTGGATGTTTACAATGTTATTTCATCTTCACAAATAAACACACAGTGGTTTCTCCCACCTGTGTATTTCCTCACATGATTCTCTGCACTCCTACAACTGTACTGGAGACAAAAGATCTCTTAACTCCAACACCCTTATTCGTACATTTTCTCTTCCACGCAAGCAAACATTTCTTACACACACACACACAGCAACAGCATTTGTTGTCTGGTCTGGACATATTTGGCCAGTAGCAAACTAAAATGTTCCTCCTCCAGAGGGACTTTAAAGAGCGCATCCAGCAGCAGAAGTCGGCCCAGAACAGGCTGAAGGAGCAGAGGCAGCAGATCGCCCGCGCCAAGAAGTACCACAACGACTACCACGTGCAGCTCCGCGCCCGCCTGATGAGGGCGCGCACCAAGGAGGAGAGGGTGGGTACTGAAGGCCTCGCAGCTCCCATTCCTTTCTGATGCAGTAACGTTGTCCCGATTCCATCTCTGTGCTGTACCTCCTCTAACCGCCATGTGTTGTCAGCCAAAGAAATCTAGAAACATCTATAAGAAATCTATGAATCTACCCGTTTACCAGTTCTAAGCCTTATGTGGTTGTCTTTGTCTCACTTATTCTCTAAGACAGACAGATGCTGGTACTGAAAATCCCTGTCTGTGTGTATCTAAATGTTTGAGTAGGTCCAAAGACCAAGATCTGCAGAAAAACATTAAATATTAGCTATTCATATTACTAAATTCTACTAAGTTTAAGGTTGCAGTACAGTACATGTTAGTATCTGGTATTGATGGTGTGTGTGTGTGTGTGTGTGTGTCTGTGTGTGTGTAGATGTTTCGGCAGCTGTTTGAGGAGGGCCTGGAGCTGCAGAAGGCCAGGCTGAGGGAGCAGAGGGCGTACGCCAGGGAGCAGCGGCTGGAGCACCAGAGACGACACCAGGACCAGATCAAGTCCATGGAGAACTACTACAAGGACCAGGTGGGAGAACTGTGCAAAGAGGACATTCTGTTGAATTAAATTGATTCCCTAACACCAACTCTGTTTTGAGAAAAGTAAAAGGCCTAAAATAAATGAAATGAATGGATGGATGCTGGAAGTATTTGTATGTACGCATAAGTGAAAATGAGGCCTCTATCCAATTTTTGTCCAATATCATGTCTTACCCCAAAACATACTAATTTTAAAAGTACTTGAACTTCATCATACAAGACCTTGGAAGTCCTTGAATTTGACGTCCAAGTGAGTGTGGGAACCCTGTAGACTCTGCAGGGAGAAGAGACACCTTACATATACTCACACACAAAGTCCACTGCACAGACCTAATTTATTATAATAAATACTGGAAGAAGTTCTAACACAGTTGGAAACCAAACTTTTATTTGTAAATGTAGAGCCATTGTGTTCATAAAACTCAGGTAAGCTATGTTCACTCTCTTTCAGTTTTCGCTGCTGGCTGAAACACTTGCACAAGAAAGGCAGGAGATCCAGGTTCGGAAAAAAGCGCAAGAAAAGGTAAAGCTCATTTTGGGGAAATTCTAGTACTCACTGTGCATTGTGTATGTAAAGACACAACCGCTTATATATAGATATGAATTTTAAGCTTATAAACTGTGACTGTGACTCATTTGGGCTCAGCACACCTAAAGAGGAATATACTATATTTTATTGAGGAACACTTATCCCTGCTTGGTGTTGGCAGGCTCTGCTGAAGATGAAGCGAGAGCTGCGTTCCAGGATGGAGCGGGAGATCGGCGAGCTGCAGACGATCATCATCCAGAACGACGAGGACGACTACTTCAGGGACCTGGAGGTCCAGAGGCTGCGCAGTCGGGTCCAGATGGCTTCCTTCCAGTACAACACTAGCTGTCTGCACTGACCACGGCTGTTTTCAGCTCCAACTGAAATACTTTGAGGCTGGATTTATACCAGAGGAAAATGCCGCAAGAGACAACATTGTTTCCGCCAGTCACAACTGAGGGTACGACATATTCTGACTGGCTGCAACAATACTGTCTCCTCAGGCATCTTCCTTCTGAGATTTGCACAGGAAGAGAAACTTCACATTTTAAAACCTTATGTGATCCCAGGTTACACACAGTGTACCGTCACCTTAGTGACACAATGTTCTCCCTTCAACCAAGAGCGGACTGTGTTATGGCGCGAGTATTTATCGGACTGAACACGCTGACAAAATGTAGCTACTAGCTAACTCTTCCTCTCACCTCGGCTGCTATATGTGAACTTACGACACCTTGGACCAAGTCCTCTTCTTCCATGGGTTTTCATACTTGATAACTTTAAGAATGTTTTAAAATGACTCCATCACTGTGTGCAGTTATTGTAGCAGACAGCTAGTACAAAAAGTTCTTCCTCTTGCCAACCGGGACCACAGATGCAAAACTAATCAGTATGAATGTCACACACTGACGAGATTTTTAAATTCTTGTTTTTTTTCCTCTTCCGTGAGATGTCTTCCTTACTGTTTTAACTGTGCCAGTGCATTATTTATTTGATGACTGTAGTGTCTTGGGTTTTTAAACTAACCTGGTGTTGTGCTTTCTGCTCACCACGGGGCGATGATAATCACATTTATGTAACTTACCTTTTCCTATAGCTCCATATTGATTGTATCCAAGCATAGCCAGAACTGAGAACATGGTAATGTAGGACTGCTAGACCAATGATATGATCACACCAAGGTTGCATTGTTCAAACACTGTCTAATCAACACATAAATGCCCGTCACCCCCTATTAAATGTGTGGGCTCACTGACTTCTCTTTTTTAGCAATTTATTAGACCCTTGCTTGTCCTTATAAAATTTGACCAAAGAATATCAAGAACCTATAAAGTCTTGGCAATTCTTGTAGTGAGGCAATTCCTTCTGTAGCACGATAAAATATCAAGCTATTGAACAATGAAGGCTACAATTCCATGTCCATGGAGGAGAGCATCACATCAACGTCTTAGTTGGGGGGGAGGGGACAAAAAAAAACATTTGAGATCAATATGCCTCAGGTTTAGATGTGAATGGAGGGCATCCAGAAATGAAAAAATGCAGAAAAGGAGTGTTGTTCCTGACAAGGTATTCCAGGGAAAATTAGAAACACCGTGGAGGTAGCTTATATCAAAGTAATGAGGTGGCTGTGGTTCCTGCCGCCAATTTCCACCGTGTCACTGGTGTTCAAACTGGAACTAATAATATTTCCTGTTTGACTTGATCACAACACAAGCGCAGTCAGCTTGGAACGTCATTCTGGTGGCGGCCGAAACGCGGCGGCACTACGTCAACTCGGGCGTGTGCTCGCCGTCATTACTCTGGGTGGCTGGTTCTGGCTGGTTGGTCCATTTGCAGCGGCAGTGGCAGAAGTAGCACGCCTGGTACACCACCAGCTCTAGGCCTTTGACGCGTTTTCTCACCGTACACTGCTTGTTGCATTCGAGGCACGTCCTGAACAGCTGGAGGATGCACTCCTCGTCGACGATGTGCTGAGATGGGCTGAAGGGGTGCGGAGGAGAAGCAGGGAGTGAGTCACATGAGTGCAGTGAAAGTCATAGATTTGCTAATGGAACATGAAATGAAAAATTGTGCAGATATGGGACAGACAATTGATATTGAGCAGACTATGTTCATTGGGTAATAAGTCATAACGCTGATGGTCATACAGTTAATAGGTTATCATATAAATGTAAAGTGAATCCTGACTATTCACATCAACATACCTCTCCAAATCCACCAGGTACTGCCCATCATCCACATATGTTGAGGCGCCGAGGCAATCCCAAGCTTCCCCAGAGTCATTCATTACTCCATTTTGACCTGTAAACAAATCATTTGATTACAATCATCAGAAATCCTTTGCTGGAGGGAGACTTAAGCTAATGTGAGAGTGGCTCACCTTCTTTACTTTCCAAGACTCTGGTTGTCATTGTCCAGTTGTCGTGTCTTTCTTGGCTTTGGCAAACATTGTCTTTTTTTCTCTGGTCCTTGAAATAGCACACAACACAGCAAGCCAATAGCACAGTTAGTGAAAGCAGTGGAATAACAGACACTGAAGAGGAACAAGAAACATCTGCAATGGTAAGAGCTTAAGCTCCTACGTGTTGGACAATAGAGTTGTTATTTATTAATAATTTATTTGTTATTTGCTCTTAATAACTTGAATATTGAGAAGAGGTCCGCTGGAGTTTATGCTACATAAACAGATCACAGTCAAAATCAAGTCTACTAATTGAAGCAAGATTTACCATTCCATTTTCAGATGGTTGGACAGCAGCAGCATGATGGATGGAAGAAACGGCCCCAGATCCAGTTGACACAGTTCCCCTAAAGAAAGGCAGACAGGACAAAAGGCTTTCACAAAACTCAAGGTTCCTCATTTCCATTTTCCCACTCATTTGGGTGTACTCTGGCAGGTTATCTACAGTAGTCTGCACAATGTCTGCAGCATTCAGATGGGCTGGGGACAGGGAAGTAACAGCAATGACACTTAATTTTATTTACCTGTCTTCTGAGTTGTTTTTTGAAGGTGCAGCTGTATCCTGACGCTGTATGAGCTTAGGTGCCTTCTTCAATTGCACACAGCCAGTGCTGCATAGTAGCAAAAGAAGCAGACCAAATGGAAAACAAAAATCAAGGCTCTGTTCACATGTTGACAAATCCAGTAGTGTTGTGGATACTTTACGCTTGCTGCAACTTATTTTCAAATATACAGCCATTCTCATGTTCGTACCTATCATAAGGAATGGTACTAAAAACAAAGGTTACAATTTATATACAGGCTCCTCACCTCTTCTTGGATGAAGAATTTGTGTCCATGCTTGAAAGAGCAGGTTGGATCTCTAAAGGATTAGCCCCAAGATAACTGCAATCAGGAAACATGAAAGTTAGCTTACTGGTTAATTCACAGCGCATCACACAGATTGTGTATGCCTAACTGCACATAGTGTGGAACCATAGTGTGGGACCAGGACATTAGTGGACCTGACAGTCCAATGTCTTATATTCATACTTTAGGAGATGAAAATTCCAGATTATTGCCCTGAAAGCATTCATATTCATAAAAACTACACTTGCTGCATTTTCATATCAACCATGGTATGCTCTCCAGCCAATCAGCCATTAATCAAGGTAAGAGACCATGAACACGTGTCGTTATGCATCTCTTAACTGGTTTTCATAATGTGAAATTGCTCCTACAGTTTAATGCGGGCATGCACCGCTGTCTGACAATAAGATAATGTACCCTCATGCTACGTGTGTTTCCCTTCCTTGTGTTTTGCTTCAATTATCATGGAAATAGCATACACACACAGTCTATTGTAGCAAGCTCAAAACATGGATGAAAGCTCACTTCAGCTGCCTAGTTCTGAAAATAGCTGCATGTGAATCCCACTGCATCATCAATTTTGAAATCCAAATGCTAGTATTGATTTACTGACACTATACAGTATACAGGTATGATACACAAGATTGCCCCCTCCTGCAGGCGCAAAGATGAATGACAAAATAGACAACCTGTCTCCACCAACCCCCTTCCAAACTGCATGCACACACCCCTCACCAGGGAACAGACAGTATCATTTTATATAACGTATCTTCGTATCAAGTCGGGAGAGACTTCTCATCCCGAGTTTTCAGCTGTTCTACTGTATGACGTCATGTTGACATGGCGGCACGCACTGTAAACACCACACAGCATTGTTTTAACATGTTTATAATATTCAGAACACACTTAAGATGGATCAATATTGCCTGACGTTGAATCTATCAAAACACACGTGTGGTAAAATGGTTAAACATAAACTTCAAATGTGAATGTGCACTTACAGCTGCTAACGTTCTAAAAATCATTGACACTTCACTACATTGGGCGAGGAAACCCACATACAGACAAGGGCATAACAGACAACAGTTTATAACGTTAATGGGATCTTGCCACTACAGCGGCGCAGCATGGCAACAAACAACGTTAGCCCTCTCAGATCGGTTTATAATGGAAATATATTAAGCTATCAGCTGGCTTTACCTTTATCAGGCTCCGCACGGCCTGGTGCTGAGTTGGAAATGAGGTATCAGATCTAGTTGGCAGGGCTAGACGAGTTTCCCAGATAGGATCAACTAGTCCAGTAAATAGCCCTTACCTGTCTAGGAGAAAAACGGCCAAAGCGGCATCAGTTTTCATTCTTTTGGCCTGTCTGAGGCTCCTCCATCTTTCAAAAGCAGTACCAATGTTTATTCTTGTTTTTGACCTCGCTCTATCAAAAGCAATTTGGGAGGCATACCGGGCTTTTTTCGACATAACATCTGGCTTCTCCTCTGACATTATCGGACCTGTCATTGAGGCAGCTGGTGGAGCCTGGGCTGTTGTCAGGGGGTGGGAGGGGCTCCAGATATAGGGGAGGGTTTTTTATGAGCCCATTGAAAAAATCAGTACAACAAACCAAATGGGTAATGAATAGACTAGAAGTTAATCCTTTCACCATATCTTTAGACCTACTGAGAAGATTGTGGGCTAGAAACGGCATGCTGAGTCGTAGAGAGCACTCTGCACGTTTTAAACAACTGAATCTGTCAATTTGATGAATCTACTGTCTCTGCTGAGGACACAATCACAGGATTTTAAATTGGCCCACATTTTATTCTTTTTAACTTGCCATTACAACATACCCTGTTCTTTTACTCCTCAGTACTTATTTTTTATCAACTGATATTTGAAATGATACATCTCCAAACGAAATGGCTGCCTTGACCTCAAATCCTAAGCAAAGAAACCAGGTCTGGAAAACACTGGTGGATCATTTCAGTGACACCACCCTACAGGAACTGGAAGTATGAGCACACAACCAAGAAAAGAGTGCATCATGCCACCAAAGGAGAGCACCAAAGGAAACCACTAAACCACCAAAGGAGGGCACTACATTAACACAGGAAAACCACAACTCAAAGAACCGAAACCCCAAGCTTTCACTCTTCTCGGGTAACTTTAAAGTCCCCTTAAAGTCCCCCATGCACAAGATTCAAGCCCTTTAAGCTCAGCAAGCATGTTCAGTCCACCTCACTAGCTAATTAGGCCTATATTGGCCAGCCACAGCACACAGTAGGAGAGATGTGTCAAACTCTACAATACAATGATTAATAAATACAACAAATAAAAGGATTTCACACCAGTCACCATAGAAGAAATCTCGACTCACAAAACACCAGGAAGACTTCTTCATGAACCATTTCCCCTACAATGTTGAAAAAGCGGCGTTTCAAATGCCAACATATCTTTACAATGCAATAACCCTTCCAGGTATGTGATGTGCAGATAATCGCCACCATAAAGAATATCCCAATGAGAGAAGTGCCCCTCAGCCCCCAAAAGCTGCCCTACCTGCCTTGCACTCACCACCAAGCCATTTACTGCCATATCCACCACTCCCCCCAGTACCAACTGGAAACCAGTCTGCCCAAACAACCAAGCCCTCCTCCTCCTCCTCATCATCAGTCTTCAAGAAGAGTTCAAGTCACTCTGCACAAGCAAGTGTAAACAAACATACAGTCGTTTAGTTTATACTTTAAAGCCCACGGCAGTGATTAAAACAGCTTCGGTACATGTTATGAACTGATATCAAAAGATTATGTAGCTTAGGTCCTGACTTCACAAAACGTTACAGGTAGCACAACGACTCGTCGCCTCAACTTCCATGTCGTCGTCGCCATATTTACACGGATTTTCAGCGGTCAGGCCGTCTGTCAACTGTTCTATTCAACGTCCAAATGTTTGCACGAGTGTCCATGGCCTGGCTGTGATGTTGTGAAGCTAACTGTCTATAACGTTACTATAACCTAGTGACGTACCGAACCGTAGCATGGCAACGGTTCGGCTAACTACAACGTTAGTTAACTATGCGAAAAGAGTTGGTTAAACAACTGTGATTACATAGTTTGATAGACTTGTTGTTATATCACTAACTTGAGTAGGAAGCAAGCCAGTTCAGTGTCGGTTTTGAAGCCCTTGTGCTGCCGCAGCTCTCTCCAGCGCGTGAACGCCTGGCCGAGGTTCACCCTGGTCTTATTCCGGATTCTGTCACTTTCCCCCTTCGCTCTCTTTGCCTGCTCCGTCAAAGGCTTCTTTACGCCGTTTTTGGAAGAGGGTCCAGATCTCGGGAGTTGTGTTTTTTCAACGGCTCCACTGTCTGCCATTTTACTTCACGCCGTTCATTCAAAGTGAAGCAGTCATGGATGGAGGCAGTCCGCTGTTTTAGTTGAGGCACTTCCTTGGTGCACTATTCGCGGGAAACCTTACCAGGGGATATGGCAAGCCCAGCGGGTCAAAACGTATTCTTACGTAGTTCTCACATAATGCGTTTCATAATGACCAAGCAAATTACAGTCTTTTCTGTACATCTCTTAATATACGCGTGCCGTATGCTATCATATGTTTATGGTATTCACCGTATGTTTCTCGGGAACCATAACACCTCCTTGGGTGTAACGTTAACCGACAGGGCAAGCCATGCGAGTTGCTAAATGTTGCTAAACGTTGCTCACCTTTCCATAAGAAAGAACGCCAGATCGGTGTCATTTCTTATCCCCTTTCTTGTCCGTAGATTTCTCCAACGGTTGAATGCGAGTCCTACGTTGATCCGTGTTTTGCTTCGTTGTTGATCAAGTAAAATTTTGCACAGACTACGTTGCTTTTTTGGCTTGGTACCACTTGCACCGGTTGTTGAGCCCCCTCGCTCCGTCGATTCCGCCATCATCACAAATGTTCAGGGATGGGAGGGGGTGAGGGCCGGTGCTGTCTCCCGTACATTAATGTCAGCATTTCTCCACTAGATGGCGCATGTACTCCACGACTGAATCTGTGCCTTTCTTTCACTTTCCTGAAGGAAACTGGAGTGTGCATTGTGCTCAGTAGTGCACTGAGGGAGGGAGATAGCTTGGTACTGCAACCAAACAAAGGCCTTGCAAATGTAATGTTTTAAATTACCTGAAAAAGCCTATATTCATTTATTAATATAGGCTTTTAAATACAGTTCTTTACCCAGAGCCAAGCGAACATGTTTTAGCCTACTTTGTAAAATAAAATTAGGCTACTATAATAATTTTGAGGATTTTCCTGTCAAGTGCTATTTTTAAATAAATGAGTTAATGCTACTTCCTCTAAGTGTTATTTTGATATGCATGCAGGCTAAGCTTGCTTGCTTCTTGTTTTCTTACTTTTGCCATTTGTTATACCCAACACAATGTATTGTTGATGAGGGTGTGCTGTATAGTACTGTGAGCTAAGATACCAAAACAATCAATCAAATGTTCACACCATGGACTCTGTGCACATTAATACGCTGGTTTGGGTTCTTGTGTGTTAGATCTGTACAATCTATTCTATGTGGAAAAGACCATCTGTTCTACAAATGGGTTAAATGAGTATGTAGGCCATCAGTGAAACTCTGGTTTCAGGTTGTAGTTAAGGTTTGGTTCATTTGTGGATGGCATTTCTGCAGTTCTTTGGGCAAAAAGCAGCAAAAACTACCATCCTACACATGAAATGGTTTTGATAGATTTAAATGTAGGCAAAAGGCATTTTGCAACAAAAGCAATTTTCATATGAACTATGGGATCTGCATAAGGGGATGTTACATTAGTTTCACCCTCTGTGATTGTTCCTTTCTTTCTCGCTTTGTATGGGAATCCAGTGCAAGAATGCCCTGACTGAAGCAAAGTGGGTGTTGGTTTGTACATTGCAATCCTGGTTGATCTATCATTACGTGTGTAGGATCAGAGCTAAGGCACAGAATCACTCACATGGGAAGACCTATACCGGCCTTTTGCATGAGGATTTTAGATGTGTGATAGGCCTCAAAACTAGTGACCTCAAACGTTACACACTACAAAACTCACTGTAACACAACCTTGAGAGAATATTGATATGTTGTTCTGCCCCGAATGTTTCATCTCTCTGTGTAGTTTGGTGAAATTCAAGGGCTCTCAGTTTGCTGAACAGGGTTCAATTCCAATGGAAGTTAATGTACTTTCCTCTCAACCTTTCTCTCTACTGTTTTCTTTTTAATCTGCTGGGTAGAGAGTGAATTACTCATAAAATGATTGGTCATTATTATTCAGAGTATAGTGTATAGTCACAGAGATAGTGGTGGGCCGTCTGTCTTTGGGTCTACATACAGGTCTACCCCTGCTGATTTTTTTTTGTTTTAATTAATAAACATGAAGCCATTGCTACAATCCCTGTTAGCCTATATGTACGACAATCTATCATTTTAATCCTATAACATGGAATTTTGTTTTTGAACTGGAATTCAAAATCTTAATTCACTTTTGGACTCTTTCCTTTTAAATAGCATGTAGCCTACATAAATATAGCCTTAGGTTACGTTCTTTATGGCCACTGAACATTACAGGAGTCCACGGGGAACATCTTAGCACAGCAAGCCTGCAGTAAACACCTGGTGGCTGACATATGATACTACAACAGGGGGCAGCGCTGTACGGTAGGCAGGACTGTACGACGCGTGTGTTTACGCTGGGGGGGACACTCGTGCACAGGGGGGCAGCACTGCGCGAAACACCGCTTCTGAACAGCGACGGAGAGCCGAACTAGTTTGAAAAAACAATGGAAAGCAACGGGAGGGACGTTCCAGACCAGAATTTGACAACGTGCTTTTGAAAAAAAGAGGTGAAAACAGCAACACAGCTGGCCCGCATGTGTGGATATTGGTATGTCTCAATCTCCACATAGCACACATTAGTTTCAGGATTGTTATAGGGTCTGATATTGCTTATTGCAGGTTTAACATTGGACTGCCATAATGCTTTCCATCTGTTATATAACAAGCTATGACTGGCACTGGTGTGGGAGTAGCCCTGCTAACTCATATCCAACGGAGTGAATTATTAAGCTAACCGGCACCTACCTGTCCAATAGAAGACAAGCCAACTCCGCGTCACTCTTCATCCCCATCCTCTCCTTCAGTACTCTCCAGCGGGTGAAAGCCGGCCCCAGATTCACTCTCGTTTTGGAGCGAGCCTTGTCTGCTTGGTATTTCGCCTGGCTATACTTGCGTTTCTTCGGCACTGTGTCTGCCATTAGCGTTTCTTCTTCTCTGTGACTGTACAATCTGGCACACTTAACTTTACTTTTTCAAAGAGTCACACCCTCACATTTTGCAAGCAGCGGTTTTGGTTGCAGCCGCACACGTCCACTGCCAAAACGTCGACGCCCGGAAACGTCCCGAACATTCAGAAATAAGAAAATCCAGGCAGAAGGCAGGCTCTCTGCAGACAGACTACCACTGGGCCAGACGTCATGATTGAGGAGGATCATTTTTGGATGAGTTTATGGCATTTCAAGGGGAAAATCCTGCTCAGTAGGCTATGCCTTTAAATTGTTGCCATAAACAATAGGCATTCCTCATAGGGAGGAAAACGATACCCAATGCTGCTGTAATGATCCTCGGTTACAAAGATTTCAATCTGGTTGGTGTCAAATCGTGTTTTTTCTGTCGCTTCCGGCACCAAACGCTACAATATCCATGACCCTTAGAGGCTGTTACTATTGTGATAGCACAACAAACTCGCAACACCGATGTGTCAAGCACATGACAGAATTGTGGAAGGTATTCATGTTTTTGCAGAATGTAACAGCTGTGTGGTGCATGCGCACCAGCGAGCTAGCCAGCAGTTCTATGACACCTGACACCTGCTTTGATAAGAAACTGATTAAAGTTACCTAATGAGTCGGATCCACCGCTCCTTTGCCGACTGAGACGATGGAAAGCGGTAGAATGAATAACTGTGCACTCCTGGCCAATAGTTGCAGCCGGGTACAAAACACTGGACCATGTTGTTCTTGTCTTAACGTTGTAACCCTTTAGTCCATGGGTTGTAACGTCAGGTCTATCTAAGACTAACTATACTTGTCCTTGTTGGATAGGCCAGACCCCTTTTCTATCAATGGCTACTGATGGAGACAGAGGGATGGCAAGGGGGCAATGGACAGGTGCAGGCTGAGCAAAAAAATAACTGACTTGGTGTAGTGTGGCTATTTCTAGACTTCTAGAACATTCCGACTCTTAAAACAACCTATATTGAAAGGTTGAAAGGTCTATCTTGTATGACTAGCTCTTGATATACTTTGGCTCTCCCATGTGACAGGAGGACAGCGCGACCACTTTCAAGCTCGGGCTGTGCACGCGCATGATTGACCGGCGCTATGTACGCCCCCCTCGCGGAGCGCTCCCCCTGATTGGTTTAGGCCTGACGGGAGCGGTGACATTTTTGATATCCAGAATACAGAGGCAGGGCCTGATGTTCTCTCAGACCATTTGAATTACTGAAACTTGTCTTCTTCAGCTTTAACCAAGGCCACATTTTTACTGTGAAATTTTACTGAAATAAAGCGCTGCTTGGTGTATTATATGCACGGCGACTCGAAGAGTGATTCCTAAGTATTCAGGAACATTTTATGGTGCCTACACACTCGTATCGGGACAAAACGAGCCCCGAAAGCTAGCTATAGCTTATGTTGGAAGCTAGCTCAAACTCACCTAACAGTAGCCTAGCTTACATGGTGTTATGAAAACAAATAACTTACTAGTGTAGCAAGAACGACGCGAGCTCTTCGTCACTAGAAAAGCCTCGAGAGAGCTTCAGTGCTTTCCACTCGGTGATGGCAGAGCCGATGTTGATGCGGTGCCGGGAGCGGTCATGAACCAGCCTGCTGTCCGAGCGCTGCCTCCTCTGCCTCGGCTCTGCCTCCACGGACAGATGCAGGCTTGACATTATCAGCTCTTATTTCTGCCTTGCTATAACTGAGAACAGCCAGCTGGCAATCTAGAGTCTCCAGGGCAGCTGCAGTCCCGTCTCCAGACTCTACCTGCAAGACCGCTGCACATCTGTTTATGTTTATGTCTCAGTCCTTCTTCTTTGGTGTTTTACATGGCGGGTTGGCATTCAAAATGTTGCGCTACCGCTACTTACAGGATTACAGTTAATTTACTGCACTGAGGTTTGAGTTGCCGTGTGTTCAGGGTTAACCTTTTTACATCAGTCGCGTCACGAATAGGCGAGTGAGGAGGATCTTGGAGATGCCAGCAGTCCATTTGAGAAGACAGACTGACCCAGAGCCGAGTCTGGCGGTGAGTCTCGGGTAAATAAAGTATAATAAAAAATAAATAAAGAGCCTACAGCCTACTGTCGTAAGATCTACAAAGGCCGATGATATGACACACGGTTTTATCCTGTAAATTACACTGGTATTTAGACTTATTGGCCTCATAGGCTGTGCGTAAAGGCGCACGGACGGTGCGTAAAACCGCACTTGGATGCAGCTCAATGCGCCTTCAGCAGCAGTTAAAATGAACACATCTTCCATGTGAGCCCCTCTGTCCCGTGACTCAAACTTTTGACTGTGAGTTTCACACATATCTGTTGTGTATAGGCTACACTCTCGAGGAGGAAGAAATCGCATCAGAGCCCATATCCGACCAGCTGCTCCCTGCGTCACTTCACGGTGTCATGATTTCCTCCCAAGGTTTTCAATGGGACGCCTTGATGAAGATGCATTCAGGCTCCTTCTCAGTGAGGCAAATACTTCAGTCCTCTCGCTACCAGCATCACTGTACCTTTTGCTACATAAAATAGGAAAAACAACAAAATCATGTCCTTGTTGAAAAGTTGGAAATTACTCAAATCTTTTATGAGAACACCGTAGCTTTTAGTGAGTTACTGTAACAGGCTTCTGTCACTTTGGTAAAATATTTAGGTATGTTGGTTTTAACTTGCAGCATTTCTGTTTCTGACATCATGAGCCTATTTAAATTACATCTTTCTTGGTCTAATTGCAACAACAAAATGACTAAAAGCTAAATCTGTGAGTTTCATGATAACACTAGTTGGTTAAACCAATAATCTCTAAATTACAAACTTCTTAATTGAATAATTGAAAAAGGTTTTAATCAATTAAGTACGTTTCAGTGGTGCCAGCACACACTTTTCTTTCCCCGACATGTTCCATGAAACCTGGTTGTGCAGAAGGAGACTGAAAACAAACAAAAAAAGAGACAGCGATACCAGCGGATCTATAAAACATAATGCTGTGAGGTCCAAACAGCATAGTTTTATTGCTCAGCTTTCTGCAAGGGTACAAGAAGTTTATTAATCTGCTTTTTTATTGTCCTTATGTACAGGTGTCAGTTACAAGCTCACAGAGCAGCTGATGTGAAAAACTATGAACACACATACTGTAATAATAAATACAAAAACAGATAGGAAATAAAAAGAAATAAAACATGGTGGTGTGGGTTTTGAAAAAAAATTTAGATTTTTTTTGGGGGGGGGTCATCAGAAGTAATTTACACACAAGAATTTACACATAAAACTGTAAATTCGTACATAAAAGCACAGAAAGAAAGATGAAACACCATTGTGTGGAAGCGACAAGCGGTGTACTGAACATTACTGTGATTCATGAACACCACGGTTACACCAGCTTACTAGTTTTTCACCTTTTTTTTTGGCCCTCATTCGGCCGTTTGACACAAATTTCTAAGATTAGGCTAAAAATCACCCTACATCATAGGCTTTCAATTTAAAAAAAAAACTAAATGATTATAAAAATCGTCTAGGATGTCCACTTTGGTTGCTTAACTGGGATATATATATATATATATTTAAAAAAAAGCTTCTAGTGTGAGTTCCCCTTGTCTGGAAACACTCAAACATCCAACACCACCTTCACTGAAGACTGAACCAGCCAGAGAACTTGGTGCCAACGAAAAACAAAAGAAACAAAAAGCAGAAGCAGACTGTGTGTGCACTGGACAAAGATACTTAATGTGTGTGCATATCGAGAACTTGTGTGTATATACATATATATACAGTATATGTATATATATATCTACAAAAAGATCAATCAGTCCATTAACTATTTGGTAAATAGAAGGAAGTTTCTGATTATAACTTGGAACCCAAGTATGCATAACGTGTGCAAAAAACCTCTTAATGCATTTCTATTCCGTTTTGTGGGTCAGGTTATTAAAGGTAAAAATCAAAAAGGTTGTCGATCGCGATCCACAGATAACTGCATGAATAAAATGTTCTATACTGTACAAACAAAGAACACTTCAAGATACTCTGTGTCTCTGTTTTGTCTCTCGAGGAGGCTACTGAAACTCGAAAGGTACACTGTAAAAAAAAAAAAAAAAAAAGTTGGAGTATCAGGTAACAAATGCACTCGATTGCTATTGACAGCAGGCAGTATAAAAAAAAACGATCAAAATATTAAAACAGACCTTTGCAAGTCGACACACACGTTAAGAGGGAAGTAATAAATCGCAAATAAATAGGCGTTATCTTTTGAGCGTCCATTCATGCAGGGGTTTAAAGAGACATCTCCTCTGGGTGCATGTTGTCACCGTGTAGCACCCAAGGGTTCAGCAGCAGTCGGCTGAGGATCTGAGGTCACCCACGGCATTCAGTCCCAACATTACTGCAAAAGTCTGGGGTCTATTCTGCTGCGTTTGTGTACAGTTTGTGTCAAACTAAGAGTGTTGGCTTGCTTTTCAAACTGGAAGTAAGCGGGAGTGACTACGGGTCCTCAGAGCGGCCAAAACGGTCGACCATTCCCGCTCTCCTACGAAGGAACGCGTGTTAAAAAGTGAAAACGATCTACCGAAGGGAAAGTCTCGCTTTGAATTGGGAAGTTTTTGCGCTCTGTCCTGGGTTTAATTCTAGTTTCCATTGAAGTCCATTCATACCAGTTTTCTCCCTCTTTACATACTAGCCTAATAAATGTAAAAAAAAAGAACAAAAACCAAAAGGACGACTTCACCTGAGAATGCAAAGAGGTCTGTGATAGACACCAACATGCTTGCATGTAAATTGAACAGAAAGAACAAGCAGCAATATACAAAATAGCTATGTATTTGTACATATATACTCAAAAAATTACAGGTATATAGATACTTTTTACTCTGTATATTTCTAACGCGGTTGTATGGTTGCAAATAAAACGCGGTGTATTTTACGGTAAATTGAAATCGAACGTGAAGAAAGCACCTCCCGCCGCCGCCGCCGCCGCTCGGTTCGTAAAGTGCTCTAAAGTGGCGAGAGACAGAGAGAGAGAGAGAGAGAGAAAATACTAATGCCTTTTTCTAGATGGATGTCACTTTTGAAAACAGACATCTCCCTTGAATAGCTTTCTATCAAGCCTGGTCCCTTGGGACAGCGGTGCCCGTTTCACTTAGGAGCTGAGTGGAAGTGTGCCGAGTCACGCCGGGCCGGACACAGACACGCGCGTCTGTAACTGAGCCGGAGGCCAAGGTGTGAATGACAGAAACGGAAGGTGGTCCAAGCGACTCTCTACGGTGCTGATGCCTAGAGTTCCATTTCAAAATGATATATCCACTGTTTAAATAATATCTACGCTTACAAAATGACTGCTGGTATGAAAGTAAAACTCATTATAGAGCGTTATTGTGGTAAAAGCTATCCTAAGACTTTTGATTACACATTTAGCTGCGTTTTTCCAAACATTTACAAATGACAAAAGGTATCATCTTTCCCCAAAACGGATAGACAGCATTTTGGAATGAAACCCTTCATATATCGCGAAGCGTGACACTGAGGTATGATGAACCAGTGGCGCCTCTACAAGATGAAGCGCGCCAACGATGTGGCCATGAGGGTCCGAAGGTTTATTGGTTTGAGGTTAGAACGGCTACTATGGGCAAGATATGGCTACCTGTAGGTTACGGGTTAAAAGATTCAGTAGCAGGATTGGGCTCAAATCGATCAATTCAAAAATGCAAATCAAACCTGCGACTCATTTCTATCGAACGTGAAGACCTTTTAATGCAAACAACCAATGACTGGATTTGTAGGTCATTCCCACAAAACCGAGACGGCTTGCTCTCTGCGTTTCACCATGAGAGCCACGTGAACTACACTTAAAAAAAAAAAAAAAAAAGAAAAAAGAAAAATGACAGGTAAAAGACAGCCGTCACCGCCTTCCTACAGTGGGATTCTGGGTGAGCGACCTTCAAGTCTGTAGCAGCAGCTGGAAAAAAGGAGCGTGATATTGATAAGGGAAGAACGTGGGAGAAGAGGAAGACTGCGGGCTGCTGTGCCGTCCCGCCCGCCGCGGGATCTGAGTGGGCGTGTGATAGTCTGTGAGAGTCTTGCTGCATTGAACACGTGGTTATACACACACACACACACACACACACACACACGCAAACACGCTCTCCGCTAACGTGTCGCTCATTCCACTGCGAAGCCACAGGTCTCCTCGATAGCCGTCAGCAGCTTGTCGTACAGCTTGTCGTAGCTCTCGTAGGGAGGAATGTCGATCCGGTTGAAGCTGGAGAGAGAGGGACACAGAGAGAGAGAGTGAGAGAGAGAGAGAGAGAGAGAGAGAGACACAGAGAGAGAGAGACAGAGAGAGAGAGAGCGAGAGACAGAGGTAAATATAATAGCCAAACTGGTAGTGAGCGATAAAAACATAACATTTTCCAGTATAGAGATAAGTTGAAATTTGAAGTGTGTGTGCCCGTGCATTTGTGTTTGTGTGTGTGTGTGTGTGTTATGTGATACACACCAGGTGTGGGCTTTGGGCAGATTGTTGGTGTTGGCATCGATCTGATGAATAGTGAAGAGTCTGGGCCCTGCAGCACCTGCAGTCAAAAACACACACAAAAATCCATTGTAATATAGACAGTACAATATAGTATTTCACACTTAAACTTGCCCACCAACATCTCAACTGACATGGGAGCTGTATATTTTCACTGAGAAAACCATTGAACTGGACGACACACACATACACACACACACACACACACACACACACACACACACACACACACACACCATACACTCGTAAACATACACCCCGAAGTAAACACACTCTCAAACCTCCACACTACTCACATTTAAATGCTTCATTTGGATCAATTACATTTAATTACAATATACGTAGGATTCAAATATTACACCCACGTACACACCATCCCTTCACCGAGTGTTTTGCAGACCGGGATCAAATAATAGTTACAAAAAGCGTTTGTTTTAACCCACTTGTGAGCGTCAGGTGGGTGGAGTTTACAGCATAAAGACAATCCAGATAGTGTCAGATTTGTTGTCAATCACAGCTAAGTTTACTAAACTGACTTTCAGATCACCTTAACTTTCTAGGAACTTGTTGCACTATGAGGCAAACCCCACCCCTCTGGTGCTCCAGGCAGATTAAAACAAACGCTAAGATTTATTTGCTTGTACTATTTGACCCAGTTCTGGACAACAGAAAACTCTATTTAAGTCTGGTGCAGTTTGTTGCAGTTGAAATGTTCATGCTCTGCTGTCAGCGCTGACTAAAGGCTTTTGCACTGTGAGCAAAGAGGGAAAAAATATACACCAACTAACAGAGGGACGGACACACACGGACACACACACACACACACACACACAGACTGGGACACGTACCCTGTAAAGCCTTGAAGCCCTGCAGTGGGACTCTGGAGGATCCGGTGACAAACTGCAGGAGCCGGGCCCTCCTCTCCTCGTCGTACGACTCCACGGCTTTCCAGAACCACTTGACGATGTTGCTGTCGGGGGTGCAGTGCTTCAGGCGCGTGTTGGACTTCCAGTCCGAGATGTCGATCTTCCCCAGGCCGCACACTATCAGCTGCAGGAGGATGGGGGAGACAGAAACACGTATTTTCAAGTATTTCTGTGCATCCGGAGGGTTTTCATCTCGACAGCAGCCTCTGAATGAGTCGCGTTCCTTTCGAGAGCGGAGCGCCATCGCATGGTGGGAATCTGGCATTGCATTCGGGTATGTGTTGTGCAAAAGCATATATCCTGAACTGGTACTGCAGCAGTGGAGAAGAGGCCCAGCACAGTCAGAAAGAGAGGGTTTAAGATGGGACATAAACAATAGTGCGTGACCGTAAATGGGTGGAGCCGTATTGTTCTACTGTACCTCCAGCTCCTTCTCATCGAAGGCTTTGAGCAGGTGCTGCGGGATGACCTCATTGAAGCCTTTCTGCAGGGCCAGAAACTGGGCCTCAATGCCATGCAGGAAACGCCAGTTCACGTACAACCTAGAGAGAGAGAGAGAGAAAGAGAGGAGAAAGATGCATGTCAAACGTTTAACAAAGAGAAAGCAGGTTGAGAGGAATCGCAGTCTGTCAGTTTATGAAACAATGGATGTATTGGCAATAAAGATTCAGATAGGGTCCCTGCAAACATGTTGATGTTGAACAGATGTTGATACGACTGCCTGAACCATTGTGGAAAATATGTGTGTGTGTGTGTGTGTGTGTGTGTGTGTGTGCCTGCGTCCCCGTACCTGACATACTCCTTCTTGGTGTCCTCTGTGACGGGGACACTCTTGCCGTTGGGTTTGAGCTCATGCTGGATGATTTCTCCGTAGGCGTTGTGCTCTACACAGAAGGTGTGGTCCAGGACACCAGTGATGTCATTGTCCCTGTGGGGTGGGGGGTGGGGGGGGGGGGGGGAGAGAAGAGAGAGAGAGAGAGAGAGAGAGATGAGACGCTGGGTTTCCTCTTTCCTCCTGAATCTTTTTTTAGGATGCCGTTCTCCCAAGACAGAAGACAAAGACACGTAACAGTGATCTGCACTCAGCATCCTCACAAAGTGAACCAACATATCTATAATAATGCCGGTGTTTTTTCTCAGCTACTGCTCTGAGGTTGTGTTTTCATGTGTTTTTTTGTGTGTTTATTATCCCTGACTCCCATACAGTAGAAGCCTACAGCAGTGATGATTCTGCAGAAAAATGGCACCAAACAGGCATAATAGTGGATAAAATCAACGGTAAGAGATATGAACTCTTATGTAGACAAGACTATCTATAAACTCTCTATGGCAGACACATTCAGAACAGTAACTGAACCAGCATGAATTCACATTTTTGAAATCAGACTTTCAACTGAACCGACAGCAGAGGGCGCCAGGATCACTAGAATAGGTTTGGTTTATGCAAAAGGGCGAGGACAGAATGGCCAAGTGTGTGTGTGTGTGTGTGTGTGTGTGTGCGTGTGTCTCTATGCACTCAATCCTGTGAATAGCGTCTCTTACAGGATCCAGACGAGGCTGTTGTGGAGGTCGGGGTCGACGGACTCCATGTCGTCCAGGGTGATGGGTTTCCCCAGCAGCTGTTTGTAGAAGGGCAGCGTGAAGCCTCCGTCAATGTAGTGGCCGTGGAACACCGCCATGCCCATGATACGGCCCACAAAGTGGAAATACGACAGGTGCTCCTGCAGATTAAAGGGGGGGTGGATATTAAATGTGAAGCCTTTCATTCCAAAACGCTGAGGTACATATCGGTTTTCAATAAGATAACAGGGCGGTCACAGGACCTCAGCACCTTATAAACCCCCAGCCTAAACCCTTCTGGGTCCATGTCATGGGTTCAGTTTTTACCACAATGCCGACGTCAGAGAGGCAAATTCAGGTCAGCGAGTCGCTCCTCTGTACCTGGACGCTATCAAGCTTTAGCAGGATTTACAGCTCTTGAGAAAATCTTTTTCTACAAATCATGTGTTCTTTATTGAGAAGTATCTAATGAAGTAAAATTGTGAAAATTCATTTTTAACTGAATCTTCAAACTTTAGCACAACCCCATAATCTTCTTCTTGTATGCAAATTAAATTCACATGATGGTAGAACTAACTGCTTCTATTTCATAATAAATATAACAAATTGTTATATAAGCAGTGCTTCTATGCATGTGCGTAACATACCATAAGCTGTATTCTCCATAGAAGACATGAAGGCAGCTCCCACTCTCTCTCACAAATTTTCATGTCTATCTTCACTAATGTCTACATGCCATCGCCATGAAGGCACCGGGTGACAGTGTTTGTTTTATGGCTCTGCCTTGAACATTTGAAGCTATCCTGGTAATTTATGGCACATTTACAAGAATTTCATAGAACACATTTGTTTTTAATTTAGACTGTCTGGATGAATAAATGTCTAACTGACTGACTATCAAGCTAAATGATTCCTACCGGGTTGACGGCAGAGTCGGGGTTAATCTGTAGAGTGTAGATGTCATCTCTGGAGTACTGGAACAGGCCGTAGTAGGGGTTCAGCATCTCATGGGACAGCAGGTACAGCCACTCCCTAACACACACACAGATATTTTGACATAAACATAAATGCACGCTGAGAAAAGCACACACCAACTCACACACAAAAAGAAACACATGGCACAGTACAGTACCTTGCCACCCCTCCATAGTCCAGTCCCTCTTCTCCTCTGAATTTGACCATCAGTCTCTTCCACAGATCCTTGGGACGCATCTTCATCACCTGACGGTACGACTCCTACAACACAACACAGACAGCATGTTCGGTATTATACAGCTTTAATATTACCAGTCAGACTACAACACAACAGAAGGGACAGCATGGTTACCTTTATACAATAGAAAGACAGTAAAACTGGAACTTTGGAGGTTTGCAGATCAGTGTTTATGTGCGTGTGTGTGTGTGAAGATGTGTAATTTCTACCCAACAAACCGACTGTTGTCATGTGAGACCCACACCCACACACACACACACACACACACACACACACACACAGCTCCTAGGAGACCAGGTACGCACGGTGCCTGGGAAGAAATTGGTAGGAACAAACCAAAACAGCGCTGTCTGGCCAACTGTGTGTGAGTGTCAGCGTGCCTGCACTTCTATACTTATGAGGACCAAACGTCTTCACAAGAATGCAAAGATGCTGGAAATCCTCCAAAGTGAGAGCATTTTAGGGCAAAGGCTTATGGTTAGGCATGTACTGGTGAAGGTTAAAGTCAGGGGTTATCTGTTATGGAGTGTTTTCAGCGGAGGTCCTCACAACTGTAGCAACACAATCGTGTGCGTTTCCCTTTTGCATTACGTAAGGGCCTTCTCTCTCGGAGGAGTCCAGAGACTCGGAGGCTGTGCCACAGTAAACAATCTCCTGCCACAGCAACAGCACTGTTGCAACTGTGAAAGCATGACAGAGAGCTGGGCTGCACAGGAACACACACACACACACACACACACACACACACACACACACACTTGAAATAGTTTATCTGAACCAGCTAGCACAAGAGTTACATGAAAACACTCAAACAGAAACATGAATGCAAGCCCATGTGCTGTACACTGGCCTATAATACCAAAGATCAGCACCTGCATGACTAGTGAAATAGAAAAATGACTTTTGAAGTTTATTTATTGTCCCAACACAATTAGTGTTGGCACATGGGTGGATTATATATCATTTAATAGCATTTATGGCTGTACATTTTCTTGATATGAAATGTAAACCACAGTCATGATCTTTGACCTGTAAAAGACACAAAAAGTAGTTGTTGCTGATCTCCTTACAGAGCAGTATATACACTCACTCGCACTCGCCTACAGGCAGGCAGACACACACACCCAGACAGAGCCAGTGGCAAACTGCAGCACTGGTTCCTGTATGAAAACCTCAAGTCGATTCCGCAGCGCTGCTTTTTCACACTTCGCTTTCCCCTCGCACAGCTGTCACGTCGCGAAGGGGGATGAAGTCATATTTTTCATTGCTCAACTTGTAGTTATGAAGTTATGTCTGGCCCCGAATACTTGCCACTGCTGCCTTAGCTCCTTTCCTCACCCGCCATCCCCCCCCCCCCCCCCCCTCCCCCCGTCTCTTTAACTGCTGAAATCATCCAGAAAGAATGCCTTGCTTTGGTAGAACAAATGATTGGGAGAGCGAGAGAAAAAGAGAGAGAGAGAGAGAGACAGAGGAGGAGGAGAAGAAAAGGGAAAAGAGAGGGAGTTTTGTGGTGTTGTGAAGGCCTTTCTGGTCTGCTTTTCCCTGGAAATCGTAAAGCGGTTCTGAGTATTGGTCCTGCGCTGCCCCGGGCCCTTTTTCTGGTGCAGACCGTAAATGGGGCGAAAAAAAGCGCCAGTAAAGTGCACAGATCTGGGTTTGTGAGCGCACCGCCATTGTTTGCATGGATGTTGAAAGTGTGCATGTTTACACGTGATTCTCTGCGTGGCATTTATGAATTTTACCAACATTCAATTAATGTGCATCGTGCTTACTTCCACACATCTAAAGGATTCGTGCTCAATTTTGTGTTATTGTGCATTAAAGTATGTGTGTGCATGTGTATGTTTGTTTGCAGCTGCACTCATTTCACAGATGCCGTTCAACAGTCCAACTATTCCCTTTTATGGCTACTTTAAAGCACATCACAAATTTGAGATGAGATTGGCTTGTGCATCTCATAGACGGCCCTCAGGCACATGCGTGCTTGTGCATATCAGAGCCTACGCTCATGCATGGCTCTACAGACACATTTTTTCCAAAGGAAGACATGTTCTCCTAAATTGGAACATAAAAAAAAGCAGCTTCAGGTGCACGATCTGTAAAAAATAATTGAAAATGCCCATTCTTGCTTTTTTCCGCAGGTAGTACTTGTGTTCCTTTTGCAACTTTTCTAGGTAGCGTGAATTTATTCTGTGTGGGGTTTTTTTTACCTCGAAGATCTCCTCGCGGCAGACCTCGATGCGGCAGTGGCCGGCCTGGGGCTGCTGCTGGGACAGCTCCTGGCGCAGGATCTTCAGCTTCTGCACCAGGTCTCTCTTGTACTTGGGCACCGTCAGGCACTCGGCCTCCTCGGGCAGCTGGGCCGGGGACAGGACCTGCTGGGGGACCCCGGGAACCACCTGCTCCTTCAGCTGGCTGGGACGACTGCAAGGGTAGAGGGGGGAAAGGGAGGGAGGTGGAGGGAGATCAACAGGGTATGGACGGACGGTTGGGAGGGAAGGGGAAAAAAGAAGAGAGAAGTCGTGTCACTATGATTCACCATTTACTGGAACAGCGGTATTGAACAGAGCTTGTCCTGGGGTGTTCTCTGTAAAGAGCAATTATCTTTTGGTGTATTACAGCTGTTTACTGTCACCGGGACATAGGGGCATTGTGACATTTCTCGTGCACGGCTTTCACAACACTGGAGGCGAGAGAGAGAGAGAGAGAGAGACAGAGACGAAGATCAAAGAAGGAGAGCAAAAGTCCTGTAGGGAATTCCCCAGCCCCGACATCTCAAATAGCCTTTAACCGCCAAACTGGGGAGTTTTGTAAGAAATTCCCTCTCTGGCCCTCGCCCTCCTCCAAACAGAGCCCTAAGTCCCGAGTAAATGTGATCCAGATCTGTGGATAGGCCGGGCTTTTGACCAGACGTTCGGTTAATATTGCCACCGGGAAAGACAAAGCGAGGGAGATAAACCCCGGGAAGGAAAAGAGAGAGAGAGAGAGAAAGAAATATACAAAGGAGAGCGGTGTAAGGGCAGCTGGCGCCTCCGGCTAGCTCAACTGGACGGATAAGTTGCCTGTGTGTTCTTTCTGCCCTCCTCCATCGCTCGTTTCTCTCTGTCTAACCTCTCAGACTCTCTCTCTCCAACTTTTCCCCACAATCATCAATTTCCTCACATTTGTTTTCTCCCACTTGGTCTCTATCTGCTTCTCTCCCTCTTTCTCTAAGCCCAGTAAAGCATGAACGCCCTTCGCCACCCCAAGAAACATCTCCTTCCCTTCTGAAGCCTAAAGAAGCTGACTGCTGAGGTCGGTTCCCCCTGGGCGCCCCCTGTCCGCTGCAAAACCGCGACTGGAACGTCCGGCACCCCCGACCACTGGCACTGCCACCCTGCCTCATGCCTCGAGGTGGCGGAAAGAAATAACATGTCTGAAAAACTTCCGGTCTGATTTCCGTCAACATGGCGCCGAAACCGCCTTTCTCAGGGTTACAAATGATCTTCTGATAAACGCAGATTCATGCTCGGACTTTGTGTTTGCTTGGCAGTGGTTTTAGCAGTTTTGCAGTTTCGGGACCGACGAGGTTAAGGGGCGGGAAAGGGTGCGAGCGAGGTTTGCGTCCCGGTTGCTCAGCGAGGCGAGGAACATGACTCATGACCTTTATCAACATGTCATCCCCTTTTGCGCTCCCGCTATCCAGGGCCGACGATCTAATAAAATGGAGACATCTATAAAAAAATAACCTTAGCGAAAGGGGGGGGGAAGCTGAACCCTGGTCAGTGCTCCAGTTCTGGCCGCCCCCGGGCCTCGCTGCGGTGTCGGTGGTGGGATGCCTGGGTGGGCCTCGTAAAAACATAATCCATCTCTCCCTTCGACAGGACAGCGGCCCTCGTTTTCGTCCGAGGAGACGCTGAGCCAGCGGAGGGCTCCTCTAAAAGAAGCTACTGTCCACCTTGGGGAGCGGAGCGCCGGGGCTGGCGTCGGCGAAACAAAAGGCGAAGGAGGGGCCTTCTGAGGTAGCAGAACATAGCCACCCACTTATTCCGGCGCTCGCCCTCCGCTCGGGCTTCTCTGGTGCAGCGGGGTGAAAAAGGCCTGTTCTATTTGGGCTTCCAAACTAAACGGGTGCAGTGTTTCGCCAGTCTATCCCTGTATAATCAAGTCAGCTGCTATTTATTTTATTGGCAGGCGTCGAGGCCCCTAGCATGTCAAAGAAAGGGTAAGACTGCAGCGGAGCAGCCCCGAAAACCACTTTAGGAAGGAGGAGGGGAAAAAAAGATGGCCTTAAAACAAAATGGAACGAGTTGCTCTTGGCCGGGAGGCTCAAGAACCATATAATAAAGCGTAATTTCAGCGCACTTTTTTTTCCCCCCTTCCGAGGGCACGGTGTAATTAAAAATACGTTTCGACATAGTTCGCCGTCTCTGGTTTCCAAAGCGGGACGAGCTCCGCATATTTGACTGTAAATATAGAAAATACAAGCGCAGCAAAGCCGAAAATCTGCCCTGGCGAGGGGAGCAGAACGGTTCCTTTTGCTGTGACAGCTTGGGTGAAATACGACGATCGGGGAGAAATACAAACTTTCAGATTCAATAGAAGAGCCAGAGGATTTTATTATTGTTATTCCAAGGTAGAGGGAGGGCAGTCAAGAAGTGAAGGAGAGGACATTTGCCAGAGCGGGCTCTCCTGCACCTGAACCTGCACAGTCACGATATCCCTCCGTCCCAGGTGTGTGTTGGGTGAGAGAGTGCATGCAAGAGAGAGTAAAGGCAGTGTGTGTGTGTGTGTGTGTGTGTGTGAGAGAGAGAGGGCGTACGTGCTTCTCCTCAACGGCAGCTGGCACAGGTGGGCTTGTAGCGAGTGGTGAGTGGGTGCCGTGGTGTTAAAGCCACACCAGCGCCCCCCCGCCCCGCACCCGCTCTGCCCCTCACCCAGCCCAGAGACTCAAAAGGCCCTTTATGAGTTGGTCTGCCGGCAGTATTAGCTGGCTCCCCGGCCCTTTACACTTAGCCTCAACAGCAGGAGAGGGCCGAGGGGTCGGCCAAACAACGCCGCCGCTGATTCTACAGAATGTGGCAACAGACTCGAAGTGTGAGAGTGTGTGTGTAAAGAATTATTTATTGAGCTAGTAGGAGTGTATTTGTGCGTTTGCCAGTGAACTTGTGACCTTGCATTCCCCGTGTGCTTCTCACCTGCCGGGCCCCCGTACCCACATGCTGCTACCTGCTCCTAGACATCTACAGCAAAAGGGGAAACCAGAGGCAGACAGACTGCAGCGATGTGGAGGGATGAGACGGTTCACATTGACTATGCAGCGCTGATAGTTGCCAACTCATTTGACGATTATATATTTAGAGCAAGTTCTACACGAGGCCTGTGAATAAAACAGAAGTGATGTGGTCAGAGTGGAATCCTTCTTTTCCTATGGATTTAACCTTTTTACTAGCCTGTCCTCGGCCCTTTAATGCACCACTTACAGACACAACATTTACACTGCTATATATACCGTTTAGGCGACTGGCATTAGGAAAGTACAGCAGAAAATGTAGAATACTGCATATACTGCATATGTATATGTGCTGTAATGCCAACCTAATAATTCGTATTTATATTTATCCCTCACAAGTTAAATATACCCCACACCCCTAATCCGCCAAATATAAACCTAACTTCTTAGAACATCGATGCAAATGTTGATATAACTGTCATGAAGATTTATGCCTTGGTTGGGAAAATATCTGCTGATGGCCACCGAACCTAAACCCGGCGGCGACTAAGAATACCTTCAGCAAACACTGATGTAATCTCTGAGATGTATATGTGCCGATGTGAGTGAGGAAGCTAAGTGTATGTGAGAGACAGCGTGGCAGACCACAGTAATGCGGCCGTGTCTGACTGTCTAACAACTCCAGGCTTCAGACAGTCTGAGGTCGACTAGAGCGGGGCCGTCTGAGTCACATTTAAACCCGAACGCGCCCCGCTGGATTGGTAGATTACGCCGCATACTGTGCGCAAACGGTGTGGCGGCTTCAAATCCGTCACAATCACACGCACTCAGCAGAGAAGCATAAAATACAAACCGGTAATTCTTGAGAAGTGGGACAAAACATGACCTACAGAGAGAAGTTTTGTTTTTGGTAAAACTCGGTGATGAAAATGCGTATGGGAACTTTGCGCACCCATATTTTTTTATCATAACATTAAATATTTGTGATTTATATGTCTGTTTCTGGTGTGTACATCATAGAAAAAGGGAACAAGCTGATCTCTCACACTGTTATTAATCTATAATGCATTCCAGAAGTTATTTTGAGATTTACGTTTTTCGGTGCACCCACTTTCCCTCAACCTGCCTCGTCTGCTTCTACTCCAGGCAGCGATTTCCTCCGTTTCCCACAATGCCTTTGGACGACACCCAGAGAACCGGCCTGAACTTGCTGCGTTCAGTACGTGTCAGTGGAGAGAGAGCACTAGTTCTAGCGCCCGTAACCGCAAGAGAGCGAGAGTTTTGTCTTGTGGCTGCATTGCATTCTGGTGTATTGAGGTCTATTGAGTCTAAATGAGGGAAAATGTCTGCGCATTTACAAAACGACATTTGTATTTCATGGCACAACAGCATCTGCATATATTTGAGATTTTAAAAAAATACAGCTGATATCGTTGCAGTCAAACCCATCTGTCAACACCATCTCTTAAATTACAGAGATTTCTTAGGAATCATGACAGAGAATATATGTATTTCGAGTAAGGTGTAAAAGGCACTCGAGTCTAGAAGATTGCTCAGAGAGGGCAAAGCTGGTGCTTGATTAGACTTAGAAAATTAGAAAAAAAAAAAAAGATATGTTAGTGTCTGCGCTGAATTGAATCCTGGAGGTAGCGACAGCGCTGTGTTGACAAAACACCTCGCAGTGTTAGATGTAACCCCAAACCACTGTCAACCATCCTGTCTGACAGCTCGGCATCTAACGGTTCCTTCTGATGGAAATACACTTTATGTTTTTTTCCCCATCACTCTTTTCAGGTCTACTTTGACAGTTAGGCTTGCAGCAGCTGCAAGTCAACACATCGCTTTTTTCAGCCTCTCTGCCGCTTTAATCAAAGCGACTCAAGGCTCTCCCTGTAGCGGCTATATTTGTTTGACTGTCTGACCATCTCCCTTTTTTCTCTGCCTTTGCTGACTTTTCCCTGTTGTATTTCTCACTTCTTTTGATTTCACTTTCGGTGTCCGTCTGCCAAGCCCGTCTGTCTCTTTTCTCTCGCTCGACAACACAATCGCTTCTTCATTCTTCTTTTGAGAAAGAGCGTAAAAGAGAGAGAGAGGTGCGGCCCAACGAAAAGGACAAATCTTGTCAGCGGTGTAAGAGAGAAACAGAGGCGAGACACCTTGCTGCGTTTCTTACCAGTATGCGACAGACATTTCCCATTCCACTCCCTCTCTCTGTCCAGTATGCATACTTTCCTTTACAGCTTCTTTCCGCAATAACAATATATGTGTGTGTGTGTGTGTGTCTTTCTATACTTTATCCAGCCTTTCGTGGAGTCTAATACTGGTGCAGACATATACAGATGCATCTTCCCTTAACCCCCACACACCAAGCACAACACGCTCCCAGCCGGCCCTGACCCCGAAGTGTCACTGACAGTGAGGTAACCGGCATCAACATCAACTCTTCCCCCTCTCTCTCTCTCTCCCTCTCTCCAAATCTAAACGGGTCGCTGCGGTACTGCATGGCAGGGAGAAACCCATCCGTTTTGTTGTGGATTCTCTCTGTGTATGTGTGTGTGTGTGTGTGTGTGTGTGCTGGACTTATGCGGGTGTTGGGTGAAATATTCTGAAATCCTGGCGTTGATAAAAGACAGATGTCCTGACACAGAGCCAGCGGAGCGGGCTGATAACTTTAACAGTTTTTGGAGCGCAGCGGAGGGAGGGAGGGAGGGAGGGGGAAGAGGAGATGGGAGAGAACGGGGAGAAATCAGAGGACGGACGAGAGGACAGGACGGGGGGGGGGGGATGAAAGGAAAGGAGCAGGAGAGATGAAATGAGAGGAAAAGCAGAGTGTGACTGGGAAGGATGGACTAGTGGCACTGGTCCCTTTTTTAGAGCAATTTGGCCTCCGTCTCTCTGTCTGTTGTTGTTTATTGGGCTTGTTGTCAGACCCTGTTTACAGCCGAGTCTCTCACCCAGTAAACAATCCGATAATAATGTCTCCCTATTGTTGAGAGTCTTCAGCGTGCCCAATAAAGCCCAGTGTGTGAGAGTCGATGCTGAAAGGCCACATTAGAGGAAGTCATGTTTTCAGAGAACTGATCTACTGCAGCGCTGCTCTGCTGGCTGCTGGCTGAGAGATTCAGACACAATACAGTCTGAACATTTAGGTACAGCAGTCAAAAGCATAAGAGTTTGGACAGTGAGATTATGTTACATTTTTTCCTGTTGTGACTCATCTCCAGTGTTATATATATTTCACATTGAAAGAGGAAAATAAGGCACAAGAGAAGATTGCCAGCTTTTGATTATGGGTTTCTATTGGCCTCCACCTTAAATCATGCTACAACAATGACAACAGCCAATTTTAGTTCAACAACTACAATTTGAGTTTTTGACTATGTGACATTACACCACTAAACCAGGCTCATTTTACTTTACAGTTGACCCATTTCACATTAAATTTTAGAAAGTTTATTCAAACAAAATTATGTATTGATCCCTATTATGCAATATACCATTTTAAATCACATGCAATGTGCCTATTTTTCCACGTTGGGCCACATATGCTCAAAATAGGTTTCAAACAGTTGCATTTTTCTCAGACACTCTTGCAGCCAAAATTAATTTTGAATGAGATATTTTTCAAGTATATGAACCATACTGACCTGCAAATCTGGCTAGGTCTATTGTGATCATATTTAATCAGAAATAGGCCAAATAAAGTACAGGAACTTATCTTCACAATATACTAATATATTCACGATTTTAACAGTATTGTTGCACACTGCTCATCAAATTATGTGACAAGCACTGTATACTGTATACAGGCTATTTTAAAATGATTTGTTTTTTATTAATCAGCGCATATCACGAAAGCCTGCAGCAGAGGTTAGAGTTTGTTGCTTGGGACCACTTTAAGGTTCCAAAACTTAGTCTGGAGTCTCTCAAATCTCTCCTAATAAGGAGTCCGACAAGCAGTTAATGATGCTAACTGACTGGATAACATAGCTGAGCTTTAACTCACAACCAGAGGCTGTTCTGACACATATGGATACTATTTGACCAAATGACCAGATGTTGATTTCCCAAACATGTCTATCGTGCCAGCCGCTGTTATTGCAAGAGGTTTTGACTGAGAATCTGTATTAAAAAAGCAAAGGGGAGGGGGGATTTCCACATTTTTTAGGCATAAAATTAAATCTCTCACTATCCCGTTTGTTCTCTCCCTCCATTTTCACCACCTTGCTGGCTAAATGTCCGACAAACGATCTGTCTGTTATCATGCATGCTTTCCTCAATAACTCATAGCTGACTTTCACATGGATGTCATTGATGACTTTGCAAGCCATCACTCATTGCTAAATCAGTCAGTTACAGAGCTAACGCAGTGCTACACTATCTAGCCCATGTGCCTGTGTAATGCTATCAGAAGTGATGCTAAGCTAACAGTTGCTGCACTAACACATGTTTAGCATTACAGTTTCCCGAGTGAGGAGGCTTCACCAGGCCTCTGCTGGCTTAGCTGCCTATTAGCTGAGCTTCAGCTGGGGCAGACTGCTGACAGAGAGCACAAACACACTGAAAGATGGACTGACAGCCCCCGATACCGACGGCCAGAGGGTGTGTGTGTGTGTGTGTGTGTGTGTGTGTGCTTGTGTGTGTGTGTGCTGAACTTGAATGACATCCACATGAAAGTCAACCCCGAGGAAAGGTACACACAAACACGGGAACGCACACAAACACACACACAGATGGACATCACCCTGTGGAAAAGGATCACAGTCAGCAGTTTCCCACATCATAATGTAACAGTGTGTGTTTGTGTGAAGGTTTGAGTGATTGGTTGCTGAAGCTGCTTTGCACAGGCAGCTGGGTTGAGTGTGTGTGTGTGTGTGTGTGTGTGTGTGTGTGTGTGAGCGTTTGTCAACTTCTGAAGCGCGCTGATCGCATGTGTGCACACGCATGCATGTGAAAGACTGTGTGCAAGTGAGTGTGTGTATGCATATGTATTGCCTGTGTGCACGTGTCCTTGTGGTATGTCTGCATGCTTGTGTGTGTGTGTGTGTGTGTGTGTGTGTGTGTGTGTAGGTTACCTGAGGTTAGTGTTCTGGCTCTCCATGGCCACACGGGAACCATTTGGACTTGGGCTGCCGGAGAAAACAGGAGGGAGGGGGAGAGAGAGAGACAGACAGAAAGAGAGAGAGAGGGAGAGAGAGAGAGAGAAGGGCAAAAAGGAAGAGAAGGGGAATGAGAAAAGGGGGGATTGGAGCATAGGAAATAGTAAAAAGGACAAAACAGAGAAGGACGGGATGAAAAGAGAGGCAAAAAGGGATACGGAGAGGACAGATAGGACAAACAGAAAGAAAGTGCAATACAGAGAAGACAAGTAGGACACAAAGAGAGGAAGAGGGCGGAAGAGAAGGAGAAACACAAATACAGGGAGGACAAAAAGATTGAGAGATACAGAAGACAGAAAACAAGAAGGGCAGAAACAGGAAATCAGCAGGAAAAAAAGAGAGAAACAGAAAATAGTGACATGGGCCAAAAGAAAGAGTGAGAAAGCAATAAGGAAAGAAAACACGGACAAGTACAGGGAGGGGAAAGGAGTCGGTGAGAACGACAGAAACAAGAGGGAGGACAAAGACCAGGGGGAGAGACGAGGGACGGACCCATGATAGGAAAAAGGACAAGAAAGAAGAAGAAGAAGAAGAAGAAGAAGAGAAAAATACAAAAGGTGAGATGAATGGGGCCAAGAAAGGCATCTTACAGCAGCAAAACGTTGGGTGTAATGTTTTTTAAAACCTTGCTTTGACACATTAAGAGGATCCCATCCATCCGTCGACTTACTTGAGGACTAGGTGGAGGTTGGCGGAGAGTCGCGGGTCGGTGAACTGCGTGGTTCGGTTGTTGTGGTCCACAAAGTAGACGCGGCCGGTGGCGGTGTTCCTGATCTCCCAGCCTGGCGGCAGGGGGCCCAGCTCCTCACAGTTCACATTGCTCAGGTCCCTGAACAGAGAGGGAGAGGCAGTTAATTTACTGTTCATCACTTCTTTCATATTCATATTGCCCATTCATGTCCCAAGGGTGGATGGTAATATGGAAAAAAAACACCACATTTTCACTACTTTCTAAAAATCCCTGGGGGGGGGAATTATTATTTAAAATGCGAATACAGTTTATGCACTTATAAAATTCCACTGATGTAGTTCCTTAAATCAAGTCATATCAATTAATAAAGACATAACTATGGATACATTGCTTCTTCTCTAATTTCATCAAGTTGATTAAATTGCAAAGACCACTGAGTGGGCAGTGGGTTTTAAAATGAAAGAAAATACATTTACAAATTTATGAAACACAACATCATGTGGTCATCAGTCATTTAAATGCTGCTGCAGAACAGTCATTACATTTTCATTACTCTGCGCAATGTGAACAGCAAACAGAGTGGATTAGTTCAAGTAAACACGACACCACTTGTCTCAGCATTAAAGATCTTTTATCACCACATATTTAGCTGAATGAAACAGGCCTGCTGACCAAACAGCACGCCTTCATACCGCGACATTAATCATCACACTTTAACCACCTTAACTAGCTTCCGATTATGATGGACTAGGCAGTTTATTTGGCTCCTAGCAGAACACACAAACATGAGCAACAGGGTCTAAAATCTGTTTAACAAGCTGGGAAATTCTGGGTAATTATGTAATTAAAGCAAACAATTCTGAACCAACTCCTTAAGTGCTGATGCCCATCAGCCTTGCTCTAAACCTGGTCCTTTGTAGAGTTCCTATTGTCTTTAGTAAGCCATAACTAGGCATGATGCAACATTTTTAGCTGTTCTTAAGCTTCACGATAAATCAAGTGAAGTGGCTCACTGCTTTTATGAAATGGCATCACTGTAATAAAAATGAATACAACTGCTGCAATAAATCTTTTTTTCCATTTTTAAATTGAGGATAACTTAATAATTGTAATTAAATGTTATTCTTCCACCAGGCAATATAGCTCTAGTACCGGTATGAGGGATTATTTATGGTTTGTGCATTAATATTTACATAAACTGTTATGGTTATCAGGTATTTCACAACAGCTTCAAACGTGACTCAGCCAATCAGACCGGAAGACCAGAACTATCAGTTTTATGAAAAAAAGCCTCGACAAAGTTAACATTACCATCAGCCATCTGAAAAACTACTTGCTCTCATTCCTTGACTCTTCTTCTCCCCTATAGACCTGCATTCCTGTCAGCAGAAACCTTAGCCCCGATCTGGGACAACTGCACTGCCTCGGGAGGACTCGTGCCTGTGTGTGTGTGTGTGTGTGTGTGTGTGTGCATGTGCGCGCTGTGTCCATGTGTGTGTGTGAAGTGAGGACACATCACTCAGCGACGCGGCACATGCCTCACTGCGCTCATCACAAAATACTGGGTCATATCAACGGCGCTGTCCAAAACGCCCAAACCCAGAGGTTGCTGGGAGCTGGATGCTGATGCGCTTCACGTGTTTCATCGCTGAGGAGCAGCTACGCGAAGACACGGCCAAAAACGTAACGCAATAGGACCGCCTGCGGTCTCCGGGGAATTAACGAGTGAGCTATTGAGAGCTGGTGAAACAGTGTGATTGAACGCAGAACCGGCGGCCTGTGGTGTGTTCCGCTGAACATCTGTCCAAAAACTCTCTCCCAGCCCCGCATCGGACCCGGGGGTCATTACTTTGGCCGACCCCGACTGCAGCCTGAAATCTGACTAATAGGACTGTTTTTGAACCCAACCCTGAGCAATTAGGGGAGAAATTAGTCCTGATCCAACCCAGTCAAGTTCAGTTGGGTCACATCAGTTTCGGGAATATATGTCAAGGTTTATATTAGGATTAAAACAATACAGGCTGTCAGCACGGCTGTGTGTCGGTTAGCGTTTACAAACTATTAATGACAATAATAGTTATGAGTGAGCAATGACTAAAAATGTGAACAATATAAATAAAGAAGAAAAAAAGACTACGGTGAAAGGTGTTACCTGGGCACCCGGGGGTCGTGCCAGGTGCTGACTCCAGTCTGGGTGTGCAGGAAGTAGACCTGGCCCTGCTGAGTTGTTCTTTGCTCTAGACAGAGAGAAAAGGGATAAAAAGGAACATGTCAGAAACATGTGGGAGGCACAAACAGTGCTGGAAGCAGTGCAAGTGTGTGTTTTTGTGTGTGTTTGTGTTTGTGTGTTTAGGAGGGGTGGAAGTCTGCTCGTAATTGATGTGACAGGTAAGCTTTGAGGACACAGTTGACTTCAGAGTTTGCTAAGGTGCGCGCCAATGTAATCAATTAGCTCTTTTCCGTTTTTGTCTCCAGACAGTCTCCAGTAGGCCTATCCCAAGAGGATGGGGGAAATAAAATATGAGGGGGAATTTATCAAAAGACTTCCGTGAGTATTTTTCCTTGTGTAGGGCTTCTCGATCTCGATGTGTCCTTGCTGCCTTGTTTGTTTGCTGCGCGCTCTGAAAGACTCTCCAACCCCCATCAATCCCTGAAACCAAATGAGAAGGAGCGGAAAACCCTGCGCGGCACATGCCAAAAACACAACTAGAACATACTGTAAGCAAATAAGGGAAAACAGAGGGGGAAACGCTCCTCATTCGTAATCCGTCACGCGCCTGTTGGACCTCGTGCTCCGACTAATGGACGAACGTTGAGTGAGAGTGTGAATGTTGGCGGAAAGTGTGTGCGCTCGCATGGGCGCGGCGTTCGTGTGTGTACGTTCACCCACTAATCCATCACTACCCCCCCCCCCACCCCGACTTCCTACTGGCACAACTAATTTCCTACCCACCTCTCTCTCCCTCTCTCTCTTTCTTTCCCCTCACACATTCCCTCTCTCACGCTCTCTCTCTCTCTCTCACCACACCCAGCCAGCGGTTCAGAGGGTTCAGCTGAGGAAAAATGCCCGCTAGCAGTCGGGCATCAGTGACTCACTTTGTCCGACCTCTGCCGGCCTCGGTGGACGCGGCGGGGCATTTCAAAAGGGGGCGCGGGTCCAACGGTGCCATTCTAAATCACAGGCGTCCGAGCGCCACCCTTAAAATAATAATTTCTTTTACAGGCTCTGCGGCCATTGTGGGGTGCGCTGCGGCGGACTGTGAAAACGAATCTTTTCTGAAAAAAAAAAATTGAAACCCTGGACATTCCGCTGTTGGAATATTTCTGTCTAAATAATGTGGGTTGTCGATACTCATCTGCGTTCTGCGTTATTTTCCAACATGTGCGTGTTTCCCACAACGTGTTCGCATACCCTAGCCAAAACAATCTTGGACATTTAAAAAACACATAGCCAATAACCTAAAGTAGCTTCTCTGAGCTAAACACTGAGCTATGAATACGGCGGTCCCTCCTTTTCCCTCCTTCTCTTCACTGTGGGAATATCAGGCTGCGCAGCCAAAACACTCCAATGCTGGGAAGTGTTTGCAAACATGAGGAGACGAGAGGAGAGGAGAGGAGAGGAGAGAGGAGAGGGAGAGGAGAGGAGAGGAGAGGAGAGGAGAGAGGAGAGAGGGAGGGATGTGGTGGAGAGAGGAGGGAGGGGGTGAGTCTTAACACACAGCCAGTGTTGATTGCAGTTGTCATGATGTGGTGCTGTGGGAAGGAGGGAGCGGGGAGGAGGAGGAGCGGAGAGAGAGAGTGTGATCGAGCACAAGGACAGAGTGAGTAGGGAAGGCAGAGAGAAAGAGAGAAAAGAAGGATAGAAGGGGCATTTCAAGTGCATTTTCACCATGAAAAGAAAAGACCGTTCAAAACATCTTCCTCTCGAGGCTGCAAACAGGATGCAGTCCAACAAGAAGCTCGCAATTCCTTTGATCTTATCTAACGCTCTGTGTGTGTGTGTGTGTGTGTGTGTGTGTGTGTGTGTGTGTGTCGTCTCTCTCACCGTATCCCTCGGGCAGGTCAGGCGGTGTGTGCAGGTGTGTGCGGCTCATGTAGTTGCGGTGCCGCTGCGACCGGACCCGCCTCTCCTGGAGCCGCTGGTCGCCCGGCGGGCCGCTGGCCACCGCCCCGTTGACGGGCGTCATCACCGGCGTGTTCTCGTCCACCACGCAGCTCAGCGGACGCCCCGACGGGCTGGAGTACTCCGACGCCGGCCTGGGAGGGAGCAGAGAGTGTGTGACTGTGTGTGTGTGTGTGTGTGCTGTGTTTTCCCTGATTTTATGCAATGATGATGTTTGGGTGTCATTTTTAATTTTGGTTGCACTTCCATCTCTGTTTTGGTCCCAGCTATAGTTCTAATTTACATTGCAGTGCTAAAAATATCAATCTTTGCACAATTTAGCATAATAAAAACAAATTCTAAACATCAGGACTATACTTCATATTTTAAAGGGAATTGTGGCTAAATGATGCTGTTGTTTTAAGTCCACATTTTCTCTGGTACTGGTGGTAATTTTCTTGCTATGAACTGCATTAATAAATTAAGAAGAAAAACAAGTGTCCATGTGCTTGAGAGTTACATGTGTGGTTGAGTGAGTGAGTGTCCAACTAAAGCGTGAGTAAAGAGGCATGTGAATGTGTGTGTTACATGTATGTGCGTGTGTTGTGTCTTGGGGTGCCAGGTCGACTTCTTTTTGTGGCGTTTAGAAATCCATAAAATTTAGAGTATAAGAATGAATATAGGTTGCATGAAAGCAAACAGAAAGTCCTCACAAGAGTAGCAGCTTAAAAAAAGTGCGTGTGTGTTTGCGTGCTACTTAAGAGTGGCGGGAATGACAAAAGAGATATCCGATAAGCAGACACAAACAGAGACAGGCTGGCTTACTGACAATTTTGTGTGTGTGCCTGTGTGTGTGTGTGTGTGTGTGTGTGTGTGTGTGTGTGTGTGTGTGTGTGTGTGATATGTCTGACCACTGTCTGGCTGTCCAGAGTTACTGACGCCGTGGCTATCTAAAACCTTGGCCCCGCAGCACCCCCCGACCCCCACCCTACACACACACACACTCCCTCCCTCCCTTTTCCTCTTTCTCCCTCTGCACTCTTCCCTCTGTCCTTCCTTCACCTCCCACCTCTCCTCTCCCCCCCTCATCTCCTAACTGTTCTCCCCCACCTCCACCTCCGTCTTCTCCTCTTGCCACCAGCTACCAATAGCGGCATCCCCCTTCTTTCCCCCCCTTCTCTCGCTGACCTGCCATCCTTCCTCTTCGCTCATCCTGCCCCCCTCCCTCACCTGCCCTCTTTCGCCACTCACCCTTTCCCCACTATATTACCTTCCTGCCCCTTCTCCTCCTCCAACCTCACCACATCCACCTCCCTCACTCCCTTACATGCCGCTCCCCCCTTTCCTCTGGCCAGTAGCGAGGTATAGTAAGGGTGGGGTGGGTGGTTGGAGAGGGCGAGGAGGGGTGGGAGGGTATTTGTTTGCTTACACCCGTAACGGCTCCACTGATATGGGCCAAGTAGGAAGGCGACAGTTGTTCCTGCAGGAATAGAGGCCAAGCAAAACCTGGCTGCCCGACTGGCTGGCTAGCTTATTTAGGTGTGTGCGTGTCTGTGTGTGTGTGTGTGTGTGTGCGTGTTGGGGTGGGGGGCGCAGGAAATTGATAGGAACTCACTCATTACCGACAGACTGTTATTGTTGTGTTGTGAGTGGGATGGAGTAGAGTCGAAGTTCTTTTTGAAAAAGGGAAGCGGGGGAAAGTACAACCACTTAAATAGATTTTTCCCTTTTCAAAAAGGGCAGGTTTGGTGCGCATTGCATCAGTTATGATTGTTTTAGTAAAAGTCTTGCCCTTCGTACGCCAAAGGAAGGCTGTGTGGTCTTTGAGTGTGTGTGAGGATGAGTGTGTGTGTGTGTGAGGATGTGTGTGTGTGTGTGTGTGTGTGTGTGCAGACGTACCTGGTGGGTCTCTCCCATTGCGTGGTGCGTGTGATGTGGTTCAGGTACTGGATGCGTCCAGAGGCTGTCCTCCTCTCCTCCCAGCTGTTTCATGCACACCGGTACGAAAAAACAAATCAGCCTTCATCTTACTTGCTTCATTTCAAATCACAGAGCAATATTAAAATGAAGAAAGACACTGATGTGAACATGCTACAGCCCAGTATCTACCAAGCACCCATTTTTGTTCAAAAGCTGTTGTTGGAGATACTGTAAACTAGTTTGAAGCATGACAACCTTTAAGTAAAGCTGAATTGTTTTTAACTCACGGTGCCCGACACATTCAGTACTTTAAAAAAACATGCTCTTCTCACAGTGCTGTCAACAGTGGATATTTGTATTGTAAATAACAAGAAAAAGAAGCAAAGTCGCCAGCCTAAGCTTCGAAAACCAGCATACCAAAATATATATTTAAAAATACATCAAGGATCATACAGGAAAATGACAAAGAGGCATTAACATTCATAATCAGTAACATACTGACCCATCGGGTAAGTCGTTGTCAAACAGACGACTGCAGTCCACCACCGGCCCTCCTGTCCCGATGCGATCCCTGGACTGAAGACTTACTACACAGCAACAAAGACAAGGGAGTTGGTGCTCAAATAATACTGAATACAGTTTAGTACAATCAGCTCTTTGTACCTCAAAAACCCAAAGAAAGTAACAATAACAGAGTTCCTGTGGTATGTGGATTCCACTTACTAACGCTTTTTATACATTTTTGGCCTGGGCCCTATCCTTTCTCCTATTTCTACTCCAATATCAATGCGGTGGACAGCAAAATATGTTCTAAGTTGGGAAACCGAGTGGATTTAGGCCGTATAATACAACAATGCAGGGATACATTTAATATCTGCTACTTAACCACAGAGCTGCAAAAAAACAAGCAAAAACAATTTTGCTGAGATGGCCCTTAAATACTGAACTAACAGCCGTGAGGTTACTGAGGTTAAGTAACGTATTGAGTCAGAGTATTGAGCCACAGGATGCAGTCTGGAGCACAAGGTCAAGTCCAGTCTTCTAGCTTTTGAGGAACACAATGCATTGAGACAGGAGGACACAGTCCAACGCCCCAGAGTTGTGTTTGGCCGGACTGGGTTCAATACACTTTCAATTCAGTTGATTGAACTCAAACACTGAAAAACTTTTGGTGTGAAAACGTTGCCTTATCCAGCTTATAAATAGCTAATTGAGACACATTTGCTATTATTTGGAAATGAACTGAGCTTTCAGTTTACATTTTGTATGCAGTGAATTGCAAGGGAATCGGCCCGACAGTGTCTTCCAGCTGTTAATTAGCTGGTTAGGAATGTAGACAGAAGCTCAGGGATGTGACCGATAGCGTCTCCCAGGCCTTGGGTTACACGGAGCACTTAGACAGAGGATGTAGACGAGATCACCAGGGTTACGTAAACAGGCCCAGACAAGGCTGCGGTAACGTCTGCTTTGACTGGGCTTTTATTAAATTACTTTCGAACGATTATTCAAACAGGGCTGTCGCATCAAGTTCAGCGGATTTTTTCGCCCTTTTTACTCCATTTTCTCTTTCAAGCAATTCACTTTTACACATTAACATGATGGAGGGATTAATGTTATCCCAGAAAATGTTCCTGGGCGTCTAAGCTCTCTCTGCAGTAGTAGGTCTGTTTTTACTCTCTAGTCAGGAGATATGCAGAAGAAAAGAGAGAAACTATTCCTAAAATTCTGGTCAATTTGATTGCCAACCATCTTAAGACTGAGCATAGGTCTTTTGTATGTAGCATAAACAAATCTGTGCCCCACTGTCTTCTACTGTATAACTGGGAGGCAACTGTGTGCACATTGGTTTGACCTAGTTTTTGGTTTTGGTTTTTTTACATGAGAAAGCGTAAGTGCATTTTGACATTTATATCGCTTTTACACTATATGGATTTATGCAAATATTAATTTACCAGGCATCTGAGATACTTCCTAGGAGGAAGATGGAGAGAACCTTCACAGGAAAACCCAGAATCCCCGTTCCTCATGTTAATCGTTAATGTTAATTAATGTTATGACTCTTGCCTTTAGCTTTTACTAGATGTTCAAAAGGAAAATATATAAATTTGAGACTTAATTGATACCTGTAGGGAAATTCTCTTTCCTCTTGCCTACTCCACAGGAAGCTCAGAGGTCAGGTTCAGCTACAGAACAGCACCCTGCCACCCCAGTGTGATCCTTTATTGAGCCCCGTTGGGAAATGATAACGCATAATGGTAACGCCTAAATTTCTTCTATACTGTATGCCTTAACTAGACGGAAAAGCTGAAATGATTCTGGCAAAATTAAGTCAATACTGCCACAAAATTCCCTGACAAAAACACAATAAAAACATTTAATCTTCCATGACCCCTTTACCGCTGATCTAAAAGATCCCCTGAAGCAGGTTAGGTAAAATGGAGACGCGGGATCTTGTCTAGAGCCCAGGATTGTGTAAACAGGCAGAGTGGAGGCAGCGGTCAGGCTTTTCACTGAGACATCAGATGAAAAAAAACATCAACGCAGCATAAAACATCTTGACTTTGCTGTGTTGCCCACAGAGAGTGGTCCAACTGCCACTCTGCCACTGTGGTTTTAGTTTCTGCACAGATACAGACGCTTACATATGCATATATACACACACACACTCATCTTTAGCTTGACCTGCCAAGCTAACATGAAGGATTGTCTCCTCTGACGTGTGCAACTGAATGTGTGTGTGTGTGTGTGTGTGTTTACTCACCGACTATCTGTCCTCTCACAGTATCGTTGTCATTTGGGCCCAGCTTATTCAGGTCCAGTCTCTGATCTGTAGGGTAAAAATATTCATTCAGCATCAGTTCATTGTTTACCGTGTTCACCATCACTGCGTAACAGCACCATCAGGGTGTATGGGTAATATTGCTTGCACACTATAAGCACATCTTCACTTATGCCATTTTGTGTCCCGAAATAAATTCAAACCAAATGCGTACTACTAGGAGGGGCACAAAATGGCTGCTGCACAATGGCCACAGACGGCAGCTGTGACATACAGTGAAAGCAAAGGCTGTTCAGAATGCTTTACATATAAATACATTACATACATAATTTACATATAAATGTGTTAGCAGCCTTGTTAGTTGCTGGGTAAGTAAAGGCGCAATGTCTGCTCTCCTCAGGACAGGCGAGCACTGCCAGACAGTGAGAGACAGAAACACAACCCAGGAAGACCCCGGCTAGATCCAGACACAGATACACGCCGCAGTCTCTCTCACACACACACACACACACACACACACACACCAAGTCCCACAGGGACAGTTGTGCACACACAGTCCATCAGTACCCATAAACAAGGTAATATGCGTGCGTGTGCGGTGCTAGGGTGGGGGTCTTGCAGAGGCTCCAGTTAACTGCAGGTTATGACATGAAAATATAAATAATCAGAGAAAGAAAAAGACAGAGAGAGAATGCGGCGGTGTGCGTTGTGCAAAGCGCCGTCTCAAGGAGGGAAAGAAGAAGTGAAACAGCCGACAAGACAACGACTGAGCGCCTGAGGTTAAGAACACAGGTAGAACAAAATAGTATTTTCATACTCAAAATGATGGAGCAAAAAGACACGTCAAGAGTTAAGAATAAGAATAATCAGAGAGACGGAGAGAGAGTGAGGAGAGAGGAAGGAAAATGTGTAGGAGAGACAGAGAGAGAAAGAGAGATGCCCTAGTTCTCCATGTCCTGATACTAAAATCAAAGTCAGATCGGATTTGTCATGTCTTTTGCCTGCATGCGTGTGTGTGTGTGTGTGTGTACGTGCGCATGTAGTTGGCTTTATATGTGTATATATGTGCAATTCACAAACAAGCTGTGTATAATGTATATGCATGTCTGTGTGTATGTATAGGTTAAGTAGACTTAAACACCGCTGCTTGTCTCCAGACGTGTGCATGTGTGTGCATGTGTGTGTATGTGTGTGTGAGCCACGCGCACGCACGTGTGCATCTGTTCCGGATACGTGTCTAGACTAAACAGGGACGGTGTCTAAGCCTTACATGGCTGGAATAGTAAGCAAATTTTTCTCTTAAATAAGAGAAGAGGTAAAGAGACAGACAGAGACCGAGTATATAGAGCTTTAACCACTAGCCTATACTATATCATTCAACTCTGCAGAGCTTTGAAAATGTGTGTTAAAATGATTGAGTACAGAAGTGTGTGTCTGTAGACCCATATAGGTGTGAGAGCACAGTATGCGTGTGTGTGTGTGTCTGTGTTCATTAAGCTCATGCACATCTGCTGTATCTGCATGTGTGTGAGTCTGTATGTCTGCATGCCAATGTATGCAAAAATAAATAAAAACAGTGCCATGAATTGCTTCACAAACAATAAATAAAAGGCAATTATATCAACCATAAAAATGCCAGACATGAAGTCTCAACAGGGTTACATATGAACAAAACAGGCAATACCAAGACTAAAACACAAATGATATAAAAGCTGGTCTGTAAAAGTATATTTTAAGAAGTTTAGTGGTGTGTGTTGGTGTCGGTGCGGTTCAGAAGTGGGGCAGAGGCCGCCGAGGTTTGTGTCTGGGATGCTACAGGAAGCGGAGCCCAACATGCAGCCAGACAGACCTCTAGGAGCCGAGGCAGTCACACAGACGCCCCTCTGGTCTGCATGAGTGTGTGTGTGCATGAGTGTGTGTGTGTGTGTAAGAGAGAGAGGGAGTGAGATAGTAAGAGTGTGTGCGTTCTTGCTTGTGCGTGCGTCTTTGTGTGAATGTGCGTATGTGTTGGACGACAAATTGAACTGTGTGCATGAATATGGGAGACTTCTAGGAACCCAAGCGATTCCGGTAAGGTCCCTTGTGTGTGTGTGTGTGTGTGTGTGTGTGTGTGTGTGTGTGTGTGTGTGTGTGTGTGTGTGTTGGTGGGACCACAGACCGGGCTATGTTCTTGTGTCTGTAGAGCACAGGACACAGCCAGAGGGGGGGTAATGCGAGGACTGGTGCCCCGTCATAGATCATGTGGCCCTGTCCTCTTCCTGTGGTTGTGACACAGTATAATTTCGGCCATGTTGGCTGTACAGTAAGTGGCTGGTCTGGGGCCCAACTGGAGCCTGTGCTGTCTGTCTCTGGAAAACGCGGGACGATCTGAGGGCCAGTCCTCTGGCGCTCAGCGGAGCGGAGTATGGCACCAGGCTTCCATGGCTGTCACAGAGCCTTATGTGGCAACGATGCTGTGGCTTTTGGCGGGACAGGGGGGCGGACTCTCCGAGAGCCAAAAACGACATTTAGGAGCAAACATAAAGGTTGCTGGAACCCGTCCTGAACCCTTATGCAAGGAAAATATAAAAAGGTATTTAGCTTGACATTTTTGGAGCCGGACCAGAGTGAGAGGCTGTTCCCTCTGGACCGAACAAACTACAACTGTATGCAATCAACCAGGCAGTTTGGATAAAAGCATCCATCAAATGGTAATCATTTTCAGACAGACAGCTCCTAAAGTGGTGGTGAGGGTGGGACTCTGTAGAATGGATGAATGGAAATAAGGATAAGGCCAGATACATAAAAAAGGGGGGAAAGAAAAAAAGTAACCCAACGTGGTTGTTCTGGGACTTGTCCGACTGTCTGTGTTTAAGACAGGTCAAGAAGATGGATTGAAGGAAAGGAGCAGAATGGGTGGAAGGAATGTTAATTTGACAGTATGGCGTACAGTAAGTGTATATGTGTCGGTTTCCACTGACTGGTATTGCCAACAAGGCAGACAGGGCTAACAAGCAAACTGTCATCTGCCATGTAGACTACAGAGAAGATAAGAGTCTGAGTCAGCTGATAATCAAAGGGCATAACACAACAACAACATCTCTGAAGCCATGCAGATGGGACATTTTATATCAGACTATCAATTTGAGAGTGTGCGTGTCTGGTTTCAAGAAGATCGGGAACCTATCCACAAACATTGTTGTTCCCCCTTATGTTACCCACATTAGCCTGGACTCTACTGCCAGGTCAAACACAAGGATTGCTCAGTATTAATATCATACGACCGCCCGGAAACAGCAACTTTTTGCATCTTGTTCCAAGCAGTGATAATACATCAGCTGGACTATGGC